>NC_044036.1:182468616-183086880 GCF_901765095.1 Microcaecilia unicolor | reverse complement strand
CAAAACCGCGAGCCAGGCAGGGGGAGGACTCCTCCCCCTGCCTACTAATCAGCTCTCAGTGCCCCCCCTCGGCGCAACACCCAAGCCCCTACCCCCCCTCGACGCATCACCCAAGACCCCCCCCCCCTTGGGCACATCAACTCCCTCGCCACCTGCAGCCGCCAATACTAACACTGTCCAGCAGCTGCTACTTCTCCTGTGGAGCAGCAGTGGCCGGTACAAAAAGAAAAAAGCCAAAAAAAGATTTTTTAACCTAAAACACGGCTCCGTAGACAGCCATCTGGCATTGGCTGTCGTCACTGCAGCCGCTCCTCCTCTCCCCTCCACGTCACTGTCCCTGCAGGAAGACCCCGGAGGAGCGCAGCGACGTCAGAGGGGAGAGGAGGAGCGGCTGCAGAGATGACAGCCAATGCCAGATGGCTGTCTGCGGAGCTGTGTTTCAGGTTTAAAATCTTTTTTTAGCTTTTTTCTTTTTGTACCGGCCGCTGCTGCTCAACAGGAGACGCAACAGCGGCCGGACAGCATTAGTATTGGCGGCTGCGGGTGGTGAGGGGGTTGATGTGCCCGAGGGGGGGGTAGGGGCTTGGGTCGCTGGACATGGGTGGCTGCAGGGGGGCAGGGGAGAGGAGGGTCGCTGGACATGGGTAGCTGCAGGGGGAGAGGAGGGTTGCTGGACATGGGTGGCTGCAGGGGGGGCAGGGGGAGAGGAGAGTCGCTGGACATGGGTGGCTGCAGGGGGAGCAGGGGAGAGAGGAGGGCCGCTGCACATGCATGGCTGCAGGGGCAGAGGAGGGTTGGTGGGGAGGGGGTCCTGAGACCAGATGAGTGGCTTCGGGGGGGGGGGCAGGGGAGACAGGAAGGACGCTGCAGGGGGGGGGAATTGCCTTGCTAACGCCCGTTTCATTGCCTACCGTAACGGGCCTTTTATACTAGTTTAGTGTAATCCAGGAAGAATATGACTTGCAGTCTTGATTTTATTGAGTGTTTATTCTTTAGTTTGTTTTCTCTTTCTTCCGTGATGTGGACTGGATTGTTTTCTTGAAGAGTGCTTGGTTGTACCTTTTTTTTTTTAAGAAATGTTATAATTAAAAAAAATAAGGTAGCTGGAGCATCATGAAGGCTGATAGAGCATTAGAGTGAACTGGTACAGACCTTGAGGTGTCGAAAAGGCTGTCTTCTCCTTGGCAGCTAGTGTGAGGGGCACCTGCCAATACACCTTGGTCAGGCCCAGTGTCAATATGAACTACACTCTTCCCAGTCAATATGAACTAGGCTCTTCCCAGCCTTTTGATGAGTTCATTGACCTTTGGCATCAGGTAGGCTTCCAGTTTGGAAACAGCAATTACTTTTCAGAAGTCGATGTAGAACAAGATGCTCCCATCTGGTTTAGTCACCAGCACAATAAGTGACAACCAATTACTGGTGGATTCTTCGATAAGCCCCAGCCCCAGCTCTAGCATTTCGGCTATCTTTCTCCACTGCATGCTGATGGACTTCTGGGATCCAGTATAGGCACTGCAAGACCACCAATCCTGGCTCAGTGATCACATCATGGGTTGCAAGGTGAGTCTGGCCCAGTATGTTGGAGAACATGTCCTGGTTCTGGCGGACCAACAGTTCCAGATTAGCTTTCTGTGAGACTGAAAGATGCTTGCCAAATGGGACTTGCAAGGGCTCAGGCTGTGTTGGAACCTCAGGACCCAAATCATTCTGTACTAGGACTGTAGCCATCAGGATCCACTTCTGTTTTGTCTCTCCTCTCCGGTTGGGGCACCTTACAGTTGACAGGTCTGTTCTCTCATATGGTCCTTGCAATTTGTATAGCAGTTTTACTTTCTGACAAGGGTAGAAGGACTAAGTCTGTCGCCTGGCTGGAAGGTCCTTTGGCCTTCTGGTTATAAACTTGTGCTTGTCCCATCTGAGCTTTCTCCATGCAGAGTTTGGCACCCTCACCTGCATTCTTCGGTCTTTCCTGCATGGTGAGCATGTACTCTGCCAAGTTCTTCCCTTTGCTGGATTCCTTCTCCCAGGCTTCTCTGATAACAACCAGAATTCCTTGAGGTCTCTGTCCATATACAGTGGGGGAAATAAGTATTTGATCCCTTGCTGATTTTGTAAGTTTGCCCACTGACAAAGACATGAGCAGCCCATAATTGAAGGGTAGGTTATTGGTAACAGTGAGAGATAGCACATCACAAATTAAATCCGGAAAATCACATTGTGGAAAGTATATGAATTTATTTGCATTCTGCAGAGGGAAATAAGTATTTAATCCCTCTGGCAAACAAGACCTAATACTTGGTGGCAAAACCCTTGTTGGCAAGCACAGCGGTCAGACGTCTTCTGTAGTTGATGATGAGGTTTGCACACATGTCAGGAGGAATTTTGGTCCACTCCTCTTTGCAGATCATCTCTAAATCATTAAGAGTTCTGGGCTGTCGCTTGGCAACTCGCAGCTTCAGCTCCCTCCATAAGTTTTCAATGGGATTAAGGTCTGGTGACTGGCTAGGCCACTCCATGACCCTAATGTGCTTCTTCCTGAGCCACTCCTTTGTTGCCTTGGCTGTATGTTTTGGGTCATTGTCGTGCTGGAAGACCCAGCCACGACCCATTTTTAAGGCCCTGGCGGAGGGAAGGAGGTTGTCACTCAGAATTGTACGGTACATGGCCCCATCCATTCTCCCATTGATGCGGTGAAGTAGTCCTGTGCCCTTAGCAGAGAAACACCCCCAAAACATAACATTTCCACCTCCATGCTTGACAGTGGGGACGGTGTTCTTTGGGTCATAGGCAGCATTTCTCTTCCTCCAAACACGGCGAGTGAGTTCATGCCAAAGAGCTCAATTTTTGTCTCATCTGACCACAGCACCTTCTCCCAATCACTCTCGGCATCATCCAGATGTTCACTGGCAAACTTCAGACGGGCCGTCACATGTGCCTTCCGGAGCAGGGGGACCTTGCGGGCACTGCAGGATTGCAATCCGTTATGTCGTAATGTGTTACCAATGGTTTTCGTGGTGACAGTGGTCCCAGCTGCCTTGAGATCATTGACAAGTTCCCCCCTTGTAGTTGTAGGCTGATTTCTAACCTTCCTCATGATCAAGGATACCCCACGAGGTGAGATTTTGCGTGGAGCCCCAGATCTTTGTCGATTGACAGTCATTTTGTACTTCTTCCATTTTCTTACTATGGCACCAACAGTTGTCTCCTTCTCGCCCAGCGTCTTACTGATGGTTTTGTAGCCCATTCCAGCCTTGTGCAGGTGTATGATCTTGTCCCTGACATCCTTAGACAGCTCCTTGCTCTTGGCCATTTTGTAGAGGTTAGAGTCTGACTGATTCACTGAGTCTGTGGACAGGTGTCTTTCATACAGGTGACCATTGCCGACAGCTGTCTGTCATGCAGGTAACGAGTTGATTTGGAGCATCTACCTGGTCTGTAGGGGCCAGATCTCTTACTGGTTGGTGGGGGATCAAATACTTATTTCCCTCTGCAGAATGCAAATAAATTCATATACTTTCCACAATGTGATTTTCCGGATTTAATTTGTGATGTGCTATCTCTCACTGTTACCAATAACCTACCCTTCAATTATGGGCTGCTCATGTCTTTGTCAGTGGGCAAACTTACAAAATCAGCAAGGGATCAAATACTTATTTCCCCCACTGTAACAATTCAAATGGAAAGAATCCTGTCAAACTTTGGGGTACCTCCCAAACAGTATATACGGGAGCAGGGTGTCCCAGTTCTTCCTATCTTCGGCTACAAACTTCTTCAGCATTTGCTTGAGAGTCTTGTTAAAGCAAACCACCAGACTGTCCATCTGTGAATGATATACCGATGTCCACAAGGTCTTTATTTTTAGCAGAGCACACACTTGCTTCATGACTCAGGACAAAACAAGTGGTGCCTTGGTCAGTCAGTATCTCAGTAAGGATCCCCATGTGGAAGAAGACTTCCCATAAAGCATTGGCCACAGTAGTAATCTTCATATTACACAGTACAATGGCCTCTGGGTAGCAGGTGGCATAATCCAGTATAGTAGATTGGAACTTAACGCTGCTGGATCATACCATCTCAACCACCAAGAAAGCATTCTCCTCCCTCTGGAAGCTAAAGCGAGTGAAACCATATTTCCCAAGGGGAGTTTTTTGCAATCTAGTCAGATCGTTAGTCTTGAGCAGACTAGATTACTGCAATGGCATCTACGCAGGGTGCACTGGCGTACTCTTAAAGAAACTACAAACCGTCCAAAACACAGCAGCTCGGCTCATCTTTGGAGTGTCAAGGTTCACCAGTTCCAGTCCACTTCGTGAGAAATTACATTGGCTTCCTGTACAAGAGCGTATAACTTTTAAAATCTGTGCCCTTGTCCACAAGGTTCTCTATGGAGCAGCCCCTGCGTACATGGATGCCCTTGTCCACCTACCACCAAGAAACTCACTCAGAACTACCCATTCCTACTTAACCCTCCATTACCCTGCATGTTCTAGGCTGAAGTATAAAACCATGTATGCTTCCACCTTTGCCTATGTCGGTACTCACTTGTGGAATGCCCTACCAAAATCAGTGAAAACAGTTCAGGATCATCTGACTTTTAAGGAAGTCGCTTAAGACCTGCTTATTTGACCAAGCATACCCCAAAGATTCAGTCCAGCCTCACTAACCTCAGGATGCTGCCATTATGGTCTGACGCTACTATTATAGACTGACCCATTTCTTTATCCTTACCTCTCTGCCCTGCTTACCCCTTTTCCATTTATTGTACCCTGTCTATTTGTTATTCAAATGTTGTAAGCCACATTGAGCCTGCCAGAGGTGGGAAATTGTGGGATATAAGCACTGTTAAATAAATAAATAAATAGGATGCATTTGTTGCCAGAAGTGGTTCATTACAGTGGCCTTACAAAATTCATAGCCACCCTGTCAAATGGGGTATTGACAATGGGCATGGGCACAAGAGGAGCAGGTGAAACCCTTGCAGGACTACTCAGCGGGCAGGATTGACAGAAGAATGCTACTTGCTTATATACACCTGACCAGAAAAACTGGGCCAGGATCCATTCCCGGGTTTTCTCCTCCTCCTCCAAGTGGCCTCCTAACAGGCTACCGTGCTAATTGCATTCCCTGCCTGCAACAACAGTGCAGGGTCACCCTATACAATAAATTATTCTTTACTCTGAAATATGGGGAAGCTACCTTAGAGGGGGTCCTGGTTGCCCACAGGGTTCCCATCTACCACTGTAACTTTGGCTCAGGCTTCCCTAAAGGATTCATCCTCTGCCTGAGCCCTCTTAAAATTCCCCATGGTCCCTTCCCTGCTCCACCCGGGTAGACTATCTAGGAGGTCTGGGGCAGGGGCAGCCCTATGAGGCCAACTGAGGCAGTGCCCTCAGGTGGCAATCTTAAGGGAGTCAAATTTAGAAGACCTGACTTTATAAACGTGGGGAATATTCCATATATGATAATAATCCTATTTCCCAAACATTCATTTGTACAATTTATATAAATCTAATTTCCATATAGCTAAAGAAATAAATTCTTTATGGGGATCATCAGAATCTTTAACAGCAATCCCTTATGGGCACAATGTCCCTCATTTTTAGGGTGCCGTATGCCTCCTCATTGATCAACCCAATGTTCTTCATTTTTTTCTTTTTTTGTTCTTTTTTTATTTTTTTTTTGTCTATTCTTTAACTTTCATAAAATTCTCTCTTAACAATTAAATAAGTACTGGGTCATCTCACTTTTACTTATAAGTAATATAGTACTTAACTTTCTTTTAGCAGCAACAATTTTTGCAAACAATCCAAACCTCTGCCAACATGGCCAGGTTTCGAGAATCTTCATCAGGGTAGAGGTTTGCTGTAAAAAGAGTATATCCCGTTAATAATTCCTTATTCAGTTCCCCAAAAGAATCATTATTACTTCCTTAGCATACAGCTAACAGGCTTACCACTTCATTGTCTGTTTTGCAACTACAACAAAAATGGCCACGGCGTCTAACGCAAGCTACTCCATTAAATAGCTCTCAGCTGATCAAAATCCCTTTCTTCTAATAGGACCACGTAGCACTCCTCCCAGCCTATCATATCAATGACCACCAGTCTATCTCTGAATTTAACCCACCCGGACTCAAAGTATGAAGATAATATATCCATCTCTGTTCTATGAAATTCATTAAGCTTCCAACATTTCCACCCTCCCTCCACAACTGGACATGATCAATAATACGCCATTGAATATCTTCAAGAGTATGTTGATAATCCAGCCAGTGTTGGACCATCGGAGCGGATAATACATTATTTTTAATCCTCGATTTGTGTTCATTTAAACGTTGTTTAATAGGCCGACTAGAGCGCCCTATATATGTTAAACCACAAGGGCATACAATCGCATATACTGTATTGCATGTATTACAGTTTGTAGAGGAACGTGCAGAAATAACATAAGAAGATCCCGGTGGTGTCCAACTAATGCCCTCAATCATATATGTACACCATTGACACGATCCACATTTCGTATGTCCCATATTGATAGTTGTATCCATTTCATAGTCTAGCCGTTTATATGTCAATAATTCACCAATGGTTTTACTATGTTTAAAAGCACAAATGGGATGATCTTGAAAACATGCATCCGTTTGTAGCATTTTCCAGTTGGAGTGTATACATGCATTTATTTTAGAGCTAAGCACAGAGTAAGGAAGAACCAATGTCAATTTTTCTACTTCTTGAGTCTGTTTATATTGTAATAACCAATCCCTCTGAGAATATTTAGCCCGCAGATAAACTTTTTTAATTAGAGAGCGAGGATACCCTCTCTCTAAAAAAACGAGTTGTCAATTTATCTGCCTGTATTTCGAAAGATGTATTTATTGAGCAAATTCTCCTAAGTCTCAGGAATTGGCTTATCGGCAAACTAGCTTTCAAATGATATGGGTGAAAACTGGAAAAATGAAGTAACGTGTTGCGTGTAGTAGGTTTTTGAAATAAAGATGTCTGAATCTGTCTACCAACTTTAGATACCTTTACATCTAGAAACTCAATTTCCTGCATATTATTTTGCGATGTAAATTTCAAATTAGATTGAAAAGAATTTAATTTCAACAGAAATTTTTCTAACTGATCTTCTGTACTATTCCAATTAAAGAAGATATCATCCAGAAAGCGCCTCCATATAGCAATGTTTTGAAATGCTTCAGCAGTGTATACAAAACATTCTTCAAATTTTGCTAGATATAGGGTAGCGATGGAAGGTGCTAACGATGCTCCCATCGCCACCCCCTGAATCTGTTGAAAAAATTTGTTTTGAAAGAAGAAATAATTCTTTTCCACCACCAGTCTAGCTAATTGCATCAAAAAATGACTCGGGATATGCTGAGATGAGGGACGGCTTTCCAACATTTCTGCTATAATTTGTAGAGCATCTGATTGAGGGATTACAGTATATAGTGATGTTACATCTACTGTTACAAAAATAGATTGATCCTGTAATATTATAATATTCTGGAGACAGCGTAAGAAATCCGTAGTATCCTGCAAATATGAAGCCACTCGTATTGCAGCTGGTCTTAAGAATAAATCTAAAAACTTTGACAGTGGCTCAAGAATAGTATTACATAACGCTACAATAGGACGTCCCGGAGGACTGCAGATATTCTTGTGTATTTTAGGCAGGAAATAAATTCTTGGCCCATTAGGATATTGACAAACATAAAAATCTAGCCTCTCGATGTTATAAACAACTTTTCCATAGCATCAGATACAAGCAATTTAATCTCATTCTGTAAGTCATTAGTCAGATCCTGACGTAACTTTCTATAAGTATATTCATCAGATAATTGACACCAGCCCTCACGCAAATATTTTTGCTTGTCCCACATAATCACAGCTCCGCCCTTATCTGCACGAACAATCACTGCTTCTGTTTGATTCTGAAGAGATATGAGTGCTTCCCGATAATTTTTAGACAGGTTTTGTTGAACAAATTCTTGCCCATATTGATCTTCTATTTGTTGTACTTCATATAATACACACTTCTGAAACTATAGAATCGATGGATCCATATTTTCCATCGGCATCCAGGTAGATTTAGGATAAACAATAGAGATGTCAGGAGCTGGAGGATGGCTCCAAAAAAACTTTTTTTAAAATGCAATTTATGAAAGAACTTATATAAAGCTACCCTCGTTGCAAACGAATCATATTTCGAGGATGGAACAAAATTCAATCCCAAATTCAAAAGCTGATCCTGTGATAAGGTCTCTTAAGGGAGTGGCATCTTGCTGCTTGTCAGCTATCACTGCTGCACCCCCCCCCCCCCCCCCCCCCGGGCGACATCTCCTTCCTTCCTTCCTCAACCCAACCCCCCTGGGTGTCATCTCCTCCCTTCCTTAACCCTCCCCCCACCAAGTCTACCTTCAGTTTATTTTAAAAGTCGCCAGGCAGCAGCAGCTACTCACACACACTGCCGTGCTGTCAGCCCCAGCATCGTATCTCTTCTGCAGCCCGCCCCAGTGGGAACAGGAAGTTATGTCAGAGAGGGCAGGCCACAATAGAGAGACAATGCTGGTGCAAGTGGCAAGGCAGCATGTGTGAATTGCTGCTGCTGCCCAGTAACCTTTAGAACAAATTGAAGGTATACTTAAGGGGGGTAAGGAAAGGAGGAGAATGCCGCCCAGGGGGATGGAATGAAAGCTGGTGGGGGGGGGGGGGGGGTTGAGGAAGGAAGGGAGGAGATGCCGCCTGGGGGAAGAGAGAAACATGATGGCAGATAAAGGCCATATGACCCATTCAGTCTGCCCATCCTCTGTAACCCCTAACTTTTCCGTTTTCTAAGTGATCCCACATATTTATCCCATGCCTTTTAAAATTCTGGAACAGTGATTTCATGGTAAGGATCCTGAAAGGGAACTTTAAAACAATACAGGAACATAAGATTAAATAATTTTGACACCCACCAGACAGGACCTAACAAAGATCTGGGTTTTCTAGCCCATTACAAAGCATAAAATTGTATTGCTTTGTAAATTTCAGTGATCTCCTGTCTCCCTCTCACCTGTCCACCCCCATCCTGTTAGACTGTCACTGTAAGAGCAATTTTCTCCTGTTCTGGATTTTTCTTCTTTTAATTAATCTGTACGTCCTTAAATGCTCTGAGAGCTATTTTAAAATACTTTCTGTTTCTTCCCTTTTTAGAGTCATTTTAGGATCAGTGTCATTTTCTCTGTAGTAGCAGTGCATAAATGTAACATTGTGCTTGCACAGGCAATCAACTTTCAGTGAAAAATTTATTTCTAATTACTCTCAAAGTCCCTGAAAGAAACTAGAGTGCAAGATTTTGAGTCCCCCAAAAGCATGCTACGTCTTATGTTCTTTTAATTGTAAACCACTTTGACATTTTGTAATTAAAGGCGGTATAATACATTAAAATAAACATAAACATGTTTTAAAAGATTTCGTAAATGAAGAAGTTACTAAAATAGTAAAGGGTGTTATACTAAGGTGCAGACCTTAGCGCACCCTTGCGCAGGATTTTCCCATATAAAAATGTCCTTTTTCTAGTTTTTATATTAATGGCCATGCACTGTTTCCATTAGTGTGTGGCCATTTAAAAAAAAAAAATTAATGCATTTTCATTTTACTGACACCCATTTTATAGATGGTAAGGGTTCATGCACTATTCCTGTGCTAACCAGTTAGTGCAACTACATTGCCATTCAATAACTGATTAGTGCAGGAACACCGACTCTCCGCCATCAGACGTACTCCCTCAAAAAAAAATTTAAAATAATTTTTAGCGTGCACATATTTGGCACTTAAAGCAGGATGCCTGAGCGTGTCCTGTGCTATGCCATTTTAAGCTGTGTTCGGCACACGTTGGTGCTTAACACGGCTTAGTAAAAGGGCCCCTAAGTTGTTGTTCTTTGAAAATTGTCTGTATGAATGTTCCAAGTCTTCAATTTGGGTAGAAAAGGAAGATTTTTATGTTTGTTTTTGCTATCAGTTTCTCATATCACACTCTGGATTCTCAGGTTGTCACTTAAGGTCTGGAGTATGCCTAATACTCAACCATCTGAGGCTCTCCCAGACTACTGAGAGCCTTTTATCACATACTTGGGTATTTCTGTATGGTATGGTAACTTATGCTGCTACAAATAAAAGGAAGTGTGATCCATATATAACAGCATCTTGTTATGTTGGTCGCATGACTGGATAGGCACAAAAACGTCTGCATTGAATTTTCCCAGAGGATTCCAAGCAAAATGTTATATTTGGAATATGTGGAATCTGGTTGGACCCATTCTTCTGTAATGTTCTATGTAAAACGTCTTTTCTTTCTTTCTTGCACTCTTGCTCTTCAATTCTGTCTTTGATATCACCCAGAGATCTCTCTCTCTCTGGTTTTGTAAGCCACATTGAGCCTGCGTGTTTGTGGGGGTAATGTGGGGTATAAATACTTTGATAAATAAATGCTTTCATGTTTCGCTCATATATACTGTCACCTACCAACATTTACTTATTTCCGATCTACTACTACTATAAATCATTTCTGTAGCGCTACCAGTCGTACGCAGCGCTTCACAATTGAACATGAAGAAAAAGACAGTCCCTGCTCAAAAGAGCTTACAATCTAAATCAGGACAGACAGACAGAACAAATAAGGGATAAGGGTAGGACAGACAGATAGGACACATAGGGAAAAGGGACTATTGAAGAGAGGAAGACAAGATAAAGGTTACGAGCAGGTGACAAGTTAGGAATTAAAAGCAGCATCAAACAGGTAGGCCTTTAGCCCGGATTTGAAGGCGGCCAGGAATGGAGCTTGACTTAATGGCTCAGGAAGTCTGTTCCAGGCATAAGGTGCGGCGAGATAAAAGGAACGGAGTCTGGAGTTAGCAAAGGAAGAGAAGGGTGCAATTAGGAGAGTTGCCTAATGAACGGAGTTCCTGGGAAGGAGTGTAGGGAGAGATGAGGGTGGAGAGGTAGTGAGGGGCAGCAGAGTGAATGCACTTATAGGTTAATAAGAGGAGCTTGAATTCTATACGGAAACAGGGAGCCAGTGAAGTGACTTCAGAAGAGAGTTGATATGGACATAGTGACTTTAGCGAAATATTAATCGTGCAGTAGAATTTTGAACAGATTGAAGAGGAGAGAGATGGCTGAGTGGAAGACCTGTGAGAAGCAAGTTGCAGTAGTCCAAGCGAGAGGTGATGAGAGTGTGGATGAGGGTTCTGGTAGCGTGCTCAGAAAGTAGAGGGTGAATTTTGGTGATATTATAGCAGAAGAAACTAGAAGGGCAACCTTCGAAAGCTAATCAAGAAATGTATTAAGTTATGTCCAATAAAAAAGGTATCTTATTTTCTTTTCCATGTTTTATGTTTTTTTATTTCTATTGATTACCTTTAAAAGTAACACGGCTACCACACCTCTGTACTCACTATTTTACGCGGCACTGTTGTCAGGCTTACCAGTCTATAATTTCCCAGATCACTCCTGGAACCCTTTAAAAAAAATCGGCATCACATTGGCCACCCTCCAATCTTCAGATACTACAGACAATTTTAACGACAGGTTATATATTTCTAACAGCAGATTAGCAATTTCATGCTTGAGTTCTTTGAGTACTCTAATACATTGTGTGATAACTGATATCACTGAAATTAAAAAGTTTAAAAGATTGTACTGCTGGGCCAGAAAAATAAAAGCACAACCACAAAGTAACACAATTCTAATTTAAATTAGAAAGTGTTCTATATTAGAAAGTTATAGTTATCACATAAAAGATATGCTCTAACTTAAGGCACATAACCTAATGGTCTGTGATATCATTTCCAAATATGTTGACATGGAAAGAGGAACTCACGTAAAACAATGGCCTGAAAAGAAAGAAAAGAGAAAAGAAAGAAAGAAAGAAACATATGGATAATAATTGGACCTGTATACATTTCTGTTCATGAACAAACTTAAGCAAGAGAAATTGAAAGATTTAAGACTTCCAAGGCCAATCTCAAAGCTTGGCTTTTTAAAACAGGCATACGGGGGCTCAGGCTGATGGTCTTTCCGGCATGGGATTCTTTCCCCTTCCTCTCTTTCTGCCCTTGCCCTCTGGCTTTTTTGAATGAGTGTTTGTCCTTACTATCAGTAACTGGCATTCCTTTCCTGTTTCTGATTTTGATTGTAGTTTGTACACTCCTTTGCTCTGCTTGGCAGCTAGAGTGGTCCAGCAAGTCAATATAAACTATGAAGAATTGTTGTCTTCTGCAAACAGAGTCTGTATGTGGCCATCTCAGAGGCAAGGAGACTGCCAGAACTTCAGCCCAGATGAGAGGAAAAGTTGTAATACTTGAAGGGGAATAAATATGGTAAAGAATCTTGATGGAATCACAGTAGGTTAAGAGAGGGATCAGCCCCTAAAACAGCTGCTGATAGGTATGAAAGAAGGCTGGGCTGTCTTCTACAGCCCCCTGGAGGAGAGTGCTGGCCCTGGCCCATAACTAAGAGCCAATAGGGAATGCTCACAAGGAATCAATCACAGGAAACTGCAAACTATAGGGACCGTAACCCTAGTACACAGTTTTATCTATTACACCAGTGGTTCCCAAACTGTGTGCCATGCCGCAATAAACTCACAGAGGTGCCATGGCAAATCCAGACCTCCCTCCCACTTTAACACAAGCTGTTACAGTCTGTCCCCGCTCCCCTCCCCATCCACCCTTCTCTGCTGCTTCTCTAGATGAGCAGTGGCGGCGGTAAAAAGAAGCCGCAGCCATGCAGCGGCAGGTTTGATGATTCTGCCCCCTTGAAAATCACTTCCTGTTCCGTGGCACAGCCGGTAGCCACATGCATGGAGAGTCTGGTCCTGCATGGCTGCAGTTTGTTTTGCTGCTGTTGCCCATTTAGAAAAGCAGCAGCGGAAGGGATGGGTGTGTGGGGGGGGGGGGGTGAGTGGGGACAGAAAGAAAGCAGATGCTGGATTGGGGGAGAAAAAGAGGGGGCTTAGCTAGATGGAAGGGGGAGCATAAGAGAGGGCAGAGGCTAGATGAAAGGAAGGAAGATGCTGGATAAAAGGGGGAGATAAGGCAGAGGCTGGCTGAAGAGAGAGAGGAGGAGGGCAGATGGAGAGGATAGAGAAGGAGAGCAGACGCTAGATGGAGAGGAGGGGGGCAGATGCTGGATGGAAAGGGGGAGAGAACTACTACTGGTACTACTAGTAATAATTTCTTTAGTGCTACTAGATGTATGCAGCGCTGTACACTTTATATGCAGGTACTTTTTCTGTCCCTATAGAGCTTACAATCTATGGGTTCTTTTGTTTTGTTGTACCTGGGGCAGTGGAAGGTTAAATGACTTGCCCAGGGTCACAAGGAGCTGCAATGAGAATTGAACCCAGTTCCCCAGGTTCTCAGGCCACTGCATGAACCACTAGGCTACTCCACTCAGGAGGTCAGATCCTGGATGGAAGGGGAAGAGAAGGAGGGCATGCATGGGAATGCAGGTATTGGTGGCTGAAGCATGCTACCGATTTGCTTTTGTGCATGCATCATGGAGTGTGGACCTCGGGCAGTGGATCTCTTCAGCAAGTGGGACTTGGGCATCTCCACCAGCAAAGATAGGACTCAATGTTGGTGGGGGTGGGGAGAGGAAATGTGTAACCTAGGGGTCCTGTGACATGATCGGAGAAAGTTTGAGAACCCCACTGTATTACACAGATAATGCAACTGAATACAAATGGCACTTATACTAAATATACATAACAATGTACCCTCTTCTCTGTGAATAAGGGGGCAGAACACACTGTGAGGGTCTATCCTTAAGGGGAAGAGGCAGTGTCCTATAGACTCTCACTAAATAGAAAGACATGGTTGACATTAAAGGAGATTTTACTGGAAAATCTACAAAATTATTTTCCTTGTCATCAAGCAGATGAAGCCATTATGTATGGGTTGTGTCCATCAACCAGCAGGGGGAGATAGAGAGCACTCAACTTTTCACAGTGCCTCATGGCCAGCCAGCTCCACTGCCTCTTCAGTATTCTCTATCTCCCCAAGCAGGGTGGCTGCAGCTTCTTCGAGCTCTATCAAAAATCTGCCTGGGGGTGGCTCCTGGCTTGCCAGTTGTTAGCCGGGGTGTTAGAGGCTATAGCAGCTTCACTTTGAAGGCACATAAGTCAGCCCTTTCCCTGCCTTACCCATGCCCCCATGGATGTGGGCATATTAGCTTGCTTTTCCCTGTCCATTGCCACTCAGTGGATGCAGGCACATTGGCTCGCCTTTCCCTGCCTTTCCCACTCATCTGAGCCTCCGGAGTTCTTATTACCTCTGCTTTCCTCACAGCGTTAAAAAAAAAAAAAATGGAACAGAGGTTTTCCTTTGATTCTTCTATGGGACCGGAGCTGTGATACTCGGTCCGGTGAGGTAAGAGTGTTTTCTAACTCCTCTGGGGTGGGGGGCATTTTTGGCGCGAAACCGCCATTTTGAATTTTCTCGCTGTTTTCGGCGATGGCTGCAGAGAATGTAAAGCGCTGTTCCCGGTGTGGCAAGCGCAAATCAGCAGCGGGGCTCTGTAAATCGTGCTGTACAGGTGTAAGAGCCGGCCCGAGCATGGCGAGCGATGATTCTTCCCGCTCAGAGCTGGCAGTGGACGCCATTTTGAATTCTCCGCATGGCGCGGCCTCCGTAGAGACAGAGAGCTCTGAGACCGGGGGGGGGGGACCTCAAATTGAGACTATTCATGGAGCGGCTAGCCCCGGACGGGATCTGGGTGCCCAGGGCGAGTTTTTCTCCCCTGATTTTGTGTTATTATTGCATAAATCATACATGCTGAAAAGAGCTCTCCCTCAAGGGTCGTCTGAGGCCCCTCCTATTGTCCCCCCCCCCCCGGTGGATTCTGGCCGGGGACTGGCCGCTGAGGCTATTTTCCCTGATAATTGGCATAAAGAAAAGCGTAGAAGGGCTAATTCCCCTTCAGATTGTGGTGCACCTCCTTCCCCCCACCCCGTCGTCAGGCTGTGAGGATTCGAAGAGTTCTGGCAGGCCTTCGTGGTCTGAGAAGCCAGAGTCAGGTGCAGAATTACCACAGGATCTGGATGATCCCTCCGCGGTGAGGATTTTCCACCGTGATGAGCTGCCAGCGCTTATTTCAGATGCCCTACAGGTCCTTTCTATTGAAGAGCCTGACAGTGGCACGGCCTCCTCTGTGAATCCTAGGATGGCTAGTACCAAAAAGCCTGCTGGAGCCTTTCCTTTGCATGACTCCATCCAAGAGCTTATTTCCGCTCAGTGGGCTGACCCCGAGGGACCTTTGAAAGTTTCCAGGGCTATGGGGCAATTATACCCTCTGCGTGAGGAGCATTTGGCTCGCTTTGCAATACCTAAAGTAGATGCCCTAGTCACTGCGGTGACAAAGAGAACTACCCTCCCTGTGGAAGGAGGAGTTGCCCTGAAGGATATACAAGACCGTAGGCTGGAAGCAGCACTTAAATGGTCCTTTGAAATTGCAGGTCTTACTGTTCAGGCGTCTGCATGCAGTTGTTATGCTGCTAGAGCCTGCCTGGCGTGGTTGCAACAGGCAGTGGAACAGCCCGGAGATGGAGCAGAGCCCTTCTCGGATGTGGCTCCGCAGCTGGAGTCGGCCTTGTCCTTTTTGGCTGATGCCCTTTATGATATTGTCAGAGCTTCGGCTAAACAAATGGCAGTAGCAGTGGCGGCTCGCCGTCTTATTTGGCTGCGACATTGGGCAGCAGACATGGCCTCTAAGCAAAGGTTGGTGAAGTTGCCCTTTCAAGGCCTTCTCCTATTTGGTGAGGAGTTGGAAGAAAAATGTTAAAGGCCTGGGAGATCCTAAACCCCAGCGCTTGCCCGGAAATAGGCCGAGGCCTTCCTCCAAGGGCCAGGCGGTCCACTCCTCTTATAGACCTCGCTTCCGTAAAGCTAGAAGGTACCGCCCGGGGCGTTCTGCTGGGTTCACTTCTCGTGCCCGTTTTTCAGCAGAGGAACTCCTTTCGCTCAGACAAGTGTTCCGCAGCCACCGGCTCTAGGCCTGGAGTTCATGGGCGACCCTCTCAATGATGGTGCGCCGGCCCCCTCCTTGCTTCCTGTCATCGGAGAACGTCTTTCCCTCTTTGCCGAGGAGTGGGCCAATATTTCCTCAGATCAGTGGGTTCTGGACCTGATCAGAGATGGCTACAGAATAGAATTCAACGCCCCAGTAAGAGACGTGTTTGTGGAGTCCCGATGCGGTTCTGCCGCCAAACGGGCGGCGGTAGAGGAGACTTTGCAAGGTCTGATTCAGTTAGGGGCCTTGTCCCCAGTACCTCCTGCTGAACACGGCTACGGCCGATACTCCATCTACTTCGTGGTGCTGCGAAAAGGTGGGTCTTTTCGCCCTATTCTGGACTTAAAAGAATTAAACAAGTCCCTGAGAGTGCGGCATTTCCACATGGAAACCCTGCGCTCCGTCATTGCTGCGGTACAGCCAGGAGAGTTTCTCACGTCTCTAGACCTGAAAGAAGCTTACCTGCACATACCAATTTGGCCCCCGCACCAGACGTTTCTGAGGTTTGCGGTGTTGGGAAAACATTTCCAGTTCCGGGCCTTGCCTTTTGGCCTCACCACAGCTCCCCGAACCTTTTCGAAGGTAATGGTGGTAGCAGTGCTTTTTTTGTAGAAAAAAAGGTGCCGGTACTCATTATGGGTGGGGTCACCACATATGGCTCCACCCCTATGATAGCCACACCCACATTAACCACACCCCCTATACCAGCCATGGCGCATATAAACAGACATCATTGAAAATATTATAGTACTATAGGAGAAAAAAATAACGTGATTTTTTTTCATGATAATAATCTCTGTAAGCTCTTACAGCTCCAGTATACCCAGTTCAAAATAAGACAGCCAATGTAAATTCTCAAATTGGACATATTACAAACACTAAAATGAAAATAAAATGATTTTTTTCTACCTTTGTTGTCTGGTGACTATTTTTCTTTCCATATTGGTCCCAGTCTGTGATTCTGCTTTCCTTTGTTTTCGCTTAACTCTTCTGTGCCATTTGTCATTTTTGTCTCCTTTTTCTTTGCTTTCTTCAATATTTTTCAGGCTCTCTCTCTGTCCAGATTTAATTCATTCTTACTATCCATTCTTTAATTTCCTTCATCTACCTGTGGCTTTTCATCTTTTCCTCACCCTTGCTCTCCCCATGCCCCTTCCTCTTATTCTCCAGTCTTTCTCTATTCCCCTTTTCCATCCAGCAGCTCTGCTTTCTCTCCCCATCCTTCCAGTGTCTCCCCTATTTCTTTCTGCATTCTTCCATCCAGCGTCTTCCCTCTTTCTCTCCCCATCCTTCCGTTTTCCCTCTCTCTCTCCCCATCCTTCCATCTGTTTTCCCCCTCTCTCTCCCCATCCTTCCATCTGTTTTCCCTCTCTCTCCCCATCCTTCCATCTGTTTTTCCCTCTCTCCCCAATCCTTCCATCTGTTTTTCCCTCTCTCCCCAATCCTTCCATTTCCCTCTCTCTCCCCATCCTTCCATCTGTTTTTCCCCTCTCTCCCCAATCCTTCCATCTGTTTTTCCCTCTCTCGCCCCCAATCCTTCCCTCTGTTGGTTTCCCTCTTTCCCCAATCCTTCCCTCTGTTGGTTTCCCTCTTTCCCTCTCTCCCCAATCCTTCCCTCTGTTGGTTTCCCTCTTTCTCTCTCTCCCCAATCCTTCCCTCTGTTGGTTTCCCTCTCTCCCCAATCCTTCCCTCTGTTGGTTTCCCTCTTTCTCTCTCTCCCCAATCCTTCCCTCTGTTGGTTTCCCTCTTTCCCTCTCTCCCCAATCCTTCCCTCTGTTGGTTTCCCTCTTTCCCTCAACCCCAATCCTCCCCTCTGTTGGTTTCCCTCTTTCCCTCTCTCCCCAATCCTTCCCTCTGTTGGTTTCCCTCTTTCTCTCTCTCCCTAATCCTTCCCTCTGTTGGTTTCCCTCTTTCCCTCTCTCCCCAATCCTTCCCTCTGTTGGTTTCCCTCTCTCCCCAATCCTTCCCTCTGTTGGTTTCCCTCTTTCCCTCTCTCCCCAATCCTTCCCTCTGTTGGTTTCCCTCTCTCCCCAATCCTTCCCTCTGTTGGTTTCCCTCTTTCCCTCTCTCCCCAATCCTTCCCTCTGTTGGTTTCCCCCTTTCCCTCAACCCCAATCCTCCCCTCTGTTGGTTTCCCTCTTTCCCTCTCTCCCCAATCCTTCCCTCTGTTGGTTTCCCTCTTTCTCTCTCTCCCCAATCCTTCCCTCTGTTGGTTTCCCTCTTTCCCTCTCTCCCCAATCCTTCCCTCTGTTGGTTTCCCTCTCTCCCCAATCCTTCCCTCTGTTGGTTTCCCTCTTTCTCTCTCTCCCCAATCCTTCCCTCTGTTGGTTTCCCTCTTTCCCTCTCTCCCCAATCCTTCCCTCTGTTGGTTTCCCTCTTTCCCTCTCTCCCCAATCCTTCCCTCTGTTGGTTTCCCTCTTTCCCCAATCCTTCCCTCTTTTGGTTTCCCTCTTTCCCTCTCTCCCCAATCCTTCCCTCTGTTGGTTTCCCTCTTTCCCTCTCTCCCCAATCCTTCCCTCTGTTGGTTTCCCCCCTTTCCCTCAACCCCAATCCTCCCCTCTGTTGGTTTCCCTCTTTCCCTCTCTCCCCAATCCTTCCCTCTGTTGGTTTCCCTCTTTCTCTCTCTCCCCAATCCTTCCCTCTGTTGGTTTCCCTCTTTCCCTCTCTCCCCAATCCTTCCCTCTGTTGGTTTCCCTCTCTCCCCAATCCTTCCCTCTGTTGGTTTCCCTCTTTCTCTCTCTCCCTAATCCTTCCCTCTGTTGGTTTCCCTCTTTCTCTCTCTCCCCAATCCTTCCCTCTGTTGGTTTCCCTCTTTCCCTCTCTCCCCAATCCTTCCCTCTGTTGGTTTCCCTCTTTCTATCTCTCCCTAATCCTTCCCTCTGTTGGTTTCCCTCTTTCCCCAATCCTTCCCCTCTGTTGGTTTCCCTCTTTCCCTCTCTCCCCAATCCTTCCCTCTGTTGGTTTCCCTCTTTCCATCTCTCCCCAATCCTTCCCTCTGTTGGTTTCCCTCTTTCCCCAATCCTTCCCCATGTTGGTTTCCCTCTTTCCCTCTCTCCCCAATCCTTCCCTCTGTTGGTTTCCCTCTTTCCATCTCTCCCCAATCCTTCCCTCTGTTGGTTTCCCTCTTTCCCCAATCCTTCCCTCTGTTGGTTTCCCTCTTTCCCTCTCTCCCCAATCCTTCCCTTTGTTGGTTTCCCTCTTTCCCTCTCTCCCCAATCCTTCCCTCTGTTGGTTTCCCTCTTTCCCTCTCTCCCCAATCCTTCCCTCTGTTGGTTTCCCTCTTTCCCTCTCTCCCCAATCCTTCCCTCTGTTGGTTTCCCTCTTTCCCTCTCTCCCCAATCCTTCCCTCTGTTGGTTTCCCTCTTTCCCCAATCCTTCCCTCTGTTGGTTTCCCTCTTTCCCTCTCTCCCCAATCCTTCCCTTTGTTGGTTTCCCTCTTTCCCTCTTTCCCCAATCTTTCCCTCTGTTGGTTTCCCTCTTTCCCTCTCTCCCCAATCCTTCCCTCTGTTGGTTTCCCTCTTTCCCTCTCTCCCCAATCCTTCCCTCTGTTGGTTTCCCTCTTTCCCTCTCTCCCCAATCCTTCCCTCTGTTGGTTTCCCTCTTTCTCTCTCTCCCCAATCCTTCCCTCTGTTGGTTTCCCTCTTTCCCCAATCCTTCCCTCTGTTGGTTTCCCTCTTTCCCTCTCTCTCCAATCCTTCCCTCTGTTGGTTTCCCTCTTTCTCTCTCTCCCCAATCCTTCCCTCTGTTGGTTTCCCTCTCTCCCCAATCCTTCCCTCTGTTGGTTTCCCTCTTTCTCTCTCTCCCCAATCCTTCCCTCTGTTGGTTTCCCTCTTTCCCTCTCTCCCCAATCCTTCCCTCTGTTGGTTTCCCTCTTTCCCCAATCCTTCCCTCTGTTGGTTTCCCTCTTTCCCTCTCTCCCCAATCCTTCCCTCTGTTGGTTTCCCTCTTTCTCTCTCTCCCCAATCCTTCCCTCTGTTGGTTTCCCTCTCTCCCCAATCCTTCCCTCTGTTGGTTTCCCTCTTTCTCTCTCTCCCCAATCCTTCCCTCTGTTGGTTTCCCTCTTTCCCTCTCTCCCCAATCCTTCCCTCTGTTGGTTTCCCTCTTTCCCTCAACCCCAATCCTCCCCTCTGTTGGTTTCCCTCTTTCCCTCTCTCCCCAATCCTTCCCTCTGTTGGTTTCCCTCTTTCTCTCTCTCCCTAATCCTTCCCTCTGTTGGTTTCCCTCTCTCCCCAATCCTTCCCTCTGTTGGTTTTCCTCTTTCCCTCTCTCCCCAATCCTTCCCTCTGTTGGTTTCCCTCTCTCCCCAATCCTTCCCTCTGTTGGTTTCCCTCTTTCCCTCTCTCCCCAATCCTTCCCTCTGTTGGTTTCCCCCTTTCCCTCAACCCCAATCCTCCCCTCTGTTGGTTTCCCTCTTTCCCTCTCTCCCCAATCCTTCCCTCTGTTGGTTTCCCTCTTTCTCTCTCTCCCCAATCCTTCCCTCTGTTGGTTTCCCTCTCTCCCCAATCCTTCCCTCTGTTGGTTTCCCTCTTTCTCTCTCTCCCTAATCCTTCCCTCTGTTGGTTTCCCTCTTTCTCTCTCTCCCCAATCCTTCCCTCTGTTGGTTTCCCTCTTTCCCTCTCTCCCCAATCCTTCCCTCTGTTGGTTTCCCTCTTCCATCTCTCCCCAATCCTTCCCTCTGTTGGTTTCCCTCTTTCCCCAATCCTTCCCTCTGTTGGTTTCCCTCTTTCCCTCTCTCCCCAATCCTTCCCTCTGTTGGTTTCCCTCTTTCCCCAATCCTTCCCCATGTTGGTTTCCCTCTTTCCCTCTCTCCCCAATCCTTCCCTCTGTTGGTTTCCCTCTTTCCATCTCTCCCCAATCCTTCCCTCTGTTGGTTTCCCTCTTTCCCCCAATCCTTCCCTCTGTTGGTTTCCCTCTTTCCCTCTCTCCCCAATCCTTCCCTTTGTTGGTTTCCCTCTTTCCCTCTCTCCCAATCCCTCCCTCTGTTGGTTTTCCCTCTTTCCCTCTCCCCCAAATCCTTCCCTCTGTTGGTTTCCCTCTTTCTCTCTCTCCCCAATCCTTCCCTCTGTTGGTTTCCCTCTTTCCCTCTCCCCAAATCCTTCCCTCTGTTGGTTTCCCTCTTTCTCTCTCTCCCCAATCCTTCCCTCTGTTGGTTTCCCTCTTTCCCTCTCTCCCCAATCCTTCCCTCTGTTGGTTTCCCTCTTTCCCTCTCTCCCCAATCCTTCCAATCCTTCCCTCTGTTGGTTTCCCTCTTTCTCCAATCCTTCCCTCTGTTGGTTTCCCTCTTTCCCTCTCTCCCAATCCTTCCCTCTGTTGGTTTCCCTCTTTCCATCTCTCCCCAATCCTTCCCTCTGTTGGTTTCCCTGTTTCCCCAATCCTTCCCTCTGTTGGTTTCCCTGTTTCCCCAATCCTTCCCTCTGTTGGTTTCCCTCTTTCCCTCTCTCCCCAATCCTTCCCTCTGTTGGTTTCCCTCTTTCCCTCTCTCCCCAATCCTTCCCTCTGTTGGTTTCCCTCTTTCCCTCTCTCCCCAATCCTTCCCTCTTTCTCTCCCCAATCCTTCCCCCCCCCACCCGCGACACTCCTGGCGAGTCCTGCACTTAGTTTTTTTTTTTTTAAGACTCAGAACATGCAAACGATGCAGCCGGCAGCGATTGAAAGAGGCTGTCTGGGCTGGCGTCTGCGTCGGAGCTTCCCTCACCCTCTGAGTCCCGCCTTCGTTGTTACAACTACCTGTTTCGCGGGACTCGCAGAGGGTGAGGGAAGCTCCGACGCAGATTCCAGCCCAAACAGCCTCTTTCAATCGCTGCCGGCTGCATCGTTCGCGCGTTCTGAGTCTTAAAAAAAAAAAAACCTAAGTGCAGGACTCGCCTGGAGTGTCACGGGGGGGGGGGGGGGGCGGGGCAGGCACAAAAAGGTGCCGGTACGCCGTACCGTTGCGTACCGGCACAAAAAAAGCACTGGGTGGTAGTAGCTGCTTTGCTCAGGCGAGAAGGTATCAGGGTTCACCCGTACCTAGACGACTGGCTCATCAGAGCAGACTCTGTAACAGAGAGCTATCAATCTACAGCCAGAGTGGTCTCAGTACTTCAATCTCTAGGCTGGGTCATCAATATGGCCAAAAGTCACCTGACCCCCTCGCAATCTCTAGAATATTTGGGGGCCAGGTTCGACACAGACTCGGGCTATGTATACCTACCCGAGCTAAGGCGGTGCAAGCTTCAGAATCAGGTCCGTCTGCTCCTGAGGATGCCCCGCCCGCGAGCTTGGGACATTGTCCAGCTGCTGGGATCGATGACAGCCACATTGGAAGTGGTACCCTGGGCGAGAGCGCACCTGAGACCTCTACAGTATTCCCTACTTCAAAGATGGTCTCCAGTTTCTCAGGATTATCAATGCAGACTTTCTTGGCTCCCTGCGGCCCGACTCAGCATGGAGTGGTGGCTCTCAGACAGCATGCTGCGGGATGAATGTTGCTGGCGCTCCCTGATTGGTGTCTAGTAGTGACAGATGCCAGCCTGAAGGGCTGGGGCGCACATTGCAAGGGGAAGCATGCCCAGGGTCTATGGACACCCGAGGAGTCGGAGTGGTCCATCAACCGCCTGGAGTTGAAAGCGGTGTTTCAGGCGCTTCTGGCCTTTCAAGTGACCCTGGAAGGATTGGCTGTCAGAGTGATGTCGGACAACACGACAGTAGTGGCCTACATAAATCGACAAGGCGGCACTCAGTGCAGAGCACTGGCCACGCAGGCCGAACAGATTTGCCACTGGGCCGAGCTGCATCTTCAGTTTCTGTCGGCAGCTCACATTGCAGGTCAGAGCAACGTGCAAGCCGATTATCTAAGCAGGCATCAGATCGATCCAGCAGAATGGGAACTAGCAGACATATTCCTGCAGATATGTGCCAAATGGGGCAAGCCCGTGATGGCGACAAGTTCAAATGCCAAAGTCCCGTGCTTCTTCAGCAGACGGAGAGATCCTCGCTCGGCAGGGTTGGATGCCTTGACTCAGCCCTGGCCTCCGGGTCTACTATATGTGTTCCCTCCGTGGCCCTTGATAGGGCGCGTGCGGATTCGGCTGCACCCAGGAGAAGTGGTCCTCATCGCCCCGGATTGGCCCAGGAGGCCTTGGTATGCAGACCTCCGACATATGCTAGTGGAGGCTCCCCTTCCTTTACCTCTGGTACCGAACCTGTTGTCACAGGGCCCGGTAGCCATGGAGGACGCCTGCTGCTTTGGTCTTATGGCATGGCGATTGAGAGGGCGCAATTGAGGGACAAAGGCTATTCAAACACAGTCATTTCCACTCTCCTGCAGGCCCGCAAGCGTTCCACTTCCGTGGCTTATGCCAGGATTTGGTGCCAGTTTGAGTCTTGGTGTGCTTCAAAAGCGATCACACCCATGCGGGCTCCTGTCTCACCGATTCTGGACTTTTTGCAGGATGGTGTACAAATAGGCTTGGCCTATAATTCCCTGCGGGTGCAAGTGGCAGCGTTGGCCTCCCTTCATGGTAAGGTTGAAGGCGTGTCTTTAGTTGCTCATCCAGATGTGGCACGGTTTCTTAGTAGGCCTTCCGTGCGAGCACCCTGTCCAGCGTGGAACCTGGGGCTAGTTTTGAAGGCCCTGCAGGCTTCTCCTTTTGAGCCGCTTCGGCGAGCATCGTAGAAAGATTTGACACTTCGGCGAGACGGGTGTCAGAGCTCCAGGCGCTGTCCTGTGGAGACCCATTTCTGCATTTCTCAGAGTCCGGGGTCACGGTTCGGACCGTGCCTTCCTTCATGCCTAAGGTGGTTTCAGCGTTTCACCTAAACCAGCCTATTTTCTTGCCCTCCTTTGATAAGGAGGAGTTTCCAGAATCTTTTGGGCAGTTGCACCTGTTGGATGTGCGCAGGACTCTGCTGCAATATCTGCGAGTTACTGTCTCTTTCAGAATCTATGATCATCTGTTTGTTTTGCTATCAGGTCCTCGCAGAGGGTCTCCAGCGTCTAAAGCCACTATTGCCCGCTGGCTCAAAGAAACTATCTTTTCAGCTTATCTGCTTGCCGGCCAGTCTCCGCCTGTAGCCTTCAAGGCGCATTCTACCAGAGCGATTTCTTCCTCTTGGGCTGAAACTGGAGCACTCTCTCATCAAGAGATATGCAGTGCAGCAACATGGGCTTCTAAGCTCTCTTTTGCCCGACATTACAGGCTGGATGTGGCTGCTAGGAGGGATGCGCGTTTTGGAGCACAAGTGCTAGCGCATGGTGTGACCTGTTCCCACCCTATATAGGGATTGCTTTGTTACATCCCATACATAATGGCTTCATCTGCTTGATGACAAGGAAGGGAAAATTAGGTTCTTACCTTGGTAATTTTCTTTCCTTTAGTCATAGCAGATGAAGCCATGAGTTCTGTATGATTGTATGTATGATGTGAATCTGTTTCAGGTTCTGTTCTTGTTTCCTGAAGTTCCTTCCTTGGGAGAAAGTTGGAAAACAGTCTTCAGGATTCATGTTCACTTATAGGAGGATGAGTCCATTCCCTCCAGTTTATGTTTTGGAGGATGAGTTTATTCCCTCCAGGAGGTTGCGTGTATCCCCTCCAGTTATACAATAAGGAGGACGAGTTATTCCCTCCGGGAGGATGTGTTCATTCCCTCCTTTTGAGTTCATGCCCTTAAGGGGCCATCGTTCGCTGTGAGGAAAGTTCATGTTATTCCCATTGCGGTTTGCCATACTGCTTTGGAAGCTTCAAATACTGAAGAGGCAGTGGAGCTAGCTGGCCATGAGGCACTGTGAAAAGTTGAGTGCTCTCTATCTCCCCCTGCTGGTTGATGGACCCAACCCATACGTAATGGCTTCATCTGCTATGACTAAAGGAAAGAAAATTACCAAGGTAAGAACCTAATTTTCCCATTTTTTTTTTAACCTTTGTCTATATGCCACCACATTTAAATGTAATGAAAACAGAACCTGTGTTTTAAAGCAAAAGCCCAATCTGCAGGACATAGTATCATCATTCACAGGTGATTTCTGCCCTCCTAGAGAAAACAAGAAGCTGTGTCAGCAGCTGCAGCTTTGAGACTGTTTTTCCCATCAATGTCTATATCACTATGACTTGACCGTTTTTGCCTTTAAACTGGAGAACATCTGAATGCCGGGGGCCACTCTGCCGCTCTGTATCGTGATCTTCTTCCATTGTAGGATATGCAGTCTCTTCCTAATGGCTTGTTAGACTGTGTCTTTCTTTACAGTCAGATCAACAGATTGGTGCTTGAAGCCTCAAAGCCCAGGAGCACTATTTCCATTACTACAAGGACCACATGCACTGGACAGCATCCTGTTTGTGGCTCATGGAACAAGGTAAGAATTAATTCTACTTCGCTCTTATTTAATAGTTAAGTGGCAGAGCAGCTGTCATGTACTTTGTGGTATGCTTTTGAACTAAATTTATATTTTTCTAAATTTCCTGTGACAAGCCTGTACTACGGTCATTCACTACTATGTATATTTTATTTATTTATTGCATTTGTACCCCACATTTTCCCACCTATTTGCAGGATCAATGTGGCTTATATAGTACCGTCAAGGTGTTTGCCCAGTCGGTTGATAACAGATACAAGGTTGTATAGTGATCGAATGAGTTATAAGTGGAGGGTCGCAATGGGTGAAGATTGCGTGTTGTCCAGTACGATTATAGTCATGCTGTCTTGCTGGGTGAAGAGGTTTACGTGGGGTCATTGGGGTAGGCTGTTTTGAAGAGGTTGAATTCCTAATTTTCATGTTTTTCTGAAGCATGCCTATTTGTTATAAGTACATAAGTATTGCCACACTGAGACAGACCAAAGGTCCATCAAGCCCAGCACCCTGTTTCCAACAGTGGCCAATCCAGGTCACAAACACCTGGCAAGATCCTGAAAAAGTTCAATACATTTTATGCTGCTTATCCCAGAAATAGCAGTGGATTGTCCCCAAGTCAATTTAATAATGGTCTATGGACTTTTCCTTTAGGAAGCTATCAATACCTTTTTTAAACCCCGCTAAGCTAACCGCCTTTACCACATTCTCTGGCAATGAATTCCAGAGTTTAATTACACGAGTGAAGAAAATGTTTCTCCAATTCGTTTTAAATTTACTACTTTGTAGCTTCATCACATGCCCTCTAGTCCTAGTATTTTTGGAAAGAGTAAACAAACAATTCACATCTACCCTGTCCACTCCACTCATTATTTTACAAACCTCTGTCATATCTCACCTCAGCCGTCTTTTCTCCACGCTGAAGAGCCCTTTCAGCCTAGATGCTTCAGCCTTTCCACTTGTTCAGAACCCTTATTTTATCATCCTCACTTTAATATTCCCTTATCTCTTGTTTGTCCTGTTTGTCTGTCCTAATTAGATTGTAAGCTCTGTTGAGCAGGGACTGTCTCTTCATGTTCAAGTGTACACCACTGCGTACGTCTAGTAGCGTTATAGAAATGATAAGTAGTAGTAAGTAGTGATAAGTAGTAAGTCGTCCCATCCCCTTTATTATTTTCGTCACCTATCTTTGTACCTTTCCTAATTCCACTATTCCTTTTTTGAGATGCGGCAACCAGAATTGAACACAATATTCAAGGTGGGGTCGCACCATGGACCGATACAAAGGCATTATAACGTCCTCACTTTTGTTTTCCATTCCTTTCCTAATAATACCTAACATTCTACTTGCTTTATTAGTCACCGCAGCACACTGAGCAGAGGGTTTCAGCGTATCATCAACAACAATGCCGAGATCCCTTGCTTGGTTGGTGACTCCTAACGTGGAACCTTGCATTATGTAGCTATAGTTCAGGTTCCTCTTTCCCACATGCATCACTTTGCACTTGTTCACATTAAACGTCATCTGCCATTTAGACGCCCAGTCTCATAAGGTCCTCTTGTAATTTTTCACAATCCTCTCGCGATTTAACAACTTTGAATAACTTTGAGTCATCAGCAAATTTAATTACCTCACTAGTTACTCCCATCTGTAGATCATTTAAAACTGTTAAAAAGCAGCAGTCCCAGCACAGATCTCTGGGGAACCCCACTATCTACCCTTCTCCATTGAGAATACTGACCATTTAACCCTACTCTCTGTTTTTTATCCTTTAACCAGTTTTTAATCCACAATAGGACACTATCTCCTATCCCATGACTCTCCAATTTCTTCTGGAGTCTTTCCTGAGGTACGTTATTAAACGCCTTTTGCAAATCCAGATACACAATATCAACCGGCTCACCTTTATCCACGTTTGTTCACCCCTTCAAAGAAATGTAATAGATTGGTGAGGCAAGATTTCCTTTCACTGAATCCATGTTGGTTTTGTTTCATTAATCCATGCTCTGTAATTTTTTTTTCTTTATAAAAGTCTCTACCATTTTGCCCAGCACCGACGTCAGGCTCACCGATCTATAATTTCTAGGATCCCTTCTGGAACCTTTTTAAAATATCGGTGTTACATGGGCTACCCGCCAATCTTCCAGTACCATGCTCGATTTTAAAGATAATTTACATATTACTAACAATATTTCTGCCAGTTCATGTTTCAATTCTATCAGTACTCTGGGATGAATACCATCTGGTCCAGAGGGTTTGCTGCTCTTCAATTTGTCAAATTGCCCCATTAAATCTTCCAGGTTTATAGAGATTTCATTCAGTTTCTCTGACTCATCAGCTTTGAATACCGTTTCTGGCACCGGTATCTCTCCCAAATCTTCCTCAGTGAAGACTGAAGTAAGGAATTCATTTAATCTCTCCACTATAGCGTTGTCTTCCCTGAGTGCCCCTTTTACCCCTCAGTTATCTAGCGGTCCGATTCTTTTGCCAGCTTCTTGCTTTTAATATACCAAAAGAAATTTTCTTTACTATGTGTTTTTGAAAAAATTGCTGGAGGCAAAGTCCCTCTTTACCTTCCTTATCAGTGCTTTGCATTTGACTTGACATTCCTTATGCTGCTTCTTATATTTTCAGTTTGTTCCTTCTTCCATTTTCTGAAGGATTTTCTTTTAGCTCTAATAGCTTCCTTCACATCACTTTTTAACCATGCTGGCTGTCGTTTTGGTCTTCCTCCCTACTTTTTTAATGCACAGACAGTGGCGATCCTAGCCTGCATGACACCCGGGACGGATCGCTGATGCAGCGCCCCCCCCCCAGTGAAATGACCCCCCCCGGTGCACGCCGCTGGGGGGGGGGGTGCCGCGGCGTGCGCCTGTCAGCTGAGTTCACTAACCGCTGCAGCTCCCTCTGCACCGGCCGGAACAGGAAGTAACCTGTTCCGGGGCAGAGGGAGCTGCAGCAAAGTTAGCGAACTCAGCTGACAGGCGCGCGCCGCGGCACCCCCCAGCGGCGTGCACCCGGGGCGGACCGCCCCCACTTGGTACGCCAATGTGCACAGATTATATTTGGCTTGGGCTTCCAGGATGGTATTTTTAAACAGCATCCACGCCTAATGTAAATTTTTGGCCCTCTCAGCTGTTCCTCTAATTTTTTTTCCCACCGTTCTTCTCATTTTATTATAGTTTCGTTTTTGAAAGTGAAACACTAACATATTGGATTTCCCGTTTATACTTACTCCAAAGCTAATATCAAATCTGATCATATTATGATCACTGTTTTCAAGCGGCCCCAGCACCATTACCTCCCGCACCAGATCATGCGCTCCACTAAGGACTAGGTCTAGAATTTTTCCTTCGCTTGTTGGCTTCTGTACCAGCTGCTTCATAAAGCAGTCCTTGATTTCATCAAGGAATTTTACCTCCCTAGCGTGCCCTGATGTTACATTTACCCAGTCTGTATCGGGATAATTGACATCACCCATTTATTGTGTTGCCCAGTTTGTTAGCTTCTCTAATTTCCGATAACATTTCTGCATCTGTCTGTTCATCCTGGCCAGGCGGACGGTAGTACACTCCTATCACTATTCTTTTCCCCTTTACACATGGAATTTGCTACTAGTCATTCTTATGGTTTGTTTTGGAGCTTATTGCTACTACTGTTCAGTTGCTCCATTTGTTTATTTGACAAAAATTCTGTACTTTATAGCTTTCCTGTTTTATTCTGTTTGAAACTGAAATGCTGCTTCAGTCATGTTGGTTATAGCCTATTAATGAAACACAAATTAATCCTACACTGCCATCTTGTGACCAAACCAAATATTACACAAGGTTTTTTTTTTGTTTAATATTGCAATTGGAAAGTTTTTACAATTTTAATTGCAAATTGAAGAGTTTTTTTTTAATCGAATATGCCTGATATAGCTGAGAGATTGTATGGCTGTTATAAATGTAGATGATTCTGATTATGAATGATTTAGATGTGGATTAAAAGCAAAAATCGATTACTCCTTGCAATGTAGGGATTTGGGGAAGTAAAGATGGATTAATTTGATTCTTCTGGTGAAGAATAACAAAAGCAATCTTTGAAAACCAGATTTGTGTTTCCCATTGGCACTAAAGCTCCTATTCAGCACTTTTCATTTGCACTATGTATATTTGAACTATTTTTATTACACAAATTTAATCTAAGGGTGTGAAGGCGCTGGTCACTTGGTCCCACAGAGGCTCTAGGCTGGGGTCCATGAGCTGGAAAACCCCCCAATTATAATAAAAAGAAATCCAAGCACAAGAGAGAGAGGCTGCGACAGTAGTGGGCATCCAGAGCTCCCCTCAAATAGATTCCATAAGGTTGTGGAATCAGCAAGGTCTTCTAGATTTGAGGGGCACAAGCTGTTTGAGCTTCCACTCACTGGATTTACCAGAACAGTGAGTCTGGACCCCACTTCTTGGACGAGATTGAATTATGGCCTTGAGCCTTGCAATTATTTGAATAGATATTATTTGAGGGATAAGTCACCTTTGCCATTCCCCCACTGAGAAATCATTTAGAATGGGGATAATCACACTCTTAAAGGGAAGTTTTATCATAAGATCAGAAAATACAATAGTACAGTGGTTTGCATAGAGGTCTGAAAATTTTGACTAATGAATAAGGGATTTGAGATTTATATTTATCAATATGTTAATTGGTAGATCATTCAAAATAACATTCAGATTCATTGCCTAGATGTAGGATGCTATGTTTTTTTTATAGCTGTTTAGGACTCTAAGGCAAATTTGATAAATATTAAAATGAATGAGTATAGTTTTAGGAAAAAGAGCCATACCAAATGTTTTTATTAATGACAAAGATGAAGTTTTTGAAAAGGCAATTGAATAATGCGCAAGATTCTGTGTCACAAAAATATCGTAGAGAAAAAAAAACAACCTAAGCAAGATTTTTGTGGAAAATTGTTTGTGTACATAAATGTTTTGATCCCTTATGTTTTATAATTGGAAGGAAGACGTTTTCTTAGATAAGTTGGGGAGAAGATACAAGCCATCCTTGAAAGAAACTCTTTAGTAAACAAGAATTTACTAGTAATTGGGAAAAGTAAATTGGATGCAATAATTAGGTGACTAAGACCCCATATAAGGGTGCTTCAATTGGCTGCTACATGCAGCTGCCTAAGAAGAGGAACAGCAGACATGACTAGTAACACACATTTGTGCCCTCCTCACACACATTTTGCCTCCTAGCCATGCACCATTTTGTAAGTTACCATGCAGCAATTCTCTACTGCAGTGCAGATGGGCACCAGAATTTTCTCCACCTCCACCCACACCACTGCTACTTCTCTAGATAAGTGGCAGTGGCAGCAAAAGAAACTACACTCACCACAGGGCCAGACTCTCCCTAGGTACCGCTGCTGGCTCCGCCCCAAAATAGAAAGTGACAAGGGAGTGGGATTGGCCCCCAGTGAGTGCAGCTTCTTTTGCTGTTGCTGCTCATCTAGACGAGCAAGGGTGTCAGGGTGGGAGGGTGGAATAGATGCTGGAGTGGGGTGGGGGGAACAGAAGAGGTTACAGAGACTGGATAGAAAAGGTGAGGAGAAAGGGGGCAGATGCTGGCTGGAAGGAAGAGAGTGAAAAGCAGATCATGGATAGAATGAGGAGAGCAGAGCAGATATTGCATGGAAGGGGAAGAGAAAGAGGAGAGAGGCTGGATGGAAGGTGGGGGATAGAAAGAAGATTAACACTTTATGGAGGGGGGCAGTCACCAGATGGAAGGGGGGGGGGGGGGAAACAAAGCAAACCAACCTATGAGCTGCTGCATCCACATTGTCATTCTTTATTGTTGGTAGCATTTTTATTTAATCTCACTTATATTTTCAAACATGACCGCTTGTGCAGCATACAGATGTACTACTACTACTAATAGCATTTATATAGCGCTACCAGACATATAGCGCTATTTGACATAGAAAGACAGTCCCTGCTCAAGGTAAAACTAGGTAAAACAGACAGACAAGACAGAAAGGAAGTATAATAATGGAATAACTTTTCATAGGTAGAGCAGTAATTTGTTATAAATCGTAATCAGTGTGTCATTTGGAGGGGCTGGTTATAGGAACACCCTAGCATGTGTTATATTGTGAGAGATTTTCTTTCTACTGGTAAAGGGCCACTAAAACAGACATCATGTTATGAGAATCAAGTGCTCAAAAGTCAGAATTTCTATCTATTTATTTACTTATGTCATTTATATCCCACACTAAACATAAATTAGATTGAAATCTGGGAGCATTTAAAATCTTTTTTTTCCTACGCCTACATCAAAAGAAAAAGATGGCATGAGGTAAAGTGGGCAGAGCCAAGGCAGACTGATCAGGGCTGGGATGTGTACTAAAATCTCCCTTTCAAAAATCGGGACCCTTGGCAGCTCCGTAATGCTGTTTATACATTTATATTGCTACAATCTTGATATCACAGTAGTTTAAAAAGAGGTCATAAAAGTACAGCATAGGCACATACAGTACACAGGAGATAATGCTGCAGACTAACTCTTACAGACCTGATGGAGAGAGAAGGTGAGGGGGCAACCCATCCAGCATGCACAGAGAACCTGGCAGGTCAATAAAGAGTCCTACAAGACACAGGGATCTGGGACATGTGCTCAGGAAGAGTCTATTACAGAGAACTACAGGATTCCAGGGATTTGTAGTCTTACCCATTTTAAAGATAACAGGCACTGTAATCTGTTACAGACAATGCTCAACATAAACAACAAATTTAGAACTTTAAAGAAGTTCTATGATTGAGAACCTTATCCACCCTTAGAAGCGCAGCTAAGATCAGTGGCGCTTTTGCTTGGGTGAGTGTATAACTCTGAGAACATCTCTATAAAAAGAAAAAAAATTTCATTTTGTATATCTTAATTTGTTTACACGGAGTGGTACTGGGTCAATCCCTTCACTAGGGCATCTCCTAAAAGATTTTTCTCTGGTTTTACATCTTTTGAATTTTTTCCAGGGGTTTTTTGAGGGGAATTACAACTTTAGTACATTTGGTTTTACAACATAAACAACAAACAGCCTGCCTCCATGCACTAAGTTTAAACTCCACAGATTTAATTTTAAAGCAATACTGACTGTGGAGTTTAAATACTGGGGGAATAATGTTTAAATAACTTTCACTGGATGAGCTGAGCTACTTTATTATGACTTTCTGTATTCAGGCCAGTTGACATTGGCATATATCATCCAACCATAAGATAGGAAAGGGTTTATTGATGTAGATAGGAGTGGACTGGTATGAAAAAATACTCCAGGGCCAATATTTTCCTTCTCTGTATTCTGGGCATGTATTTTTATATTTTGTCTTCTCCATCATTTATACAGCAGCTCCTCTCATTGGCACATTGGCCGTGTGCTAGTCTATCTTCAGCCTTCTCCACTTTGTATATTCCTGGTTAATGTCAGTGGGCATCAGGCAGGGCAGGGATATGCATCTAAAGAACAATAAAGATGGGGGGGGGGGGGGGGCAGCCTAACCATTTTGGTTCAAATCTATGTGTTCCCTATCCTCCACTTAATCCCTTTTCCAGTTGTAGCATATGATGAATCTTCAGAGTTATTGATTTGCCAAAGACTTTTGAATGTAACTTGATCAGAAAGTAGGTTTGGCTCCATCCTCCTCCTTTCAGACCACCTGGAACAATAGTCACAGTGTGTAACAAAAGCCAGCTGGGTGAATACAGGAAAGTTAACCACACATTCTACAGCAAATCACAGAGATTGGACATGACAAAAGAAAGCCCATCTACCTGAAACTCCCAATGACCCACCTAATCTTGTCAAGTACCTTTGGGTGTGCATAGTTTAAACATGTGATCAGTTACCATATGTTCATCTCAAAAACCAGAAAAAACTAGTTTCAGCTAGCCCTGGGGTTTGATTGGTTTAATACACATCACAAGATCAACCCTCATGGCCCAACAGGAATTATTATAAAAACTGGACTTCCACTGAATTCATCCCTTTTTTTCTTCTTCTCTGGACCTGCACCTTTCTCAACCTTTCCTGAATCTTTCTAGGCCTTCCTGGACTTCACACACACACCCAAGATAAGGCTTTCTCCAGATTCCACTCTCAACAAATCTGTAAAAAGGCTTCTTTTCCAGCAAGGATCCACTATCCAGCTACATGAGACAAGACCTCCTTCACCACTCCAACCAGCAGCAGAAAGAATACATCTGAGCCTCAATCAAAGTGAGTTAATATTAATCCAGCATAATTAATAATTGTGCCTTGCTAGCAATGTTTATCTTGTGGCACATTTCCCTTGTGTAAGATCCCTAAACTGCCTTCTAAAATTATTGCAATATCTATATTATAGATAAACTTTATTTGTACCTGAGACTAAGAATCTAGTCCTTATTTTCTGAGGACTAAACATTATATAGTGCTCTTACAAAGTTATACAGTCTCCCTCTAATCTCTAAATTCTTAGCCCCAGTCCTTTTTCACTGTCTTTACTCTTCACTCCAACCTGGTTGTTAGGGAGAACTCTGTTTGCTTCCTTGGCTGAGAAGAAGAAAACTGAAAAGGATCCCATATGGAACGTTGCAGAACAAATGACAGTGGGAAGGTGGAGATGACTTGAGAAGAACCAAGGACGCATGTGGGTCATAAGTAACTAAAACACTGTTTCTTATGCTCGCAATAACGTGCAATACCAATGTTATTGCAAGCATAATAAAGGGCCCTGTTTACTAAGCCGTGCTTGTAGGCACACAAACTTTTTTGCGTGCTCTAACGCTAGAGACACATTAATTTTTAGTGCGTGCTAAAGCGTTAGTGCGCCTAGTAAACAGGGCCCAAAGTGTGTGAGTCATTTATGACCCACCTGTGTCCCTGGTTCTTCTCAAGCCATCTCCACCTCCATCATTTTTTCTGCTTCCTTTGCTGCTAGCCCACACATTTTCATTTGTAATTTTTCTGCACCATCGGTAGCTGGTTCTCTTACCCATCCTTGTTTATGGCCCAGGATATATTTGTCATTTGAGTCATTTGGTATACTGTACATTTGGGAGCCATATGGTGGTTGGACAGAATAAAAATATAGATGTAACAGTTTCATATACATGTATTTCATACAAAAATAATCCAAACCAAAGGTAAGGGAAATAGTGTAGACAACAATAAATGACCATAAGACTGTAAAGATAAGAGAACAAGAATGGGGGAGAGAGGAAGAGAGACAAGCATCAGGCCTAGAATTCTTCTAAATAGTCCTACTCAAAGTGAGTAAGAAGAACACGTCTATACATGACAATTGTATAAAGAAACAATATCAGATATAAAGAATATCAGATAGAATATCAGATCTAAAGAAACAATATCAACTCATAAAGAGCCTCCTTAATACCAAAATAGTTACCCTCTCACCTTCAAATAGCCCATCTGCAGACCAATTGGCTAAGCACTTCTATAATAAAATTACTAATCTTCGTAAATCGATTCCCCATGATGGTAATTACATAGATACCCTTCTCGATGAATTGGATCCCAACATTAATGAAACTCTGGTTGACCGCTCATGGACAAGTTTTACCCTCCTCACCACTGAAGAAGTTTCCAAGGCGATCTCCAAACTCTCCAGATCTCATTGTCATCTTGACTCCTGCCCTAGCCATTTAATGAAAGACGCCCCTGAACGCTTCATCACAGATCTCACCGCCCACCTTAACTTCTTGTTGCAACAAGGTTCCTTCCCTACCAAACATGGTAACATATTACTCACACCTATACCCAAAGACTCCAAAAAACCTACAAGTGATGTTACCAAATACCGACCAGTGGTCTCCATCCCCCTATTAACTAAATTGATGGAAAATAGAGTGACCTTTCAAGTCAATGAGTATATACAAAAATTCTCCATCCTTCATGAGTCTCAATCGGGTTTCTGTCCTACCCACAGTACAGAAACGGTATTGCTTACTTTAATATCCAAATTTAAACAAGAAATATCATTCGGAAATAGCATAGTTCTTTTATAGTTTGATATGTCTGGAGCATTTGACATGGTCGACCATTGTATTCTTACTAGACTTCTGGATAAGTTGGGAATTGGTGGCAATGTTATAAAATGGATTGAAGGCTTTATTACCTCTAGATCCTATCGAGTCAAGTCATCTACAGTAATATCATCTCCTTGGTCATCAGATTGCGGTGTGCCTCAAGTTTCTTCTCTATCCAGGACCGGTCAAACCCAGTAAGCAGGGTAAGCACCGCAGGGGGGCGCCTGCCTGCAAGAGCACCGCTGCGGTGCTGTGCCGCCATACCACGCCGCCCTTGGGGGTTTAAATCTTTTATTTACCTCCGTCCCAGCGTCCGCATCATTTCAAAACCCTGCCCGTCTCTAGCCTTCCCTCCCTTCGTGAGTTCGTTCCCGCAGAGTCCCGACTTCTGACGTCATTTCCTCGAGGGCAGGACTCTGTGGGATCGAACTCACAAAGGGAGGGAAGGCTAGAGACGGGCAGGGCTTTGAAATGACGCAGACGCTGGGACGGAGGTAAATTTGAAAAAAAAGACTTAAACCACGCAGGGTGGCAAGAAGAAAAAGATGGATATTGGGGGGAGAAGAGGGCGGGCAGGTGGGCATAAATGGGAGGGGGATGGAGGCGAAGGAGAATCGCTGGACAGGGGCAGGGTGGGAGAAGAGAGAAAGGATATTTGGGGGGGCGCCAACTGATAATCTGCAGGGGGGGCGCCAGAGACCCAAGGACCGGCCCTGCCTCTATCCCCAATTCTATTCAACCTTATGATGATTCCTCTGGCTAAATCCCTTTCCAAACATGGTCTCAACCCTTTTATCTATGCTGACGTCACCATATTTATTCCCTTCAAATCTAACCTGGCAGAAATTTCTGACAAAATAACCAATGGTATGAATATCCTAACTTCTTGGGCCAACGCTTTCAAAATGAAATTGAACAAAGAAAACTCAATGCCTAATCCTCTCTTCCCAATATTCCACATTCCATCCAACTACTCTTACCACTCCTGATGTCACAACTCCTATATCCAACAATCTGAAAGTACTTGGAGTTACATTGGATAAATACTTATCCCTTAAAAACCACGCAACATTCATCACGAAGAAAATGTTCAACATGATGTGGATGTTGAAATGTGTGAAACCTTATCTCCCCTTGAATACCTTCCGCATCTTGGTACAATCCACGGTACTCACCCACGCTGATTACTGTAATAGTATCTTCGTTGGATGTAAGGCCCAAATCATGAAAAAACTTCAAACTGCCCAGAACACGGCAACTAGACTTATGTATTTATGGGAAGCCTAGATTTGAAAGTGCAACACCCCTCTGTATGAAACTTCATTGGCTCCCTATTAGAGAACGAGCCAACTTTAAGGCCATCACACTAATCCACAAGATTATCCATGGAGTATCACCAAGTTACATGGTCAATCTATTAAACCTTCCAACCAGAAACATGTCAACATCTTCACGATCATACCTTAACCTGCACCTTCCCAGTTGCAAAGGACTAAAGTACAAAACCTACCATGCATCTAACTTCCCCTACCTGGGATCCCAACTCTGGAATGCTCTACCCAGATACATTCGGTCAGTTAATGAACATCATCCCTTTAGGAAACTATTGAAAACCCATCTATTAAAACAGGTTTACCCGAATGACTTGACCTACCATAAGCAAACATAAGCAACCCATCTATTTACCGGTTCAACTAATCATTAATGACTCAGAAAATATCTCCTACCAACCTTCTTACCCTCCATGCTCTTCCCAACTTCTCCTTTATCCCTCCACATCTATCCCTATCATACCTCTTCTATCCCATTTACTCCTTGTTCATTTGTCCTATCACATACCTCCTTTGTTGATTCTGATACTACAGATTGTATTCTCTTGTTACTATGTATGCCGCATTGAGCCTGCGATGAGTGGAAAAGCGCAGGGTACAAATGTAATAAATAAAAAAATATAAGCGAGAGGAATGAATATGGAGACATTATGTATGATGTCTTTGCACTGGCTTCCTGTAATGTTTTGCATCAAGCTTAAAATTTTATTATTGTTTTTTTAAAGTATTGAATGGCTGCATTTCTCCAACACTTAGTTCCACTCTAAGATGTTATCAACCCCAACATGCTCTTAGATCATATACAAAGCAGCTACTTGATGTTCCATCTTTTAGGCAAGTTGACTTAAGAAGAGTAGATCTTCTATATTTTATGTTAAAGGCACTAAATTATGGAACAGCTTTCCTACTGAACTTCAGTCCTTACAGAATATTGTTTAGTTTAAGAGAGAATTAAAAACTTATTTGTTCATTCAAGCATATCGTTAGTCTAATACTGTATTGTTTATTTTTAAGTTGTAGTATGACCTGGTTTGGTATTAGTGTTATATTATGTGTTTTGTTTCTATTGTTCTATTTTAATTTGCATGTAATTTTGTTCCCTGCTTAGAATGACTCAGATATAGCGGACTAGAAATAACATTTTTTAAAAATTATTGTTACCTGAAGTAATCAATAGAAATAAAACATGAATAAAACCTGAAGAGATCCAGATGCAAAAGAACAGAGGCAAGAAAGAACTTGGATTTCCTTTCCTTGCCACAGTAAGCTTTCCAGTAGAAATGCATTAAGCAGAATATTGGCATGCAGCTATTTCTGTTTTCTTGCTGGACGCTTTGTCTTTGTCCATGTAATGTGATAAAACAAGAACAGCTGAGAGCTGACAATGACTCCTATGTTATAGAATGTATTACTTCATGTAATTACTTAATTTGTTGTGGCTCAATGTCCATTGGCTCCAGTGAACTGGGAAATACTTGGAATTTGGCACAAATGATGACTGCTGGAATGGAGAATAAACAGATTATTATAATTAGGCTTTTCTGAAGTAGGATGTGAAAACTGTAAGGCTGTTCAAAGTTATTTTGCAGGCTGGTTTAGATTCTTTCATTTGTAATTTGTCAATTTGTATTTTGTATTTCTTACCTTTTCTTTCTTTTTTTAGGGCTGCATTTCGATTAAAAATTGTACTCATGAGTAATCACATAATTAAAGGTATGTTATAAGTTTTTTTTTTCCCCACTGCAGCTCTTTATGACTCTGGGCAATGGAGGATAAGTGACTAACAGGCATATTTTCAAAGCACTTAGACTTACAAAGTTCCGTAGAGGGGCATTTTTTATATAATGTCCAAGTCCAATTAAAGTAGGGAACATAGCCATTTTCAATACAGAAAAAGGTCTATCTTATTTGTTCAAAAATGGCTATTTGCTAGATGTTTTTTGTGCTCTGTGCATTTATCTTCTTGGTCCATTTTTGAAAAAAAAAAAACATCCAAGTGAAAAATGCACAAAATCAAGCCATTGGGATGTAGGATGAGCCAGCAGTCTTAGTAGACTGGTCTCCAGACATCCAGGGAGAGCAATGGGGCAGTATAGAGGGCTTCATATAAATGCTCCCAGATACGCATCTGTTGCTCCCTTATTTTGTCTGCTGAACCCCCCACCACCACCCCCGGCTGTACACCACTACAGTAGCCTTTATGGGTGAAGGGGGCACCTATGGGTGGATAAAGTAGGGTTTTGGTGATTTTTGAAAGGCTCCACAGTTTCCACCACAAGTGTAACAGGTAGGGGGAGTTATTGGCCTGGGTCCACCTGTCTGCAATGCACTGCACCCACCACTACATACTGTTCTAATGGACCTGAGTATTACATCTGAAGCTGTTGTAGAGGCTGGTAAGTAGTATTTTTAATCACATTTTTTGGGTGGGGGTCAGTGACCACTGGAGGACTAAGGGGAGGTCATCTGGTCATTTAGGGCACCTTTTTGTGCCTCATTCATGCTAAAAACAGGTCTAGCTCAAAACGTCTTAGTCCTGGATGGTTTCGTTTTGTTCCATTATGGCTGAAAAATGTCCGAGTGTTAGGAACGCCCAGATCACACCCTTAACACGCCCCTTGTGATTTGAATGCACTTCTGACAGACTTCATAGAAAACTTCCTAAAATTGGTTTTGAAAATAAATATCTATTTGGACATTTTTGTCAGAAAAACATCCAAATGCAGTTATGCCACTTTTTAATGTTTTTCTCTTTTGAAAATGAGTCCCATAGTAACCTACTGAACAAGTCTAAGGGGTCTTTTTAGGAAGCTGTGGCAAAATGGGCCCTGTGCTGGTGTCAGCGTATATTTTTGATGCATGCCAAAGCTCCCTTTTATCTCAGTGGGTAAAAGCAGGGGTTTTTTTTTTTAAAGAAACGGCTGTGCAGCAAGTGAAGCACTTGCCGCGCAGCCATTTCGGGGGGGGGGGGGGAGTGCTTAAGGACTCCCACGCTATCCGAGCGGTGATTACCACTGGGTATACATCAGCTCTATATAAATAAAAATATTTTTATTTATTTGTTAACATTTGTATCCCACCTATTTGCAGGCTCAATGTGGCTTACATAGCGCCGTGGGGCGAAAGCCTCCTCCGGTAAAGAAACAAATATAGAGTGATGCTATTTTAAATGAAATAGATATGTATAAAGTTATATGAAGTTCATTAAGTTCATAACAAGTTTGGGTTTCTTTGAGTTGCTGGATTCAGATAATTAAGTTGGGTCATTAGGATATGTCTTTTCGAACAGGTAAGTCTTTAGTGATTTCCAGAAGTTGAGGTGGTCGTACGTATTTTTCACGGTTTTGGGGAGTGCATTCCAGAGTTCTGTACTTATATATGAGAAGCTGGATCCATGAACTGATTTGTATTTGAGTCCTTTGCAACTAGGGTGGCGGAGATTTAAATAAGAGTGTGATGATCTGATTTAGTTTCTGTAGCGCTGGGGGTGGGAACTACCACCAGGCTGCTACTGTAGCCCAACGGTATCCAGTAAGCCCACGGTGGGCTTACTGCCACTTTGTAAAAGACCACCTAAGTGCTTTGAAAATGAGGCCCTAAGTCACAAGGAGTTGCATTTGGAATATAAATATATAAACATCTTTAATTGTGTGATTAATTACAATTTTAATCAAAATAAAGCTTGAATTATGATGCTTCCAAAACCTGTCGTTTATTTCTCTATAATATCAGCAAAATTCGCCCTTTCCTTTCTGAGCACACTACCAGAACCCTCATCTACGCTCTTATCACCTCTCGCTTAAACTATTGCAACTTGCTTCTCACAGGTCTCCCACTTAGCCATCTCTCTCCTCTTCAATCTGTTCAAAATTCTGCTGCACGACTAATATTCCGCCAGGGTCGTTATGCTCATATTAGCCCTCTCCTCAAGTCACTTCACTGGCTTCCTATCCGTTTCCGCATACAGTTCAAACTCCTCTTATTGACCTATAAGTGCATTCACTCTGCAGCTCCTCAGTACCTCTCCACTATCATCTCTCCCACATTCCTCCCCGGGAACTCCGAGGCAGATGCACTAAACCTTAATGAGCATTTAACGACCCTCCGTGGAAATTTTGATCCACTGCATGCATAAAAGGGCTTTTACCGACGAAGCTAGCAGCTAACGAAAACGGAATGCAGATGAGGGATTGTTCTACAAACCCTATTGAAATGACATGCACTAACCTTTTCCGATTCGTTTAACGCACGAAAACACTGTGAAATCTAACGAGAGGTCTGTTCCTCTCGTTAGGGCTGTCTGCTACATGTTTACAAGTGAAATCTATTTAAAAAATAACTATGGGGGTGAAAACGCGCGTCAGGGGCTTCCTTTATTGACGCCCCAGGTCGCCGCTGCTCCCCTCTCCCTCAGCACCAAAAAAAGAAAAAAAAATCGGGAGGGGGCAAGGGCGCTCGTCATGAGCATCCTGTATGGACGCCTTGCCCCCCCTGCTGCTCCCCGCTTCCCCCCACCCCCGCACAAAAAATCTCCAATTTTAGCAGCCCCGGGCCGGCCCTCCTCCCTTCCTGTGTATTCTCCCACACTAGCTCCACCTCCCGCCATGCTCCGGTCCCATGCCCCGCACCCACCGCCCCCCACTTAGGTCGTCGCCGCCGCTCCCCCCCTCCAATGACCCCCCCCCTTTGCCTTACCGGCTCATGCAGCACCTCTCACCTCTGCTGCACGGGCAATAACAGCTGATCGGTGATTCAGCAGGCCTCCTCAGACGTCCCTTCTTTCTTCCTGGGCCCGCCCTCCTCTGACATAGGTAAACTACGTAGTTTACCTACGTCAGAGGAGGGCGGGCCCAGGAAGAAAGAAGGGACGTCAGGAGGCCTGCTGAATCGCCGATCAGCTGTTATTGCCCGTGCAGCAGAGGTGAGAGGCGCTGCACGGGCCGGTAAAGCAAAGGGGGGGTCGTTGGGGGGGTGCGGCGGCGACGACCTAAGGGGGGGGTGGCGGGGCACGGGACCGGAGCATGGCGGGAGGCGGAGCAAGTGTGGGAGATTACACAGGAAAGGAGGGCCGGGCTGGGGCTGCTAAAGTTGGAGTTTTTTCGTGCGGGGGTGAGCGGAGAGCAACGGGGAGCAGCGGAGGGGGGGGGGGCAAGGCGTACATACAGGATGCTCATGACGAGCGCCTTTGCCCCTCCCGAAACACGTGTTTTGGGTTTTTTTTTTTTGTTTTGACATCTGTGACATCTTTGTGGCATGTGCAAAGCAGCCAGCATAACGCTCAGCTGCTCTGCGCATGCTTTTGGCGCTGATTAACGACGGGTTTAACGATTCTGTGATAAATCCTACTTTGCAATACTGATCCGAACATTTCTGGAGCGTTTTTGTACTGCATTCCTCGTTTTTTAAAAATAGTTGAGCACTTTTACGTTTTTTATTTTTTAACGTTTGATTGATGCATCTCCCCCTAAGTTCACTGGGTAAATCTCTCTTATCTGCACCCTTCTCCTACACTGCTAACTCCAGACTCCGTTCCTTTTATCTTGCTGCACCATGTGCCTGGAATAGACTTCCTGAGCCGGTACGTCAAGCTCCATCTCTGGCAGTCTTCAAATCTAAACTAAAAGCTTACCTTTTTGATGCTGCTTTTAACTCCTAACTCTTGTTCACTTGTTCAGAACCCTTATTTTATCATCCTCACTTTAATATTCCCTTATCTCTTGTTTGTCTGTCCTAGATTGTAAGCTCTGTCGAGCAGGGACTGTCTCTTCATGTTCAAGTGTACAGCACTGCATACGTCTAGTAGCGCTATAGCAATAAGTAGTAGTAGTAGTGGTGGTAACCATCTCTCAAAAAAGATATAGCTGAATTAGGACTTCTCTTTGAGGAAAGACTACAGAGGCTAGGGCTCTTCATCTTAGAAAGAAGATATGATAGAGGTCTATAAAATAATGAGTGGATGTACATCGCTTGTTTACTCTTTCCAAAAGTATATAGACTAGTAAGCATGCAATGAAATTACTATCAGACTTATTTTCGAAAGAGAAGGGCGCCCACATTTCGACACAAATCGGAAGATAGGCATCCTTCTCACAGGGTCGGCCAAATTGGCATAATCGAAACCTGATTTTGGGCGTCCAACTGCTCTCCATCACAGGGATGACCAAAGTTCACGGGGGCGTGTCGGAAGCATAGCAAAGGCGGGACTGGGGCATGCTTAACACATGGGCATCCTCGGCCGATAATGGAAAAAAGAAGGGTGTCCCTGATGAACACTTGGCCGACTTTACTTGGTCCTTTTTTTTTTTTACGGCCAAGCCACAAAAATGTGCCCTAAATGACCAGATGACCACCGGAGGGAATCAGGGATGACCTCCCCTTACTCTCCCAGTGGTCACTAACCCCCTCCCACCCTAAAAAAAAAAAAATTTAAAATATTTTTTCCAGCCTCTAATATCATACCTATCTCCATGACAGCAGTATGCAGGTCCCTAGAGCAGTTTTAGTGGGTACTGCAGTGCACTTCAGGCAGACGGACCCAGGCCCATCCCCCCTACCTGTTACACGTGTGGAGGAAACAGCAAGCCCTCCAAAACCCACTGTACCCACATGTAGGTGCCCCCCCACCCCTTATCCCTAAGGGCTATGGTAGTGGTGTACAGTTGTGGGGAGTGGGTTTTGGTTGGGGGGCTCAGCACACAAGGTAAGGGAGCTATGCACCTGGGACCTTTTTCTGAAGTCCACTGCAGTGCCCCCTAGGGTGCCTGGTTGGTGTCCTGGCATGTGAGGGGACCAGTGCACTATGAATGCTGGCTCCTCCCACGCCCAAATGGCTTGGATTTGGTCTTTTCTGAGATGGGCGTCCTCAGTTTCCATTATCGTTGAAAACCAGGGACGGCCATCTCTAAGGTCGACCTAAATGTTGAGATTTGGGCATCCCTGACCGTATTATCGAAATGAAAGATGGACTCCCTTCTTGTTTTGATAACATGGGTTTCCCTGCTCCTTCGTGAGGACATCCTCAAGAAAACTTGGGCGCCCTGTTCAATTATGGCCCTCCACATAGTACATATAAACAAATTGGAGAAAATATTTCTTCACTTAAATGTAATTTGGCTCTGGAATTCATTGCCAGAGAATGTGGTAAAAGCCGTTAGCTAGCATGGTTTAAAAAAAGATTTGGACAAAAATTAGTGGAAGAAAAGCCCATAAACCGTTATTAAGGTGGACTTGGGAAAATCCACTGCTTATTCCTGGGATAAGCAACATGGAATCTATTTTACTTCTTTGTGATCCTGCCAAGCATTTGTGATCTGGATTGGCCACGTTGGAAACAGGATGCTGGGCTTGATAGACATTTGGTGTGTCCCTGTACAGTAATGTAGGCAGACTAAGCAATCACCTAGAGCAAGGGGGCAGCAGAGAGTAGTTGGGGGTCAGGGCAGGACCTTACGAACCCTGAAGCCACAAAGCTTAGAACTTTGAGGTTGCCTTTTATGTGCAGATGGGGCGTGGCTGAGGGCGGGTCTATGAGTGAGGGTGAGTGGTCCTCATAGCCTAGCCTACAAAGAGTACAGGAGTTCAGTGCTTCACTGCCACGGAGTGAGCTTCAGAAGGTTTGAGGGGGGATTTTATTTATATAGAAGTGTTATACTTGACAGGCCAACTCTTTCTGCTCAATCTGGGATTGGGCTTCCCAATCTCTGACGGTCAAGTAGCAGTTGTTTTTCTTCCTGCCTCGCCAGGGCTTCCTTAAGTCGTTCCAGTAAATCTCGGGCCCAGTCCTTTATGGAATTCCTCACTTTCGAGGGCTCCCTCAGCTGGCTAGCCACATCCTGTAGTCACTCCCATGCCTCACTCCTACATAGCTCTGCTTCAGGCAGCTGAGTGTTCAACTTTTCTTCTGGTTTTTCTGCACTCAAACTCAGTACTGAGCTGATACTGGGTCTCCACCAGTTTCTGAGACGATATTATTTCTCTTCCAGTAGCCGAGTACACGCTTGCTGTGTTCTCACCTCTCTTAACCACCTCCTCCTCCCGGAGGTGCATCTTTTGGGCTTGCTTTCCCTCTAATTCTTCGATCTTCATTTGTTCCTCCTGACTCTCCTGCAGATGAGACAGCTGTCCCTGCAGCTTAAGATACTGTTCCACTTGGACTCCTTTGGCTAGTTCCTGTTGCAGTTGCGCTACTTCTGCTTAAGTAGTTTCCACTTGGGTCTGATAGACCTGGTTCTGCTCTGTCAGATGCCAGATCTGTGATTGGAGCTCCTTACTCTGGTCCTGCTGCTGTTAGACACTTGGTTTGCTCCTTTGCTTCCCGGACCCAAGCATTTCTCATCTGCTCAACTGGGATGCTCTGCTTCAGCAATCCCTGCAGTTCAAGTGTGCGATTCACTTTTGCCTTCGACAACATTTCTACCAACAAAGTTGCCCCCTTCCATTCCCCCTGAAGGGTGGCAGCTTTTAGCAGGAGTACCTGTTCAGAAACTCAGGCTCTCTCCTCTTTCTGGCATTGTAGTCTCTGAGCTAATTCATTCACCTGTCTCACACACTATTTTCTCTTAATTGAGCACCTGGCAGCTTATCATGAGCTGTCCTTTTTCCATCAGCAACTCTTCTATGAGATGATTCTGTTTGAGCTGGTCACTCTCCCTTTGTACCTCTACAATCCGTGCATGCTCTCTTGCAACTCATGGCCATCAGCCTGTCTCTGCAGCTTCTCCATGGAATATTCCTTCAGGGACATCTGCTCCCTTACATGAAGGACTGCTGTTGTCCTTCTCTCTAGGCTCTCTTCCAGTTCTGCAACCTCTTCCCATAGCCCCTTCTGCTCTGCTTCCATAGCAGTGCGGATAGACTGCAGCTTTTCTGTTTACTTATCAGTTCGCTGGGCCAAGGCATCCACTAGCTCCTTTTTCTCCTACAGCAGCCTTTGGCAGTCCTGTTGTGCCTTACCCAACTCCCAGGCAAGGTCTTCATAATAGAGACAGGCTCCATCCAGCTGAGTCTGCACACTCTAAATCTTTGTCAGAAGACTCCTGTTTCTGCACTTCTCCAATCTGAGGCCGATCTCTGGGCTCCCAGGTGCTCCCTTCATCTACCCCTTTAGTCTTTTTGACTGCTGCCTTCCTTAATTTTTCTGAGAAGCCTGGCTTCTCTCCTTCTTGGAGTGTTTTGCTTAATGGTTAATATAGGGCTGATGAATACACAGGTGGTCTACAACTGCGAGATGTAACAGATGTGAATGATTCTCTGCTTCCACCCATGATTGTAGAAACATGCTAGCCCTTGCTCTCGGTGAGATACAGGCCAATGGCTCAGGCTAAGAGCTAGGCCTCTTAAAATCAAAAATCATCTGATACAAAATACATTTCACTGCAGCACAAGCTGAAGTGAGTTCCCAGAGAACTGGCAAGGGAGGGGGCATTTGCTCGTCAACAATGCTGGGACTGGCACCTGCGAGAAGTCATGAGCTGAGATGTTTTGGCTAATGCAAGTTGGTAGTGGGTCAGGTGCAAGTAGAGGGGGGAGGAGCTGAGGAGGGTAAAATGACCTGTGAAGTCATTTCTTCACAGATGTTGTCCTAAACATAATTTGTTTATACTTAGAGCTTGAGAACATGTGAAGTCATTCTTATCAACTGATAAGAGCCAAGAGCTCTGGTGAGAAAGCTAGGGTCCATTGGAATGAATAGGGTCAAAATGGTATAAAAAGGGCAGCCTAGAGGGTATTAGAAGACTCCAGAAGGCTGGAGAGAGATGTCGTGAAGTGCTGTTCTACCATGTGACTGCCCGATTTGCCTGTACTATCTTTGGGTAAGATACCAATGCTAATAAACTATACTATTATATCTACTGACTACTGGGTTTCTTTCTAATTAGAGAACCTGCTACTGCCCAGACTGTGTAAAATTGTCATGAGCAGATACAAGGTTGGGGTAATTAAGTATTTGGAGGGATCATGCAATCCTCTCCAGGATAGTAGAAAGCCCATGGCTTCCGCTGCGCAACGGAGGTGGCAGACCTAAATATACATAACATTATGGTAACAGAGGAATGCGCTGTTTGCCTCTGGGATTAGGATCTGCCACCTTTACCTCCCATTTTTTCCCTCTCTAAATTTAACCAACATTAGGCAAAAACGGCACACTTAATTTTGAACATTTTTCGTACACTTTCACCATTATTTCTAACTAGCACTTTAACTGCAGTCTTCAAGGTCGTCTTTCTGGGAGAAGTGCCAACCTTACATTGTTTATAGATTCAGCCCTGCGTCTTCCCTACACAAAGACAGACTGAAGCCGACTTGACACACTGCAGTTTAATGTTTCAATCATTTTTATTCAAAACTTAAGAAAAGTTATCATCATCATGTATGAATGTCTGATAGTTTAGCCACATGGGGGGAAATAACACATAGTACTTCTACCCCAACAAATAGAACTTAACCTTCCCCTCCCACCCCCCCCCCCACCCCTTTTCCCTTGCTATGGCATCAAATGAACATAACAACGCAGGGTACAGGGCAATATCTAGAAGTTTAACAGTCTACTCCTGGCAGTTGGAGTCAGAGTATTCCAAAAGGGAGTCCAAGTGAGTTGGACACGCACTCCAGTCTTCGTTTTAAAGTCTGTAATTCCCACCCTCTCTACCCGCAGTAACGTTATCATACGCACACGCCACTGCGATACTGTAGGGTAGTTGTATGTAAGCCATTCTGAGAGTATTGCTTGTTTAGCCACTACAATAGCTTTGCGTACAAAAGCGGTAAATCCTGATGGGACAGGGTGTATGAGAACAGGATGACCCAGGAGCAGCGCCACGTCATATTTCCAGCCCGCCTTCCACATCTCAGAAACATATTGTACTAGCTCCTTCCAAAATCGGACTATGCCCTTGCAGGACCAAAACATGTGCCCGAAGGTGGCCCCCGGATCCCTGCATTTGAGGCACTCTCCCCAAGGCGAGAGTCCCATGTGAAAGGCTCTTCTGGGAGAAATGTAGAGTCGAAGAGCAAATTTGTATTGTAGCTCCCAGTGCTGCGTCATGTTCATTGTTTTGCGCATTGTAAGCACATGGGACTTGAACTGAGGCAATGTAAGGGCCATGGGGATGTCTCGTTTCCAGGCAGCCAGTAACTTGGCATAGTCTAGTTCGGTAACTGTGTCCCTGATGTGCCTGTGATGGAACGTGAGGGGCACTTTTTGCTGTGCCTCTAAAGAGAATACTGTTGCCAACTCTTCCTGGACATCCTCCACCAGCGCCTCCCAGGACAAGGAACGTATATAATGCTTTAGCTGGCATTAATAGAACTCATCGGAGGGTGGCAGGGGGTATTCAGCACAGAGCTCCTGAAACGGCTTTATCTGTCCTTCATGAGTAAGTACTTGTAACAAATATACTATCCCTTTCCTTTTCCATCTGCGGAACACCGAATACAGGCTTCCAGGTGCAAAGGCAGGGTTCCCGCAATTTGCAAGTATGGTGTAACCTTCGAAGAAAATCCATGTAATTTACAGATCCATTTCCAAGTTGCTTTTGCTGATGTCATTATTCCTGTATGCTTCAGTAGGGGCGGCAATGGTAATCCCATCGTGTGCAAATAGCTGCTGAAGTGCGTTTCTGGGTATAATTGTAATTCCAGTTCTGTATTTGTATGGTCCTGTTTTCTGCAAAACCAGTCAGTGATGTGGCGCATGCCACTAGCTATTGTTAGATATTTCACGTTTAGTAGTCCCAAACCCCCATATTCTACCGGTATACTCCGTGTTGGAATGGAAAGGCGGGGTTTCTTCCCACTCCACAAAACTTTTTGCATTAACCTCAATAATTTCTTTTCCTTCCCCCTCTTTAAGTAAAGCGGGAGAGTTTGAAAAATGTAGAGCCACTTTGTAACTACAATCATGTTGTACAATGCAATACGCCCCAGGAGAGAGAGTGGAAGGGATCCCCATGCCTTCAATTGTTTTTCAGTGCCTTTTAATAAGCGTTGTATATTTAGCTCATATAACTGGGACAAATCAGCTGGAATACATACTCCTAAACACTTAATCATGCCCTGCGCCCACTGTAAGGGAAACTGTCCAGGCCAAGATGTTTTGACGTCCGGTAGAATGGGAAGTGCAATGGACTTGTGTAAATTTAATTTAAAGCCAGAAAATTTCCCAAATTGTTCAATTATCTGCAGCAGCCTGCTTAAGCTCTGGGTAGGGTTTTTCAATAGTACCAGCAGATCATCTGCGTAGGCCAACACCCTGATGTCATGACCTGCCAAGGTGACCCCCTCAAGGTCCTGGGTAGATGCAATGATCCTCAGCAGTGGCTCCAAGGACAAAACAAAAAGTAGCGGGGAGAGTGGACACCCCTGTCTCGTTCCACGACATATTTGGAACTCTGACTCTCTTGTGCCATTTACAAGAACCCTCGCCGTGTTCTGGCAATATAGAGTACGAACAGCCCACAGGAACCACCCCGCTATACCCATGCTTTCTAAGGTCTGAAACAAGAAGTCCCACCCGACCCGGTCAAAGGCCTTCTCTGCGTCTAAACTTACTAATAAGGAGGGCCCTCCATCTTGTTTACATGCTGCAATTGCCAGCAAGAGTTTCCTGACATTGTGTACCGAATAAAAAAATATATGGGTTTCAATCTAATCAACCTGGTGTGGGTAAATCAGTAATTTTCAACAATTCCACCAGCTTAAATGATATATAACTCAACTACAATACTTTTTTTATTTTTAATTTGCAGTGCTCAGTAGTGCTGTAGTGTTCTTTAAACCAACTGTCTCTGGTTCAGAACTGCAGCCGTCTCACATCATAGCACAAGCCCTTCCTACCTTCCAATTCTCACAGGGTTAAACAATAAACACTCCCTGCCGAGAGAACACAAAAAGACGTAATACTGTAAACACTTATCCTTAGCTGTTTGTGGGCCAGTGCTCAGTCTGCAGTTCCTCCAGAGCACCCGTGATTGGTGTTCAATGTGATTAAAACAACTGGCTCTCTGTCTCTATCCCCAACGTGGAGCCACGTTTCACATTTTTGAGCTTTTTCAAGGGGATGTATGTACAATCTGTTGAATAAAACTACAGACATACTAATGAATATAAAGACTGCAGCTTTATAAAGAACCTAGATTCCTAGAAGATAGAACATATGTTCAGCAATGGAATGAGATATCTAGATGTTCTTTAGATCTCATGCTATTAACGGTAGATAAGATCAATAGATTGGTTAAGGATCAACAAGATGAATTGGCAACAGCACAATCTACTATTAAATCGAGCTCTTCTACCATGGATTTTGAACAGCAATCTCAATAGCATGAGGACCAAATGCATAAGTACTCTATGGAGATACGTGCGCAAAAGATAGCTAAATTCAAGCGTGATGAGGCAGATTACGCCAAGGGTTTTGTTTTTCCTTGGATGGACATAAGAAAAACACGACGATGACTTAGACGTAATAAGCGTGTCGCGTTCAATACGTCTAGCAGTTCATCCGGTGAAGAAGAAATGCTAGTAGAACGTGCAGCACTGAGATTTAGGGACCAAAACAATGAGCAACCTCTTATTGAGGTTACTAACCCTTTAGATCTTCCGTTAGCCGAACAAGCTCAGCCCAGACTGCTCAGGACCAGGAAACAGAAGTAGAACAACAAATAGTGATCTTTAATCTGTCTAGTAAAGTCTTAACGAAAACTCAGGTAGAAGTGTTATTAGGTTTATCCTTCGTTCCTACACATAGATATGATCCCTACCAGACCAGAAAGCAATTACACAAGTTTTTCAGACTGCTCAAACTCCGGTTATTTTTTGACAGTTCTACAGAGGAAAACGAACAAGATCAAGCACAGGAGAGCGTAGACCATACTTCTTTCTCTAGGAAATATCACCTCCCATCCATTTGGGTACCACCGGGCCCACCAGACCATGTGATAGAGACTTTCTCTCAATTATTTCTGAAAGATGCTGCAGAATTGGAGACGCAGACGACACATAAGCCTAACAATCTTACTAGCACTCAATGGAATGCGCTTGTCCAATTACAACAGGACCCGACTCTGGTGATATCGAGAGCGGACAAAGGTGGAGCTATCGTGCTACAAGATAAAGTGGATTATATGCAAGAAGCTCAACGTCAGTTATCTGATACTACATATTATAACATCTTACCAGCGGATCCCACAGCAGCATACCAACTAGAAATACGAGAAAAGCGAATGCTACATACCTGTAGAAGGTATTCTCCGAGGACAGCAGGCTGATTGTTCTCACTGATGGGTGACGTCCACGGCAGCCCCTCCAATCGGAACTCTTTTCCAGCAAAGTCCTTTGCTAGTCCTCGCACGCCGATGCGCACCGCGCATGCGTGGCAGTCTTCCCGCCCGAACCGGCTTGTGTTCGTCAGTCCCATATGTAGCAAACAAGCAAGGGAAGACACAACTCCAAAGGGGAGGCGGGCGGGTTTGTGAGAACAATCAGCCTGCTGTCCTCGGAGAATACCTTCTACAGGTATGTAGCATTCGCTTTCTCCGAGGACAAGCAGGCTGCTTGTTCTCACTGATGGGGTATCCCTAGCCCCCAGGCTCACTCAAAACAACAAATATGGTCAATTGGGCCTCGCAACGGCGAGGACATAACTGAGATTGACCTAACAACTTATCCAACTAACTGAGAGTGCAGCCTGGAACAGAATAAACATGGGCCTAGGGGGGTGGAGTTGGATTCTAAACCTCAAACAGATTCTGAAGCACTGACTGCCCGAACCGACTGTCGCGTCGGGTATCCTGCTGCAGGCAGTAATGAGATGTGAATGTGTGGACAGATGACCACGTCGCAGCTTTGCAAATCTCTTCAATAGTGGCTGACTTCAAGTGGGCTACCGACGCTGCCATGGCTCTAACATTATGAGCCGTGACATGACCCTCAAGAGCCAGCCCAGCCTGGGCGTAAGTGAAGGAAATGCAATCTGCTAGCCAATTGGATATGGTGCGTTTCCCTACAGCCACTCCCCTCCTGTTGGGATCAAAAGAAACAAACAATTGGGCGGACTGTCTGTTGGGCTGTGTCCGCTCCAGATAGAAGGCCAATGCTCTCTTGCAGTCCAATGTGTGCAGCTGACGTTCAGCAGGGCAGGAATGAGGACGGGGAAAGAATGTTGGCAAGACAATTGACTGGTTCAGATGGAACTCCGACACAACCTTTGGCAAGAACTTAGGGTGAGCGCGGAGGACTACTCTGTTATGATGAATTTGGTGTAAGGGGCCTGGGCTACCAGGGCCTGAAGCTCACTGACTCTACGAGCTGAAGTAACTGCCACCAAGAAAATGACCTTCCAGGTCAAGTACTTCAGATGGCAGGAGTTCAGTGGCTCAAAAGGAGGTTTCATCAGCTGGGTGAGAACGACATTGAGATCCCATGACACTGTAGGAGGTTTGACGGGGGGCTTTGACAAAAGCAAACCTCTCATGAAGCGAACAACTAAAGGCTGTCCTGAGATCGGTTTACCTTACACACTGTAATGGTATGCACTGATTGTACTAAGGTGAACCCTTACAGAGTTGGTCTTGAGACCAGACTCAGACAAGTGCAGAAGGTATTCAAACAGGGTCTGTGTAGGACAAGAGCGAGGATCTAGGGCCTTGCTGTCACACCAGATGGCAAACCTCCTCCATAGAAAGAAGTAACTCCTCTTAGTGGAATCTTTCCTGGAAGCAAGCAAGATGCGGGAGACACCCTCTGACAGACCCAAAGAGGCAAAGTCTACGCCCTCAACATCCAGGCCGTGAGAGCCAGAGACTGGAGGTTGGGATGCAGAAGCGCCCCTTCGTCCTGTGTGATGAGGGTCGGGAAAAACTCCAATCTCCACGGTTCTTCGGAGGATAACTCCAGAAGAAGAGGGAACCAGATCTGACGCGGCCAAAAGGGAGCAATCAGAATCATGGTGCCTCGGTCTTGCTTGAGTTTCAACAAAGTCTTCCCCACCAGAGGTATGGGAGGATAAGCATACAGCAGACCTTCCCCCCAGTCCAGGAGGAAGGCATCCAATGCCAGTCTGCCGTGGGCCTGAAGCCTGGAACAGAACTGAGGGACTTTGTGGTTGGCTCGAGATGCAAAGAGATCCACCAAGGGGGTGCCCCACACCTGGAAGATCTGTCGCACTACCCTGGAATTGAGCGACCACTCGTGAGGTTGCATAATCCTGCTCAACCTGTCGGCCAGACTGTTGTTTACGCCTGCCAGATATGTGGCTTGGAGCACCATGCCGTGACGGCGAGCCCAGAGCCACATGCTGACGGCTTCCTGACACAGGGGGCGAGATCCGGTGCCCCCCTGCTTGTTGATTTAATACATGGCAACCTGGTTGACTGTCTGAATTTGGATAATTTGGTGGGACAGCCGATCTCTGAAAGCCTTCAGAGCGTTCCAGACCGCTCGCAACTCCAGGAGATTGATCTGCAGATTGCGTTCCTAGAGGGACCAGCTTCCTTGGGTGTGAAGCCAATCGACATGAGCTCCCCACCCCAGGAGGGACGCATCCATAGTCAGCACTTTTTGTGGCTGAGGAATTTGGAAAGGACGTCCCAGAGTCAAATTGGACCAAATCGTCCACCAATACAGGGATTTGAGAAAACTCGTGGACAGGTGGATCACGTCTTCTAGATCCCCAGCAGCCTGAAACCACTGGGAAGCTAGGGTCCATTGAGCAGATCTCATGTGAAGGCGGGCCATGGGAGTCACATGAACTGTGGAGGCCATGTGGCCCAACAATCTCAACATCTGCCGAGCTGTGATCTGCTGGGACGCTCGCACCTGCGAGACGAGGGACAACAAGCTGTTGGCTCTCGCCTCCGGGAGATAGGCATGAGCCGTCCGAGAATCCAGCAGAGCTCCTATGAATTAGAGTTTCTGCACTGGGAGAAGGTGGGACTTTGGATAATTTATCACAAACCCCAGTAGCTCCAGGAGGCGAATAGTCATCTGCATGGACTGTAGAGCTCCTGCCTCGGATGTGTTCTTCACCAGCCAATCGTCGAGATATGGGAACACGTGTACCCCCAGCCTGCGAAGTGCCGCTGCTACTACAGCCAAGCACTTCGTGAACACTCTGGTTGCAGAGGCGAGCCCAAAGGGTAGCACACAGTACTGGAAGTGACGTGTGCCCAGCTGAAATCGCAGATACTGTCTGTGAGCTGGCAGTATCGGGATGTGAGTGTAGGCGTCCTTCAAGTCCAGAGAGCATAGCCAATCATTTTCCTGAATCATGGGAAGAAGGGTGCCCAGGGAAAGCATCCTGAACTTTTCCTTGACCAGATATTTGTTCAGGGCCCTTAGGTCTAGGATGGGACGCATCCCCCGTTTTCTTTTCCACAAGGAAGTACCTGGAATAGAATCCCAGCCCTTCCTGCCCGGATGGCACGGGCTCGACCGCATTGGCGCTGAGAAGGGCGGAGAGTTCCTCTGCAAGTACCTGCTTGTGCTGGAAGCTGTAAGACTGAGCTCCCGGTGGACAATTTGGAGGTTTTGAGGCCAAATTGAGGGTGTATCCTTGCCGGACTATTTGGAGAACCCACTGATCAGAGGTTATGAGAGGCCACCTTTGGTGAAAAACTTTCAACCTCCCTCCGACCGGCAGGTCGCCCGGCACTGACATTTGGATGTCGGCTATGCTCTGCTGGAGCCAGTCAAAAGCTCGTCCCTTGCTTTTGCTGGGGAGCTGAGGGGCCTTGCTGAGGCGCACGCTGCTGACGAGAGCGAGCGCGCTGGGGCTTAGCCTGGGCCGCAGGCTGTCGAGAAGGAGGATTGTACCTACGCTTACCAGAAGAGTAGGGAACAGTCTTCCTTCCCCCAAAAAATAGTCTACCTGAAGAGGTAGAAGCTGAAGGCTGCCGGCGGGAGAACTTGTCGAAAGCGGTATCCCGCTGGTGGAGCTGCTCTACCACCTGTTCGACTTTCTCTCCAAAAATGTTATCCGCACTGCAAGGCGCGTCCGCAATCCGCTGCTGGATCCTATTCTCCAGGTCGGAGGCACGCAGCCATGAGTCTGCGCATCACCACACCCTGAGCAGCGGCCCTGGATGCAACATCAAAGGTGTCATTCACCCCTCTGGCCAGGAATTTTCTGCACGCTTTCAGCTGCCTGACCACCTCCTGAAATGGCTTGGCTTGCTCAGGAGGGAGCTTGTCCACCAAGCCCGCCAACTGCCGCACATTGTTCCGCATGTGTATGCTCGTGTAGAGCTGGTAAGACTGGATTTTGGCCACAAGCATAGAAGAATGGTAGGCCTTCCTCCCAAAGGAGTCTAAGGTTCTAGAGTCCTTGCCCGGGGGCGCCGAAGCATGCTCCCTAGAACTCTTAGCCTTCTTTAGGGCCAAATCCACAACTCCAGAGTCGTGAGGCAACTGAGTGCGCATCAGCTCTGGGTCCCCATGGATCCGGTACTGGGACTCGATCTTCTTGGGAATGTGGGGATTACTTAATGGCTTGGTCCAGTTCGCCAGCAATGTCTTTTTCAGGACATGATGCATGGGTACTGTGGACGCTTCCTTAGGTGGAGAAGGATAGTCCAGGAGCTCAAACATTTCAGCCCTGGGCTCGTCCTCCACAACCACTGGGAAGGGGATGGCCGTAGACATCTCCCGGACAAAGGCCGCAAAAGACAGACTCTCGGGAGGAGAAAGCTACCTTTCAGGGGAGGGAGTGGGATAAGAAGGCAGGCCATCAGACTCCTCGTCAGAGAAATATCTGATGTCCTCCTCCTCCTCCCACGAGGTCTCACCATCGGTATCAGACACAAGTTCACGGACCTGTGTCTAAAGCCGTGCCCGGCTCGACTCCATGGAACCACGGCCACGGTGTGAACGTCGAGAGGTAGACTCCCTCGCCTGCACCGGCGAAGCTCCCTCCGCCGACGTCGTCGGGGAGCCTTCCTGGGAGGCGACCGCAGTCGGTACCGCAAGCGGTACCGATGTCGGAGACCTCACCCCGGGCAAGGGGCCAGCCGGCGCCTCACTCGACGGTACCGGTGGCGCAAGCACCCCCGGTACCGGAGGGGAAGGGCACAACAACTCTCCCAGGATCTCTGGGAGGACGGCCCGGAGACTCTCGTGCAGAGCAGCTGTAGAGAAAGACATGGAAGTCGATGCAGGTGTCGATGTCAGAGTCTGTTCCGGGTGTGGAGGCTGTTCCGGGCTGTCCAAAGTGGAGCGCATCGACACCTCCTGAACAGAGGGTGAGCGGTCCTCTCGGTGCCGATGCCTACTGGGTGCCGACTCCCTCGGCGACCCAGAGCTCTCGGTACCGACACAGGAAGGAGACCGGTGTCGATGCTTCTTTGACTTCTTCAAACGAAGCATGTCACTGGAACTTCCCAGCACTGACGAGGAGGACGTAGAATCCAGCCGTCGCTTCGTTGGGGCCGAGGCCGAAGAAGGTCGGTCTCGGGGGGGCTGTACCACAGGAGCCCTCAGGGTAGGGGGAGACCCACCCGAAGGCTCACCGCCACCAGCAGGGGAATGGACAGCCCTCACCTGCACTCCAGTCGAAGCACCACCGTCCGACGACATCAGCAGAAATGGAGGTCCCGGTACCACCGACGCAGCCTTCCGATGTCTCGGCCCCGATGCAGAGGGTCGATGCCTCGATGCACTCGCGGCCGAGGACGGAGGTCCTGACGCTGCCGACGTCGATGCACTCGATACTCCCGGTGCCGATGCCGACGAAGAGCCCGAGAACAAAACGTTCCACTGGGCCAATCTCACTACCCGAGTCCTTTTCTGTAAAAAGGCGCAAAGACTACAGGCCTGCGGGCAGTGCCCAGCCCCCAGACACTAAAGACACGACGTGTGCCTGTCAGTGAGTGAGATTACCCGGGCGCACTGGGTGCACTTCTTGAAGCCGCTGGGAGACTTCGATGACATGGGCGGAAAAATCACGCTGGCGAAATCAAAACTCGTAATTGCGGTAAGGCACCAAAAAAGAGGGGAAGAAAAAAATGCGACCCGAAGCCTCAAAAGGGCCTACCCCGAAAACGAAAAGAAACTTAACGGGGCAAAAACTGGAATTACCAGAAGGGGAAAAAGACCGAAAAGGCCTTCTTCCGAAATCCTTTTCCTTTTTTTTTTTAGCGAGTCAAAAAGACGCGCGAGGTCGACTTAAGGGGCTCGAACGGTGTAACACGACCGTACCGAGCGCGGACAAAAGAAGACTGACGAACACGAGCCGGTTCGGGCGGGAAGACGGCCGCGCATGCGCGGTGCGCATCTGCGCGCGAGGACTGGCAAAGGACTTTGCTAGAAAAGTGTTCCGATTGGAGGGGCTGCCGTGGACGTCACCCATCAGTGAGAACAAGCAGCCTGCTTGTCCTCGGAGAATATTAATTACGGCTAACCATAGGGATGTCATCACTATGAGAAAATTTAAATATTTATATAGAACTTTTCCGGTGATTCTGCGAATATATTTTATACCCAAAATCCACAAGTCTTTACATACACCACCAGAGAGGCCGATAGTTTTGGGAAAACGTTCTTTATTTGAGCCTCTCTCGCAGTATATGGACTATTATTTACAACTCAGAGTCCAGGAGATTCCTTCATTTCTTAGAGATTCAACGGACCTGTTGCGGATTTTGGACACTATTGATTTGAGTCCAGATAGAGATTATATGATGGTAATACTGGACATTCAATCCCTTTATTCCAACATTCCCCAGGCTGCAGCTCTTCAGATTTTGGATTTGTATATTCAGGACTTACAAATTTCTTATGAGAAGCAGCAATTTTTGAACATTATTGCAGAACAGGTGCTTTGTCGCAATTATGTTTCTATGGAAGATACTTTTTATTTGCTGATGAAAGGAGTAGCCATGGGGGCCACGGTGGCTCCTACCGTGGCTTGTTTATACATGGCGCAGTTTGAAAAATGTTGTGTGTATACATCCAATTTTTACCATAAAGTTATATTATGGCGTCACTATATTGACATTTTATTAGTATGGTCTGGGAATCAACAGGAATTGAATGTTTTCGTTGAAGAGCTTAACAGCAGTGACCCTAATATTAAATTCACTTCTACCATTAGTCATTATGCAGCTGATTTTTTGGACATTCACACAACTTCATCAAGATAAGTTTATTACCACACTATTCAAAAAACCAACGGACAGAAACACCATCCTTCATTATTCTAGTCATCATCCAATACCTCTAAAGAATGGGATTCCAGTGGGCCAGTTCCTCAGTCAAGCGCCTTTGTACAGACAAACAATCGTTTAATTTTTATGCCAACCGGATGGTGAACAAATTTAAACAAAGAGGCTATTCCCAACAAAGTAATTAAGCATGCTCGCAAGAGAGCAGCCAATGTTAATAGAGATTGGCTGATTAGTCCACGGTTGGTAGCCCATAAATCTCATAGTAAATTACAGTGTGTTTTACCTTTTTCCCCCACAGATGTAGCTATATCCAAAAGTATACAGAAACATTGGTCAATTTTACAGTTACATCCACAGTTGAGAAACAGACCTCAGATTGCCTATAAAAGAAGTAAAAATCTTGGTGAAGTGTTATCTATATTTAGAGGTTTTGGAAATGAATTAGAGGAGCCGGGACATAGCCAATGCCATAATTGTAGATATTGCAGTCATGACAGTGAACAGTGGTATAAATCCAGCTACGGGTAAATTATTTCATCTGCGATTTAAAACTGATTGCAACACGTCTCAAGTTGTGTATGCGATTTGTTGCCCTTGTCAGAAGTGATACATTGGTCATACTCACAGAAAAATTAAACTTCGTATAGGTGAGCACTTGAGTAATATTCAGATTCATAAAGTAGAAGCTCCGTTGGTGAATCATTGGAGCACTTACAACCACACAGAATCAGATTTACAATATGTAGTTTTGACACAAGTACAGCTTAGATGGGGAGGGGATATTACTTCCATATTGACACAGAAGGAACAGAGGTTCATATATACCTGGAACACAGTACATCCATTCGGGCTTAACAAAGAGATTGAGTGGTTGGCCCTTTAAATTAGCAGCAGTAGAAGGTGATGTCAGGGTGGACCAGGTGTTGAGGGAATATAAACACAGGGTGGTTTCCTGTGTTGTAGCAGCAGGGAGGAGCGTGCAGAGTAATCTCTCCCGGTAAGCCAAAAATTGTAATTTATAGTTTAAATTTTAAAGAAATACTTGTAACTTTAAGGAAGTTAAGAATTTAAAAGTATTCATTAGTATGTCTGTAGTTTTATTCAACAGATTGTACATACATCCCCTTGAAAAAGCTCAAAAATGTGAAACGTGGCTCCACGTTGGGGATAGAGACAGAGAGCCGGTTGTTTTAATCACATTGAACACCAATCACGGGTGCTCTGGAGGCACTGCAGACTGAGCACTGGCCCACAAACAGCTAAGGATAAGTGTTTACAGTATTACATCTTTTTGTGTTCTCTCGGCAGGGAGTGTTTATTGTTTAACACTGTGAGAATTGGAAGGTAGGAAGGGCTTGTGCTATGATGTGAGACGGCTGCAGTTCTGAACCAGAGACAGTTGGTTTAAAGAACACTACAGCACTACTGAGCACTGCAAATTAAAAATAAAAGTATTGTAGTTGAGTTATATATCATTTAAGCTGGTGGAATTGTTGGAAATTGTGTACCGAATGCCTGCCTCTCACAAACCCTACCTGTTCTGTGTTGATCAACTGCGGTAAGAACTGGGCCAATCTCTCCGCCAACATTTTAGCTATTATTTTAATGTCTACATTGAGGAGAGAGATTGGCCTATAAGACTCAGCCCTGTCATGGGGTTTACCCGGCTTAGGTAATAACGATATGAGAGCCGTGTTAGCATATCTTGGAAATTGTCCCGTTTCTAACACCTCATTGTAATATTCTAATAGAGCTGCCAGGGCTTCCCCAGGTAGACTTTTGTAATATTCTCCTGTGAAACCATCAGGGCCTGGAGCCGAGCGCAGCTTTAGGGACTTAATCACCTGTTGTAGTTCTCCCAGCCTTAAGGGTATATTCAAGGCCTCTAACTCTTCTGCTGTGATTTTGGAGAGCCCCGCATGGTGTAGGTACTCTTGCATGGCCTGCTCTGGGGGAGGCACCTCTGCCATATATAGGGTAGCAAAATACTCTGTAAATACCTGACCTATCTGCTCTTTCTCCGTTGTGGGCCTACCTTTTAAGTCCCCCCCCCCCCCCCCCCAATTCTTGATTAAACGGCTCAGCATTCTACCAGTCTTATTACCGAATCTCTGTAGTTTATATTTGTAATAGAGGGCTGACCTGGTCTCGTTCTCATGTAACTATTCAGTGCTACCTGTGTGGATTTTAAGGTTTTAAAGGTAGCTTTAGATGGGTGGTGTATGTAGATTCTTTTAGCCCTACTCAGTTGTCGCTCTAACTGTAGTATCCCCGCCGCCCTCTTCTTATTCTTGAGGCTGCAGTAAGCTATAATGGCGCCCCTTAATACCGCTTTAGATGCAGACCAAAACAGTTCGGGTTGGCTTACGGCATGCTTCCCAATGAAGCGTAGTCTGCCCAGCTCTTGTGGATATGGCTCTTTAAATGTGGGTCTGAGTGTAAGTAAGCTAGGTATCTCCATCCATTCGCACCCCCTTTGCCAGTTGTAACATTCAACGCCACCCATATTAGACCATGGTCTGAGATTTCTTCTGGCCCTTTAGTGGCAGTATTGACTAGGTGAAATATGGATCGGTCTAATAATATATAATCTATCCTGGCGCACGATCCATGTGCCCTCGATCTATGTGTGTAGTCCCTTTCTCCATAGTGTAGGATCCGCCAGGGGTCCACCAAATTGAGCATCTTGTTAAATGCTTGGAACTCTTTGGAGCGTGTCCCTCTATATTGTGATTCCCTCGGGTTGGAACAATCCTGACGGGGGTCCATTACCGCATTGAAATCTCCTGTCACTATCAATCTAGCATTATGGTGTTGTAAACAAGTTCCAGCCAAGGACTTAAAGAAAGTTGGATCATAATTGTTAGGGCCATATAGTACTAGCAACAAAAAAACCATCCCTTGCAGCCACACTCTAAGTAATATGTAGTCTCCTTTACTCCCTTTACCCATTAAGGTTACCTTGTATGGGAGTCCCTTCCGAAACAACACTGCCACCCCTCCTTTCCTCACTCACCCATAATTTCTGTAATTTAGCATGTTCTAGATCGGTAAGGCGCGCTTCCTGGAGACACGCAATATCCGCTTTATGCCTTTTCAGTGCTGCTAAGATTTTAGATCTCTATCGGGGAGGTAATGCCACCCACATTCCATGAAATTATTCTAGCAGACATATGTTATACGCAACTCATTTACTAGTGTTTGTTGACTTCTTATAGTATCTGGCTTCTTGCCAGCACGTTGACATAGCATCTTTACCATTCCAGCTGTTCTCCCTCCTGGCCTTTCCAACCCGTCCAAGCAAATTGAGTAAGCCTAACACCCTGCCGCATGCCAAATCCCACCCCCAACTTCCATATCAAACCAATAACAAAACCCAAACCCCCTCCCAATCCCCAAACACACATTCAGACCCCCAACCATCTCCAGGCCGAGGCCTGGCGATGCACAGAGTCACCTGGCTTGCAGAAAGCCCTCGCCCTGGACTCTGATTTGTTCACCACTCACTATAGTTACTTGTGCAAGCCTCGTATGCCCAACAGCACTTACTAAACACATCAGTCTCCTTCAATAATGTTGTGTTCTTGCAGCGCTGTTTTAGCGTCTGCAACTGATTTGTAAACTCGCCACTGCCCTTGGATATGGATTTTCAAGTGTGCTGGGTATTGAAGTGTGAATCTTATTTGTTTCTGCGCCAGCTTAGCGCATATGGGATGAAATTTTCTCTGTTGCTCTTGTAATCCCACAGAGTAATCTTGAAACATCAAAACATGCTGTCCCTCATATGTTAAGTCCGCTCGACGTATTTTGAATCCATTTAGAATTTCAACTTTGTGTCGGTAATTAAGCAGCTTTGCTACAATCACTCTCGGCCTATTTTGCAGGTCTAATTTGCGGCCTACTCTGTGCGCCCTCTCTATCACCACAGGTCCCAAGGAGTCAGAAAGCGCCAGCTCCTTAGTCAGCCAATCCGACAGCCATGGCACCAAGTTTCGTTCAGGTATGCTTTCTGCTAGGCTCAATATTCGGATGTTATTCCGCCGAAAGCGATTTTCTAAGTCTTCTAATTTTTCTGCTTGCTCCTGCAATTGCTGTTTGATCACAAGCTAGTCTGTGCTGTAACCCTGGGAACCATCCTCTAGGGCTGAGACTCGTTTCAAGGTCCTCTGTTCTAGTCTCTAGTCCCTCTAATTTTGTGTGAAACAGATCCAATTTTTGGTCGAAAGCTTCCCATTTAGGTTTCCAAGCCTTTTCCACTGCTTCTGTTAGCTGCACAAGTTGTAGCTCAGAGAAGGACTGCTCCGTCGCCATCTTGGCTTCCGGGGTGACGAACTTGCTTTTATCTTTCTCCTTTTTTGCAGCTCTAAGTGTCATCCCAGCTGGAGTTTTATTGAGGTATTTGTCCATAGAAGTTAATTAGGATTAACAGCCTCAGTAATTAAAGTTAATGGAGCGGTTTCCAGCTTTAACAGGGCGAGGGCTCTCCAGCTAGACAAAGCTGCTCAGCTCATTGCACCACGTGACTCCCTGTCCACACTGCAGTTTAAAACTCATTTTTCTTCTATTTTCTGTTTTGCCCTACGCTGTGTTGGTAAAAGTGAAACATTCATCCCATAGCTCTCCTTTTAACTCTTCTTCACTATCTCTGTCAACTGTTTTGCTCATATTTCTATTTAACCCTGTCCTCTATATTTTCCACCTTTACACTCCAGCCTGTTCTTCTTAGGCTGGTACCACTATATATTTCTGCATATTCTCACTGGTGCGGTCTGATGCGAGTACCTCTAACTCAACGTCCACGAGATTTATGTTTCTATGTCTCTTATTCTATGTCTGCCTCCTCCATAAGGGCAGCATTTCTGACACACTCAGTCTGTCCCGGCTGCTTCCCCTACTACCAACAGCTGCAGGGTTGCTTTTCTAAGCGCTGTTTTGCTCACTTCTACAGCTCCCCACCCTAGATTGTTTACTGATTCAGCCCTGCTTGTTCTGTACAAGGACACTTGTTGAAGCAGAATAGACACGCTGATTTTCAAGCTACTTTTTGCTGAGTTTTCTGCTCTGCCATATGCGAGTTGCACCTCCACAATTATGACAACGTTGGGGAAAACCCATGTTTGTTTCAACTTTAGCCTAGCATTCATTTTTTGAATTACAAGCACTACCTTTTTCTGCATTAAAAATTTGTATTTTTATTAGACAGTGTCCCATCAGTGGATAATGTCCCTTCCCTTTGTAACGAAAGAAGAGAACAAAAAAGAAAAAAAGAGGGGTGTTGCGGGTCAACTTCACTTTGTATACAAGTCTGAGAACCTACTGTCCCAGCCCTTTGTGAACATATAGAACTGATTGCCTAGGTGCCTCTATACGGGGTATTCTCCAAATTGTCCCCCAGATTCATTAAAAAAAAAATTATTTCCAAATTTAGACTTAAATTACCCCTAATGTTTTTAGTGTTACCTGTCCTGAGTTCTGAAGTGATCAAATTGTGTTTTTTAGGATCCTTCGGTTGATCCAATTGAGTTTTTTTGTAGGTCCAAAGGTTGACCAAACTGTGTGTAGTAAGGGTGCTATTGAGCGGCCGACTACCGACTATTTAGTATCTTGTAATGGATCCTGCTGCGAGAGGTTATAGTTAATGGACGCATTAATTAATAACTCAGGTTTAGACCGCGGGGTTTGCTCAGTCCCTTGACTACTAAGTATAGATATTGGGATATTATTGTGATTTGTCTAGGTAAGCCAAAGTTGTACGAAGTTCAAGTTATATTGGCTCTGTGAATTACCGTGAGCAAGCCACTCTTCTTACTCAGACGCATTCACAGGTTGTCTGGGTAAACGTGGGGTATCTGATTAGCTTCCTTTGTAAGCCCTCCCGCGATCGCAGTGTGTGATGCAAGCCTTGGAGGAGTATCCCTGAAGAGTGGAGAGTTTTGAAGACAGGTAAGTATATAATTCACTCTAATTTTTTTAATTTTTAATGCAGATTTAACCATAGTGCCAGCCTTGTTGCATTTTCATTTAGTGATAGTTTGTCTATTAAACCCCTTTCACACTGCAATAAAGTTAAGCACATAATTACATGACACCATATGTGCCACTCTTTGTGCCATACATTTTTCTGACCATAGCCACGCCCCTGGAGACTGTTCTAAGTTTTTCCCTTTTAATGAACACCTTAATGCGATGGATAAAATTATTCTTATTGAGACGCAAGAAAGTAATCCAAAATCTCTGCGCACTTCCCAACACCAGGTGCATCCACCTACAGCTCCATCTCCATGTGATGGAGCCCCGCCTCCTTACGAGGTCCAACGACCTTTTCACCTGTGCCATTGCTGTTGGTTATATACCACCTTCACATCCTATCACTTTTGACACAGCTATCCCTTCCATCCCAAGACCAGAATCTCTGCTCCAGACCCGCCCTTCAGTCCAGTAACCCTTAATCAGCCCTCTGAACCAGTGAGCCCTCTGTCACTTCGGGTACTACTTCTCCAGGTCACTCACAAATTGACACTATGAGGCATATTTTCAAAGCACTTAGCCTTCCAAAGTTCCATAGAAACCTATGGAACTTTGTAAGGCTCAGTGCTTTGAAAATACACCTCTATGACTACCCTTGACAAAATAGACCAGGCTCCCAATGTCTTGCGACAAACAGAAGTTGCCAGCCTAAATTGTTGCGCAAATATTAAGTGTGGGCGCTGCCATAGGCTAGGTCATTTTGCTACAGAATGCCGCAGAAATCCACGGACCTTTCATAGGCATGTCCAGCGTAATAATTTCCTAATCCAGCAATTGTTCCCAGACCAACGCTGTTCTCAGTAACTAGGCGTGGACCTACCTAAGCAGATTATTTGGACCTATAATCACTTTGCTCTAATAGCTTGGATATTGTTCTGTACTATTGTGAGGAATGATGTTTAAGCTATTGGATTAAAGATTAGGAGTTATCCTGAGTGTGTTTAGTTAATTCTTACTTCTTGTGCTAGTATTTTATTTTTAGTAGACTCTTCTGACTTAATTCTAAATAGTGGTTACTTCCTACACTGCTTTGAATTATTGTATTATCCATGTATGTTTTTTTTAACACATCTTGTGCTACTATGCCCTGGCCTAATGCCGTTACTTTATCTGTTATTTATGTAGGAATAAAATGGTCCCAGTTCATCGGGCTTTCTATTTACAGATTATGTACTTTTGTTCAACTCCTGAATCCTCTAAATCAAAACAATTTAATAGATTTGTTTTTAGCTAAATTTTTAAATAAATTGTGCAACTTATTCTTTTTAACATGAACAGGATTGGTCTTGTGTCCTTGCTCTAATTTATCATAACAATGAGCTATATCTCTTTTTCTGCAGACCTGGCTGGTTGACTAGAGTTCAAGTAGCTTCATCCCTGCTTTTCTTTTTCTCATGTTTAGTTTTGATAGCATGCTCTAACTTATAACTTTATATTCTTTGTCACCACATTTATTAATGTTTGCTTTGAAATACAGCTTTTAATTGAACTGTGATGTCATTATTTTACTTGTCTACAACACAATGTTTGCTTTCGAAATGGGTTTCTCTCACTTTCTGTCTGTAGCACAGCACTGATTCCTTTAAAGAATCTATGGATCTGCCTTGTGCTGCAGCTCGACATGAACCTGACTCTGTTTTTTTTCCCCTCCCACGTTTCTTTTCTACGTTTACTTAAAACATATTTGTGAGCAGTTTAACATCTTGTCACATTTAATCAGGAAAAGTGCCTGATACTGTGTAGACTGTCAGTTTCCTTTTTCTGACGTCATTTTTTTTTCCTTTTAGTGAAACGAAGGATTTCTTTTTCATTAGAAACAATCTGAATAATAAATTCTCACCATTCACTGCTGTCTCAAATCGCTATTGATTTACAACAGCTGTATTTTCTTTGGCTACAGGAGAAATTAAAGTTTCTTTCCCTTCTGTTTGCATCCCCGTGTGTGGGTGTGTGCAAAGATTTATGAACTATCTTTCTTTTAGTAAGCGCAGATTCGTCTGCCCATTAATTATGTCCTGCTTATCTTACTCAAGTTTTATGCTTCCTGTTTTCTGTTTCACAGCTCGCTCATTCACAGGACAGAGGAAAGTTTAAAATGCAGTACAATCCTGATTATTCTCTTATGATTTGAACTTTTTTTTAAAGCTAACTTTTCCATCCACACCCCCTTCCACCTCTCCTTTCTCTCCCTCTTCCACCCCCCTCCGCCCCTCCTTCCTCTCCCTTTCTACACCCCTCCACAACCCCTCCTCCTAACACACCTACTCCCCCTTCCGCCCCTCCTTTCTCACCCCCTTTCACACCTCCTCCTCCCTCTCCCCTTCCTATAACCACACCTACTAACACACCCATTCCCCCTGCTGACCCATCCCACTTTACCCCCCCCTCTTCACCAGACTTTTCCTCTACCTTAGTCTTCAGTAACAACTTAAGTAATGGAAATTAGCAGGCTACTTTACTCCTACACTCACTCCATTACCCACTTTACTTGCCTACCCTTATTTTTCTGCCCTCTTGTACAATTGTATTCTCTTTAATTACATTTAATTCCATTCTCTTTAATTACATAACAGATCACTTGTTCCAATTCAACTTTATTTTTTTATTTTCTAAATTTGACAAGTCTTTCTCATTCTTTTTGGCCACCAGAGGGGGCTACCATGATACAAATTTCCAGTATAGTTTTGATTTATAGTAAGTTGCAGTGGAAAGCTAATGTATGTGAGAATCCCATTCATTTTGGGGTAATTATAAAGGTTATACGGAGATGGTATTTCATTACGACAGGTTTCAGAGATGTTTGCATAATAAAATTGTTCAAGCTGTTAATGTGCCATGTGGATGTACGTTTTATAAGTATATATTGTTGGAAAGCCACATAACAGAAAATTAAGAACGAATACTGCAAGTCGAGATGGTGAGAGAATGTGCTGACGGTCCGAGGTATGTTGGAAAAGTTTTGAATGTGGAAACGTATATGGTATCCTCTTTTTACCTACAGTTTTTGAATTACAATACTTTTTGTCTGTCTACACAACAAGCACTGTTCTGTCCATTTCATACCTATATATAAACCGCCACAGACATCTGTTTAGCTGAAGCTCTGACCAGATCATAAAGGGCATCAGCCAAAAATGACAGGGCCGACTCCACCCGCGGGGCAACCTCAGAGAGGGACCCCGCACCATCCGTGGGCTGTTCCACCACCTGTTGTAACCAGGAAAGACATGCCCGGGCTGCATAGGAACTGCAAATAGACGCCCTTAAGGCAAGGCCCACAATTTCAAAGGACCGCTTCAGCGTGGATTCTAGCCGCCAGTCCTGCATGTCTTTTCAAAGCGACCCCTCCCTCTACTGGGAGAGTGGTCTTTTTAGTCACCGCCGTGACCAACACATCCACTTTAGGCATCCCCAAAGGGGCCAAGTGCTCCTCACTCATAGCCCTGGCCACTTTCAAAGGCCCATCGGGGTCAGACCATTGAGCTGAAATAAGCTCTTGGATGGAGTCATGCACCGGAAAGGCCCGAGTAGGCTTCTTAGTACTCGCCATCCTATGATTAACAGAGGAGGCCTTGCCTTCAGCAGGATCATCAATCGAGAGGGGCTGCAAGGTGTCAGTTTTGAAAGCTGGCAGCTCGTCGCGATGGAAAATCCTAACCGCATTGGGATCATCCAAATCCAGTGGCAAACAGGCACCCTCCTCTGGATCATCTGTCCCTGAGGGCCTGCCAGATCCCTCAGACTCCCCACAGCCTGACCATGGGGGGGGGGGGGGGGGGGGGGGGAAGGATATGCGCCACTTTCAGATGGGGAATTTACTCGTCTATGTTTAGCGTGTTTCCAACGCTCATGGGAGGAAACAACATCTGAAGCCATACCCAGGGCATCAACACCCAGAGGGAACCCAGGATGCAACGCAGTGTCAGACACCTGCGGCAGAGCTCTTTTCAGCATGAAGGCTTTACGAATTAAAAGCACAAACTCAGGGGAGAAAAACTCACCCTGACCTCCACCTCCGAATTAGCAGAAACGGATGTTGGAGCTCCTCTGGCAGCCTCTAAACGAGGCGTCCCCCTACACTCAGACTCCTCCGCAACCGCGAGGGCTGAGACACGCAGCACTTCCAAAATGGCGCCCGCTGCCAGCTCCATGACGCAGGAAGAATCATCGCTCAGCATGCTCGTACTAGCGCGAGTGTCTAAGGAGCACGTTTTGCACAGCCCCGCTGCTGATCTGCGCTTACCACAACGGGAGCAGCGCTTAACTCCTTCAGCAGCCATTGCCCAACTGGACGGAAAGGTAAAATTATGTATCATACCTGATAATTTTCTTTCCATTAATCATAGCTGATCAATCCATAGACTGGTGGGTTGTGTCCATCTACCAGCAGGTGGAGATAGAGAGCAAACTTTTGCCTCCCTATATGTGGTCATGTGCTGCCGGAAACTCCTCAGTATGTCGATATCAAAGCTCCATCCGCAGGACTCAGCACTTAGAGAATTACACCCACAAAGGGACACTCTGCCCAGCTCACCACCGCCGAAACGGGGGAGGGGAATTAACCCAGCTCATCCCCACACAAGTGGGGGAGGGGAATCCGTCCAGCTCATCCCCACGGAGCGGGGGAGGGACACCACCCCGCCGATGCGGGGGGATCTGGCTTATCCTGCAACCGCAACCGCGGGAGGAGCTGACTGACCCCAACACCGCCGAAGCGGGAGGGGTACAAAGCTGCCCTACAGCCGCATGAAGCGGGAGGGAGTGCCGGCAGAATTTAAATCTCAATCCAGCCCCGTAAAACGGAGGGGAGAGGAATGCAGCAGCTCACTGTAACACAAACTCGTCTCAACTCTTGAAGAATCCAAGTGAAAAAAGAACTTGAACACGAAGTCCTCCTGAAGTAACTGAAGACTAAACTTGAACCTAAAATTCAACCAGAATATAAACAGTACAGATATCTGGGAGGGGCTATGGATTGATCAGCTATGATTAATGGAAAGAAAATTATCAGGTATGATACATAATTTTACCTTCCATATCATCAAGCTGATCAATCCATAGACTGGTGGGATGTACCGAAGCAGTACTCACCCAGGGCGGGACATTGAAATCCCTGACCGCAACACTGAAGCTCCAAACCGGGCCTCCGCCCGAGCAGCCACAGTCAAGCGGTAATGCCTGGAGAAGGTATGGGCCGACGCCCAAGTTGCCGCCTTGCATATCTCTTCCAAGGAGACGGACCCGGCCTCTGCCATTGAGGCCGCCAGAGCTCTAGTGGAGTGAGCCTTCAGCTGGATAGGCGGCACCTTCCCCGCGGCCACATAAGCCGCTGCAATGGCTTCCTTGACCCATCTTGCCACTGTAGGCTTAGAAGCCTGCAGACCCTTACGAGGACCTGTAAACAGGACAAACAGATGATCCGATTTCCGGAAATCATTGGTCACTTCCAAGTATCTGATGATGACTCGTCTCACATCCAGAAATTTGAGAGCAGAGTATTCCACTGGGTAGTCCTCCCTACGAAAGGAAGGGAGACAGAGCTGCTGATTCACATGGAAGCGAGAAACAATCTTGGGCAGGAAGGAAGGCACTGTGCGAATAGTCACTCCTGCCTCAGTGAACTGCAGAAAAGGCTCTCGACATGAGAGTGCCTGGGGCTCGGAAACTCTTCTGGCTGAAGTGATAGCCACCAAAAAGACTGCTTTCAACGTCAGGTCTTTCAGAGATGCCCTAGACAAGGGTTCAAAAGGCGGCTTCTGCAAGGCTCTTAGCACCAGGTTGAGATTCCACGCAGGCACCACTGAGTGCAGAGGAGGGCGCAGGTGATTAACTCCCTTGAGAAAGCGCACCACATCTGGCTGCGAAGCCAGGGAAGCACCCTTCAGGCGGCCCCTGAAGCAAGCCAGAGCCGCTACCTGGACTTTAAGGGAACTGAGCGACAGGCCTTTCTCCAGACCTTCTTGCAGGAACGCCAACACTGAAGAAATTGGAGCAGTGAAGGGAGAAAGTGAGCCTGCTTCACACCACGCTGCAAAGATACGCCAAACCCTGGCGTAAGCAGTAGAAGTAGAGCGCTTCCTCGCTCTCAGCATAGTGGCGATGACCTTGTTTGAGAAGCCCTTCTTTCTCAGACGCTGCCGCTCAATAGCCAGGCCGTAAGACCAAAGGGGGAGGGATCCTCCATCACCACGGGACCCTGATGTAACAGGCCCTGCTCTACTGGCAGCCGCAGAGGATCGTCGACTGAGAGCCTGATCAAGTCCGCATACCAGGGACGTCTGGGCCAATCCGGACCCACCAGGATTATCCGGCCCGGATGCTTTGCCACCCGGTCTAGCACCCTGCCCAGCATGGGCCAGGGCGGGAACACATAGAGAAGCTCGTGTCGGCCACTGTTGGAGAAGAGCATCTACTCCCAGGGATCGAGGGTCCCGTCCTCTGCTGAAAAAGCGCGGCACTTGGCAATTGGCCGATGACGCCATCAGATCTAGGCTCGGCTGGCCCCAGCGCTTCGTGATGTCCAAGAACGCCTGAGCAGATAGCTGCCACTCTCCGGGCTCCAAGGTATGGCGACTGAGAAAGTCCGCCTTGACATTCATGACTCCAGCAATGTGGGCCGCTGACAGCTGTTCCAGGTTCGCTTCCGCCCACTGGCATAGATTCATGGCCTCCTTGGCTAGAGGGGCGCTCTTGGTACCTCCCTGGCGGTTGACATAGGCCACAGCCGTGGCATTGTCCGACAGGACCCGTACTGGCTTCAACGCCAGTACCGGGATGAACTCCAAAAGCGCCAACCAAATGGCTCTGAGTTCCAGGAGGTTGATAGACCACTTTGCCTCTGCAGGAGACCAGAGCCCCTGCGCTGTCCTTCCCAAGCAGTGGGCTCCCCAGCCCGACAAAGAGGCGTCCGTCGTGACAACAATCTACTCTGGGGTCACCAGAGGCATTCCCGCAGACAACTTGTCTGTCTGCATCCACCAGCTCAGCGCCTTGCGCACTGCTGGGTCCAAGGGAAAGCGCACAGTATAATCCTCCGACATCGGAGTCCAGCGCTGCAGCAGAGAGTGTTGAAGTGGTCTCATATGAGCCCTGGCCCAGGGCACTACTTCCATCGTGGCCGTCATAGAGCCCAACAGCTGCACATAGTCCCAAGCCCGAAGAGGAGAGGCTACTAGGAACTGGTCCACCTGAGCCTGAAGTTTGACAATCCGATTGTCTGGCAGGAACACTCTGCCCACTTGGGTGTCGAATCGAACTCCCAGATACTCCAGGGACTGAGTCGGGCGCAGCTGGCTCTTCTCCCAGTTGATGATCCATCCCAGGGAGCTCAAAAGAGCAACTACCCGGTCCACAGCTTTGCCACACTCTGCATAAGAGGGGGCTCGGATCAACCAGTCGTCCAGATAAGGATGGACTTGTATTCCTTCCTTTCGCAGGAAGGCCGCTATGACCACCATTACTTTGGAAAAGGTCCGCGGAGCAGTAGCCAACCCAAAAGGGAGGGCTCTGAACTGGAAGTGTCGTCCCAGGACTGCAAAACGCAGAAAGCGTTGATGAGGAGGCCAGATGGGAATATGCAGGTACGCTTCCTTGATGTCCAAGGAAGCCAAGAACTCTCCTGCCTTCACTGCCGCTATAACAGAGCGGAGAGTCTCCATGCGAAAGTGCCGCACTTTCAAGGCCCGATTGACCCCTTTGAGGTCGAGGATAGGCCGGACAGAACCTCCTCTCTTTGGTACCACAAAGTAAATGGAGTAACGTCCCTTGCCAATCTGAGTTTCTGGCACCGGAACGACCGCACCCAGGCGGATCAGGTTGTCCAAGGTCTGCTGCACTGCCACAGCTTTGACCGGAGACTTGCAGGGAGAGAGTACAAACCCGTCTCTTAAGGGTCGGCAGAACTCTAGCTTGTAGCCGTCTCTGATGACTTCCAGCACCCAAGCGTCTGAAGTTATTGTGGTCCACTCGCCCAGAAACGAGGACAGCCATCCTCCAATCTGCACTGGGGCGTGGACCAAGGCCCCGTCATTGGGTACGAGCCCCTCCGGGACGGCGGTCTCTGCGAAAGGAATGCTGCTTGGGGGAGAAATTCCTCTTGAAGGAAGAGGGGGCAGAGGAGCCCGACCTGCCCGGGCGGTACCGACGGGCTTCCTGAAACCGTCCTCTGGAGGTACCGGGACGAGTACTAGCCCGAGCCCTGACCTCTGGTAACTTCTTGCCCTTAGACGTGCCGAGATCGGTCACGATTTTGTCCAGCTCGACCCCAAAGAGCAGCTTGCCTTTAAAAGTCAATCTAGCCAGGCGGGATTTAGAGGCGTGGTCAGCAGACCAATGCTTCAGCCAAAGCCACCGCCGCGCAGAGATTGTCTGAGCCATGCCTTTAGCTGAGGCCCTCAAGACATCATACAGCAAGTCTGCCAAATAGGCTAAGCCCGATTCCAGGGCCGGCCAATCAGCCCTCAAGGAATGATCCGAGGGGGAAGCCCGCTGCACCATAGTCAGGCACGCCCTGGCCACATACAGTGGGGGAAATAAGTATTTGATCCCTTGCTGATTTTGTAAGTTTGCCCACTGACAAAGACATGAGCAGCCCATAATTGAAGGGTAGGTTATTGGTAACAGTGAGAGATAGCACATCACAAATTAAATCCGGAAAATCACATTGTGGAAAGTATATGAATTTATTTGCATTCTGCAGAGGGAAATAAGTATTTAATCCCTCTGGCAAACAAGACCTAATACTTGGTGGCAAAACCCTTGTTGGCAAGCACAGCGGTCAGACGTCTTCTGTAGTTGATGATGAGGTTTGCACACATGTCAGGAGGAATTTTGGTCCACTCCTTTTTGCAGATCATCTCTAAATCATTAAGAGTTCTGGGCTGTCGCTTGGCAACTCGCATCTTCAGCTCCCTCCATAAGTTTTCAATGGGATTAAGGTCTGGTGACTGGCTAGGCCACTCCATGACCCTAATGTGCTTCTTCCTGAGCCACTCCTTTGTTGCCTTGGCTTTATGTTTTGGGTCATTGTCGTGCTGGAAGACCCAGCCACGACCCATTTTTAAGGCCCTGGCGGAGGGAAGGAGGTTGTCACTCAGAATTGTACGGTACATGGCCCCATCCATTCTCCCATTGATGCGGTGAAGTAGTCCTGTGCCCTTAGCAGAGAAACACCCCCAAAACATAACATTTCCACCTCCATGCTTGACAGTGGGGACGGTGTTCTTTGGGTCATAGGCAGCATTTCTCTTCCTCCAAACACGGCGAGTTGAGTTCATGCCAAAGAGCTCAATTTTTGTCTCATCTGACCACAGCACCTTCTCCCAATCACTCCCGGCATCATCCAGGTGTTCACTGGCAAACTTCAGACGGGCCGTCACATGTGCCTTCCGGAGCAGGGGGACCTTGCGGGCACTGCAGGATTGCAATCCGTTATGTCGTAATGTGTTACCAATGGTTTTCGTGGTGACAGTGGTCCCAGCTGCCTTGAGATCATTGACAAGTTCCCCCCTTGTAGTTGTAGGCTGATTTCTAACCTTCCTCATGATCAAGGATACCCCACGAGGTGAGATTTTGCGTGGAGCCCCAGATCTTTGTCGATTGACAGTCATTTTGTACTTCTTCCATTTTCTTACTATGGCACCAACAGTTGTCTCCTTCTCGCCCAGCGTCTTACTGATGGTTTTGTAGCCCATTCCAGCCTTGTGCAGGTGTATGATCTTGTCCCTGACATCCTTAGACAGCTCCTTGCTCTTGGCCATTTTGTAGAGGTTAGAGTCTGACTGATTCACTGAGTCTGTGGACAGGTGTCTTTCATACAGGTGACCATTGCCGACAGCTGTCTGTCATGCAGGTAACGAGTTGATTTGGAGCATCTACCTGGTCTGTAGGGGCCAGATCTCTTACTGGTTGGTGGGGGATCAAATACTTATTTCCCTCTGCAGAATGCAAATAAATTCATATACTTTCCACAATGTGATTTTCCGGATTTAATTTGTGATGTGCTATCTCTCACTGTTACCAATAACCTACCCTTCAATTATGGGCTGCTCATGTCTTTGTCAGTGGGCAAACTTACAAAATCAGCAAGGGATCAAATACTTATTTCCCCCACTGTAGGAGCCGCAAACTGAGGCCTGCAAACTTAAAGCAGCCGCCTCAAAGGACGACCTTAAGGCCGCCTCCAATCTTCTGTCTTGGGCGTCCTTTAGGGCCGTGCCACCTTCCACCGGCAACGCCGTTTTCTTAGTCACCGCAGTGATTAAAGAATCCACGGTAGGCCACAGATAGGCCTCACGTTCACCTTCAGGCAAAGGATAGAGGCGGGACATAGCCCTAGCCACTTTAAGGCTCGCTTCCGGGACATCCCATTGAGCCGAAATTAAGGTGTGCATGGCATCATGCACGTGGAAGGTTCTAGGCAGGCGCTTCGTCCCCAGCATAATGGCAGAGCCAATAGGGGCTGAGGGAGAGACGTCCTCCGGAGAGGAAATCTTCAAAATGCCCATGGCCTGCACTAACAGGTTGGGCAAATCCTCTGAGCAAAAAAGCCGCGCTGCAGAGGGGTCATCCGCTCCAACCGAGCGGGGATCCGTCTCCTCCAAGGAATCCGCAAAGGACCGTTGGGAGAACTCAGATACGCTGCCCTCATCTACATCGGAGGAGACAAAGTCCTCCAAGGCCTGGGAATCAACCCGAGGGCGTTTACCTCCGGGGACCTCAACCTCTTTACCAGATGAGGGAGCAGGGGCAGCGTTTTGCATAAGGAAGGCCTGATGCAGCAGCAAAACAAACTCGGGGGAGAAACCCCCCAGACTGTGCACTTCCGCAGCCTGGGCTACAGCCCTAGACGCACCCTCAACCGGCGCTCGCAAGAGCGGGGGAGAGACATGCTGCGCATCCAAGATGGCGTCCGGCGCGACACTCCGCGAAGGAGCCACGCGGGAAGAACGGCGCTTAACCTTAGCCGCTTTTGTGCCGTCGCCCAAATTAAGGGCGTTCATGGCATTAATGTCTCCTACCTCAAGGGCGGGCCAAGAAGAAGCCGTCCGAGCCGCGTGGCCGGCCAAGATGGCGAAGGCGAGCAGCGGGGGATGGGCGTTTATGGCGGGAAAAACCGCCACGCCGGAGGAAGGACCGGGACACTCATCGGTCACGAAACTGTCACCCAACAAGGGCGAATCAGCCTTTAAGACCCCCGCATCCCCTCTAGAAGCGCCCAAGCGATCCAGGGAGCGACTCTTTGCGCCCTCGCCCTCCGACGCCATATGCCACGTGGAGATCAATCGGGGAACCCCCTGCCCGCTATAAAAAGGTAAAAATTACCTGCTTTCCGCTCCGAGCTGTAACGACCTGGTGTCCCAGTGAGTAGCTGCAATAAACGTTTAAATAAACGTCGAAATAAACGCCTTTAAGGACGTTCAAAAATATATATATTTTTTTTAACGGAGCCAGCGGGAGGGGGAGAAAAGGAGAGACCTGGCGCCACCAGGTTTGCACTTGCTCAAGAAGAGCCCTCAACCCCAGGCACTCAACAAAACCTAAAGATTAGGCTTGGAGGCCTAGCCAGAGCTGCTGCTGTGTGTGACCACCACCTGCTGAGATAGAGAACATACTGAGGAGTTTCTGGCAGCACATGACCACATAGGGAGGCAAAAGTTTGCTCTCTATCTCCACCTGCTGGTAGATGGACACAACCCACCAGTCTATGGATTGATCAGCTTGATGATATGGAATACAGCAATAAAACGGCGGCTTCACGCCAAAACTTACCCCGTTTGGAACGGCGTCCACGGGACCTCACCGGAGGAGCTGGGCACCACTCTCACCTCGGAAGACCAAGTCAACGAGTACTGGTCAAGCTGCACAGAACCAGAATCTCTGGAAAAAGCCTCAGCAATAGCCACGCTGTACAAGCACGCACTTTATTTTTTAACGCTGTGAGGAAAGTTGGAGGCAGGCAGCAACAGAGGGACTCCGGGAGGAGGGGGGAATGGGTAAGGCAGGGAAAGGGCCAACCTATATGCCTTTAAAGTGGGCACCACCAGCCACAACACCCCTGCTGAACTAGCAAAGCACAGGAGCCACCCCAGGCAGAAATCCAGGAGCTGATCAAGCTACGTCCACACTTGCTGGGAGATAGAGAAATACTGAAGGCAGTTGGGGCTAGCCATCCAAGGGTCACTGTGGTTTTTCAGTGTTCTCTATCTCCACCTGCTGGCAGGCGGATACAACCCATCAGTTAATGGATTCATCTGCTGCTGATGACAAGGAAGGCTCAGTTCTTGCCCCATTTACTAACAGCGCTGCCCTAGAGGACATACATAAAGTATGAATGGCCAAATAAAAACAACCATTTATGCCCACATAATACACAACTTAAAAGAGATCATGCCAATCCACTTTGTCAAATGCTTTCTCAGTGTCCAGACTCACCAACATACTGGGAGTCTTGGTGAATTGGGAGTAGGTCATTGACAGCAAAACATCCTAACATACTGACTGCTAACCCTTCACAAATTCCACCTGTGTATCACAAATCAAAGATGGCAAAAGTGTCAGTCTACCAATATCCAGGCAAATAATTTAATATCCACATTTAACAGAATATTGTTCTATAAGAGTCTGGGTGGCATCCGTGTTTGGGAATGAGAGTAATCAAGGCCTCATTTGCTCTGTAAGGAAATGTGCTCTTATCCAGCCCATCCATATAATAAAGCTAACAGAGGGCCACATAGGTCAGGAGTCATTAACTTATAAAATTCAGGGGTGTATCCATTCCAGCTCTGGTGCCGTGCAGTTCTTTAGTCACTTTGATAGCTTTTTGCAGCTCCTTAGTAGTTAGTGGAGCATTCAAACATGCACACTCCTCCAAAGAAATTTTTGGTAGGCTAGCATCAGCCAGATAATCCTACACATCCGGTCCCTCTTGGGAAGGTTCCGCTGTATACAACTTTCAAAAATATTGTAGAAAAATATTTGCGCAATTGTAGTTGAATTATGCTGTAACCGATTCTTATCATCTAATAGACAACAGATATGCCTACAGCCCATTCAACATTTAGTAATTTGAGCAAGTAGTTTACCTGGTTTGTTTCTACAACAAAAATATTGAAACTTCCTATAAAAATACATCTTTTTTGTTTGTTCATGAATAAGCACATTAAGGGCTACCTGTGTGGCAGTGAGTGTTTCCTTTGTTGCAGGCAAGGGGCACTGTATAAACATACGCTTGACCAAGCTGTACTTTGCCCCCAAACACACTATACTACGAGCAATACATTTAGTTGTGACAAATGACCAAACCTAATACCCACTAACATTCCCGTCAAGAGAACCTGGGACGAACTAAGTACATAAGTACATAAGTACATAAGTAGTGCCATACTGGGAAAGACCAAAGGTCCATCTAGCCCAGCATCCTGTCACCGACAGTGGCCAATCCAGGTCAAGGGCACCTGGCACGCTCCCCAAACGTAAAAACATTCCAGACAAGTTATACCTAAAAATGAGGAATTTTTCCAGTCCATTTAATAGCGGTCTATGGACTTGTCCTTTAGGAATCTATCTAACCCCTTTTTAAACTCCGTCAAGCTAACCGCCCGTACCACGTTCTCCGGCAATGAATTCCAGAGTCTAATTACACGTTGGGTGAAGAAAAATTTTCTCCGATTCGTTTTAAATTTACCACACTGTAGCTTCAACTCATGCCCTCTAGTCCTAGTATTTTTGGATAGCGTGAACAGTCGCTTCACATCCACCCGATCCATTCCACTCATTATTTTATACACTTCTATCATATCTCCCCTCAGCCGTCTCTTCTCCAAGCTGAAAAGCCCTAGCCTTCTCAGCCTCTCTTCATACTAAACAAAATAGCATCACTCAAAATGAATACAAAGAGGAAACATCCGCGTCCCTGGTTCAACGAGGAACTATTAGAGATGAAAAAACTGTGCAAGAAACTGGAAAGAAAATGGTCCAAGAACAAATCAGACATAAACAAAACCACATAGAGGAAAGCCATAAGTACAAACATCATAAAAAGAACCAAAACAGAATACTACAGCACATACGTGCGCCCAGAGATAAACACAAAAAAAATATAAAAAACTAATGAAAAATGTACTGAACACACAAGCTCTGCTAACGTCAAACGAAAAACTACTAACAGCAGATGAGCTCGCACAATATTTTGAGGAAAAATAATAAAAATAAGATCAAACCTAGCTGCAACACAACCACCACTCAGATTTCCTACACAAATGTGAAATCGAGGACCACATCAAAGCAGATAGAATCTAGTCTTCCTTCAAGATACCAACAACCAGCTCAGTTAAAGCACTACTGACGAAATATACACATGCCAACTGACTACTAGACAGCTGCCCAAAATACATGGAAAACCCACCAGATTGGCTCATCAAACGCTTAACTGAACACACAGAATACATGTTCTCGAAAGACCATTTCCCCTCTGACAAGGGCAACATCATACTCTCTCTAATCCCTAAAAATGCCACCAGAAAGATCAGTGAACTCACTAATAAGAGACCAGTGGCTTCAATACCACTGCCAACCAAAACAATGGAGGAACTAGTAGCACAATTAATGGAATACATAACGCACTACTCAGTCCTTCATAGCTCTCAATCAGGCTTCAGACCATGCTATAACACTGAAACAGTCATAACCACCCTAGTCACAAAATTCAGAAGAATAATAAGCCAGGGCCAATCAATACTACTACTACAATTCGATATATCAAGCGAATTCAACCTAGTAGATCACACAATTCTAATGACCCTGCTTGACAACATAGGAATAACTGGAGCAGTAGCAGCCGGGTTATCTAAGAACTAGTTCCTACCTTGTCAAGATGTACAATGAATTTTCAGCCTTCTGGATCACTGAATGCGGGGTCCCTCATGGTTCCCTGATATCACCAATATTATTCAATGTCTTGATGGCTCCCACTTGGCAACAAACTGGAAAAAAATGGGTTTCAACCCATTCATATAAGCAGACGAATGTCACCATCTACATATCTTTCAACAATAGCATCACAGAGATACTGGATAAGACCAAAAAATGACTAGACCTCATAGAAAACTGGGCTACAACTGAAACAAACTGAGCAGAGACAAAACAGAACTCCTGGTTCTATCCAGCCAGCACAATTGCACCACTTACCAAAACCTCATAACAGATAAGGTAAAATTATGTATCATACCTGATAATTTTCTTTCCATTAATCATAGCAGATCAATCCATAGACTGGTGGGTTGTGTCCATCTACCAGTAGGTGGAGATAGAGAGCAATTTTTGCTTCCCTACATGTGGTCATGTGCTGCCGGAAACTCCTCAGTATGTCGGTATCAAAGCTCCATCCGCAGGACTCAACACTTAGAGAATTACACCCACGAAGGGACACTCTGCCCAGCTCACCACCGCCGAAGCAGGGGAGGGGAATCCGTCCAGCTCATCCCCGAGGAGCGGGGGAGGGACACCACACCCGCCGATGCGGGGGGATCTGGCTTATCCTGCTACCGCAACCGCGGGAGGAGCTGGCTTACCCCCAAACACCGCCAAAGCGGGAGGGATACAAAGCTACCCTACTGCCGCACGAAGCGGGAGGGAGCGCCGGCATAATATAGTTACCAATCCAGCCACCGCCGAAACGGGGGGGGGGGAGAGGAATGCAGCAGCTCACTGTAACACAGAATTGTTTCAACTCGAGGAAAATCCAATTGGAAGAACTTGAACACGAAGTTCTCCTGAACAGGAACTGAAGAATACACTGGAACCTGAAATATAACCAGAACAACAAACAATACAGATATCTGGGGGGAACTATGGATTGATCTGCTATGATTAATGGAAAGAAAATTATCAGGTATGATACATAATTTTACCTTCCATTTCATCAAGCAGATCAATCCATAGACTGGTGGGATGTACCGAAGCAGTACTCACCCAGGGCGGGACATGGAAATCCCTGAACGCAACACGGAAGCTCCAAACCGGGCCTTGGCCCGAGCAGCCACATCCAAGCAGTAATGCCGCGAGAAGGTATGAGCCGATGCCCAAGTTGCCGCTTTACAAATCTCTTCCAAGGAGACGGATCTGGACTCCGCCATCGATGCCGCTTGTGCTCTAGTAGAGTGGGCCTTCAGCTGAATAGGCGGAATCTTCCCCGCAGCCACATAAGCTGCTGCAATCGTCTCCTTGACCCACCATGCCACGGTAGGTTTAGATGCCTGCAGACCCTTACGAGGGCCTGCGAACAGCACGAACAGGTGATCCGACTTCCGGAAGTCATTGGTCACTTCCAAGTATCTGATGATGACTCGTCTCACATCCAGAAATTTGACAGCAGGGTACTCCTCTGGGTAATCCTCCCTGTGAAAGGAGGGTAGACAGAGCTCTGACTCACATGGAAGCGAGAAACAATCTTGGGCAGAAAGGAAGGCACTGGGCGAATCGACACTCCTGCCTCAGTGAACCGCAGGAACGGCTCTCAACACGAGAGTGCCTGGATCTCAGAGACTCTTCTGGCTGACGTGATGGCTACCAAAAAGACCGCTTTCAACGTCAGGTCCTTCAGCGATGCCCTCGACAAGGGCTCAAAGGGCGGCTTCTGCAAGGCCCAAAGCACCAGATTGAGATTCCGCGTAGGCACTATCAAGTGCAGAGGAGGGTGCAGGTGATTAACTCCTTTGAGAAAGCACACCACATCTGGCTGTGACGCCAGGGAAGCGCCCTTCAGGCGGCTCCTGAAGCAAGCTAAAGCCACCACTTGGACTTTCAGGGAACTGAGTGACAGGCCCTTCTCCAGACCCTCTTGCAGGAACGCCAACACTGCCAATATTGGAGCAGTGGAGGGCGATAGAGAGCCTGCTTGCACCACGATGTAAAGGTACGCCAAATCCTGGCGTAAGTAGTAGAAGTAGAGCGCTTCCTCGCTCTCAGCATAGTGGCGATGACCTTGTCTGAGAAGCCCTTCTTCCTCAGCTGCTTCCGCTCAAGAGCCAGGCCGTAAGACCAAAGGGGGAGGGATCCTCCATCACCACAGGACCCTGATGCAAGAGGCCTCGCTCCGCTGGCAGCCTCAGAGGGCCGTACACTGCGAGCCTGATTAAGTCCGCATACCAGGGACGTCTGGGCCAACCCACCAGGATTACCCAGCCCGGATGCTTTGCCACCCGGCCTAGCACTCTGCCCATCGTGGGCCAGGGCGGGAACACGTAGAGGAGCTCCTATGTTGGCCACTGCTGGAGAAGAGCATAGACTCCCAGAGATCGAGGGTCCTGTCCTCTGCTGAAGAACCGCGGCACTTGACAGTTGGCCGAGGACGCCATCAGATCCAGGCTCGGCGGGCCCCAGCGCCTCGTGATGTCCAAGAACGCCCGAGCCAACAGCTGCCACTCTCCTGGATCCAAAGTATGGCGACTCAGAAAGTCCACCTTGACATTCATGACTCCCGCAATGTGGGCCGCCGACAGCTGTTCCAGATTCGCTTCCGCCTACAGGCATAGCTTCATGGCCTCCTTGGCTAGAGGAGCGCTCCTGGTACCTCCCTGGCGATTGACATATGCCACTGCCGTGGCATTGTCGGACAGGACCCGTACTGGCCTCCGCACCAGGACCGGGAGAAACTCCCGAAGTGCCAACCGAATGGCTCTGAGTTCCAGGAGGTTGATAGTCTGTTCTGCCTCTGCAGGCGACCAGAGGCCCTGCGCTGTCCTCCCCAGGCAGTGAGCTCCCCAGCACGTCAAGCAGGCATCCGTCGTGCCGATCACCCACTCCGGGATTGTGAGGGGCATTCCTGCGGACAGTTTGTCTGGCCTCAGCCACCAATCCAGCGCCTTGCGCACCGTTGGATCCAAAGGAAGGCGCACGGCGTAATCCTCCGATACTGGAGTCCACCGCCGCAGCAGGGAGTGCTGTAGGGGTCTCATATGGACCCTGGCCCAGGGCACTACTTCCATCGTGGCCGTCATGGAGCCCAGGAGCTGCACATAGTCCCAAGCTCGAAGAGTGGAGGCTGATAGGAACTGGTCCACCTGGGCCCGAAGCTTGCCGTTCCGGTTGTCCGGCAGGAACACTCTGCCCGCTAGGGTGTCAAATCGGACTCCCAAGTACTCCTTGTGACTGTGGGCAAGTCACTTAACCCTCCATTGCCCCAGGTACAAAATAAGTACCTGTATATATGTAAACCGCTTTGAATGTAGTTGCAAAATACCACAGAAAGGCGGTATATCAATTCCCATTTCCCTTCCCCCTTCCAGGGACTGAGTCGGGCGCAGCTGACTTTTCTCCCAGTTGATGACCCATCCCAGTGAGCTCAGAAGGGCAATCACCCTGTTCGTAGCCTTCCCACACTCTGCATAAGAGGGGGCCCGGATCAACCAGTCGTCCAGATAGGGATGGACTTGTACTCCTTCCTTGCGGAGGTAAGCCGCGATGACCACCATCAATTTGGAGAAGGTCCGCGGGGCAGTGGCCAACCCGAAAGGGAGGGCTCTGAACTGGAAGTGTCGGCCCAGGACTGCGAAGCGCAGGAAGCGCTGATGAGGAGGCCAGATGGGAATATGTAAGTAAGCTTCCTTGATGTCCAAGGATGCCAGGAATTCCCCTTTCTTCACCGCAGCTATTACGGAGCGGATAGTCTCCATCCGGAAGTGCCGGACCTTCAAGGCCCGATTGACTCCCTTGAGGTCGAGAACAGGTCAAACAGAGCCTTCTTTCTTTGGCACCACAAAGTAAATGGAGTAACGCCCCTTGCCAAGTTGATCTACTGGCACCGGGACCACCGCGCCCAGGCTGATCAGGTTGTTCAAAGTCTGCTGTACGGCAGCTGCTTTGACCTGGGACTTGCAGGGGGAGTTTACAAACCCGTCTCTCAAGGGCCGGCAGAACTCCAGCTTGTAGCCATCTCTGATGACTTCCAGAACCCAAGCGTCTGAAGTTACCCGGGTCCACTCGCCCAGGAATGAGGACAACCTTCCTCCTATCTGCACTGAGCCATGGACCAAAATGGCGTCCGGCGCGAAACTCCGAGAAGGAGCCGCGCGGGAAGAAGGGCGTTTTAATTTCGCCAACTTCTGTCTCCCAATTCAAGGGCGACCAAGCTGTTAACATCTCCCATCTCGAGGGCTGCCCAAGAAGAAGCCGACCGAGCCGCGTGGCCAGTCACGACCGGGAGGGCGGCCAGTGGGGGATGGGCGCCTAAGGCGGGAAAGGCCGCCACGCCGGAGGAAAAACCGGCGAACTATCCCAGCTCCGAAAGGGCGCCCAAAAAAAGGCGACTCTACCTTCGAGCCCCCCCCCCCGCGCGAACGTGTTCCGGGAAGCGTCTTTTCGCGCCCTTGCCATCCGAGTCCATAGCCATGTGGAGACTGTTCGGGGAACCCCCCCTGCCCGCTAGTAAAAGGTAAAAATTACCTGCTTCTTGCTCCGACGACTTGTTCCAGTGAGCAGCTGCAAATGGACGTCCTTTTTGAATGTTTAACATTTTTATTTATTTATTTATTTATTTTTTTTAAACGGAGTCAGCAGGAGGGGGGAGAAAAGGAGGGACCTGGCACCACCAGGTTTGCACTTGCTCACGAAGAGCCCTCAACCCCAGGTACTCAACAAAACCTAAACAATTAGGCTTGGAGACCTAGCCAGAGCTGCTGCTGTGCGACCACACACCTGCTGAGATAGAGAACATACTGAGGAGTTTCCGGCAGCACATGACCACATACAGGGAGGCAAAAATTGCTCTCTATCGCCACCTGCTGGTAGATGGACACAACCCACCAGTCTATGGATTGATCTGCTTGATGAAATGGAAACAATCTTATACACTCGAAACACAAACAAAAATACTAGGAATCATTCCCAACATCTGACCCTTGAAAACTAAGTTACTGGAATCACTTCTAAAAGCTTTAAAACACTATGGAAACTGAGAAGAATCGGAGACTATTTCCCCAGACAGTCATTCCATCTTATAGTACAGATGCTGATATTGTCCCAACTAGACTACTGTAATGCAACATACATAGGCTGCAAAGAAAACATACTACGGTCATTGCAGACTGTCCAAAACACAGTGAGATTGATAGTCAAAAAGTTGGAATATGACAGAGCAACCCCACTACTCATAATGCAACACTGGCTCTCAATCAATGCCAGACTTTTTCAAAACTAGTACAATCATCTTCAAAATACTGTTCAGCATGTCATCAGACTACGTGCTAGACACGATCAAACTATCACCAAGAAATGCAAACCCATGAACCAGAGGTTACCTATTACTTCACCTGCCCAAATGTAAAAACGTGCTATTCAAGTCCATCTACACAGCAGGATTTAGCTACCTGGGTTCAAAATGTTGGAACTCAATTCCAATAGTCATAAGAAGCATCACGAACTGCCTCCAGGTCAGAAAAGACAAAGACCTACCTCTTCAGGAAATTCTAGGAGTAAAATATGCACTAATTATTCTGGAACAATACACAACCTCTAACGCATCTCTCCAATTAAGAACAGAATTAAGACATACTTTCTCAAGAAATCCAATGAGTATTACATATGCACTAATAGTTAACTTGCCAACCACTATAAAACACAGCATATAACCTTGTAAATGTAATTGAATCAATGTAATTTCTAACAACTGTTAAATGTAAGCCACATTGAACCAAAACTCGTTTTTAGATAATTATGGGATACAAGTATGACTAAATAAAAATAAATTGTCCAAGAATTTCTGAGACAACTTTCTTCCAGCCCTTCGATATGTCAAACATAATTATAGCTCACCTGGTTAAGCTCAGCCCTGTCAGCAGCTGCTGGGACAGAAAAATACTGAATATCTGTGCCTGCACAGTGCCCTTAAATCACACAGAACTATTTTATTTCTCTTGTCTCCATCTGCTGGTCAACAGGTAAAACACACAGGTTCTGGTCTGGTCATGCAATATCACATCTCTGTGGTACAACCAAAGCAGTTTACTTACCAGATACCATATTTTACATATAGAGGGCAATTCAACTGGGCACCTCCATTTAGGCATCCTGAGACTATACAGTAGTAACCTATTCTTTAACGGCACCTGGGCACCCAGGTTTCACTGTAGAATACTAGCATAACATTTACATACCACAGTTATATCAACCATAGACTGGTATAACTGAGGGTGTCTAAATGCAGGGATGTGCATTACTTACTGCATTCAGTTTACAGTTTATTCATTTGATATACCACAAAATCCGGCAACTAGTTTAATACAGTTAAGTGGGAGCCCTGCCTATTTATACAACACCTTGCATTTATTCACTATGTAAAGCTACATGCACTATTTCAGAACAGCATATAGACATCCTACTGGCACTTTCACAGCAAAGTGTATTATACTTATGTGTGTGTTAGAATTCAGTACATGTATACACACACACGGTGTAAATGCAGACACCTTAACTATAGAGCAGCACTTATAGCAACTTTACATACTATTTTTTTTTAACCACCACAGCCAGCATTTAAAAAAATGAAATCATTGCTGCTGCTGAAAATTGAACCTTTTTTTCCCACATGAAGGATGTTGTGTGTGTGGATTCCACAGTACATCAATATGTTAAAGCCACATTTTGTTTCATTAACGTAATCAATGTATCCAGTTTTATATGGAGCATGGCAAAAATCAGTATTTTATAAGCAGCCAGTCAAGGATATGAGGGAAAAAAGGAAACGGAGCAGGCCAGATGGAAAAGCCCCTAAGCCAACATATTTGTATTAAAGTACACTGCTTTATTTAGTTGATATGGTCTATACAGAATGCATAAAACATCTTTTAAAGTAATCATATAAGGAAATCAACACAGTGGTATGTGAACACTTAATACAAAGATTTTCTCTCAATATTACAGTGTCTAGTGGCATAAACAAACCGCACTGGTGGTAAGAAATAAGGAGACTAGCTAGAATGACATTATTATTCTGTTCACTGTCCCTTTGCCTTCAGTTTCTATGGTGACAAGTAGGCCAAGGCCCCACATATTTTGCGCATGGCCAGTACAGAGTGGTTTCAGTTGCTAAGGACTACAGAATTACTTTGGAAGTCTTTTCTAATGCAAAAGCACTTGGCCTTATCAATTTCAGGTGTATGGGGGTGGGGATCTGAAACCAATTTTACTATTTCAGACATTGAAACACTGGAAACTCAATTTGAGCACCAAGAAAGCAGAATATACAGAAAAGGAGAAATCCTGGTAGGTGTTTGTTCTTTGCATCATATAACAATTCATATAATTAGACAGACCAAAGTTTACATCAATGACATTAAAAAAAAAAAAAAAAGTTTCCCCACTATGTATTTATTCATCCTCTACACAGAACAATCTTTCCAGTATTCCCCCTTTCAGAAGGCAACCCTCTTATGAGCTGCTGAAGCAGATGTATTTGTCAGATGGAATTGTTCCTTTGGCTCACAAAAAATATCTACAGATACTCCCAACAAAAGACCCTTAAAAATATGTTGCAACTTTTGACATACTTCAATTTTGATCTCCAATTTAATACTGCAAAATGAGATCCTTAAGTTGCCAGTGTACGCTAGTAACAAATCAACAATTTAAAAGTTTTTTTTTTTTAAATAAGATACAACTCTTATCTTTGAGTCATTTCAGAGTCAAGTTCTTGCCAAAGGTTACTGCCTAATGACCAGCCCGGGAAACTATATTGTAATCATAGTCTTCATAGAACAATGAATGTATGATATTGTAATTTATATTCCAGGCCACTTCCCCCTTTCCAAAAAAAAAGGGGGAACAAAAAACCCATACTGATATCACTAGAGCAGGGGTGGGCAAACTTGGTCAGATTTTTGGAATTCCCCCAATAAATATGAATGAGGTCTATTTGTATGCACTGCCTTTATTGTATAGAACTAGATCTCATGCATATTTAATGGGGAAAAATCATGAAAACCCCACTGGGTTGTGGCCCTCGAGAACTGAGTCCCCCCACCCCTGCACTAGAGGTATACTTTGGAAAGGCATGGAACACAGAACAAATAAAATCATATCAGTTATTTTGTGTATTACAGTTGCAAAATGGCACCTGGCACCACTTACATGTGCTTACTGCTACTTCTGAGGCCTAAGGTGCTGTCCTAATCAACACATAGTACAGTCGTACCAATTTGTTGATTTTTGGGAAATGTAATTCCGCTGTAATGCTCTGAAAATTGGGAGATTTTAATCCTAGTAAGAAATTCAAACCTTTTTTTCCATTCATAGCTCTAACTGGCCATGTCAGCACACACAAATTCTGCAAAATAGTCAATATGGCTTATAAGCGTCTGTGTTGTGCAAAGTCAACCAGTGTCATCCCAACCCACAAATCCAGGGGTAGGGAAACATTATTGCAAGGTTTTTTTTGTTTAAACTTTTCTCCCTAACATTGTACCAAAACAAGATAACTTTCAAACTGCCAAGAAAATCATGCTGAAAATGATTTAAACCAAAGGGGAAAAAAGCAAAGGTTCATGACAGCCAATAAAGTTATACAATAAACAGTAAAGATGTGCATTGAAGAGCAAAAACTTAGATAAGTCTATAACACTTGGACTATGATCTAAGAGAAATGCAAAACGAAAAACAAAAACCATTCCACTGAGTCAAACTGCTTATACAAATTGCTGTAAGCATTACCATTTTTAATTATTTTAAGAAAACAAAATGAGGCAGTATCAAAAGTTTAGTAAAAAGTTAGGTCTGAGAATATTTTTACTCTGAGCTATTTCTGGCGCTTGGTGTTTTCTCCTCCCCTAGTCACTTCCCAATGTGAGTACACCCTAAGAAGAAAAACTCTGTGTGGCAAAGCATGTGTGTTGTGTACTTCAATTGGGACAGCAGAAGAGGGTGGATATGAAAGCCTGTGTGAATACTAGTACACACAATTCTTCCCAAAGTGAAGAATTAATCACACTACATAAAAATATTGCATCTTTACCAAAAGATCTCTTGGCAAGTATTGTCAAAACCCTTTCCCCTTTCCTTCATGATTATGTCAATGCTAATGAACTTTGTGGCACACCTCAAGACAACCAGTTGATAATCCAGTTCCCCTCTAGAAAATGGTTCTTAGCATAGGCAACAAAGGCTTCATGGTGAAGCTGGTAGTCCTTTTTCTATAGAGATTTGCCAATCACAACACTGCTAAAGAGCAACTAGTTTATTAACATAAAGGACCATTCCTTTTTACATAACTTAGAAATATCCTTTAATGCAAGGAAATATGCCTTACACTGCCTGTTTCATATTTTTATATTTTTTACCAACAGTACTAACAGGTTTAGTGTCAGCTCAGCAGGGCTTATAGCTTTTCTGTGTACCAAACAGTAAGATCCAAACTGTGGAGCATATTTTATGTTGGAGGAAGGAAAGCGGGGCCTCAAAATATGATTCTCTTGATGGGCCCCCTCTAATTGTGTGTGAGCCACCACATAAGAGCAGCATTTTCTTTTTGAAAGATAAGAATTTCCACTGAATCACCTCATCCACTCAAAAAAAAACAAAAACAACCCAAAATTAAAATCCTTACATAAAAATTCAGGTAGATTAAATGTAAAAATGCAATACTGAACTTCTGAAAGTTCTTCTGACGGTTTTAGCTCCTCTCTCTCATTATGTCATGTAGTTATAGACATGAATAGAAAATAAACAGTATATGTTAAAAAGGCAATCCAGAGAGAACAAAAAGCCACCCCAATGCTGCCTGCAAGTTCAACTTTACTCTTTTCTTGAAGATTTAAGATATTTCTGCCCGAAATTACTTGTGTGTAGAATATTTTCTGAGCAGGCAAATTAAGTACAGTAAAGCCTTGTTATCCAACATAAATGGGACTGAACAGATAAGTGAAAAGTTGGATAAAGCTTAGATACTTACCTGTAGCAGGTATTCTCCTAGGACAGCACGCTTTAAATTCTCACAAGTGGGTGACACTGGCCCCTGTTGCCCGGTCTGGGACTTATGAAAAGTATAAGTACAGCTTTGTGGAGCACAAGACACGCTCTACTACAAGAACATGGTCTCCTCAGTTTTATACTACAGCAAAAATAATTAAGGAAAAAAACTCCAAGGGGAGAGAGTGTGGATTGTGAAAATATAAAGCCTGCTGTCCTCGGAGAATACAAGCTACAGGTAAGTATCTTCACTTTCTCAGAGGACAAGCAGGCTTACACATTCTCACAACTTGGGAATACCTAGCATCCAGGCTCACCTAAAACAACAAACATTGGTCAATTGGGCCTCGCAACAGCAACAAATGTCTGTGAAGCGTCTGTTTACGCTTTCCAAAAATACTAGGACTAGGGGGCATGCAATGAAGCTACAAAGTAGTAAATTTAAAACGAATCTGAGAAAACTTTTCTTCAATGTGTAATTAAACTCTGGAATTCGTTGCCGGAGAATGTGGTAAAGGCGGTTAGCTTAGCAGAGTTTTAAAAAGGTTTGGACTGCTTCCTAAAGGAAAAGTCCATAGACCAATCATTATTAAATTGGACTTGGAGAAAATCCATTATTTCTGGGATAAGCAGTATAAAACGTTTAGTACTTTTGGGGGATTTTGCCAGGTATTTGTGACCTGGATTGGTCACTGTTGGAAACAGGATGCTGGGCTTGATGGACCTTTGGTCTGTCCCAGTAAGGCAATACTTATGTACTTATGTAGATCAGCCTGAAACTATATACAATCTGAATGACAGTGCAGCCTGGGAACAAAATAAAATGAGCTTAGGAGGGTGGAGTTGGATTCCAGACCCCAAACAGATTCTGCAACAGTGTCTGCCCGAACCGACTTTCGCGTTGGGTATCCTGCTCAAGGCAGTAGTGTGATGTGAATGTGTGGACTAAAGACCACATCACAGCCTTACAAATTTCTTCAATAGAGGCTGAAAAGTGGGCTACCAAAGCAGCCAAAGCTCTAACATTATGAGCTGTGGCACGACTCTCTAAGGTCAGCCCAGACTAGGCATAAGCGAAGGAAATGCAATCCGCCAGCCCCGATGGTGACCCCCATCCTGTTGGGATCAAAAGAAATAAAAAGTTGGGCGTCTGTGGGGCCTGGTCCGCTCCATGAAGTAGGCCAATGCTCTCCTGCAATCAAAGGTGTGCAAAAGCTGCTTTTGCCAGGATGGGCATCAGGTCGGGGAAAGAATGTTGGGCAAGACAATCAACTTGTTCAGATGGAATTCCAACACCACCTTTGACAGGAACTTAGGGTGAATGCAGAGGATTACTCTGTTGTGATGAAACTTAGCATAAGGTGCACCCATCACTAAGGCCTGAAGCTCGCTGACTCTATGAACTGAAGTAACCACCACCAAGAAAAGTACTTCAGATTGCAGGAATTCAGTGGCTCAAAAGGAGCTTTCATTAGCTGGGTGAGAAAGATGTTCAGATCCCACAACACTGGTAGAGGTTTGACAGGGGGCTGTGACAAAAGCAAACCTCTCATGACTCAAACTACAGGCTGTCTAAAGATGCACGTACCTTCTATACGTTGATAGTCTAACTGCATTAAGGTGAACCCTTGCAGAGTCTGTGTAGGGCAAGTAAGGGGATTTAGGGCCTTGCTCTCACACCAGATGGCAAACCTCAGCTATTTGAAAGAATAACACCTCTTAGTGGAGTCTTTCCTGGAAGTCAGCAAAACCTGAGAGACACCCCCCCCCCCTAAAGACTCAAGGAAGCAAATTCTAGGCTCTCAACATCCAAGCTGTGAAAGCCAGAGACTGGAGGTTGGGATGTAGAAGAGACTGCTCATTCTGCATGATAGAGGGTCAGAAAACACTCCAATCTCCACAGTTCTTTGGAGGATAACTCCAGAAGTAGAGGGAACCATATCTGCCATGGCCAGTACAGGACAATCACAATCATGGTTCTGCAGTCTTGCTTGAGTTTCAACAAAGTCTTCCACTCTAGAGGTACTGGAGGATATGCATACAGAAGACCTGTCCTCCAACTGAGGAGGAAAGCATCTGACACTAGTCTGCCATGGGCCTGAAGCCTGGAACAAAACTGAGGGACCTTGTGGTTTACCTGAGTGGCAACAAGATCCGAGGGGATGCCCCAAGCTCGGAAGATCTTGCGGGCTATGCCCATATTGAGAGACCACTCATGTGGTTGCATTATCCTGCTCAGTCTGTCGGCCAGGGCATGATAAGTGGCTAGAAGGAACATGCCATGTTGGCGAGCCCAATGCAATATCCGGACGGTCTCCTGACACAGAGGGCATAATTCAGTGCCACCCTGCTTGTTGGTGTAATACATTGCAACCTGATTGTTTGTACAAGTACAATTTGATGAGACAGCCAATCTCTAGAAGTTTTTGTAGCGTTCCAGATCGCCCGGAGCTCTAGGAGATTGATATGAAGATTCATTTCCTGGGTGGACCAAACACCTTGGGTGTGAAGCCCATCTACATGAGCCCCTCCCACCCCCACCCTAGGAAAGATGCATCCAGCACTTTTTGTGGCAGAGGAATTAGGAATGAAGTCTGAGTCAAACTGGATTGAACAGTCCACCACTGAAGGGAGCATACAAGCTCTGGGGACACTTGAATGACATCTTCCAGGCTCCCCGTAGCTTGCTACCACATAGAAGCCAGGGTCATTTGAGCTGATCTCATGTGAAGACGTGTCATGGGTGTAATATATATACAATGTAGAAGCTATGTGGCCCAATAATCTCAACATCTGCCGAGCTGTGACCTGCTGAGAGGCTCTAACTTTGGAAGCGAGTGCGACAAGAGTGTTCGCTCACGTCTCCAGAAAGTAGGCTCAAACTTTGTGTATCAAGAAGGGCTCCTATGAACTCCAAATCGCTGGACAGGACAAAGATGGGACTTGGGGTAGCTTAAAACAAACCCTAGTAGTTTGAGCATCCGAATAGTGATCCGCATGGACTCCTGAGCACCATCCAAAGAGGTGCTCTTTACCAACCGATCGTCGAGATACGGGAACACATGGACTCCTAGTATGCGCAGCGATTTTGCAATTACCACTAGACCCCTGGGAGCTCACTCAAGGTCAAAAGGCAACATGTGGTGCTGGTAGCGATGTGTTCTCAGCTGAAATCGAAGATACTTTCGGTGGGCTGGAAGTACTGAGGGTGTGAGTATATGCATCCTTTAAATCCAGAGAGCATAGCCAATTGTTTTTCTGATTCAGTGGGAGAAGGGTGCCCAACCATCTTAAACTTTTCTCAGACTAGGAATTTGCTCAGGGCCCTTAGGTCTGGGATGGGATGCATCCCCCCCACCTGTTTAATTTTGCACAAGGAAGAACCTGGAATAGAATCCCTGCCCTTCCTCCCCTGGTGGAACCAATTCAATCGCATGGGCCTTCAGAAGGGCTGAGAGTTTCTCTGTTAGTACCTGCCCGTGCTGAGAGCTGAACGAATGAGCTCTCAGTGGGCAATCTGGAGGTTTTAGATACCAATTGAGTGCGTATCCAAGACAGACTATTTGAAGTACCCAAGGTCAGGGGTTATAAGGGGCCACCTTTCGCGGAAAAATTTCAGCCTCTCCCTGACCGTCACGTCATCGTGACAGACACTTTTACTGTGGCTAAGCTCAGCTGGAGCCAGTCAAAAATTCATCCCTTGCTTTGCCTGGGGAGCAGCAAGGGCCTTTGGTGTACGCTGTTGTCGTGAAGGGCGCTTGGGTTCAGCCCTGAGCAGGCTCGTGAGCCGAAGGGGTGTACCCACGTCTGACAGTAATAGGAACTCCTCCTTGGCTTATTATTTATTACATTTGTACCCCGCACTTTCCCGCTCATCGCAGGTTCAATGCGGCTTACATAGTAACAAGAGAATACAATCTATAGTAACAGAATGCAGAAGGCGCCAGTGGGACAGACAAAAGAGATGGTATCAGTATGTTTTTTGACCTCATCAACCTTCTCTCCAAAAAGGGGCATTCACCAACCTCTGCTAAACAAAATGTTCCCAAGTCAGAAACACACAATCATGAGTCTGCACATCGCTATACTCTGGGCAAAGATCCCAGATACCACATCAAAAGAGTTGTAAGTGCCCCTGGCCAAGAACTTTCAACATGCCTTCTGCTGCTTGACCAACTGGCGAAGTAACTTAGCCTGCTACGACAACTTGTGCGCCGAGTTTCGCAAGTAGACGCTTGTGAAGAGCTGGTACGATTGAATTCGGTAGATAAGCACTGAAGCCTGATACATCTTCCTCCCAAAAGAATCCAGGGTTCTAGCCTCTCTACCTGTTGGCACCTAATCATAGTCCCTGGAACTCCTGGCTCTTTAGAGAGCAGACTTCACCACCATGGAACTACTACTACTACTATTATTATTATTATTATTATTATTAAACATTTCTATAGCGCTACTAGACTGTGAGACAACCAAGGCTTGTCAAAACCAGGTGTACTCTAGATCTGGCACATGTATCAATCTTCTTGGGTATGACTGGGACTGACAGAGGGAATAACCAGTTCCTATGAAGACTTCCTGGAGTACCTCATGAAGAGAGACAGTCACAGCCTCCCCAGGAGGAGACTTGTAGTCCAGGAACATGAGCATCTTGGCCCTGGGCTCGCCCTCCACTTCCAAAGGAAATGAAATGGCATCAACCATTTCCTTAATAAAACAATAAAATGAAAGGCTCTCTGGAGGAGACCTTTCCTTTGAAGTGGAGGGGAGGGTTCAAAGGGAATTCCAAAGGCCTCATCTGAGGAAAAGTACCTTAGATCCTCCTCTGAATCCCATGAGCGCTTCCCTTCAGTGTCAAGACAGTACCTCCTGATGTGGAGGAACCATATCTCCAAGAACAGCATCGAGAAGTCAGTTCCCGCCTCAACTCCAGCAAAGCTTCCTTCATCAACATCGAGGGAGTACTGGCTTGGGTGGCACTTTACACTGGAGCTGCATGCGCTATTGTTGCTGAGGGTCAGTAGGCAGGGTATGCACAAGCACCCCCAATGCACACCATTGCATTAGGCCATCCAGCAGCTCAGGGAGCAAGGCCCAGATGTGCTCATTGAGGGCAGACACCGGAAAAGCTGGGGTGCCTGTTCAGGCGCAGGTTGCAGAGCTGCAGGGGTTGATACAGGAACAGGTGCAACGGCACCTCCTGTATGGAGGGGAAGCGGTCTTCCTGGTGTCGATGCTTCTTGGGTGCTGAATCCTTCGGCGCCCCAGAGCTCCCAACATCATGCATCAAGACAGATAGATGACGATGCTTCTTGGTCTTCATCTGAAGCGTGTCATTGAGGCTCCTCACTGCCAACGAGGATGACGTTGAATCCACACACTGCCTCGGGGGTCCTGCACAGCAAGAGACCTCGAGGCAGGTGGAGACCCACTCAATGCTTCACTGCTCTCAGTGTCTAAGGGTCTAGCAGCAGCCATGCTTACCGAAACTCCCGGTGCGACAGTCGGTATCAATGCCAATGCCTCTGACCTCGATGCCAATGTTGAGGAACCGGACTTGGCTCCAGAAATCCTCTCTTGTTGAGCCTCTCTAGAAACCTTCATGCAAAGTCAGAACACAGCTAGTGAGGCTATGGTCAGGCCCAAAACACACCAAAACTGGGCATCGTTCCCAAAGATTATCTGATTGCACCAGGTACAGCACCTTAAAGCCACTGGGAACCTTCATGGACAAGGGGCAAGGCATGCAAAAAATGACGGGAAAAAACCCAGCCAAAGTCAAGGCCTAAAAGCAACAGAACAAAATAGAAAGAAAAATTAAAACTGGCCAAAATAAACTAAAAATAAGGGAAAAACAAAAGGGGGTTCCACAACTGGGAACACAAAGCACAAAAAAAAAAAAAATTGCCAAAAAGGAACAAAAAAAACTCTTTTGGACCGAGCAATGTGAGAAGAGGTGAAAAAAACCCCCACACCCTCTCCTCACCGCGGTACAAGAGAATCAAGGAGACTGCATTCTCGCGGTAGAGCATGTCTTGCACTCCACAAAGCAATACTTATGCTTTTCATAAGTCTCAGACCGGACGACATGGGTCAGCATCACCCACTTGTGAGAACCTATATAAGCCTGCTTGTCCACGTAGAATATGGAAAACAATGGTAACCCCCAACAATGCATAAACAAAGGCTGTAAAGCAGGGTACTGGGTCATAACGGTGCTGTTTTGCTGTAAAAGCAGGGACCCAATTCTGAAACAAGTTGTCTCAGGTGCAAAACTTCCCTCTGTGCTATGCCGGAAAACGGAGAGAGACGATGATATCACCGGGGCGGGGGGGGGGGGGGGGGGGGGGGAGAGGAGGAATCTGTCAGATATGCTGCATGGTCGGATTAGTGAAGGTCAGATAATCGAGACTGTACCGTAAATAGTTATCCAAGAAATTTCACAAGCATCTGAAGTAGAGAAAAAGATGGAGGTTTAAAAGAATTCATCAATTTTGGTTCGGGACCGTGTTTTATTTTCTTCTCACTTGTGGCATCTCAAACTGGGCTTCCTGATTACCAGGATTTGCAGGCTACTAATCTCTGCAGAGAACAATGGTGTGGAATTTAGAGGCCCCTGTTTCCTCCCCCTGTCAAAAAAAAAATTTAGAAAGATTTATTTTTAAGGTGGAACATAAGGAGGTGGTGATCTATATGGGGTCATGTTCTTTGGGCGGGAGCCTTTTCCATCCATAGGTGCTGTGAAAGGTGGGGGAGGCTGATATGGAGGTGCATTGGGGTCTTCATCCCTCAGTGGGGTATATTCTCCTATGGTATCTTGATTCAATGGGGCAGTTTCTGGCATATTTTGGTTTGGATACTCAGGTGGTGGAAGAGGAGCCTTCTCTTCCTGAAGGATCAATGGCATGCTTGAGGAAGGTGGTGGCTTGGAGTCATCTAATTCATCTGCAAAAATAATAGGCACTCCCTTCTTGATAAATGTTGCCTGATCCTCAATGGTGAGCTTGCCTTTTCTTTTCTTGCGGTAACATATCATAGCTAGGATTCCAGCAAGGAGTAGAATGGCTGCCACTACCACTGCAGGAATTACTGTATGTAGGTATACATCATCCTCACTACTCTTCTGTGGATCTTTATCTGCAGCCAGAGTTGGAGTTGCTACTGAAGTTATACTCTCACCTTTGCGTACTGGAACAAACTGAATGTACCTACAGCTGCCTGTGCCAATCACAGAAATATTTATGGGCTTGAATTCTGGCTCCATAGTTTTGATAAAGAAATTGTGTGGATAACCATGGTCATCTGCAATTTTTTTACTCATGGCTTCTATCTGTTCTTTTGGACAGGGCTGCAAAGGAAGAGTATTGTTTGTCCAGTCCACTATAATAGAGCCACTGCTAATGTTCTGCAGAGTAATGGTGCTGCTATTTCTGTCCCCAAAAGCAACAGCTAATTTCTTGACTAACTGAATTTTTTTATTTATGTCATTGATCACTGTACTATGATCACCATGGAATTTAGCCTTGAATTTAACAACAGTCTCATTTGCATGTGGCAGTTCACCCACATGGATTTCAAAAGCATCCACAGTATACAGGCCGCCTTTGTCTGTAGCATACAGGAAACATTCATGTCTCTTTACATGACTGTGATCTGGTATGCCATACATAAGCTGACTAGTACTATTGAACTGTACCCAAGATTTTTCTTCCAGATTTGGCTGGTCCTTCAGCTTCAGAGATAGTTTCAATTTATCAGTAGTCCCATCTTCCTTATCAAAGAAAGTATCAGATGGAATTTTAAGCTCAAAATAAGTACCTACCCAAGCAACAACCCGGTCAATGTGGTTTTTGAGTTTTGGGCCAGTGTTAGGTTCATGTGCGTAGGGAACTCCACCAGTGGTGCTGCGTACATGGATTAAGGGGGATGTGGTTTCTATCTTTGTTGTAGGTGCTTTGGTAGTAGCATGGGGTTTGGGTTTAGGAGTTTTGGGTTTTCTGGTAGGTCGTCGTGTTGTAAAATCCGTAGTTGATGGTGTAATAGGTTTCATAGTAGTTACTCTGGATCTCTTTGTAGTGGGTGGTGTTATTGTAGCAGTAGGCTCTATATAACTAGGTCTAGATATTGTTGGGTGAATCTGGTCTGACACGGTACTGGTCGGTTCCATTTTGGTTGGTTGACTTGGCCCCAGAGTTGGAGTTTGAACAATAGGGCCTCTGGGTCTAATAGTAACTGTAGATTTTCCAGGTAATGGTATAGGTTCTCTGGCTGGAGGAGCAGTTGTTTCTGTTGGAGAAGAAACAGCTGGTGAAGTGGGTGTAGGAATAATTCTGACTGGTGGTTCCTGGGTGGCAGTTGTAGGTGGACCAATAACAGTCACTGGAGTAGGTGTTGCATTAATCTGCCTTCGTATCCTCTTTGGAATGTTAGGTTTCTTGTTAGCAATATGCCAGCCAACAACTGGATATCCAAGTTGGGCAGACATTGTACCTTCTTTAGCTGGTGTTTCCACAATGCTAATATTAGGAACACTATTCTGATCCAAAGAGCACCCAAGCTTCCACGATAGTAAGGCTCCATTTTCTACAACTTTCTTGGCATTTCCTGGGCCAGCCATGAAGGCAGACATGTCAAAAAGTTTATTATTTACAACTGGAACTAGTTTCATGTGATGCAGTTCTACTTCAGAGAATTTTCTCATTCTGTTTAAAAGCTCAAGTCTCTCCTTTGGTGTCATTTTAGTTAAGTCAGCATCCAGAATTACAGTCAGAATAGTTACTGGCTCATCTGCACCACAGGTGAATGGTATTATCTCATCTGTTTCATGTACAGATGCTCGCATGGATTGTGGCTCATTGTAATCTTCTGGATGAACCTCAACAGAGAAGACATCCGTGGCCTGTGGTACATAAGATCCATTGGATGCCAGATGCATTGCAGTCAATGAAATGTAGTGAACTCCCTTGTCTGTGTCAAGTGGAAGACCTTCCAAAGTATGAGACTCTAGTTCCCAGTGCAACCAAGATGGCAAAGTCTCCTTCCCAGCTTCAGACATCTAAAATAAATACATAAAAAAAGATCCTTAAAACAGTTACTTTTTTCTTTTATTACAGAGTTAACATTGGCGAAGTTTCTTCTCAATATTACATTTTAATTTCACTTTACTTATCTAGCAAGTATCAATTATATAAAAGTACACTGTCATATAATGACACTTCTTTAATAAGTAGGCCATACTTACACCAGTTCTTTTAGACATGTGGCAAATGAAGTAATATGGAAAAAATATGTCTTACTTGATAATTTTCTTTCCTTCAGTCTTAAAAGACCAGTCAAGAACCAGTGGGTTGTGTCCGTCAACCAACGGATGTAGACAGAAAAAGTAGTTCTTTGTGACTCACCCCTTAAGAATATCGTGCAGCCATAGAATGTTCAGTATTCCAAATAGCCAAGCAATGGTGCTCATTAACTGCCAGTCAATATGGAATAGGCAATAATACCTGACACATCATTTAACATGTACAGCAATAAGTTTCAAATTTTGATATACTGCTGAACGATAAGTACCATCTCAGCAGTGTGGATTATAATAAAACATGTAAAAGAAAGGAAAAATTTAATAGCAAGGTTTATGAAAGAGTAAACGTTTTGTTTACTTTATGGGAAACCAGCATCATTCCCTGCATCAGGGGTCTTTATGTAAATAAACCACAATCAAAAAAATGTTTTAAACTAGTAGCTTTTTAACCTTGACTTCGAGAGCCAAGCCTCTGCCATCACGACGAAAATGTTCCATGCAATGTGGAAACTCAAATGGATCAAACAATTCTTCCCAAGGGAAACTTTCCGTAACATAATTCAAACAATGGTACTATCACATGTTGACTACTGTAACGCCGTATATGCGGGACGCAAAGAACAGATCTTAAGGAAACTGCAGATCGCGCAGAACACGGCAGCTAGACTCATTTTCTGAAAGACAAGATTCGAAAGTGCTAAACCCCTATGCAAAATACTGCACTGGCTACCAGTCAAGGAATGAATAGCCTTCAAAATTTGCACTCTGGTCCACAAAATAATCCATGGTCAGGCCCCAACCTACATGACCGAACTTATCAACTTACCAACTAGAAACATCATCGAATCATCAAGAACGTTTCTAAACCTGCATTACCCAAACTGTAAAGGACTAAACTACAAATCAACATATGCATCCAGCTTTTCCTACATTTGCACCCAGCTCTGGAACGCTTTACCTAGAAACATAAGAACTATGAACACCCATCTAAATTTTCAAAAAGACCTCAAGACTCACCTCTTCCAGAAAGCCTACCCAGCAGAACCGAATTAATTCATGAACAATGCATCCCATCTTTCGATCTAAGAAATGAACAATACCCCTTCCACATAATCCTATTACTTCAAACTGTACGAATTTTACCACTCCAGTTATAATTAAGTGTACTTCTACCCTTATCCTACTCTGTATTGCTCACTAGAAGCTGTAGTCCCATCCCTGGAGACTTATCAGCCTCACTGGGATTACTTCTCTCTAGTATGCTACTATATATTCGTCCCAGAGTTGTATTCTCTTTTCCGGAACCCTTTCAGCTTCCTTGCACCTACTGTTACTCTATTTTCCACTCTGTATATATTCCTGGAGTTGGTACTCTCCTCTCCGGAAACTGTAAGCCACATTGAGCCTACTGCTATGCAGGAAAATTTGGGATACAAATGTAATAAATACATTTTTGATAAGATGGCTCTAGTCATATTACGTGGCAAGGAGATCCACAATGTAGGTCCTAATATACTGGAAATTTACAAAGTAGATCCAAGACAGTTGATAAGAGGGCACTGCTAGCAAATGTTGGGAAGAATGTAAAGATTGTACAGGTTAACAGAGAATTAAGTTACATAAAAAGAATAAAAGAAAACCTAATGCGAGTGTATTGTACATAATACATAAACGGTATCCTACCTGATGTAGGTAAGCAGTGTTTACTTTTTAATAGTGGTGTAAAGTGATTATGTTGCTTGGCATTTGTTATTAATTTTAAAGTGGTATTTTGAACTAGCTGAAGTCTTTTTTTTTTATTATATCTTTTTTGTCTACTGCCAGTAAGGGAAAATTAGGTTCTTACCGTGATAATTTTCTTTCCTTTAGTCATAGCAGATGCAGCCATTACAGATGGGTTGTGTCCATCAACCAGCAGAGGGAGATAGCACACTTTTTTCAGTGCCTCATACCAGCTTGCTCCACTGCCTCTCTTCAGTATTTGAAGCTTCCAAAGCAGTATGGCAAACCTCAATGTGAATAACATGAGCTTTCCTCACAGCAAACGATGGCCCTACAACGAAGGGCATTAACTCAGAATGGAGGGAATGAAACATCCTCCCGGAGGGCATAAACTCATCCTCCACTGAGACATAACTGGAGGGAATAAACTCATCCTCCCGGAGGGAATAAACTCATCCTCCAAAACAAGAAACTGGAGGGAATTAAATCATCCTCCTTTAATTGAACAAGAATCCTGAAGACTGTTTTCCGACTTTCTCCCAAGGACGGAATCTCCAGGAAACACGAACAGAACCTGAAATAGATTTACAGCAGATAGCATCAGACAGGGAGGGATCATGGCTGCATCTGCTATGACTAAAGGAAAGAAAATTATCACAGTAAGAACCTAATTTTCCCTTCCTTGTCATCAAGCAGATGCAGCCATTACAGATGGGATGTATCAAAGCAATCCCTAGATAGGGTGGGAACAAGCCACACCACGCACCAGCACTTGCGCTCCAAAATGCACGTCCCTCCTGGCAGCCACATCCAGCCTGTAATGTCGGGCAAAAGAGAGCTTAGAAGTCCATGTTGCTGCACTACAAATCTCTTGAAGAGAGAGTGCTCCAGTTTCAGCCCAAGAAGAGGAAATTCCTCTAGTGGAATACGCCTTAAAGGCATCAGGCGGAGGCCGGCCGGCAAGCAAATAAGCTGAAAAGATAGATTCTTTAAGCCAGCGGGCAACAGTGGCTTTAGACTCTGGAGACCCTCTGCGAGGACCTGAAAGCAAAACAAACAGATGATCAGAGGTCCTGACAGAGTTAGTAACTCGCAGATACTGCAGCAGAGTCCTGCGCACGTCCAGCAGGTGCATTTTGCCCAAAAGATTCTAGAAACTCCTCCTCAACAAAGGAGGGCAAGAAAATAGGTTGGTTTAGGTGAAACGCTGAAACCACCTTAGGCAAGAAGGAAGGCACGGTCCGAACCGTGACCCCGGACTCTGAAAACTGCAGAAAAGGGTCTCTACAGGACAGCGCCTGGAGCTCTGACACCTGTCTCGCCGAAGTAATGGCCACTAACAAGACGGCCTTCAGTGTCAAATCTTTCTCTGAAGCACGCCGAAGCAGTTCAAAGGGAGCACCCTGAAGGATCTTCAGCACTAGCCCCAGGTTCCAAGCTGGACAAGGTGCACGCACGGGAGGATGGAGCCAAAGCACCCCTCTAAGAAACCGTGCCACATCCGGATGAGCAGCTAAAGACACGCCTTCAACCTTGCCACGCAGGGAGGCCAACGCTGCCACTTGCACCAGCAGGGAATTATAGGCCAAGCCTTTTTGTACACCATCCTGCAAAAAGTCCAGAATCAGCGAGACAGGAGCCCGCAGGGGTGTGATCTCTCTGGAAGCACACCAGACTTCAAACTGGCGCCAAATCCTGGCATAAGCCACGGAAGTGGAACACTTGCAGGCTTGCAGGAGAGTGGTAATTACTGTATTGGAATAACCTCTGCCTCTCAATTGCGCCCTCTCAATCGCCAGGCCATAAGACCAAATCGGCCGGCGTCCTCCATGGTCACCGGACCCTGTGACAACAGGTTGGGAACCAGAGGTAACTGAAGGGGATCCTCTATGAGCATCTGTTGGAGGTCCGCATACCAAGGCCTCCTGGGCCAATCCGGGGCGAAGAGAACCACTTCTCCTGGATGCAGCCGAATCCGCAGGAGCACTCGCCCTATCAAGGGCCACGGAGGGAACACATACAGTAGGAACGGAGGCCAGGGTTGAGCCAAGGCATCCAACCCCGCCGCGCGAGGATCTCTCCGTCTGCTGAAGAAGCACGGGACTTTGGCATTGGTGCTTGTCGCCATTAGATCCATCACGGGCTTGCCCCACTTGGCACATATCTGCAGGAACACTTCGTCTGCAAGTTCCCACTCCGCTGGATCGATCTGATGCCTGCTTAGATAATCGGCTTGCACGTTGCTCTGACCTGCAATGTGAGCTGCCGACAGAAATTGTAGATGCAGCTCGGCCCAGTGGCAAATTTGTTTGCCCTGCGCGGCTAGAGCTCTGCACTGAGTGCCGCCTTGTCGATTTATGTAGGCCACTGCTGTAGTGTTGTCCAACATCACTCTGACAGCCAATCCTTCCAGGGTCACTTGAAAGGCCAGAAGCACCTGAAACACCGCTTTCAACTCTAGGCGGTTGATGGACCACTCCGACTCCTCGGGTGTCCATAGACCCGGGGCATGCTTCCCCTTGCAATGTGCGCCCCAGCCTTTCAGACTGGCATCTGTCACCTCTAGGCACCAATCGGGGAGCGCCAGCGGCATTCCTCGCCGCAGCATGCTGTCTGAGAGCCACCACTCCATGCTGTCGGGCCGCAGGGAGCCAAGAGAGTCTGCATTGGTAATCCTGAGATACTAGAAACCATCTTTGGAATAGAGCATACTGTAGAGGTCTCAGGTGCGCTCTCACCCAGGGCACCAGTTCCATGGTGGCCGTCATGGATCCAAGCAGCTGGACAATGTCCCAAACTCGCGGGTGGGGCATCCTCAGGAGTAGACGGACCTGATTCTGAAGCTTGCACCGCCTTTGCTCGGGTAGGTACACACACCCCGAGACTGTGTCGAACCTGGCCCCCAAATATTCTAGAGACTGCGAGGGGGTCAGGTGACTTTTGGCCAAATTGACAACCCAGCCCAGAGATTGAAGTACTGAGACCACTCTGGCTGTTACATGCTGACTCTCTGCAGCAGAGTTTGCTCAAATGAGCCAGTCGTCCAGGTACAGGTGAACCCGAATACCCTCTCGCCTTAGAAAGGCAGCTACTACCACCATAACCTTCGAAAAGGTGCGGGGAGCTGTGGCGATGCCAAAAGGCAAGGCCCGGAACTGGAAATGCTTTCCCAACACCGCAAACCTCAGAAACTTCTGGTGCGGGGGCCAAATTGGAATGTGCAAGTAAGCTTCTTTCAGATCCAGAGACATGAGAAACTCTCCTGGCTTTACCGCCGCAAAGACGAAGCGCAGGGTTTCCATGTGAGAATGCCACACTCTCAAGGACTTGTTTAATTCTTTTAAGTCCAGAATAGGGCGAAAAGACCCACCTTTTCGCGGCACCACAAAGTAGATGGAGTAGCGGCCGCAGCCGTGTTCGGTGGGAGGTACCGGGGACACGGCCCCTATCTGAATCAGACCTTATAAAGTCTCCTCTACCGCCATCCGTTTGGCGGCAGAACCGCATCGGGACTCCACAAACACGTCTCTTACTGGGGCGTCAAATTCTATTCTGTAACCATCTCTGATCAGGTCCAAGACCCACTGATCTGAGGAAATGTTGGCCCACTCCTTGGCAAAGAGGGAAAGACGTCCTCCGATGACAGGACTCAAGGAGAGGGCCGGCGCACCATCATTGAGAACTCCAGGCCTTGAGCCAGTGGCTGTGGAACGTTTGTCCGAGCGAAAGGAGTTCCTCTGCTGAAAACAGACACGAGAAGTGAACCCAGCAGAACACCCCGGGCGGTACCTTCAAGCTTCACGGAAGCGAGGTCTGTAAGAGGAGTGGACCGCCGCATCCTTAGAGGAAGGCCCAGGCCTATCTTTGGGCAAGCGCTGGGGTTTAGCCTCACCCAGGCCCTTCACAATTTTCTCCAACTCCTCACCAAACAGGAGAAGGCCTTGAAAGGGCAACTTCACCAACCTTTGCTTAGAGGCCATGTCCGCCGCCCAATGAAGTAGCCAAAGAAGACGGCGAGCCGCCACTGCTACTGCCATGTGTTTAGGCGAAGCTCTGACAATATCATAAAGGGCGTCAGCAAGAAAGGACAAGGCCGACTCCATCCGCGGAGCCACATCTGAAAAGGGCTCCGCTCCATCACCGGGCTGTTCCACTGCCTGTTGCAACTGAGCCAGGCAGGCTCTAGCAGCATAACAACTGCATGCAGACGCCCGAATAGTGAGACCTGCAATTTCAAATGACCGTTTAAGTGCTGATTTCAGTCTACGGTCTTGAATATCCTTCAGGGCAACACCTCCTTCAACAGGGAGGGTAGTTCTCTTTGTCACAGCTGTGACTAGGGCATCCACTTTAGGCATAACAAAGTGAGCTATATGCTCCTCACTCAGAGGGTATAATTGCCCCATAGCCCTGGAAACTTTCAAAGGTCCCTCAGGGTCAGCCCATTGAGCGGAAATAAGCTCTTGGATGGAGTCATGCAAAGTAAAGGCTCGAGCAGGCTTTTTGGTACTAGCCATCCTAGGATTCACAGAGGAGGCTATGCCACTGGCAGGGTCCTCAATAGAGAGAGCCTGAAGGGCATCAGAAATAAGCGCTGGCAGCTCATCACGGTGGAAAATCCTCACCATGGAGGGATCGTCTAGATCCTGAGTCACTTCTGCACCAGACTCTGGCTCCTCAGACCATGAAGGCCTGCCAGAGTCCTCCGAATCCTCACAGCCCGACCACAGGGGGGGAAATGGAGGTGCAGCACTCACTGAAGGGGAATGAGCCCTTCTGCGCTTCATATTCTGCCAATTAGCAGGGAATTACGCCTCAGAGGGCATACCCAGGCTAGAATCCACTGGGGGGGGGGGGGGGGGCATTAGAAGAGGCCCATGCCGGGCTTTGTGGGAGAGCTCTTTTAAGTATGTATGCTTTATGCATTAATAAGACAAAATCAGGGGAGAAAAACTCACCCTTGGCACCCGGATCTCTGCCGGGGCTAGTAGCTCGCATATCAGCCTCACTCCGAGGCCTCCCCCGGGCTCAGGACTCTCCGTCTCAGCTGAGGTCGTGCCATGTGGTAAATTCAAAATGGCGCCCGCTGCCAGCTCAGAGCGCGAAGAATCGTCGCTCGCCATGCTCGGGCCGGCTCTCGTCTGTACAGCACGATTTACAGAGCCCCGCTGCTGATCTGTGCTTGCCACACTTGGAACAGCACTTTACTGTCTCCGCAGCCATCGACGAAAACAGCGGTAAAATTCAAAATGGCGGTTCGTGCCAAAATCGCCCCGATCGCGGGCCCACCCCGGAGGAGTCAGAAAACACTCTTACCTCACTGGACCGAGTATCACAGCTCCGGTTCCACAGAAAAAGGCAAGGAAAAACCTCTGTTCCAGCGTCTAAGCGCTATTTTTTTTTTTTTTAAACGCTGTGAGGAAAGCAGAGGTAAATAGAACTCCGGAGGCTCAGGTGAGTGGGAAAGGCAGGGAAAGGGCGAACCTATGTGCCTGCATCCACTGTTGGTGGGGAAGGACAGGGAAAGCTAAGCAATGTGTCCACATCCACGGAGGTATGGGTAAGGCAGGGAAAGGGCGAACCTATGTGCCTTTAAAGTGAAGCTGCTATAGCCTCCAACACCCCTGCTAACAACTGGCAAAAGCACAGGAGCAACCTCCAGGCAGATTTTAGATGGAGCTCGAAGAAGCTGCAGCCACTCTGCTAGGGGAGATAGAGAATACTGAAGAGAGGCAGTGGAGCAAGCTGGTATGAGGCACTGAAAAAAGTGTGCTCTCTATCTCCCTCTGCTGGTTGATGGACACAACCCATCTGTAATGGCTGCATCTGCTTGATGACAAGGAAAAAAAGAGCATTAAAGCAGTCTAAACTCAAAAATTTGAAGTAGTTTTCCAATGGTACTCTGGTCAAGGAGATTTTTGATGATCGAATTTGTTTTAATTATTTTTGAACTATTAATGAGATATGCACTTGGTAGTTGAGGTCTCTTATCAAGATCACCACCTAGAATTTTCACTGATGAAACTGACTAAATTTTCTCATTTGACATAAAATGAACTGAAATAGTTGGTGATGTTCTGAAGAAAAAGATAACTGTCTTGTTAGCATTAAGTTTCATTTTGTTGTTTCTAACTAAGTGGCAATAATATTAAGTTGGTTGTTAAGCGAAGAAATAGTAGTGGAGTCAGTATAGTCTACAGCAGTTAAAAATTGTATGTATTCGGCATACATGAATGCAATAGTGCCTAATAACTGTATCAAAGTGGCGAGTGCTGGAGGCATATGGAGCATTTTAGAAAGGACGTCCAACTGAAAATGTCACTAATGGACATCCATCCCATGTGTATTTTAGAACAGGTTATAGCCTGTTCTAAAACAGATATGAGATGGACGTCCATGTGCTGGAAACATCTAGAATGAACATCCATTATATAAATTGAAATGTCCAAATAATGAACGAGGGAAAACAAGGGACATGCATGTCTGTATGGCAACATAAGAACATCCATCTTATAAAATGGCCACAGTGGTCCACGCAGAACAGAGAAGTAGCCTAGTGCTTAGAGCAATAGGTTAAGAATCAGGGGACTCAGGTCAAATCTCACTTCAGCTGCTTAGGATTTTATTTATTTATTTTTAATTGTGAGACCTCCAGGATTACAAAAATACCTACTATACCTGAATGTATATCACTTATAGTCTTCAGGCTTGCAGGAGTCATTCAGGTACAGTAGGTATTTTTCTGAAGGGCTCACAATTAAAACAAAAAAAATAAAAAGAGCTGGTGGGATTTGAACTTGGTCCTCTTGGTTCTCAGTCTACTGCACTAACTATTGGGTAAACCATTGGGTACTCCTCAGATATGCATGCTGCTCATAAGAATGTCCATAATACCGGACGTTGTCAGAGCCTGGTATTTCTTGCTAGTTGGGAGAATAAGGGGGTGTTGTGCCTTAATCCTTCCAGTAGACAGTTAATCAAAATCAAGGCGCCTTTCTGTAACTTAGACACGACGAGTACCAGGTCTAAATAACAGCATTCATCTTTTTAGACATGGACATCCCAGCCTCTTCTGTGATCGGAGTTGGACATCTGTATTTTCGCTAGTCCCACCCAAAATATGCACAGAACATGCCCCCTTGGTTTAAAGACATCCATATCCTGCCTTTGTAAAATCGAGATTTGGGCATCCATGCAATATGGATGGCTAAACACCAGTTTTCAGATGTACAAAACAAGACGAGAACTTCTAAAATAAACCAACACAGTCTAACATACAGGTATTTCACTGAGTCAGGTGGTGTGTAAAACTGCATGTGGAAGAATGTTGAAAAACAGGAGGCATGAAATCTGCAAAGCAAAAAAGAAATAGGAAGAGACACCCCCTAGGGGGATTAAAAATCAAGGTGGGTTTCTGGACTGCTGTGGTAGGACTAAAGGTAAGAGTTCTTCCTTCCTTTCCATCCTTAACAGTGAGATACAGTAAAGAAGTACCCAAAAAAGGTAGGACCAGAAGATTGAAACAGAGCAAGAAAAGGTTAAATCTGTAATCCCTTGAAAGATTATGTTGTATACTAATCCCATTGAGAGATATGTAGGAACTGAAGGTCCATGAAACAAAATGAGCAAAAACAAACACTAAATTACTGGAGGGCATGTAGTAGAATGCCCAAGATTATTATAAATTAGAATTCTGAAAATAGAGAGGTTCTGTTGGGAGTTCCTTCCCAACAGATCCCCAAGAAGGCACAGCCTAAGGACAATGAAAACAGAAGGAAGGATATGGGGTTATCCCCAACTGAAATTCCTTTCCATTCCAAAAGAAAATAGTGGGGGGGGGGGGGAGGGAAATGCCAAAATTTGAATAAGGAGGTTTCCTTGGAGCAAAAGATCCTGTAATAAGGAAGAAAAAATGCCAAGAGAATTACAAACACTATCCTTAAAACAAGAAAGGAAGGGTAGTCAATGCAAGGGTAATTAACCCCTTGGACTGACCACAAAGCTGCTAGCTGACTTAGAGCCAAGACTGCCCTATTCAGACAAAGATCAAAATGTTAGAATTAAAAGCCTGGAAAGGGAATATACATCCATAAGACTGGAAACTGTGTGAAGAACAGTAACCAGGGTGATATAGGAGTACAGTATAGAGAAGAAACAATGAGACACCACACTGCAGCAGATAAGGAATGTAGTAGACTCCAAGAAGGAATATAACCCTCCGCCCCTTTTTTGACAGCCAGAGAACACTAGGTGGGGTGGGGGTGGGGAGAAGGCAGAGCGATAACATTCAAAAGAATCCAAGGTACCAATAGACCGGAGACCACAAACACAAGTGTGCAATGTCACTGGCTAAAGCTCCTATGCAATACAGACAGGTTTGGTAATCCATGGAGTCGCACAGATCATCAGATCTGTACAGCTTAATACAGACAACCAGTATGGCCAGGATCACCAGCTGACTACTTTGAGAGAGTCATTCATTCTGATACTGAAGAATAGAGTACAACCTGCTGGTGTAGGTGTGAACTATAACAATTTGGAAAGCTGTACCATACAGTTGGCGAGTTCGTAAGTGCATAATTACAGCACTGTTTCCCTTCAAGTACTGGTGTTTGATTCATCACTCCCTGTCTGAAGGTCGTGTGTCATCCTCTACTTCTTTGGTGTCTTCATAACAAGATATGCCATAGAGGTAGGTACCGCAGCTGTCAAAGCTGGCTGTCACAGTCGTGCAAAATGACAGGCTTCCAAAGCCATGCACTGCAACTGGCTGCTGCAACTGTGCTATACAGCCAGTCACTACAGCTATGCCATACAGCTGGCCAGTGCAACTGTGGTACAGAGGACTGCTGCAGCTGTAATGTATAGCCTGTTGCAGGAGAGCCACACAACCAGCTGCTGAACCTGAGGAAAAACAGCAGTTTGCTGTATCCATGCCTGCTGCACTTAGGCCATAAATTTGTTTGCTGCATCCATGACATCCAGCTGGGTGCTGCATCTTTGTCATACTGGGTGCTGAAGCTAAGGCTGTCAGCTATGCATAAAGCTAGGAGATGTAGGGATGGGCATATAGGTGGCTTCCTGAGCATTGCTATAATCAGCTGTTGGCGCTATATCACAGAACTGTATAATGCAGATACACCACACAGATGGCTGGTGCCAAGTGTTTCCGAGGGATAGCAATACTGCTAGGTGTTGTAGCCCCATGCAGCACATCTGGCTGGTACAACTGTGTGACATGAGCAAGCCTACAGGTGTAGGACAAGCAGCTAAGTGATAGCTATGTTAACAGGGGTAGCTATCTGAAACGTAACCATAGCTGGCACCCCAAGCTTCACCACACAAACAGATTCCTGAAAGTATGATATATAGGAACCATGTCCAGTTAAGAACAAGGATTTTCTTATTCATTCTATATCAGGGGTTCTCAATCCAGACCTCAGGACACATGTAGCCAGTCAGGTTTTCAGGATACCCATAATCAATATGCTTGAGACAGATTTTGAATACAATTGAGGTAGTGCATGCAAATCTCTCATATGCATTTTCATTGTGGATATTTCAAAAACCTGACAGGCTAGGTGTGTCTCAAAGAATGAGGGCTAGACGTACAGAACAAAGGAGTGGGAAAACACTGGCTGAAACACCAACCAATGATCAACATTACCAGCATGCAAGATATGCAGGATGTTAGTGCTGAGCACTGGTCGGTGATGAGGTCCAAACACTCCTGGCACATGGGCCCAACCCCCCAGTGAACATTAGTCCTGGTGGTGTAGTAAAAACTACTCCCCCAAACACCTTTGATGGGGAAGGAGGAACACCTACTCCCTCCTACCTCTGGGCTTGCCCTCATCAAAATGGTGGCACCCAGCCCCTGATCGGTACATCTTAGGAGGGGCCCAAGTACCATACAAGGGGGAAAAAAAGACTTTATATGGTACTTAGTCCTCTCCCAGGATGCCCTGGGCAAGGGCTGGGTGCAGCTATTTTGACAAGGGCAGACCCAGAGGCAGGAGGTAAATGGAGGGGTCTGGCGGAATTCCACTAGACAAACAGGGCCAAATCTTCACTAGGGGGTTAAGCTCGGCTCAGACCATCCTGGGGCCCGCTGGACCATCAAGGTATTTTTAAAGGGGGGGGGGGGGGGGGGGGGGAGAGTCCACTTGACCTCCAGGGAGTTGGGTTTTTTTTTTTTTGTTACGGGAGGCTTGGGCAAGGTTTGGGGGTAAGGGGCCATAGCATATCTTTCCTGTCAGTGCCTGAGCCAATCAGCATTCAGGCACTGACAGGAAAATTAGGACTGGACACTACTCAATGGTTCAAGAGCTGTCGGTAGTTTCTAGTCATAAGGTCAGGGGGTTTCCATATGTCATTTCTTTGTGCACTGCACAGAATTACTAACGAGCTAGCGAGCTCATTAGCATGGGATTTTTGGTCACTGCTTCTGTGCACGGTAAAGCAGTGGCTAAAAGCCTCTGTGCATTACCTGCAAAACAATGTTTCATTTAGACTGGCTAAAACCAGTCTAAATGAAATGCTGCAAGCATGGTTTGCTTTGAATATACTACTACTACTACTACTATTTAGCATTTCTATAGCGCTACAAGGCATACGAAGCGCTGCACAAACATAGAAGACAGTCCCTGCTCAAAGAGCTTACAATCTAATATCACGGGCCCCCAAGTTGAGAAACCCAGTTCTATATAATTGAAATGGACATCTGCAAAGCACATCATAGTTCCTCAGACATATAACTGACCTATGTAAATGAACATTAGTGAATTTAAGAGGAGTGGAGGAGTGGCCTAGTGGTTAGGGTGGTGGACTCTGGTCCTGGGGAACTGAGTTTGATTCCCACTTCAGGCACAGGCAGCTCCTTGTGACTGTGGGCAAGTCACTTAACCCTCCATTGCCCCAGGTACAAATAAGTACCTGTATATGTAAGCCGCATTGAGCCTGCCATGAGTGGGAAAGCGCGGGGTACAAATATAACACACACAAAAAAAAAAATACTATACAGCCAACATGTACCGATTTGTTTTTAACTTTTGCCACTGCTCCTAATGCCTAGGGGAATTAGAGACCAATTCCTGCTCACCAGACAACTGACGTATACAGCCCGGAAACAGAGCTGAGGTGATCAGAGTTAAAAACACAACTGAAATGATAATCACATTTGGTTCTCTTGGTGAAATGACAGATCCAAGTAGAAATGTACTGTTATGAATAGCCCAAGCTGGGCTGACTCTGGAGGGCCATGTCACGGCTCACAATGTTAGAGCCATGGCTGCGTCAGTGGCTCACTTAAGATCAGCCTCCATTGAGGAGATTTGCAAGGCTGCAACGTGGTCATCAGTCCACACATTCACATCTCACTACTGTCTCCAGCAGGATACCCGACGCGACAGTCGGTTTGGGCAGTAGGTGCTGCAGAATCTGTTCGGGGTTTTACTGTTGTAGACCAAGATTTCCTGAATGCACCTACCTAAAAAGAGAGTGGCTGAGAAAAAGAACATCTATGCCCTCTACTTTAAGATTCTTTCTAAGACTGAAGGATCGAGAACGTAGCAACTCAAGACTTGGTGGCATGAGATCCATAACTGGGAGACCCCCAACGGCGAAGAACCAAAAGAAAAACATGTGCACTGAGAGGCCATGCCCCTGGGACAAGAATGCGACAACTCAGAAAACTACGGTAACAGCAGTCATCCCGGCTACAAAAGACTCCAACAGATCCGAAAGATGCTGTTCTGCCCAGGCCATGAAAAGCACTGGTTCCTGTAATAAAGGTCATCTCTGTGTGCCATCATACTGAGTAACCCAGGCTACTGCCGTGACATTGCTCGACAGCACCTGCACAGATTCGAATTCCAGTAAACGTTGGCAAGACTGCAGAATGAAGTGCCAGAGATTTCTACAGAGCGATGGAACAGCGTACTTTCGAGGGGAACCGACTCTGAACAAATGGCCACAAGCAGAGAGCTCCTCAGCCCCTGAAACAGCCTCATTGTTATCATTATCCATTGAGGCAGATGCAAAGGAACACCTTTGTTCAGAATTGGAATCTGACACCATCCACGGAACCTTTCTTTAGAAAAAGTTCCGAGAGCCAGTATGTCAGTCAACGGATCCATAAATGGAGACCCGAGGGACACCTGTAGAGGTCTGAGTGTCCTGGGCCAAAGCGCTCCTTTTATTGCTGCTGTCATAGAACCCAAAACTTGAAGGCAGTCCTTTGCACAAGGAAACCGTTAGCGCAGCAGAAAACCAATCTGACTTTAAGAATGACCATCCTGTGCTACTGAAGACATGCTCGGCCCTGAAGAAAATCGAAGCAGACTGATATAAGGAGGCTCTGAGAGGACTGCAAGCAAATTTGAGAGGGTTTAGTACTCAATCAAGGGAAGCGTACAACTGCAGTTGTAATTTGCGTCCTCTTCTGGCAAGACAGTGCGTCGATTAACCAGTCGTCCAAGAAATGGTGAACTAGAATACCTTGGGGGAGAGCGACCAAGGAAGCCAGAGACTGGAGGATGTGGGAACAATGAATAATTTTATTAAGAAATTTGGAGACTTGACACAACGTTGTGTTTCGGCCGTCAGGCCTGCATCAGGAGTCTTTGTGACAAGATATTGTCAAAGAATATCAATGATAGTTGTTCAAACGTAACGTTATAGTCTTTAAAAAGACTTCGTTAGAAATCAAGTGACCGTCAGGTACACAGCTAGCGCTATCCGCGATGTGGTTCACCACATCGCGGATAGCGCTAGCTGTGTACCTGACGGTCACTTGATTTCTAACGAAGTCTTTTTAAAGACTATAACGTTACGTTTGAACAACTATCATTGATATTCTTTGACAATATCTTGTCACAAAGACTCCTGATGCAGGCCTGACGGCCGAAACACAACGTTGTGTCGAGTCTCCAAATTTCTTAATAAAATTATTCATTGTTCCCACATCCTCCAGTCTCTGGCTTCCTTGGTCGCTCTCCCACTTTTTCTGTGACTCTGTTTTTTATCGTGGGGTGTTTGAGTTCTCCGCTTTTTTGGCGGATTTTCTCCCGAACTAGAATACCTTCGCATCGGAGAGCTGTCGCTACTACTTTCAAGAAGGTTGTGAATTCTCGACGGACAAAACCTCATAGAGAAGAAACAACCGAAGAATTGGATGAATTGGAATGGGAAGAAAGACCTCCGAAAGCTGAGAGGAGTAAGATAACCTTCCGAACGCACAGAAACTTTGAAGGAAAGAAAGGCCTTGGAGATCTTAAGTGGCCAGAGACCATCTTGAGAACTAAAATCGGCCTGAAAGAACCTCTTGTATCTTGAGCCTACAAAGAGTAGAGCCCTGTTCCTATATCTGTGAAAGGTACCAGACCCCACAGCAAGAAGTTGGAAGAGCCTGTGCCAAGAAGTCCAGACAACTCCTCTTGGAGACGTGATCAACAGGGAGGCTCTAAGAAAGGTAGGTGGCAGCAGCCGCACACACTCTAAAGTTCTTTGCTTCTATCACCACAAAGCAGCAGCGGGGAGAAAATAAAACTGCCAATAGTAAGGGTAGCAAAGAGTAGAGAGGAGGGAGGATGACAAACAACCAGAAAAAAAGGGAGGGCATTTGGCTGGTTAGAAGATATTGGAGAATCTAATGGGATCTAGTAGACAGTGACATGCAGGAAGGAAGAAGAATTGCAATTCCATAAGAAAAGCAAAATGTGATAACAAGTAAATGGTATCAGTGCTAACTACAGTCTAGCCGCAGTGAAAAAAACTCAAGCCTACAGCGTGCCACTTGTATGCATGGCCAAGGAGTCTATAACTGGCTTTTTTTTTGACGGCACCTGTGCTATAGCGTAAAAGCTCAAGATGTGTATAAATAAAGAATAAAGGAGAAACATGAGTAGACCATGGGATGGCACTGAGAAATACCTATAACCTAGAAAAGCACGCCCCTTGAAACACTAAGGTAAAAGTGACAAAGTGAGTAAAGGGAAAGACTAACGGCCCCGTGCCGAGATTCAGGAACCCAGGGGAACTGGGCTAACCCGTGACTGAGGTGCTCTGCGACTCTAAAGAAGGCACTCAACTCTCCATTGCCCGAGAAACAAACTTGGAACTCTTCAGTGCTCCAGATACAACTCAAGATTGTGACCCCAACCAGAGGCAGAAGGAAAAAAAAACACAAAAAACTGCATATAAGGAATGCCAACTGCCTTCGAATACCCACAGAAAAAGAGGAATATCAAATCCATAAGCCAATTAAATCCCAAAATTTGGCACAAGAACATGTTTTTGTTTGTTTTTTTTAATAGTATTGCAGTGTTCTGAGTCCAAGAGATTGACATCACAGAATGTCTAGGGAGAGGTGAAAATTGAATAGTCCAGAGGATGGAAAGACCCCTCCTGAATTACGAATATTACTGTAATGTTCTGAAACAATGACATTATGGATAGTCATGCATCTACAGGCACCGTAGGTAGCAAAAAAAACTGCTTTAGTATAGAGAATCTTCCTACCGAAGGAACATTCCCGAGTAAAAGAGCATCCTGAACTAAAAACATAGAAACAGGATCTTCAGAAACTCTAACATCTCAAGTAACAGCTTGTAAAAGAGCATATTAGGGTCTGAATATAAACACAGGGGCATCCACTAGGGCCCAGGAACCCTTGGGACACTTAACTGAGGAAAAAATCCACTCTGGAGGAGAGGCAGTCACCCAAAGGAAAAGAAAAGGACTTAGTATAGCACCCAAGCGAACTCGGGAGGAAAACCCTGCTGGTGACAGGAAAGCTGAGAAGAAACCCCAGAAAGAAAACCAGCTTCTCTGCCTCCTCCGTGGGGCTCTGAAAATGGTGGCATTATCCACCAAAAGCTGAAGTGGACACTAACCGGGTTTCCACAGCGATGAGAGAAGAAACCGCAGCTAACAGAGTCAGCATCTCTATCTCGGTAACATAGCTCTGTAAGAAAAAATGGCAGCGTTTCCGTGCCGAAACTGTAGTCGACAACAACCGGGAGTCCAAAGCGGTGAAGAAAACCACAGCATTAACAAAAGAAACCACCAACTCAGTAACGAAACCATTGGGAGTTGTCTGAAAACCACTAAATGACTGTTCTTTACAGACTCCGAAACGCCTCAGATTCTCTGTCAATGCGGAGACCAGCAAACTCAGCTTTTTTTTTTTTTTTATTAACCATATACTCTAACAATCAAGGAAAGGCAGCCAACAAGCAGCAAACCCCATACAAAAGTATGGCTGCAGCAGAAAGCTAAAATAGAGCTGCTTAGCTTGTCTGTTTTATCTTATTTTGTTTTTTTTCAATTTCAGAAGCAGCGTGGCTGTCTCTCCCGGCTCTCAGGACACCCTTCCTGCAAAGGGGCCGAGGCAGTGCCAATCCAAAACTTCAGCCAACTGAAGGTAGAGGCATTCAGACAAACAATTTGAAGGATTTAAGGGGGATGGACCCAGTCACCTGAGTTTAGCACCCCCAAGGCCTATAGAAAACCCCCACAGGCCTCAGTCTCCAACAATCAGAGAAACACCAGAGCACAGAAAGTACAGAATATAAGTAGAATTAAGTAGTAGTTAACAAGGAGAGAAAATTAGAAAGACTGAAGGGCTCACCTCCTTCCACCTGTTGGAGAATGAGAATACTGGATCTCACTCTAGCTATCCTGGGCTCTTACTGGCTCTCACAAGAGTCAGAGTTCTCAGTCTCCACCTGCTGGAAGGAGTGCACAACCCATCAGTCACATTCTGGGCTGGTCCGGAGGAACGCTAAGGAAGAATGTTTTTAAAGCCTTTCTAAATGCAAAATATGATGGTATAAGTCTAATGTCTCAAGGAAGATCATTCCACATCTTAACCGTCTGAAAAGGAAACAAACTCTCATGAACAGTTTTTAGAACACATATTTTTAGGTGTGGGATAGCCCATTTGTGAAGTGCAAAGGCCAGAAAAATCAACAGATCCACTATATCCTCAGTCAGACCACAGATTGATTTGAAAAACAAAAAAGCTTAAATCTAATTCACCAATAATATAACCAATGAAGATCTCTCATAAAAATAGTCAGAGTCAATATGATCTCTACTAAATATCAGTCTAACCCCTGTATTTTACAGTGCTTGTAACTGATACTGCAATTTAGCTGAAATACCACCAAAGAGTTGCAGTAATCCAGCAGTGGGAACAAAATTGTTTGAGCCAAAATCCTAAAATTATTTAGAGTGGAGTGATGACCTAATTGCTCTAAGCTGTCTAAGCTTAACAAAAAACTTCCTGCTAAGCACATTAATCTGATCAGTATATGAGTAGCGTGCTTGATCGTGCTTGTGAAAGGGCACTGGAACTACCTTTGCAATGTACTTTAAGGAGAGAAGAATGAAGAAAACTACCATCCACTTGCAAGAACTCTTGAATGAGGATTCCAAGAAAAATATCTACGATAGGAGAGGAGAATTCTAATTTGTAGCCTTCTTTGATAATTTCTAGAACCCACTGATCTGTGGTAATATTGGTCCACTCTTTGAAGAGTTGGGACAACTGCCCACCAATCATCTGCTGCGAAGAGTGGACTGAACCCCATCATTGTGAGGGATAAGCAGTTGAGAGGATGAGGAACCCTGATTGGAAGCTCGTTTGTCCAAATAAAAGTACTGCTTCTGTTGATACCTGGGCTTCTGAAAGGAAGATGACCTACCACACCAATATCTCTTGGTATCCTTAAGTCTGGAGCAAGGTTTCAGAGATCTAAAAGGGCTCCTAGGCTTGTCTTCAGGCAGCCCATGAGTTTAAGTCACCAAGGTCCTTGACTAGTTTTTCCAGATCCTCTCCAAAAGGAAGCTTTCCTCTAAAGGGATGTTTTGTAAGGTGTTGCTTGGAAGTAGCATCCACAGACCAGTGCTTCAGCCACAATAAGCCGCCACGCCATCACCATTAATGCCATCTGTTTGACAGACATGCGGATAAGATTATACAAGGAGTCTGTAAGATATGCTAGGCCTGTTTCCATTAGGAAACTCACAAGATAATTGCGAACTAGAGTCTTGTCAATGTATCCTCTGCTTGTTGCACCCACCTAAGGCAAGACCTGGCTGCATAAGAACTGTAGATGGCAGCTTGCAAATATAGCGCAAATTAGAGAGTGACATAGTAATAGTTAATGCGGCAACGGTAGTACATTATGCAGTAGTGCCGCAGGAATGGGGTCTGCAACTGGTTTTTATCCTGCAGTAATGGGGATAAAAGGTTGACCACCCTGCCCCCAAGCCTCAGTGGGTCCTCCCTAGGCCTACCTTAACATGCCCAGGTGATCTAGAGGCCTCTTCGGGGCAGGAAAGAACCTCATTGTTTCCCGCCCGTGTCATCACTTCTTCAAAATGGCTGCTGAGACTTCAAGCAGAAATCTTGAGGCTACCACAGGATGTCTCAGCAGCCATTTTGAAGAAGTGATGACACGGGCGGGAAACAATGAGGAAAATTGGGAGTTTTCTTGCCCTGAAGAGGTACTCTTGAAGTGTAGCCCTGCCCAGCGCTGGGCTGGTGAGTGTGCAGGAGATAGGAGGTGTGTGTACATGGGGGGGGGGGGGGGGGGCTGGAAAAAAAGTAGATGAGTGTGGGTGCAGGGAGGAGGCTGAAAGTGGCAAAAACAATTTCCTTTCAGCTTTGAGCGAGGAGATGCTAGGAAGAAAGTTAAGACTGTGGGGATGGTGATGAGATGGAGTTACAAAAATGTCCACTTGACTGCAAGGATGGGGTGGGGATGGGAAAAAAGTTTTCTTTGCAGGGTGTCACTAGGGCAGATACCTCAGAGAGCTTTAAAGACTCCAGTTTCCTATCCTGAACATCCTTTAAGGCTATTCCCCCTTCCACACGAAAGGAGATCTTTTTGGTCAACACTGCTACCAAGGAATCCATCTTTGGCAATTTTTCAAGCTCTTTCTGAGAAACGGGATAAGGCCGTTATCCGGACTAGACCATTGAGCAGAAATCAATTCCTGCGTAGCGTCATGAACAGGGGAAGCTTTAGGTGGCTTTCTGGTGCTAGCCATCTTAAGATTCGAGTCAGAGGAAGCCTAAGAATCAGGAGGAGAAATATTAAGAATGTCCAGGACCTTTGTAATGGCCAATACACTAACTTTTGGAACACGAGCCATCTGAAATGCTTCTGACAGGCCCCCCTTCAAGGAAATGAAGAAACAAACTCCACTTCAGAAACAACCTCTAAACGTCTCCTTTTGGAGGAAGGGTCCAGTTGCAGAGGCTATGAAACGATTGCAGAGATTCTGTACAGCTAATGTGCTGAAGCTATGCTGAAGAAAGATGATCAGATTGCTGAAAGAGTGCTTAAATAAAAAAAAAAAAAAAAGCCTTGTGGAGCAACAAAATAAACTCTGGAGAGAAAGGTTCTTGGGAAGCTATCAAGAGTAGAAAGGGAAAATTAGGTTCTTACCTTGGTAATTTTCTTTCCTTTAGTCACAGCAGATGACTCCATTAACTGAAGGGTTGTATCCGCCCACCAGTAGGTGGAGATAGAGAACACTGAAAAACCATAGTGCCTCTTGGACAGCTAGCCCCAACTGCCTCCAGTATTTGAGATTCCAAAGCAGAGTGAACCATAAAGATGTAATAACATAAACTTTCCTCACAGCTAACAAACGCCCCAGAACAGGAGCAATAACCACACAAAGGAGGGACGATCTCAACCTCCTGTAGAACATCATCATGTAGAAATTTTGAGAACTGGTATCCAACTTCTCCCAATGAGATATATATCTGCATGAAAGAACTGAACAAAAAAAACAAGTCAGACAAGGAGGGATCATGGATTCATCTGCTGTTACTAAAGGAAAGAAAATTACTGAGGTAAGAACCTAATTTTCCCTTTCTTGTCATCAGCAGCAGATGAATCCATTAACTGATGGGATGTACAAAAGCAATCCCTACTTAGGGTGGGAACAGGCCACACCGCGAGCAAGCACTTGTGCTCTAAAAATCGCGTCCTGCTTCGCTGCAACATCCAGCCTGTAATGCCGGACAAATGAGAGCTGAGAAGCCCAAGTAGACGCACTACAGATCTCTTGAAGAGAGAGTGCACCCGTTTCAGCCCATGAGGAGGAAATGGCTCTCGTGGAATGCGCCTTAAACGCTTCAGGCGGAGACCGACCTGAAAGCAGATACGCAGAAAAAATGACTTCCTTGAGCCAACGGGTTATAGTGGCCTTAGACGCCGGGCCTCCACACCGAGGACCTGACAACAAGATAAAAAGGCGATCAGACGTCCTGAAGTCATTTGACATCGGTAGATACTGCAACGGTGCCCTGCGGACATCCAAAAGATGTAACTGCCCAAAGAAATCTGGGAACTCTTCCCTAGAAAAGCGAGGAAGAAAAGTGGGTTGGTTCAGGTGAAACGCTGAAACCACCTTAGGCAGAAAGGAAGGCACTGTACGTACCGTTACTCCGGACTCCGAGAATTGCAGAAAAGGGTCCCGACAGGACAGCGCCTGCAGCTCTGACACGCGTCTAGCCGATGTAATGGCCACCAAAAAGACAGTCTTGAGAGTCACATCCTTCTCCGAAGCTTGCTTAAGCAGCTCGAAGGGCGAGCACTGGAGAGCCTTCAAAACCATCCCTAGGTTCCAGGCCGGACAGGGCAATCAGACGGGAGGACAGAGCCTAAGCACCCCTCTGAGAAATCAGGCAATGTCCGGATGAGCAGAAAGAGACAAGCCAGCAACTTTCCCTCGATAGCATGATAATGCTGCCACTTGCATCCGCAGGGAATTGTAAGCCAGGCCTTTTTGTAAGCCCTCCTGCAAAAAGTCCAGCACTGTCGAGATCGTAGCCACGTGGGTGTGATCGCCTTGAAACACCCCACGCCTCAAACTTGCGCCAGATCCGAGCATAAGCTGCGGAGGTGGACCGCTGGCAGGCCTGCAAGAGAGTGGAGATGACCTTGTTAGAGTAGCCATTGTCTCTCAAATGCGCCCTCTCAATAGCCAGGCCGTAAAACCAAATCGGCAGGGATCCTCCATAGACACCGGACCCTGAACCAACATGTTCGGCACAAGGGGCAAAATAACAGGAGAGTCCACCATCATCTGGCGGAGATCTGCATACCACGGACGCCTTGGCCAATCTGGAGCGATGAGAATCACCAGACCTCGGTGCTGTCGAATCCGTAGTAGGACTCACTCTATCAAGGGCCAAGGAGGTAACACATACAGGAGGCCAGAGGGCCAGGGTTGAGCCAGAGGGCCAACCCCACCGAGTGAGGATCTCTCCTTCTGCTGAAAAAGCGAGGTACTTTGGCGTTTGCACTTGATGCCATTAGATCCATTCTGGGAGTCCCCCATTTGGCACAAATCTGAAGAAAAACTTCTTCTGCCAGTTCCCATTCCGCCAGGTTGATTTGATGCCTGCTGAGAAAATCGGCTTGCACGTTGCTCTGACCTATGTGAGCTGCGTGTAGCTCGGCCCAGTGGCAAATCTGAGCGGCCTCCGCGGCCAGGGCCCTGCACTGAGTGCCTCCCTGACGATTTATGTATGCCACCACTGTCGTGTTGTCTGACAGCACCCAACAGCAAGCCCCTTCGGAGTGAGTCTTTTGAAAGGCCATAAGAGCCTGGAATATCGCTCTCAGTTCCAAGCGATTGATGGACCACCCCACGTCATCGACTCCAGCAGCTGGACAAAGTCCCAAGCTCGCGGGCAAGGCATCCGCAGGAGCAGACGGACCTGATTCTGAAGCTTGCACTGCCTTTGGTCGGGGAGAAAGACCAACCCCGAGGCCGTGTCAAACCGGACTCCCAAATACTCGAGAGACTTAAAAGGGTTCAGGTGACTTTTGGGTATATTGACCACCCAATCTAGCGCCTGCAGGACTGCCACCACTCTGGCTGTGGCAAGATGACTCTCGGTTGCTGAATCCGCTCTGATGAGTCAGTGTTCGAGATAAGGGTGAACTCTGATACCCTCTCGCCTGAGACAGTAAGCTACGACCACCATTACCTTGGAAAAGGTATGGGGAGCTGTGGCTAGGCTGAAAGGAAAGGCCCGAAACTGGGAATGTTTTCCCAACACCGCAAAGCAGAGGAACCGCTGGTGTGGAGGTCAGATAGGAATGTGCAAATATGCTATTTTTAGGTCCAGAGATATGAGAAACTCTCCTGGCTGAACCACTGCAATGACGGAGCGCAGGGTTTCCATGCGAAAATGTTGTACTCTGAGGGCCTCGTTGACTCTTCGTAAGTCAAGGATTGGTCTGAAAGACCCGCCTTTTCGAGGCACAACAAAATAAATGGAATAGCGGCCGCAGCCGCGTTCGGCGGGAGGCACCAGGATCACCGCTCCGAGGTGCAGCAAGACTTGTAAGGTCTCCTCTACCGCCGCCCGTTTTACGGCAGTGCTGCATCGGGACTCCACAAACACGTCTCTCACCGGGGCACCGAATTCCAGTCGGTAACCTTCTCTGATCAGGTCCAGGACCCACTGATCCGAGGTAATCTTGGTCCACTCCTCTAGAAAGAGGGAAAGACATCCTCCTATTGCAGGCATGGAGAAGTGGACCGGCGCCCCATCATTGTGGAGGACGCCCCTGAACTCCTGGCCTTGAACCGGTCCCTGTGGAACGTTTGTCCGAGCGAAAGGAGTTCCTCTGCTGAAAACGGGCACGTTGAAAAAACCCAGCAGAGAGCCCCGGGCGATACTTGCGAGCTTCACGGAAGCGAGGTCTGGAAGAGGAAGGAAACACAGAACCGTTGGAAGAAGGCCTCGGCCTATCCTCAGGTAACCGCTGGGGTTTAGAGTCCCCCAGGTCTTTCACAATCTTCTCCAATTCCTCTCCAAATAACAGGAGGCCCCGAAAGGTTAGCCTCACCAGCCTTTGCTTAGAAGCCATGTCAGTCGCCCAATGCCGCAGCCAAAGAAGGCGGCGGGCAGAAACCGCCACAGACATCTGTTTAGCCGAAGCTCTGACCAGATCATAAAGGGTGTCAGCCAAAAATGACAGGGCTGACTCCATCCGCGGGGCAACCTCAGAAAGGGAACCCGCACCATTGGTGGACTGTTCCACTGCCTGCTGTAGCCAGGAAAGACATGCCCGGGCTGCATAGGAACTGCAAATAGACGCCCTCAGGGCAAGGCCCGCAATTTCAAAGGACCGCTTCAGCGCAGACTCCAGCCGCCGGTCCTGCATGTCTTTCAAAGCGACCCCTCCCTCTACTGGAAGAGTGGTCTTTTTTGTCACCACCGTGACCAATGCATCCACTTTAGGCATCCCCAAAGGGGCCAAGTGCTCCTCACGCAGCTAGGTAAAGCTCACTCATAGCCCTGGCCACTTTCAACAGCCCATCAGGGTCAGACCATTGAGCAGAAATAAGCTATTGGATAAAGTAATGCACCGGAAAGGCCCGAGTAGGCTTCTTAGTACTTGCAATCCTAAGATTAACAGAGGAGGCCTTGCCTTCAGCAGGATCATCAATCGAGAGGGCCTGCAAGGTGTCAGAAATAAAAGCTGGCAGCTCGTCACAGTGGAAAATCCAGACCGCAATGGGATCATCCAAATCCAGTAGCAAACAGACACCCTCCTCTGGATCATCCGGCCCTGAGGGCCTGCCAGACCCCTCAGACTCCCCACAGCCCGATCACAGGGGGGAAAAGGGATATGCGCCACTTTCAGACGGGAAATTTACCCGTCTATGTTTAGCATGTTTCCAACGCTCAGGGGAGGAAATAACATCTGAAGCCATACCCGGGGCCTCAGCACCCGGATGGAAGCCAGGATGCAACGCAGTGTCAGACACCTGCAGCAGAGCTCTTTTCAGCATGAACGCCTTATGCATTAAAAGAACAAACTCAGGGGAGAAAAACTCACCCTGGCCCTCCGCCTCCGAATTAGGAGAAACGTATGTAGGAGCTCCTCTAGCAGCCTCTAAACGAGGCGTCCCCCTGCACTCAGACTCCTCCGCAACCGCGAGGGTTGAGACATACGGCGCTTACAAAATGGCGCCCGCTGCTAGCTCCATCGAGCAAGAAGAAACATCGCTCGCCATGCTCATAATAGCGTGAGCGTCTAAGGAGCACGTTTTACACAGCCCTGCTGCTGATCTGCGTTTACCACAACGGGAGCAGCGCTTAACTCCTTCAGCAGCCATCACCTGACTGGACGGAAATATAGCAATAAAATGGCGGCTTCGCGCCAAAAGCTACCCCGTTCGGAACGGCGTCCACGGGACCTCCCCAGAGGAGCAGGGCACCACTCTCACCTCAGAAGACCGAGTCAATGAGCGCCGGTCAAGCTGCACAGAACCAGAATCTCTGGAAAATGCCTCAGAACAGCCACGCAGTAAAAGCGCGCTCTTTTTTTTTTTACGCTGTGAGGAAAGTTGGAGGCAGGCAGCAACAAAGAGACTCTTAGGGCGGGGGAAATGGGTAAGGCAGGGAAAGGGCGAACCTATATGCCTTTAAAGTGAGCACCACCAGCCACAACACCCCTGCTCAACTGGCAATGCACAGGAGCCACCCCAGGCAGTCTGAAATCCAGGAGCTGATCAAGCTACGTCCACACCTGCTGGGAGATAGAGAAATACTGAAGGCAGTTGGGGCTAGCCGTCCAAGAGGCACTATGGTTTTTCAGTGTTCTCTATCTCCACCTGCTGGTAGGCGGAAACAAACCCATCAGTTAATGGATTCATCTGCTGCTGATGACAAGGAACATCAGATAAGGGGTTGGGGGGGGGTGGTGGGGGGGGGGAGGGAGTCAGCAGCAGAGTAAGAAGGCAAAGTAATATTAGAAGCTTATATCAGTAGAGAAGTCCATTCTCCCGCAGAAGATAAACTGCTTTGAGGCAAGATGGCTGTGGGCATCAAAGAAATCGTTGTGGCAGGGAGCAAGTGCTGAGGAGAATGCTGCCGCACATGACAGCTCCGAAGGAGACTAATCATTCTCAGTCTAATTAATCCCCGAACATGTTGCTGGACATTGCCTTAATGCTGCTTTGCACTTACCACAGCCAAGAGCAGCATTTTACAGCCTCAGCCATCATTGGGAAGAACAAAGTAAAACCGCAAATAGCAATAAAAACTGAAAGGTAACAAAAAATAGTGAGTATTATGGCATAATTTTCTCTGCTAAAACAAGCAACGACAGCAGAACAGCCAAAGTCCCCTTTCAAAATAAGCCACAGTGACAGAACTGTCTCAAACACCAATTAGAGCCTTTTATAAGGGTTTTTGATTATTTATTTATTTTAAATCTGAGAAGAAGGAGAATAGGGGTAGCAGCTGAAGGGAGGTTGGAAAGAAAGGGGCCTGGCACCACCAGATGTTCCCCCTAAAGTAGGCACCACTTAGCCTAAACACCCCAAAGGTTAACTGAACCAGGAAACCCAGAACTGGACCAAAATAAAGATGAGACCAGAACCTGCAGATAGACTGTCCACCACCTACTTGAGTTAAGAGATATACTAATCTGACTAATGAGCATACTGTCCCATAAGACTGGTGCTGTATCTCCACCTGCTGGTAGATGGTCATAACACACAAGTCTCTGGATTCATCTGCTGCTGATGACAAGGAAGAGCTAGTCAGCACTCATAAGCAGAACAAAAAAGATGCGAGATGGATAATAAGGGGACATCTGGAAGTGCAAGTAGGGAGTTACACCGGTGTAAAGAACCTTGTGTGTCAGGATCTCGTGTTGAATCTGAAATGAAAGCAAGGAGCCAGATGTCTGTCCCCCAAGGAAGCCTGGTTGCTATTCCTGGCGAAACTGGTTATGGCACAGGACGCCCTGCCAACAACAGGATCACCTCCATCTCAGGCCCTTTTGAATACTGGACCAACTGAGGCTCTGGTGGCTTTTTGGAGCTGTAAACCAATACAGCAGGCCTCCCCCTCCATCATATTCAGGACAGGAGGAGCTGGCTACACTACTAACATGCGGGCTCCTAAATGAACTGCAGCCACCCAGCATCAAAATCCCACTGTATGGTCTCTGGCCTCATTCCTTTTTCCAGGATCCCCAATGGCTGCAAACTTACCAGAACTCCAACCTCTGTCCCATTCTTAAGAAGGCCCCTTAGAGGAAGAAAGAAAAGCAGGGGAGGAGTAAGGACAGGGAAAAAAAACACACACAACACTTCTCTCGCTGGCAGAGCCACCTGTGAAGCCAAGCCACACCAAGCAAAAAACATGTAGGTTAAGGCTGGAAAAAATGGAGGACACACTCAACCAGGACATGATCGACCTCCGGGAGCAGACACTGGTCAGAGGACTATCACTGGGCTGCAGGCTGTAGAAAGTAACCAAGGGAGACAGCCTGCCAAAGAATTTCTGATGTACCAGTCCAACCTGCACTACCTGCTGAAGGCAGAAAAATACCGACAGGTTTCAGGCTGCACTACTCCAGTGGAATCACTAGTATAAGGAAAAGTACAGCTTCTCTGACTCAGTCTTCTTGTAGGGTTGCATAATCTGTTAGCCTGGACTAGTCTAGCAAAATAAAAATAAACTGTCTTCATACAAAAATGCCTAAGCACGTACCTAACTGGCTCTGCTAAAATTCTTCACAAGCTGCTACTACAAAACAGACTGAGCCATTCCAGATTCTACTATAATTAAATCCACCTAAATTTCTTACATTCACCTAATAAGCTGTCTTGGGGTGGGATACCAGTGTTGGAAATGGTATTTCAAGTGGACGAGTCAGAGAAACTTACTGACTTCACAGTAAACCTGGAGAATGTAATGGGGCAGTTCAGCAAACTGAAGAGTAGCAAATCTCCTGGACCGGATGGTATTTATCCTAGAGTACTGATAGAACTGAAAAATGAGTTTGCGGAGCTACCGTTAGTGATATGCAATTTATCCTTAAAATCAAGCGTGGTACCGGAAGATTGGAGGGTGGCCAATGTAACGCCGATTTTTAAAAAAGGTTCCAGGGGAGATCCGGGAAATTATAGACCGGTGAGTCTGACGTAGGTGCCGGGGAAAATGGTACAGGCTATTATCAAAAGCAAAATTACAGAGCACATCCAAGGACATGGATTACTGAGACCAAGTCAGCACGGCTTTTGTGTGGGGAAATCTTGCCTGACCAAGTTACTTCAATTCTTTGAAGGAGTAAACAAACATGTGGACAAAGGGGAGCTGGTTGATATTGTGTATCTGGATTTTCAAAAGGCGTTTGACAAGGTACCTCATGAAAGGCTACAGAGGAAATTGGAGAGTCATGGGATAGGAGGAAATGTCCTATTGTGGATTAAAAACTGGTTGAAGGATAGGAAACAGAGAGTGGGCTTAAATGGGCAGTATTCACAATGGAGAAGGGAAATGAGTGGGGTTCCTCAGGGGTCTGTGCTGGGACCGCTGCTTTTTAGTATATTTATAAATGATTTCGAGATGGGAGTAACTAGTGAGGTAATTAAATTTGCTGATGACACAAAGTTATTCAAAGTCTAACTCGCGACAGGATTGTGAAAAATTACAGAAGGACCTTACGAGACTGGGAGACTGGGCGGCTAAATGGCAGATGACGTTTAATGTGAGCAAGTGTAAGGTGATGCATGTGGGAAAAAAGAACCCGAATTATAGCTACGTCATGCAAGGTTCCACATTAAGAGTTACGGACCAAGAAAGGGATCTGGGTGTCGTCGTAGATAATACACTGAAACCTTCTGCTCAGTGTGCTGCTGCGTCTAGGAAAGCGAATAGAATGTTGGGTATTATTAGGAAAGGTATGGAAAACAGGTGTGAGGATGTTATAATGCCGTTGTATCGCTCCATGGTGCGACCGCACCTTGAGTATTGTGTTCAATTCTGGTCGCCGCATCTCAAGAAAGCTATAGTAGAATTGGAAAAGGTGCAGCGAAGAGCAACTAAAATGATAGTGGGGATGGGACGACTTCCCTATGAAGAAAGACTAAGGAGGCTAGGGCTTTTCAGCTTGGAGAAGAAACGGCTGAGGGGAGACATGATAGAGGTATATAAATAATGAGTGGAGTGGAACAGGTGGATGTGAAGCGTCTGTTCACGCTTTCCAAAAATACTAGGACTAGGGGGCATGCGATGAAACTACAGTGTAGTAAATTTAAAACAAATCAGAGAAAATCTTTCTTCACCCAACACATAATTAAACTCTGGAATTCGTTGCCGGAGAACGTGAAGGTGGTTAGCTTAGCAGAGTTTAAAAAGGGGTTGATGGTTTCCTAAAGGACAAGTCCATAAACCACTACTAAATGGACTTGGGAAAAATCCACAATTCCAGGAATAACATGTATAGAATGGTTGTACATTTGGGAAGCTCGCCAGGTGCCCTTGGCCTGGATTGGCCGCTGTCGTGGACAGGATGCTGGGCTCGATGGACCCTTGGTCTTTTCCCAGTGTGGCATTACTTATGTACTAAAGCAAGCTCACAGTAAAACCTAGAATGACTCGAGTACTTAGCAATTTTTTTCAAACATTGTGTACAATGGGCCTGATTATTCAGCCAGAAGCACCAAGGGCCTGATTTTATATTTGGTGCCAAAAAAAAAAAAAAAAAAATTTAGGCACAGACATTTACACCAATGGAAAGCTGGGGTAAATGCCCATATCTAACTTTAGGCATAGAACAGGTTATTTTATAACACTGCATGTAAATTTTAGGAACATCCACGACCCACCCATGCTCCTCCCATGGCCACGCTCACTTGAGATCAATGTGGTCGAATTTACGCAGATTATTTTATAGAATATGTTTAGCGAGTAGGGTGACAAAAATGATAGGGATGGGTTAACTTCCATATGAGAAAAGGCTAAAGCAGCTAGGGCTCTTCAGCTTGGACACGAGACGGCTGAGGGGAGATATGATAGAGGTATATAAAATATTGAGTGAAGTGGAACAGGTAGACGTGAATCACTTGTTTAATCTTTCCAAAAATACAAGGACTAGGGGGCACAGAAAGAAGCTACAAAGTAGTAAATAAAAAACGTACTGGAGAAAATATTTCATTCATTGCCAGAGAATGTGGTAAAAGCAGAATGGACCAGATGATTCTTGGACAAATAATCACCCATTCCAGAAAGTGCAGGAGGGTAATCACCCTGGAGGTAGCCACTCGACTCTCCTGCTCCGAAGCTGCCCAAATCAGCCAGTCGATCACCTCCTTCTTCATGCTGCCATCACTACTGTGACCTTGGAGAAGGTTTGAGGAGCCGTCGCCATGCCAAAGGGAAGAGCCTGAAACTGAAAGTGCGCCCCAGGATGGCAAACCGAAGAAACCTCTGGTGCGGTGGCCAAATAGGGATGTGGAGATAGCTCTGGACCTCAAGGATGCCTGTCAAACTCCCCTGGCTGAACAGTCACCAGTACAGAGCACAAAGTCTCCATGCAGTAATGCTGAACCCTCAGGAATTGATTTATCATTTTCAGGTCCAAGACCAGATAGAAAGCTCTGTCCTTCCTGGGCACCACAAAATAGATTGAGTAGTGACCTTGAACCAGCTTCTGTGTGGGCACAGGAAGGCTACGGCTTGTCCTCTGGAAGGCAATGTGATTTGGAATCCTCCAAATATTTCACCAATTTCTCCAAATGTTCACCAAATAAGAGCTTACCACGAAAGGTGAGCTTGGTGAGCCATTACTTAGAGGTGGCATCCACCGCCCAGTGGCAGAGTCACAACAACTGGCAGGAAGTAACCGCCAACACCATCTGCTTGGCGGAGATATGCACCAAGTCATAAAGAGAAGTGTGCCAAATAGGCTAGACAAGATCCCATCTGCGGCAGAGGGGAAAAAGGCAGGAAGCAATTCAGGATCCTGCTCCGCCACCTGCTGTACCCAGCTAAGGCACGCCCAAGCCACATAGGAACTATAAATAGAATCCTGAAGGATGAGAGCAGAGACCTCGAATGAGGTCTTCAGGAGGCTTCCAACTTCCTATCCTGCACATCCTTAAGAGCTACGTCACCCTTGACCAGAAGAGCGGTCTGATTGGTGACAGCTGCCAACAAGGCAGCCACCCTGGGCAAGGCAAACTGCTCCATAGATGCCACCGCCACAGGGTACAGGCAAGACATCACCTTGGCCACCTTAAGGCTCACATCTGGGGTCGTTCATTGTGCTGTAATGAGCTCCTGAATGGTCTCATGGACAGGAAATGCAGGTGACGGTTTAAGTGTGTTCGCCATTTTCACACTGACAGTAAATAAAAGAGGCCTTATCCTTGGGGTCCTCAATGTTGAGGGCCTCCAGAGCCCTAGAGATCAGGGAAGGCAACTCATCCAGATGAAAAATACGGACCTTGGCGGGGTCATTGGGCTCCTCTGGTACCAGTTCCCCCTCCTCCAGCCTGGAAGGGCACAGGTAGTCCACGGACAAGATGTCCAAGTGGGTGGGGGAGGGAACCCCCAAACAACCCCATCTCAGACACAGCCACCACCCGTCTTCGCTTCTGTACAGAAACAGTGGAGGAAAATTGACCTGAAGGTCCCAGCCCCCCACCACCCCCCACCCAAGTCATGCAAACCAGAGCAAGAAACTGATTTAAAGGACCGCTTTAAAAGAAATGCCTGATGCATTAAAATAACAAATTCAAGGGAGAAGGGCTCACCACTCCTGGAAGATTCAGGCAATTCCTCCCCCTGGGCAGCCTGCGAAGGAATCGGTCCCCATGTGAACAAGCCTATAAGTGCAACCCGACAGTGCAGAGAAATTTAAAGAGCCACTCACCGCCAAAAAGGGAGCATCCACTGATCCAGATCTCTTTCCCAGAATGGCATCACTCCACAGGAGGCACCTCAGAGAAAGACCACCCAGGCGCAGTTGCTCCCTATAAAGTCACCTTCAGCTTTTCTTTTTTTTTTCTAGATCTGAGGAACGGCCAAGCGAACAGGCAATGGACTCTGGCAGCATGGGATGGAGTAGGGATCTTGGACCACCAGGTATGCCCTCCAAAGATGGCACTACTCAGCCAATCACCCCCAGGCTCAACTGAGCTTGCCAAGTTAGGACAGGAGCTCCCCAAGAAGAATCCGGGAGCAGCCACCCACCACTTGCTGGAAAAGCGAAGATACTTACCTGTAGCTGGTATTCTCCGAGAACAGCAGGCTGATTGTTCTCACAATTGGGTCATCGTCCATGGCGGCCCAGGAACCGGAAGAAAAATTTTGCCAGCAAAAATAAAAAAAACTTTCGGGAACGTTCCGTCGCGCGAGCAGAATGGACTGCGCATGCGCGAACGGCTTCCTGCTCACCGCACGAGCGTGTCTCCTTACTTTAATCAAAAAGCATATAAACAAGAAACAACCATAACAACTCCTCCAAAGGGGAGGCGGTCGGGTTTGTGAGAACAATCAGCCTGCTGTCCTCTGAGAATACCAGCTACAGGTAAGTATCTTCGCTTTCTCCGAGGACAAGCAGGCTGCTTGTTCTCACAATTGGGGTATCCCTAGCATCCAGGCTCACTCAAAGCAATGAACATTGGTCAATTGGGCCTCCCAATAGCGAGGACATAACAGATTGACCTGAAACCAAAACGAACTAACAGAGTACAGCCTGGAACAGAATCAAAATAGGCCTGGGGGGGTGGAGTTGGATTTTAAACCCCGAAAAGATTCTGCAGCACCGCCTGCCCAAACCAACTGTTGCGTCGGGTATCCTGCTGAAGGCAGTAGTGAGATGTGAATGTGTGGACTGATGACCACGTTGCAGCCTTGCAAATCTCTTCAATGGAGGCCGACTAAGTGGGCCACTGACGCAGCCATGGCTCTAACATTATGAGCCGTGACATGACCCTGTAAGGTCAGCCCAACTTGGGCATAAGTGAAAGAAATGCAATATGCTAGCCAATTGGAGATTGTGCGTTTCCCCGATGGCAACTCCCCTCCTGTTGGGATTGAAAGAAACAAACAACTGGGCTGACTGTCTGAAGGGCTTCATCCGCTCCACGTAAAAGGCCAATGCTCTTTTGCAGTCCAAGGTATGTAAACTGCTTTCGCCAGGGCGGGTATGAGGACAGGGAAAAATGTTGGCAAGAAATTTGACTGGTTCAGATGGAACTCCGACACCACCTTAGGAAGGAACTTAGGGTGCGTGCGAAGGACTACTCTGTTGTGATGAAATTTGATATAAGGTACATGAACTACCAAGGCCTGAAGCTCACTGACTCTACGAGCTGAAGTAACAGCCACCAAGAAAGTGACCTTCCAGGTCATGTACTTGAGATGGCAGGAATTCATGGGCTCAAAAGGGACTTTCATCAGCTGGGTGAGAATGACGTTGAGATCCAATGACACTGGTGGAGGTTTGACCGGGGGCATTGACAAAAGCAAACCTCTCATGAAGCGAACTAAAGGATGTCCAGAGATAGGCTTACCGTCTACTCGGCGATGACAGGCACTAATCGCACTAAAGTGAACTCTTACGGAGTTAGTCTTGAGACCAGACTCTGACAAGTGTAGAAGGTACTCAAGCAGGGTCTGTGTAGGACAAGAAAGAGAATCTAGGGACTTGCTGTCACACCAGACGGCAAACCTCATCCATTTGAAAGAGTAACACCTCTTAGTGGAATCTTTCCTGGAAGCAAGTAAGACTCGGGAGACACCCTCTGAAAGACCCAAGGAGGCAAATTCTAAGCCCTCAACATCCAGGCCGTGACTGCCAGAGACTGGAGGCTGGGATGTAGAAGCGACCCCTCGTTCTGGGTAATGAGGGTCGGAAAACACTCCAATCTCCACGGTTCTTCGGAGGACAACTCCAGAAGAAGAGGAAACCAGATCTGACGAGGCCAGAAGGGAGCAACCAGGATCATTGTGCCTCGGTCTTGCTTGAGTTTCAGCAAAGTCTTCCCTAGTAGAGGTATGGGAGGATATGCATACAGAAGGCCTGTCCCCCAATGCAGGAGAAAAGCATCTGACGCTAGTCTGTCATGGGCCTGAAGCCTGGAACAGAACTGAGAGACCTTGTGATTGATCTGAGTGGCAAAAAGATCCACCGAGGGGGTGCCCTACGCTCGGAAGATCTTGCGGACTACGCCCATGTTCAGTGACCACTTGTGAGGTTGAATTATCCTGCTTAGCCTGTCAGCCAGACTGTTGTTTACGTCTGCCAGATAAGTGGCTTAGAGAAACATGCAGTGACAGCGTGCCCAAAGCCACATCTGTACGGCTTCCTGACACAAAGGGCGAGATCTGGTGCCCCCTGCTTGTTGGTGTAGTACATGGCAACCTGATTGTCTGTCTGAATTAAGATTACTTGGTTGGACAGCCGATTTCTGAAAGCCTTCCAGATCGCTCTTAATTCCAGGAGGTTGATCTGCAGACCTTTTTCCTGACAGGACCAAGCTCCTTGAGTGTGAAGCCCATCTACATGAGCCCCCCACCCCAGGAGGGATGCATCCATCAGCACTTTTTGTGGCTGAGGAATTTGGAATGGACGTCCCAAGATCAAATTGGTCCGAATCACCTACCACTGCAAGGTATTCCGAAAGTCGGTGGACAGTTGGATCACATCCTCTAGACTGCCCGCAGCTTGGTACTACTGGGAAACTAGGGTCCACTGAGCTGATCTCATGTGTAGACGTGCCATGGGAGTCACGTGAACTGTGGAGGCCATGTGACCCAGAAGCCTCAACATCTGCAGAGCCATGATCTGTTGAGACACTCGAACCGAAAACACTAGGGACAGGAGATTGTCTGCCCTCGCCTCAGGGAGAAAAGCTTGAGCTGTCTTTGTGTTCAACAGTGCTCCAATGAACTCCAATTTTTGAACTGGGGTGAGATGGGACTTGGTATAATTGATCACGAACCCCAGTAGCTCTAGCACCTGAATAGTCATCTGAATGGACTGCAGAGCACCCACCTCCGATGTGCTCTTCACCAGCCAAGCGTCGAGATAAGGGAACACATGCACTCCCAGTCTGCGTAGCGACGCTGCGACTACAGCCAGGCACTTGGTAAACACTCTGAGCGCAGACGCCAGACCAAAGGGCAGTACACAGTACTGAAAGTGCTGCGTTCCTAGCCACAATAGAAGATACTTCCTGTGAGCTGGGAGTATTGAGATAGAGGTATAAGCATCGTTTAAGTCCAGAGAGCATAGCCAATCGTTTTCCTTCCTCCTACCGGCAAGTCATCTGGCACGGACACTTTGATAGAGGCTATGCTGAACTGAAGCCAGTCAAAAGCCCGTCCTTTGCTTTTGCTGGGGAGCAGAATGGGCCTTAGATGCACACTGTTGACGAGAACGAGCGCGCTGGGGCTGAGACTGGCCAGGCCGCCGAGAAGCAGGAGAGTGCCTACGCCTAGAGTAGGAATAGAGAGCACTTCTCTTCCCTCCAAAAAACCTCCTAGATGAGGAGGCTGTAGCAGAAGGCGCCCGGTGAGAGAGAATCCATAGCATCATTATGCTTTTTAATCTGGTTCTCCAAAAAGATTGCTCCCCCGCAAGGAACATCCGCCATCCGCTGCTGGACTGAATGATCCAGGTCAGAGGCACGCAGCCATGAGAGTCTGCGCATCACTATACCTTGAGCAGCGATCCTGGATGATACGTCAAAAGTGTCAAAAGTACCCCTGGGCCAGGAACTTGCGACACGCCTTCTGCTGCCTGACCACCTGGCGAAAAGGCTCACCAACTCCGCAGGGAATGCATCAACCAAGCTGGACAGTTGACTTATCGAGTCCCGCAAGTGTATGCTCATGAAGAGCTGGTATGACTGGATCTTGGACGCGAGAATCAAGAGTCCTAGCTTCTCTGCCTGGGGGCACCGAAGCATAGTCTCTAGTACTCCTGGCTCTCTGGAGAATGGAATCCACCACCATGGAATTGTGGAGTAATTGGGACCTCATCATTCCAGGTTCACCGTGGATCCGATATTGGGATTCTGCTTTCTTGGGAACCACAGGGCCAGACAGAGGGGAGGACCAGTTTCTCATAAGGACTTCCTTCAGTACCTTATGGAGAGGGACTATCACAGCCTCTTTAGGCGGAGAAGAATAATCCAGGGCTTCCAACATGTCAGACCTGGGCTCATCCTCAGCCTCCACAGGGAAAGGAATAGCCATAGCCATTTCCCGGACAAAAGAGGAAAAAGAAAGACTCTCTGGTGGAGATAATCTTCTTTCCAGTGGAGAAGGGTCAGAGGGAATCCCAAGACTCATTGGACGAGAAGTACCTGGGATCTTCCTCTGATTCCCACGAGCGCCCCTGCTCAGTGTCAGATGCAACCTGAGTGAAAGTACTCTGACACTGGACCTGTCTCGACGCCGAGGAACGATGTCCTCCATGGCGATGTTGAGAAGTCGACGTCCGATCCGACTGCGGCGAAACTTCCTCCACTGATGTCGAAGGGGAGTCGACCTGGGTGGCAGCCGACGCAAATGCTGCAGGCGGCACCGGGGGTCGGAGACCTCACCACAGGTGAAGGGCTAGGCACCGCTACAGCAGATAACAGGGGGCACAAGCACCCCCGACATCAAAGCTGATTGTCGCAGTAAGCCTTCCAGAAGTTCTGGAAAAGGTCCGGATACGCTCGTCAAGAGCCACCATCGGAAAAGAGACTGTGGGGCCGGTGGAACAGGCGGTGTCAGAATCCATGGAGGCTCGGGAGCAGGTACCGGGCTGCCAGAAGACAGACGCATCGGCACCTCATGTATCGAGGGGGAGCTGTCCTCTCAGTGTCAACGCTTCTCGGGTGCCGACTCTCGACGCCCCGGAGCTCCCAGTACCGTGCGAAGGAGAACGATGACGGTGCTTCTCAGCTTTCGCTCGACGCCCGTCATCAAGACTCCTCGGTACCAATGAGAAAGACGTAGAATCCTCACATCTCCTCGGGGCCGGGTCAGACGAAGGTCAGTCCCGGGGGGCCTGCATAGCAGGAGGCCTCGAGACAGGTGGAGACCCACTCGATGTCTCACTGCTCCCAGCGCGAATTGGTCTCAGCAGCCATTAAACTTGCTCCCCGACGTCAATACTCCTGTCGATGATGACGACGACGACCTCGGCACCGATGTCGAAGGACCGGACCCGGCTCCAAAAAGTTTTTACCGTTGAGCCTCTCGAGACGCTTGGGTCCGTTTCTTCATACGAAGACACAGACTATAAGTGGCTGGGCTATGGTCGGGCCCAAGGCGCTGCATACACCAAGCGTGGGTATCTGTACCTGAGATGGTCCGGTTGCACCGAGTACAACATTTGAAGCCGCTGGGTGTCTTCGATGACATAGAAGAAAACACAGCCTCGGTGAAATCAAACAATGTGATTGTGCCAAAAAGAAAGGGCACAAAAAAGGGGAGAACCTGACCGAGCGGCCTAAAGGTCGACCGCATGAAAAAGGAAAGGAAACTTTAAAATGGCAAAAAAAGACAAACTACGGGAAACTAATATATATTTTTTTTTGTTGTGGAAGAAAAAGAAAGTGAAGAAGGATCGCGAAAAAGTCTTCGTCCTGGGCCGAACGGAACGGAGTGAAAAACACTGCCGCACCTAACCGTGGAGAAAAAAAAGACTAAAGAGACATGCTCGTGCGGCGGGTAGGAAGCCGTTCGCGCATGCGCAGTCCATCCTGCTCATGCAACAGAATGTTCCCGAAAGTCTATTTTTGCTGGCAAAATTTTTCTTCCGGTTCCTGGGCCGGCGTGGACGATGACCCAATTGTGAGAACAAGCAGCCTGCTTGTCCTCGGAGAAAAGAGATGTACTGATTGACAGAGGAGCTAGCCATCCCACATAGCTGAGTTCAGTACAGTGATCTCTATTTCCACCTGCTGGTAGATGGACACAACCCACCAGTTTCTGGATTCATTTGCTGCTATGTTAAGGAATGACCTGTTAGTCCCGGACAGGCAATTTAACCAGCCAGAAACCATTTCTGGTTGGTTAAAATTGCTTTGAATATCGACCTGAATGTTTCTTCCAATGGCTCTCAGATATTTCCCTATCCCCTCTCCAGTCTTCCACTCATCTATAGATGCTACTCTCTCTGCTTGCATAACTTTTAGGGCCCCATGGAACATTCCAGGCTGCAGTTGATGTTAAGTTAAGAATCTGTCTCACTGCTAGATATTTGTAATGTAAACTAACATGATAATGTAGTTCGCCTACTCAAGATAAGACAAAGTAACACTAAATTCTCTCTCTCTCTCATACACACACACACAATATATGCACATATACACCCACAAAATTTAGCAGAAGAATCACATGCCTTTTCTAGTCTTGGGCTTCAAAAATCCATGGATTTTTTTTTTTTTTTAGGCGAATTCTCTTCATAGAGAAAATGAAAGATTTTAGGTTTGGAAGGTAAGATTAGTTCTTACCTGATAATTTTCTTTCCATTAGTCCTAACAGATCAATCCAGAGACGAGTGGGTTATGTCCCTCTACCAGCAGGTGGAGGTAGAGATTACCTCAAATGTTTGCCATATATGGACCTATGCCTCCATCTTAGCCTCAGTATTGTCGATACCAAAGCAGCAGAAGAAGAAATAAATCCAACATAAACGCCCTCTCCTGCCCGTACATCGGCCAAGTAGGCACCACCTCCACTGCTCCCGCGGGAGGGAAATATCCAAATTGAGAAACTGTAGCTTGTTGGCTCGATGAAAATAAGAACCTAAACAAAAAAAACAGCCCCACAATCAATCAATGACAAAACAGGGAGGGCCCTCTGGATTGATCTGTTGGGACAGAAAGAAAATTATCCGGTAAGAACTAATTTTACCTTCCATAGCATCCCACAGATCAATCCAGAAACGAGTGGGATGTACCGGAGCAGTCCACAATTAGGGCAGGACAGCACAACCCCTAAAGAGAAGAACGGAGTGAAGAATACCAGCGTACCACCAGAGATGCTGCCACTGAGAAAAAAGTACGCCCAATGGTACGCAGAACCAGGCCACCAGAGGGAACTGAGACCCGAAACCCCAAAGCAAGCCGATGAAATAGCATCACCAACAAGGAAGCCGAGGAGAGGAAACTACAGCGCTAGAAGAAACAGCCGCGAAAACCGCTCAGCCAGGGGTGCGTGCTGCACTGAAGAAAATAAGGAGACATGGGGCCAGAGAAAAAAAGGCCGTCCGAACCAACGAGAAGCAAAGGTTCCTCTAACTGGGCAGCAGTGCTAGAAAAATAAAACGGGCACAAAGCGGGCTAGCTTGAACCTCCCCAAAAATTCAAGGAACGAGGAAGCAAACCGCCACAGCCCGGGAAACCGGCGCCACCATATCGCCCCTGCAAGAGCCGAAGGGGAGCATCGGACAAACCGGAAAACAAGAGGAAAGTGCTCCTGCTTGAAAACAAATTTCCCATGCCCGCTGGCACTGCAGAAGCGACTCCTGGATTGATCTGTGGGACGCTATGGAATGTTTCTCTTTGTGATGTGGTATGTTAACTGTAACAAAGTGGTAGTAAAGCATATCTCTGTAATTAAAGTTAGAATTTCAAAGCATACAGAATGCCTTACCTTGATCATGTCTCCACTGGAAGCAATTACATCTGTAGGGATGCTAATACTGAAGGAGCGGCCTACAACCGCAGTACTATCAGGGATCCCAATCATTGGTGCTAGTGTCTCTTTCACCTCTGAAAACAGAGAATGCATGGATGCCTCCAGCTGGTTTTCCCAGTCTCTTTTAACTTCAGTTAAACCACTGGCGCAGACAGACAGGACAGAGGTGGCCATAAGCAGCACTATCAAAAATGTCCCTCTTAGTGAAGTGAGCAGCAGCATAATTCTAACATTCATTCTAGCCCTAATTCTTCAAATTCAGCAAACAATAGGAAAACTAGAAGCACGCAGAGTTCTGCAGATCTAAACCTTTGTGTTTGCTGAAGTTCCTCACATCAGTTCTATTCCATCCCAGTTATTGTCAGGAACCTAAAAAAAAAAAAAAAAAAAAATCATTCAATGTGGCCTCAAACTCTTCAATTAAATTTTGACATGACAGCTATAAAATAAGAGTCTTCCATTTTATCTGTCTCACCAGTTAAGATCCTTTAAAAAAACAAAAAAACAGTTCAGCTCTCTAATTGCTTTAGGAGAATTTTCAACTTCAAAATTAGCCAGTTAGTCAATAACCTTACCTGCTCAGCAGTCTGGCTTTTACTGATTGGTGCCGATTGTTTTTCTACTCCTAATACTGGAAAATTTCCTTATCAATTTTCTTTTGATTAGAGTACCAAAGAGCAAGATACAAAAACACAGAAATGGTAGCAGATAAAGTCCACAATACAAAGGTGGAAAAGAACCAAGTCCAGGAAATCAGTCCAAAACACCAGGATAAGATGCTCCAAATAACTATTTGGACCCTACACGGTCCGTGTTTCGGCTACAAAAGCCTTCCTCAGGGGTCAATCAATGAGTGCTCAGATATATATCGATTGATGATGGTGCGCATAAATGTCTATCACTTGGTCAAAATGTATGTAACATCTAATTTGTTACGGTTAGATGTGTATAATTATACTACAGCAAGAGGCCCTCACTGGATGCCCACCGGAAGGGTGGAAGGCCAGATTTTAGGACTCAGGCTGTAAAAATACCAGCTAGGTTTAAAAATCTATGACTGGCTGAGCAAGGACTTGCATTTCCTGTAAGTTAATATGTGTCCCCGCTTGGGATCCATCCACTGGAATAGTGGTGGGTCAATTTACATACCTTAAACAGCCTAAACTGGAAAAAAGTACTAACTAGGCCAAACAACAAGCAAGTGATTTAATATTTGAGAATCTGCAAAAGCAGGTCTGAATAATGGTACAACTTTTAAATCAAATATAGCACCTGTAATGAAAGATCAGATGAATAAAATGGAGCTTATTAGTTTTGGTATACAATGATACAGAGGTAATACAGAGTTCATGAGATGGTATGAAAGGTATTGAGATGGTATGAAAAGTATTGCAGCCGGAAGATGTGAAACTGTTATCTCAACGCTTCCCAGAACATGTTGATAATTAGCAGTAGCTGAGAACGGAAGGAGGTGGGCACATCCGACAGCAGACAGCATGGGAAAGTATGCTCTCAGAAATGCGAAATATTAGCTAGGTATCTCACCATTCACTTCTATGGAGAGGATAGAGTATAAAAGAAGGAAGATTTTGGCTTGGTTAGAGAGTCTTCTCCAAAGCTTCAGTCAGACGGCGAAGCTCTGTCCGGTTGTACCCAGAATCTGTCTGCTGAATGTACCTGATTAAAGCCTGATGTACAAATAAAATCCTTATTCGAAATGATGATTTGTGGGCTTAACTTAATGATGAAAGGCTGTAAGTATAAATGCTTCTGCTGTATCAGGCTATCACTCGCTGCATTATATAACTTGTAACCTAAATCCAGTTTGTCATAAGGCTGGTATCTGTTCCTTGCCAGTGCTGAGAGGCGGACTAATGCGGGTCTCTTAGATCTAACGTCTCTTTCAGTGGCAACTCCTCTTAGAACTTCACAACCCCCTGATTGCCCCAGTTCTAGGGCTATTCAGAGATGGAGTCAGATTAAGGTCATTTAAGCCTTCTTGGGGGGGGCTCGGGACCCCTTAATTCACGACATTGGTGACCCAGCGTTCGATTTAAACACGCCATGCGAATTTTTGTCAAAGTGGGGATTGATTCTAGCTCTTGACTAAAATTCTGTTGTTTTATCTTCCAATTGATTGCTGTCCTTTTCTTGCCTTTTCTTGCCCCATCACTATCTTTCAATATTCTGTTCTGTTCTTTCTCACCCCCTTTTTCTTTCTCCCATCCTGTCCATCTCTTTGATTTGCGTGATGTGCGCAAGACTGTGCTTGTTGTGTGATTGGTGCATAACTACGAATCCAGGCGACTGCGATTTGGGGTTTGCTGTATGTTTATTTCAATGTTCAAAATCTTTGGATTGGTCTTTATGCTAGCATTCTCGCTTAACAATCCTTAGAGATTGCGCATTTTTCTGCTTCCCATTCCACCCTGTGTTCTGTCTTAATCCCTCCTTTTCAAATCCCTGTCCCCTTGTTCTCACTATGTATTCTGTTCTTTCTTCTTCTGTCGACCTTATTTTCCTCCCCAATCCCTTTTCCTGTTCTCCTTCATCCTAACTTCTTCTATTATTCCTCCTCATTTTTTTCCTATTGGAAACAGTAGTTACGGTGTTCAGCTTTGTAGCTGCTTACCGTCGTCCAACTACTGTTTTCCTCTTATCTAATCAGTTCCTTCAGTCTTTTGAACTATGCTTTCTCTCTAACCACTCAGCCCACACCCCCCCTTCCTGTCCACACTTTTCTTGGCTCTTTTTCATAGTGCAGCATTAATAACTGCGTAGTATCTCTTATTTCGGTCTTTTTCCTTTTGCATCTTTGTGTGTGTCTTTGCACTCTGTCTGCCGTCTCTGCTTTTTCTTATTTCTCATTTCCACCTGTCAAAATCTTTATTTACTGCGTAGTTCAACTGATTGCTCTTTTTCACAGCTGCTCAGTCCTGTGCTCTCACCCCACCCCCCATAGCCATTTTTCTTTCCTTAAGTCCAATCTGAATCCCTTCCTCCACAACATTTTGTTCTTGTCCCCCTTTTTCTGCCACAATAATCCTCCCTGCCCTCCTCTCTGATGCTCTACCGACTCCTACACTATATGTCTGTGGTCCGTGTAAAATTTATAAGGGTGTGGCCCGCACGGTACCAATTGGGGTAACTTAATACCTTACATACACCTTTTTGGCTTCTTGTGCAAACCAGAAATCATTTTTTTTATTTTTTGATTTCCTAGAAAACTTTTCTTTTTCCTTCTCAGTCCTATGTGGTGGCAGTTTTAATTTTCTTTCCGGAACAAAGTTTATTATATTACTAGTAACTGTCATATTTGATATATATACTCCCTCTTGGGCTTCGAATCTGCCTTTGTAAATCTATTTAAACTTCCCCGAAGAGGTGTAAGTTCTAAACCCCTTTTTCTCACATTTTTTAATATCCTTATCCAGGCTGCCATTTTTTTTCGGTAGCTTTTAAAGGTTTTCCCTAACAAGTGCTGTAGTTCACTATCTCAAGGACATGAGAGTCTGGGAAGCTTGCCCACTTTAGCTGCCTTATCAGTCCAGCACTGCTTTGGCAGAGGAGGCTCTACAGTTCACTTTTAAAAGCTAAGAAAGTGATTTTTTTTTCCCTCTCCTCTCCCCCTTTTCCGTTCGTTTTTGTCCCTGTTCTATGCTGAAGTGGTACAACAGTCTTTTACACAGGTATCTTTCAACTCCGGTTCCCCCTCAAAATTGGTTCCTTAAGCAGGCACCATAATTGTAAAATGACTTATCTTTTCATGCCAAGTCCGTTGTAAGTGCACTTCTGAGCATATAAGAATGTACGGATGTATTTCTTGGTTTTCACTGTATCTTAGTCTTACTCTGCATTCTCCTTTTATCAGGGCATACTTTTTCTCCTCTTTTGTGTCATTTTATCTCCCACTCCCCAAAATTCACTGCTCATACTGCTTTGACTTTTGGGCGTTGCTCTCTATTTCATTCCATCTCCCTTAAACAAAGGCTTTCTCATTCTGTCTCTGAGCCATGATTTTAACCCCGAGACAGGTTTCTTTATTTTTGTGCTGCAATTGACAGCTTGATAGACCTTATTGTGCTACACCATGTGGTTACAAAGTTTTAAAAGGGTATCTTTCCTTCAAACATACATTACTTGACTTTCCCCTTTAAAACTAGCTTTCTCCTTCTTTGTCCTAGTGTGGTTTCCTGTGATCACATTACAACGTTTCTTAGCACATAAATCCTGTCGTAATCGTCTAGGAAGCCTTAGTCCGGAAGCCAAAAATTAACCCTTACTTAACAGAATATGCTGGTAGTAATGAAATTTAGGTTGCCGTTTGAGAAGATGATGGCTGCGTGCCATGATAATACAGTGTTGCTTCACATCTCCAGTTATTTCCTGTTGTTTCTTTATAATCCAACCCACCTTTTCTTTCCTTCTAATGCTGCAGCTGTTCTGTTTGTCATCATTCCAATCACTGACTAGTATGTATGTTTTATGCCGAATCATTAGAAGTTCTTGGTGTAAGAATCACATGTTTTAATTTATTTTTTCCCCTTTTACCTGTTTATCCACAAAAGCTTCCTCCTTTTCTGAGTGTATGGGTATTAACTTGTCATATTTACACCACGATTCTAGTGTCCTGTTTCAAAATTTATTGAATTATATGCTTCTCTTATATTTTCCTGTTTAGATGCTACTTCCAACCTATCCGGTACCCGCCCCAAAAGCATTTAATATGTATTTAACTTTATTTCATTTATTCTAGGGCTATAACTCCCGACTACACATGTTATAATGTCTTTGTTAGTATACATTTTCTTGCCTTTTGTTGAAATCGGTGTTTCCTTTCACTGGCTTGTTGGATGGAAAATTCTATTTTCCATTGCTGCATGACAAGTGATGTCTTTGGCATTTTTAGTTCTGGCTAATGTGTTCCAACTAATGACTTTTTTATGACTGTGCCTTCCCCGAAGAGCTTACATTTGTTTGTTTTGCCTTGGAATATTTCGTTTTTCTCTCTATTTTTACTATCACTTCTATAGTAATTTTCAGGGGCTTTTCCCTGGGACATACTATACTTTTCTTATATACCAGTGTCACGCTATAACTATTGGGTTTGATATCGATGCCTGGGGCTTACATCCACAATGGATGACGGTATCGCAATTATTAGATTTTAAGCAGAACCCCATTCTATTTTCGGAATGGCCTGCATTCACTGAATTGGACTATTGCCCATATAGAAGTTACCGGTACAGATGCGCGCTGGGGATATACAGAGACGTCTAAAATCCTTTAGTTGCAAATTTAGACAGGTTGACTGGGGCCCTAAATTTTTGTTCTCTTCTAGACGAATATTTAAGCATCTATTGGGGGTTAGTGACAGAATGGCGAGTGTATTCCCATGTATGGCGAGTGTATTCCCATATTTCTAACCGGCGAAAACCAATTAGATCGCTGCCCTTTAATTTTAGAGAACTTATTTTCGCTGTTCGCTAAAATCTTTTTTTTGGAGTTTTTGCTTCCCCCACTTTTGGGGTTTTCAATATGGCGAGTGTTATCCCATATCAAATTCATGGCGAGTGTTATCCCATGTGCGATCCAAGGCGAGTGTAATCCCATTACATGGTGAGTGTTATCCCATACCAAAATTCATGGCGAGTGTTATCCCATGGTCAATTTCTATAGAAGCATACTCTGGAGGGCAGTATTTTTAGAGTAGGATATATATAGTAAGTGACACAACTGACTCTTGCACTATTCTCATGTTCAAGGCTATCATTTCTTTGTTAAATATAACCTGCGGCAAAAGCATTGAGCTTTCCGCCAATTAGTAATTTCTGTTCTAGGTTCCGCCACTGGGACGCTCTTGAAGACGCGTGAGTATTAAGGTGTTTTCTATACGCATGATGCATGTTTTCCTTTGAATGATCTTCCTTTGCACGTTTTTATATATATATATTTATAGAGGTACCTATTATAATTCTTTGAACTAGGATCCAACTTGAGATTTAATTTGCCATTTTACACTGCACACCTCCACCTATGTGGATTGCTTTCCCCTTATTCCTAAATCCATTATGTCCACTCAGTCCTCCACTAGCCCCCTGGAAAGAGTTCTCAACTTTTTCCCCGCTAATAAAAAAGAACTTTCCCGTTTATGTCAAACCTGGCATACCGTTTGGTCTGCTAAAGACCCGGGATTGGAATGGCCAACAAAGGGCTCATTTGATCAGGGTAAGCTCCAAGCCTTGGTCTGCTATAATGAATCCAACAAAACAGGAAAATCTAGGGATAAGCATTTAGCTGCTATTAATAAATTTATACTTATTGCACAAAACCAGCATGACAGAGCCCTAACGAAGTCTGATTGCGATCAAGCCCCTTACCAAGAGGCAATAACACCTACTGCCCCACCACCTTATGATGCTGCAGGTACTACCAAGCTTCTACCATGTGCAGTGGGATATACACCAATACCCCCAGGGTATTGTGATAAACCTCAGCTACAAATTTCTCAGGGATCTCAGACACAAATCCCCTTATCTCAGGCATCTCAGACAGTGATACCCTCGCTGCCTGCGGTATCTCCTGCTCCTATAAGATTTGACCCACCTACTACCGTACACATTGCCGGTGTAGTTGATCTATATCTTCCCTCATCACAAAAAGACCCAATTCCAATATCTCAGGGGTCAGTACAAACCCAGACGCCCTTAACCCCTTCAACAATCCCAGTGGCCACGACCACTGCCCAATTACCCACTGTTACCTCTGCTCCAACGATGCAAGCAACAACCCAGACGCTAACCCCACCACCGCCTCATGTATATCGTACTATTGGAGGCTATGAGATTGAGATACCCCCACCCATTATTGAGCAATATCCTTGTGTCCCGAACCCATCGGTTCCGGTCACCGTCCAGCACCCTGCCATCAATCAAATTGATGTGGCTGCCCAGACCTCCATTTATCCTGGGCTAGGATCAGGATTGACCTCACACATGACCACCCAAACTTCTACCTACCCATATATGGGGCACACAACTCAGACATCACCTCCACCACTACACTTGGACTCTTCTGTCCAAACTGGTCCCTTGCCCGCTGAATCCCTACAATCTATCCTGTCCCAACTACGACAAATGGGTTTCATTCCATGTAGTCCTGCCACACAGGCACGGGCTATTTGTCAGGAACTCTGTGATCGGGGTTTCATTAAAGCTCCCCCAGTTCCGAAAGACTCTTCCATACCGACTCTAGAACCTGAGTGCTCTACTCCTCCCAGATGGGATCAATTGGGTGCATGCCCCAAGGATAAAATTCCCCAATTAGCAGAGGATCTGGCTCTTCTCCGCCGTCCTCTCATACTTCCAGCCAAACCAGGTACTGGGGATCTACCAAAAGTAATATCTTCCCCATTAGAAGAAGCATGGGAAATTTTAAAACAACAACTTCCAACTAAAACAGATTTGATGGATATTCGAAACGAACCTCCCCCAATACTAAGTTTCTCCTCCTCGATGGAAGGAGATTCTTCTCACCTTGACCTACCCAAGCCCCTCCCCCTTGACACGCCAGTCCCTTCAGGTGCAGGCCGTCTACCGTCACCCGGTCTCACCTTAGCCACTATAGGAGATGATCTCGTATACGTTTCAGAAGGACTTCGTTCCCTACGTAAGTCCATGTCGGCACTCCCTGACACTATTGCATCTGCTACATCAAAATCCGAAATACCCCAGATACCCCAACAACATGATGTTATTTCTCATCATACTAGACAGCGCGATCCTCACGGTTATCTTACTGATGAAGGATCTAGCCGCTGCCTTGCAGTCATTAACAGTCCCCGTCACCCTACAGGCCTGAATGTCAGTACAGAACCCATCATATCTGATTCGCCTAGCACACCTGCCCAATATGTGGCATTACATGAGAGTTCATGGCATTATGTCCAACCATGGGTTGATAACCTTGCAGGATGGTCTGAGGCGCTTCAGCCCCAGTCCGCCCTCTTCCCACGTGAAGGATCTTTACGATCAGACAAGCTTTCACTTGTAAGAGATCTTATTTATGACCACCCCGACCCCCATTGGGATCAGAAAACAACCCTCTATCTAATCCAAGGTCTTCAGGTTTGGAAAAAGTATGAGAATCAGTTTCCCCCAACCACCTCGATTGATCTCCTTAAATCAGTGAAACTTTTTCCCCTGCTGAATAAAATGTCAGGTGGTGTCCCTCATACGGAATACACCCCACTTTCAGCTGTTGAATTGAATAGCCTCATACTACAGCTCCCGGATATTGCACAGGGAGGTAACCGCTGGTTAAAGAAATTACAGGACATAACCCTGGGGACTACTCTATCAGTCGGCGATATAAAAGCACTCCTGGGCAGAACCCCACACGCTAGTGTCACTGACATATTCACTCAATCAGGCTATGCAAAGTTTGTAACAGATACCCAGTATGACGGCAACCCTTTGACAGAAATTCAGACCAAAGTATTTCAGGAAATCCGGACCATGTATCCGACCCTTAAAGACTTTTCAGTTATCACTTCCCAAAGATGGGAAATGGATTCAGAACCTATTGAGGCTTATTTACTGAGACTCCAAGACCTATATAAAGAAGAAACAGAGGAAAAATTTGACTCTGATAATGCCCTCCCAGTATTCTACCATTTACTGAAGGGAACCTTACCCTCAGAGATTAAATTAAAATTGGAGAATACAGTGGGTCTCCAATTAGAAAAATGGCCTAAAATTCGTGAACACATCCTTCATCATTGCAGACGGCTTATTAAAAGCAAGCAAGATGAAGCCCAACATCGTAAGACAGTGCACACCAACTTGGAAATGCTACAAACTGAAGATCTCAAAGAGAAAAGAGCCTCTAAGAGCTCTGACCCTGATACCAATACTCCTGACACTTCTCCCCCTGTTATAGTTATGTATGCTGACCAACGCTATGACAATAACGGTCGAAATCAGGGCCCACGGCCCTACCGCCCAGACCGTAGAGTTGATTACCCTGAAGAAAGAGGTCGTCGCTCTCAACCCCAGCGAGGTCCCCCAAGGGGCCCTCTTGGAGATACTAGGCGACGAGACTATCGTTCCTGGCCTAGCCCTGATCGCTATCCTGATGTGCTCTGTTATCGCTGCCAACAATACGGTCATTATGCTGCTGAATGTCTTCAGACACAGCCATATAGATTTAGAAAACCGCAGGTCCGTCAAAATCCCCCAGAATGCCAGTCATTCCCTTTGTGGAACCCGGATCAACGCCGTCCGCAGTGACCACTGATCTAGGGATCAATATTGCCCACCCCATAATGACTAGACGGTACCCCGAACCCGATTTGATTTTGTTGCTCTCAGTTACCCATACTACTCAGCTACTTAGTAGTATCCAGAAGCCATTTCTCTGTATATGTATTGGTGTGATGTTTCTGTTTATATTACAGGTGACATGTCTTCATCTTATATTTTTCGAGGTTTAATTTCAAGTGTATATTTATGGTACCATACAAATGACCTAACTGAGTCAGCAAGTTAATTATTTGCTTTTATGCATACCTTCCCTGGGGAGTTCTTATCAACTGCAGGGATGAGCGATCCCCAGAGGATATTCATTTATGTCTATTTCTATATATATACCTGAACTGACTTATTTATGCCATTTTACTTTATACGAGATCCCTTTTAAATAAAAGCTGTATATTGCTCATTGTTAAAATGTTTTCTGCTTTAACTGTTATGCTGTTTAAATTGATGTGACATTCACTTCTTTAGTTTTTTTCATGAATATAAAGCCTTCATTTTTGAAATCTCTCTATGATATGTGTGACATCTGAAAGCTTTTCATTATTTCCTTGTCTAAGAAAGAAGAAATATTTAATAACCATTATCCGTTATATGGAATAAATGCGGAGAAATGTTCCCTTGAACTGGCCATTTGGGGGATCATTTTGCGCTGCTCATAGATTTTGTAGTATTCTTGAACTGGGAATTGGTGAGGCTTTCAGACATGAATAAGGAAAATTATGCACTCCACTTTCTGATTCCTTTCTATTCGAAACAGGAATGGCAACTATTGCTCTTTTTGTCTCTCTGTCTTTCACTGTGAGTGATTGTGAGAAAAACTGATGTAGATTGTTTGTGTGTAATTTATGCTTTGTGTATTTAACTAACACCTTGCTTCAACTAACTCTTGCCACGTGGTGGATTTGTCTTGAAGCGATATGCTTCTTCCTACTTCTTTGTCTGATTGAAAAGGGTTACTTAAACTCTATGTGAAGGTCAATCACTGGTGTCTGCACTTTTGAATGTTTTTTTCATTTGTCTTTTTCAAGGAACCTTTTTCTGGCATTGCCTTCTGAATATGCCTTGCTGCAATTCAGATGTATCATATTTTGTTTTTTTATTATTAAGCCTATTTTTATCTTACACCCTTCAGGGTGCTTTTTTTAATTTTTTAATTTTTTTAATTTTTTAATTTTTTAAATTTTTTTAATTTTTTCCATTCTCAATGCTTTGTTTTTTTCCATGCCTCCTTCCTGGACCCCATTTATACCCACGACCCGCCTCCTAGCATTCTGACTTCTTTCAATAACTTAACCACATAAATTGCACTACTGGTCTGTTTAAGTTTTGCCTTTCCCCAGATGGAGGAGACGACTGCTAGCAAAGAAGAGCTACCCGATAATGTATCTGATCTGAAGGCTATGTTGCAGCAAAGAATCGCTTAATTAAAAGACAGATGCACAGACCCCAACATTACCTGGTTTCAGAACCGAGACATTATTTAACATGAGTTTCAACAGATGCATCAATTGGTCCATGAGCAAAAGAGATAGGCTCTCCACTTGCTGGAGTTACACAAAGCTTTGGCCTCTACCCTTCTTTCTGAATCATCTAACTCGTAAGTCCTGCTGGCCTCCTGCAGCTGAGGGCTCAACCCTTGGTGAATGGTAGTCATCGTAGGTGAAGATTCCATATCTATTGGCGATAAATGGCGACGCATTGCCCTCCATACATCAATAATTGAACATTTACCATCATCTCTAAATTTTAATTGTTTTTCTCTTTTGTTCCATATACTTTACCATTGTTATTTGATCATGTCTTTCTAAAAATTACCAATCTGCCTCGCACATTATGCAAGCCAGAAGTGGGGATATATTATGCAAATCCCAATTCCAAATCCCAATTCCAATTTTTTTTTTATTTAATTTTAAGTTGATGGTAGAATAAAGACATGGAAAGATCCCAATTTGTACACCATAAGTACGTCTTTAAGGTCCAAATGATGTTAGATCTCCCAAGGTTGTGGCAATAATCTTTACACCTTGCAAACTACTGGACCACATGTGAAAGAGATACGTGTTTACTCAGCCGCAGAACCAGATGTTACCAGCCTAATCATCTCAAGACCGGCAACTTCCTTCAGCAAGCCAGCCTGAAAACCCAGCCCTGTTGGATCTTCCAGAACTCCGTCCAGATTCTTCAACACTTCCACCGCCTCGACCATGTTCGATGAAAGAAACTTTTTGAACTGATACTTAATTTGAGAACTACTGTTGCTGTTTATGGACATTATAGATTCATATTATGTTTTATTTTCAGTTTAGCAGCAGTCCTGTCTAGATATTGAAAAGGTTTTATTTCCTTTATTGTTCTAAATGTTTTTCCACGAGTTTCCCCGTTATTTCTGTTTATGTAATTTAAATTGAAATTGATATTGTTCAGATACAAGGGTAACATCAAACCCTAATACTGGCTAAGATATCATAATGTAGATGTAAACTCTGTTAGTATCAACCTGTTATGCAATTGTTTAACTTTGGTGTAGGCTTACTTGAGCTGCATGTCTTTCTGTAGGTTTGACTAAGCTCCAAGTGGGGTAACGGATATATACAATGCTTCCCATACTTCCAGGTCATTATGCATATGTCAAGATCCATGCATGACCTTGGTTAATATAAATTTTCCTAGGATTGACCATTTTTGCTGTATGAGGCAACCTCATACTTGCTATCCACTTATTAGTGCTCATGATTGGATGCCAATAATGAGTACTAGTAAGGTCCAAGAATCCCGACCTGTTTAAGGATTCTGAATACCTACAACCTTAAACAGCCTGCAATCTGAATACTAACCACATATTTGTTGAGCCCATAACAATGCTTAATCAAAACCACTATTCCTTCCGAGGACCACTGATATAGATACATTAGATTATCTCCCCATGTACTATGCAACAGATACAATAGAAGTCATAGCAAGACCTGAAAGTGTTTATTAGTATGATCCACCTGAAATTGCTATTACCCGCATACCTATATTTCATGGGATTTTGTAGATGAACTCATGGTTTTGTTCCAATCATAAAACCTCTCTCATTACAGGTTTGAGTACGCCTCAAGAGGGGTAACATCAAGATTAAGCCCATGGGGTTGGGTAATATAAAGGGAATTCCATATGCCCAGAAATATACCACCTACGAATGAAGTTTTCTGTCTGGCATAATATCTGCTAGCAACCCATAAGACCAAAACTCCCCCTCTCGTTTGATAGCTTGCCACCTTCTGGAATGGATGATGACGAGCTTGACGAGCTTTGTGTCACCCCTCTCCAGAGGGGGTGACAAGTGGGGAATGTATAATTATACTACAGCAAGAGGCCCTCACTGGATGCCCACCGGAAGGGTGGAAGGCCAGATTTTAGGACTCAGGCTGTAAAAATACCAGCTAGGTTTAAAAATCTATGACTGGCTGAGCAAGGACTTGCATTTCCTGTAAGTTAATATGTGTCCCCGCTTGGGATCCATCCACTGGAATAGTGGTGGGTCAATTTACATACCTTAAACAGCCTAAACTGGAAAAAAGTACTAACTAGGCCAAACAACAAGCAAGTGATTTAATATTTGAGAATCTGCAAAAAGCAGGTCTGAATAATGGTACAACTTTTAAATCAAATATAGCACCTGTAATGAAAGATCAGATGAATAAAATGGAGCTTATTAGTTTTGGTATACAATGATACAGAGGTAATACAGAGTTCATGAGATGGTATGAAAGGTATTGAGATGGTATGAAAAGTATTGCAGCCGGAAGATGTGAAACTGTTATCTCAACGCTTCCCAGAACATGTTGATAATTAGCAGTAGCTGAGAACGGAAGGAGGTGGGCACATCCGACAGCAGACAGCATGGGAAAGTATGCTCTCAGAAATGCGAAATATTAGCTAGGTATCTCACCATTCACTTCTATGGAGAGGATAGAGTATAAAAGAAGGAAGATTTTGGCTTGGTTAGAGAGTCTTCTCCAAAGCTTCAGTCAGACGGCGAAGCTCTGTCCGGTTGTACCCAGAATCTGTCTGCTGAATGTACCTGATTAAAGCCTGATGTACAAATAAAATCCTTATTCGAAATGATGATTTGTGGGCTTAACTTAATGATGAAAGGCTGTAAGTATAAATGCTTCTGCTGTATCAGGCTATCACTCGCTGCATTATATAACTTGTAACCTAAATCCAGTTTGTCATAAGGCTGGTATCTGTTCCTTGCCAGTGCTGAGAGGCGGACTAATGCGGGTCTCTTAGATCTAACGTCTCTTTCAGTGGCAACTCCTCTTAGAACTTCACAACCCCCTGATTGCCCCAGTTCTAGGGCTATTCAGAGATGGAGTCAGATTAAGGTCATTTAAGCCTTCTTGGGGGGGGCTCGGGACCCCTTAATTCACGACAGATGTTACATACATTTTGACCAAGTGATAGACACTTATGCGCTCCATCATCAATCGATATATATCTGAGTACTCATCGATTGACCCCTGAGGAAGGCTTTTGTAGCCGAAACACGGACCGTGTAGGGTCCAAATAAAGTTGTGTTTAGAGCATCTTATCCTGGTGTTTTGGACTGATTTCCTGGACTTGGTTCTTTTCCACCTTGTTTGCATTGTGTTCCGTCTTTGTGGAAAGTGTGAACCCCCTTTGTTTTTGAGGTTTTTTTAGCAGATAAAGTCTGCCAACATATAAAGCTTGATACAGCACCTTTTTCTATTTGCAAGCACAGAAAAAAAAAAATCTCTCTGGCAATCTTAGGTCTATATTGGTATAAAAACCTACCAAGGCAAGGAAGATTCTACAACACATCTAGAACATTTTTTCCTAATTGATTATTTATAGGCATCTGTGTAAAGCAGATATCACCCTGTTGTAAGCCTCATAGCATTCCCAAGACTGAATAAGCATAACAACCAGAGGCTGAAGTGAGACTGAACAGAATTCTATGGATTACTGATATTCCTGGACACCTTTAAGATGCGCAAATAGGAAACATACAAACCAAGTTACCACAAACGTTCTGGTCAGATGGCTATCATTAACGGACTAATTTCAACTAGAAAACTACATGAAAATGAAAGTTATATATTTACATAACAACATAGTAAGTAAAAGCAGATAAAGACCTGAATGGTCCATCCAGTCTGCATTCCAGGCATCAACCACCCTCTTTTATTGGGCTAGCTTAATAAATTGAGGGTAATTTAACAGAACATCTGTACAAAAGTCCAAAAGAAAAAAAAAAAAATGAGGTCTTAACTAGTAATTTTCTTTCCTTTAGTCCCACCAAACTAATCCAGAACTTTCTGAGAAGTTATGAGAGAAGAGGACATTATTTTGCTCTGTGCTTGGTAACTTGAACATTGGGTTTAAAAGAGGAATTGTAGGCTATTGATAAACACTGAATTAAAAAAAAAAACTATTAGTTGTAAATACCCCTTCCCTTAGTTTTAAAACTTGAATTTTCTGCCACAGCATTAACAGAAAGATTCTAGAAGGCACAGAAGGGCCTAGTACAGTCCTCATTCCCACCCACCCCTAGCTTAACTCTTCATTTATAGTCAATTCTAATTAGGACAAGAGGAGAGCTTTCATTAAAGTTTTAATTACATTTAACTAGTTTCTGAGAAGCAAACACTAAATGAACTACAAATTACACAATATAATCTTAAGGATCTTTATATTCACCTAATATCCCTAGTACCTTAAGAAGTTTTAAACAAATAACTCTAATACTAAGATGTAGACAGCAGTCCAACAGCAAGAGAGTTAATATCCAGTCTTTTGCACTGTGTCACATGTATGATTATCTTCCAGTTGGTGAGAGGTTATGTGTTTATGCTCGATGCAGAGAGCTCCTAGCTCTCCGAGAAAGAATCCATTCTCTTGAGGCTACAGTAGCAGACTTGGAGGAGCTGAGGAAGACAGAGGTACATAGAGGCGGCCTACAGGGACGTAGTAAGTAGTCTCACCTCCAGTCTGGCAGCCCCTGTGCTATCTTTGAGGAGGAAGGTCTTCTGAAAGGACAGCTCACCCTGGTGTAAATGGAAGTAATCCTGTAGCCAGGACGAGCCCACCAGGGAATACAATATCCTCTCACACTGAGGATGTGTCTCCAGGAGCTACTGCCCAGGAGGGAAGAGTTAGGACGGCTGTTATAGTTGGTGATTCCATTATTAGGCCTATAGATAGCTGGGTGACTGGTGGACGTGAGGATCGCCTGGTGACTTGCCTGCCTGGTACGAAGGTGGCGGGACCTCACGTGTCACCTAGATAGGATTTTACATAGTGCTGGGGAGCAGCTGGCAGTCTTGGTACATGTGGGTACCAATGACATAGGAAAATGTGGGAGAGATCCTCTAGAGTAGCATTTTCAGAAATTTTGCCCGTTCCACGTGCCGGGCCCAAAAGACAGGCAAAGCTCCAGAGTCTCAATGTGTGGATGAGACGATGGAGCAGGGAGGAGGGTTTTAGATTTGTTAGGAACTGGCCAACACTCTGGGGGAGGGGGAGCCTATTCTGAAAAGAAGGGCTCCACCTTAACCAGGGTGGAACCAGGATGCTGGCATCGGCATTTAAAAAGGAGATAGAGCAGCTTTTAAACTAGAAACGGTGGGGGGGGGGGGGGGGGGGGGGGGGGGGGGGGAGGCCGACAGTCGCTCAAAAGCGCATGGTTCGGGATAAGGTATCTTTCAAAGGCATCACCAAAACAGGGAAGATAGGGTATCCTGATAGTGAGGTTGCAAAAGAGACCATAGTACATCAGGTGTCCTTAAATAAAAATCAGACAAAAGATTGAAAATTAATACTGTCAAGTACTAAGCATGATGTAAATAGGAACAACAAACATACTTTGAAATGTCTATATGCGAATGCCAGAAGCCTAAGAAATAAGATGGGAGAAAGTTAGAATATATTGCACTAAATGAAAAATTAGATATAATAGGCATCTCTGAGACCTGGTGGAAGGAGGATAACCAGTGGGACACTGTCATACCGGGGTACAAATTATATCGTAGTGATAGGGTGGATCGAATTGGTGGAGGGGTAGCATTGTATATTAACGACAGCCTTGAATCAAATAGACTGAAAAATTCTGCAGGAAACAAAACACTTCTTGGAATCACTGTGGATTGAAATTCCACGTGTAAAGGGGAAAAGGATAGCGATAGGAGTGTACTACCGTCCACCTGGCCAGGATGAAAAGACGGATGCAGAAATGTTAAAGGAAATTAGGGATGCAAACAAACTGGGCAACACAATAATAATGGGTGATTTCAATTACCTCAATGTTGACTGGGTAAATGTAACATCGGGGCACACTAGGGAGGTAAAATTCCTTGATGAAATCAAGGACAGCTTTATGGAGCAGCTGGTACAGGAGCCGACGAGAGAAGGAAAAATTCTAGACCTAGTTCTTAATGGAGCACATGATCTGGTGCTGGGGCCGCTTGATAACAGTGATCATAATATGATCTGATTTGATATTAGCTTTGAACTAAGTATACACAGGAAATCAAATACATTAGCGTTTAACTTTAAAAAGGAGACTATGATAAAATGAGAAGAACGGTGAAAAAGAAAAAAAAAAAAAAAAAAACTCAGAGGAGCAGCTGCAAGGGTCAAAAATTTACATCAGGCGTGGATGCTATTCAAAAGCACCATTCTGGAAGCCCAGGCCAAATATATTCCAAGTATTAAAAAAGGACGACGGAAGACCAAACGACAGCCAGCATGGTTAAAAAGTGAGGTGAAGGAAGCTATTAGAACTAAAAGAAAATCCTTCAGAAAATGGAAGAAGGAACCGACTGAAAACAATAAGAAACAGCATACAGAATGTCAAGTCAAATGCAAAGCGCTGATAAGGAAGGCTAAGAGGGACTTTGAAAAAAAGATTGCACTGAAGGCAAAAACACATAGTAAAATTTTTTAAGGTACATTAAAAGCAGGAAGCCGGCAAAAGAATTAGTTGGATCACTAGATGACCAAGAGGTAAAAAGGGGTGATCAGGGAAGACAAAGCCATAGCGCAGAGATTAAATTAATTCTTTTCTTCGGTCTTCACCAAGGAAGATTTAGGAGAGATACCGGTGACAGAAACGGTATTCAAAGCTGACGAGTCGGAGAAACTGAATCAAATCTCTATAAACCTGAAGGATGTAATGGAGCAGTTCTACAAATTGAAGAGTAGTAAATCTCCTGGACCAGATTATATTCATCCCAGAGTACTGATAGAACTGAAAAATGAACTTGCGGAATTATTGCTAATAATATGTAATTTATCCTTAAAATTGAGCGTGTTACCGGAAGATTGGAGGCTGACCAATGTAACGCTGATTTTTAAAAAAGGTTCCAGAGGAGATACGATAAATTATAGACTGGTGAGTGACGTCGGTGCCAGGCAAAATGGTAGAGACTATTATAAAGAACAAAATTACAGAGCATATTCAAAAGCATGGATTAATGAGGCAAAGCCAACATGGATTTAGTGAAGGGAAATCTTGCCTCACCAATCTATAACATTTCTTTGAAGGTGTGAACACACACATGGATAAAGGTGAGCCGGTTGATATTGTGTTTCTGGATTTTCAGAAGGCGTTTGACAAAGTACCTCATGAAAGACTCCAGAGGAAATTGAAGAGTCATGGGGATAGGAGGTAGTGTTCTACTGTGGATTAAAAACTGGTTAAAAGATTGAAAACAGTAAGGTTAAATGGCCAGTATTCTCAATGGAGAAGGGTAGATAGTGGGGTTCCCCAGGGCTCTGTGCTGGGACCGCTGCTTTTTAACATATGTATAAATGACCTAGAGATGGGAGTAACTAGTGAGGTAAGATAAAATTATGTATCATACCTGATAATTTTCTTTCCATTAATCATAGCTGATCAATCCATAGACTGGTGGGTTGTGTCCATCTACCAGCAGGTGGAGATAGAGAGCAATCCTTTTGCCTCCCTATATGTGGTCATGTGCTGCTGGAAACTCCTCAGTATGTCGATATCCAAGCTCCATCCGCAGGACTCAACACTTAGAGAATTACACCCACGAAGGGACACTCTGCCCAGCTCACCACCGCCGAAACGGGGGAGGGGAGTTAACCCAGCTCATCCCCACACAAGTGGGGGAGGGGAATCCGTCCAGCTCATCCCCGCGGAGCGGGGGAGGGACACCACACCCGCCGATGCGGGGGGATCTGGCTTATCCTGCAACCGCAACCGCGGGAGGAGCTGACTGACCCTAACACCGCCGAAGCGGGAGGGGTACAAAACTGCCCTACTGCCGCACGAAGCGGGAGGGAGCGCCGGCAGAATTTAAGTCTCAATCCAGTCCCGTAAAATGGAGGGGAGAGGAATGCAGCAGCTCACTGTAACACAAATTCGTCTCAACTCTGGAAGAATTCATTGAAAAACTTGAACATGAAGTCCTCCTGAACAGGAACTGAAGACTAAACTTGAACCTGAAATGCAACCAGAATATAAACAGTACAGATATCTGGGAGGGGCTATGGATTGATCAGCTATGATTAATGGAAAGAAAATTATCAGGTATGATACATAATTTTACCGTCCATATCATGCTGATCAATCCATAGACTGGTGGGATGTACCGAAGCAGTACTCACCCAGGGCGGGACATTGAAATCCCTGACCGCAACACTGAAGCTCCAAACCGGGCCTCCGCCCGTGCAGCCACAGTCAAGCGGTAATGCCTGGAGAAGGTATGGGCCGAAGCCCAAGTTGCCGCCTTGCAAATCTCTTCCAAGGAGACGGACCCGGCCTCTGCCATCGAGGCCGCCTGAGCTCTAGTGGAGTGAGCCTTCATCTAGATAGGCGGCACCTTCCCCGCGGCCACATAAGACGCTGCAATGGCTTCCTTGACCCATCTTGCCACTGTAGGCTTAGCAGCCTGCAGACCCTTACGAGGACCTGCAAACAGGACAAACAGATGAGCCGATTTCCGGAAATCATTGGTCACTTCCAAGTATCTGATGATGACACATCTCACATCCAGATATTTGAGAGCAGAGTATTCCTCTGGGTAGTCCTCCCTACGAAAGGAAGGGAGACAGAGCTGCTGATTCACATGGAAGCGAGAAACAATCTTGGGCAGGAAGGAAGGCACTGTGCGAATAGTCACTCCTGCCTCAGTGAACTGCAGAAAAGGCTCTCTACATGAGAGCGCCTGGAGCTCGGAAACTCTTCTGGCTGAAGTGATAGCCACCAAAAAGACTGCTTTCAACGTCAGGTCTTGCAGAGAAGCCCTCGACAAGGGTTCAAAAGGCGGCTTCTGCAATGCTCTTAGCACCAGGTTGAGATTCCACGCAGGCACCACTGAGTGCAGAGGAGGGCGCAGATGATTAACTCCCTTGAGAAAGCGCACCACATCTGGCTGCGAAGCCAGGGAAGCACCCTTCAGGCGGCCCCTGAAGCAAGCCAGAGCCGCTACCTGGACTTTAAGGGAACTGAGCGACAGGCCTTTCTCCAGACCTTCTTGCAGGAACGCCAACACTGAAGAAATTGGAGCAGTGAAGGGAGAAAGTGAGCCTGCTTCACACCACGCTGCAAAGATACGCCAAACCCTGGCGTAAGCAGTAGAAGTAGAGCGCTTCCTCGCTCTCAGCATAGTGGAGATGACCTTGTCTGAGAAGCCCTTCTTTCTCAGACGCTGCCGCTCAATAGCCAGGCCGTAAGACCAAAGGGGGAGGGATCCTCCATCACCACGGGACCCTGATGTAACAGGCCCTGCTCCACTGGCAGCCGCAGAGGATCGTCGACTGAGAGCCTGATCAAGTCCGCATACCAGGGACGTCTGGGCCAGTCCGGACCCACCAGGATTATCCGGCCCAGATGCTTTGCCACCCGGTCTAGCACCCTGCCCAGCATGGGCCAGGGCGGGAACACACAGAGAAGCTCTTGTGTCGGCCACTGTTGGAGAAGAGCATCTACTCCCAGGGATCGAGGGTCCCGTCCTCTGCTGAAAAAGCGCGGCACTTGGCAATTGGCCGATGACGCCATCAGATCTAGGCTCGGCTGGCCCCAGCGCTTCGTGATGTCCAAGAACGCCTGAGCAGATAGCTGCCACTCTCCGGGCTCCAAGGTATGGCGACTGAGAAAGTCCGCCTTGACATTCATGACTCCGGCAATGTGGGCCGCTGACAGCTGTTCCAGGTTCGCTTCCGCCCACTGGCATAGATTCATGGCCTCCTTGGCTAGAGGGGCGCTCTTGGTACCTCCCTGGCGGTTGACATAGGCCACAGCCGTGGCATTGTCCGACAGGACCTGTACTGGCTTCAACACCAGTACCGGGATGAACTCCAAAAGCGCCAACCGAATGGCTCTGAGTTCCAGGAGGTTGATAGACCACTTTGCCTCTGCAGGAGACCAGAGCCCCTGCGCTGTCCTTCCCAAGCAGTGGGCTCCCCAGCCCGACAAAGAGGCGTCCGTCGTGACGACAATTCACTCCGGGGTCACCAGAGGCATTCCTGCAGACAACTTGTCTGTCTGCATCCACCAGCTCAGCGCCTTGCGCACTGCTGGGTCCAAGGGAAGGCGCACAGCATAATCCTCCGACATTGGAGTCCAGCGCTGCAGCAGAGAGAGTTGTAGTGGTCTCATATGAGCCCTGGCCCAGGGCACTACTTCCATCGTGGCCGTCATAGAGCCCAACAGCTGCACATAGTCCCAAGCCCGAAGAGGAGAGGCTACTAGGAACTGGTCCACCTGAGCCTGAAGTTTGACAATCCGATTGTCTGGCAGGAACACTCTGCCCACTTGGGTGTTGAATCGAACTCCCAGATACTCCAGGGACTGAGTCGGGCGCAGCTGGCTCTTCTCCCAGTTGATGATCCACCCCAGGGAGCTCAAAAGAGCAACCACCCGGTCCACAGCTTTGCCGCACTCTGCATAAGAGGGGGCTCGGATCAACCAGTCGTCCAGATAAGGATGGTACTCCTTCCTTTCGCAGGAAGGCCGCGATGACCACCATTACTTTGGAGAAGGTCCGCGGAGCAGTAGCCAACCCGAAAGGGAGGGCTCTGAACTGGAAGTGTCGGCCCAGGACTGCAAAACGCAGAAAGCGTTGATGAGGAGGCCAGATGGGAATATGCAGGTACGCTTCCTTGATGTCCAAGGAAGCCAAGAACTCTCCTGCCTTCACTGCCGCTATAACAGAGCGGAGAGTCTCCATGCGAAAGTGCCGCACTTTCAAGGCCCGATTGACCCCTTTGAGGTCGAGGATAGGCCGGACAGAACCTCCTTTCTTTGGTACCACAAAGTAAATGGAGTAACGTCCCTTGCCAATCTGATTTTCTGGCACCGGAACGACCGCACACAGGCGGATCAGGTTGTCCAAGGTCTGCTGCACTGCCACAGCTTTGACCGGAGACTTGCTGGGAGAGAGTACAAACCCGTCTCTTAAGGGTCGGCAGAACTCTAACTTGTAGCCGTCTCTGATGACTTCCAGCACCCAAGCGTCTGAAGTTACTTTGGTCCACTCGCCCAGAAACGAGGACAGGCGTCCTCCAATCTGCACTGGACCATGGACCAGGACCCCGTCAATGGGTACGAGACCCTGGGGGAGGACCGGAGGGCGTACCTCCGGGACGGCGGTCTCTGCGAAAGGAATGCTGCTTGGGGGAGAAGTTCCTTTTGAAGGAAGAGGGGGCAGAGGAGCCCGACTTGCCCGGGCGGTACCGACGGGCTTCTTGAAACTGTCCTCTGGAGATACCGGGGCAAGCACTGGCCCGAGCCCTGACCTCTGGTAACCTCTTGCCCTTAGACGTGCCGAGATCGGTCACGATTTTGTCCAGCTCGACCCCAAAGAGCAGCTTGCCTTTAAAAGGCAACTTAGCCAGGCGGGACTTGAGGCGTGGTCCGCAGACCAATGTTTCAGCCAAAACCAGCGCCGCGCAGAGACTGTCTGAGCCATACCTTTAGCCGAGGCTCTCAAGACATCATACAGTAAGTCTGCCAAATAAGCCAAGCCCGATTCCAGGACCGGCCAGTCAGCCCTCAAGGAAGGATCCGAGGGGGAAGCCCGCTGCACAATCGTCAGGCACGCCCTGGCCACATAGGAGCCGCAAACTGAGGCCTGCAAACTTAAGGCAGCCGCCTCGAAGGACGACCTTAAAGCCGCTTCCAATCTTCTGTCTTGGGCGTCCTTTAGGGCCATGCCACCTTCCACCGGCAACGCCGTCTTCTTAGTCACCGCAGTGATTAAAGAATCCATGGTAGGCCAAAGAAAGGCCTCACGTTCACTTTCAGGCAAAGGATAGAGGCGGGACATAGCCCTAGCCACTTTGAGGCTCGCTTCCGGGACATCCCATTGAGCTGAAATTAAGGTGTGCATGGCATCATGCACGTGGAAGGTTCTAGGCGGGCGCTTCGTCCCCAGCATAATGGCAGAGCCAACAGGGGCTGAGGGAGAGACGTCCTCTGGCGAGGAAATCTTCAAAATGCTCATGGCCTGCAGTAACAGGTTGGGCAAATCCTCTGAGCGAAAGATCCGCGCTGCAGAGGGGTCATCCGCTCCATCCGAGCGAGAATCCGTCTCCTCCAAGGAATCCCCAAAGGACCGTTGGGAGAACTCAGATACGCTGCCCTCATCTACATCAGAGGAAACAGCGTCCTCTAAGGCCTGGGAATCCACCTGAGGGCGTTTACTTCCGGGGGCCTCAACCCCGTTATCGGACAAGGGAGAAGGGGCAGCGTTTTGCATAAGGAAAGCCTGATGCAGCAGCAAAATAAACTCTGGCAGAAACCCCCCAGACTGTGTATTTCAGCAGCCTGGGCCACAGCCTTAGACGCACCCTCAACCGGCGCTCGCAAGAGCGGGGGAGCAACATGCTGCGCATCCAAGATGGCGTCCGGCGCGACACTCCACAAAGGAGCCGCGCGGGAAGAACGGCGCTTAACTTTAGCCGCTTTTTTGCCGTCGCCCAAATCAAGGGCGGCCATGGCATGAACGTCTCCCAGCTCAAGGGCGGCCCAAGAAGAAGCCGTCCGAGCAGAGTGGCCGGCCAAGATGGCGGAGGCGAGCAGCGGGGATGGGCGTTTACGGCGGGAAAAACCGCCGCGCCGGATGAAGACCCGGGACACTGACCGGCCTCCAAACTGACACCCAACAAGGGCGAATCAGACTTTAAAACCCCCGCATCCCCGCTAGAAGCGCACACGCGGTCCGGGGAGCGATTCTTCGCGCCCTCGCCCTCCGACGCCATAGGCCACGTGGAGATCAATCGGGGAACCCCCTGCCCGCTATAAAAAGGTAAAAATTATCTGCTTCTCGCTCCGAGCTGTAACGACCTGGTGTCCCAGTGAGTAGCAGCAATAAACGTTTAAATAAACGTCGAAATAAACGCCCTTAAGGACGTCCAAAATTTTTTTTTTTTTTTTTAACGGAGCCAGCGGGAGGGGGGAGAAAAGGAGGGACCTGGCGCCACCAGGTTTGCACTTGCTCAAGAAGAGCCCTCAACCCCAGGCACTCAACAAAACCTAAAAATTAGGCTTGGAGGCCAGAGCTGCTGCTGTGTGTGACCACCACCTGCTGAGATAGAGAACATACTGAGGAGTTTCCGGCAGCACATGACCACATATAGGGAGGCAAAAGGATTGCTCTCTATCTCCACCTGCTGGTAGATGGACACAACCCACCAGTCTATGGATTGATCAGCATGATGATATGGAATTAAATTTGCTGATGACACAAAGTTATTCAAAATCATTAAATCGTGAGAGGATTGTGAAAAATTACTAGAGGACCTTATGAGACTGGGCGTCTAAATGGCAAATGACACTTAATGTGAGCAAGTGCAAAGTGATGCATGTGGGAAAGAGGAACCTGAATTATAAATACGTCATGCAAGGTTCCACGTTAGGAGTCACCAACCAAGAAAGGGACTTAGGTGTCATCATTGATGATACGTTGAAACCTGCTCAGTGTGCTGCAGCGGCTAAGAAAGCAAATAGAATGTTAGGTATTATTAGGAAAGGAATGGAAGATAAAAATGAGGATATTATAATGCCTTTGTATCGCTCCATGGTGCGAAAGCACCTCGAATATTGTGTTCAATTCTGGGCGCTGCATCTCAAAAAAGATATATTGGAATTAGAAAAGGTGCAGAGAAGGGCAACGAAAATGATAAAGGGGATGGGACGACTTCCTTTTGAGGAAAGGCTAAAGTGGCTAGGGCTCTTCAGCTTGGAGAAAAGGTGGCTGAGGGGAGATATAATAGAGGTCTATAAAATAATGGAGTGGAACAAGTAGATGTGAAGCGTCTGTTTACGCTTTCCAAAAATAATAGGACTAGGGATTGCAAGGATGCTACAAAGTAGTACATTTAAAACGAATTGGAGAAAAGTTTTCTTCACTCAACATGTAATTGAACTGTAGAATTCATTGCCAGATGTGGTAAAGGCGGTTAGCTTAGCAGAGTTTTAAAAAGGTTTGGACGGCTTCCTAAAAGGAAATGTCCATAGACCATTATTAAAATGGATGGGGAAAATCCAGCAAAAAATGCTTTGCACTTTTTTGGAATCTTGCCAAGTATTTGTGACCTGGATTGGCCACTGTTGGAAACAGGATGCTGGGCTTGATGTACCTTTGATCTGTCCCAGTATGGCAATACTTATGAGAAAGAGGGTAGTAATAATAGAAGCTTGCTCTGAGGAAAAGGATATCATCAGTGGTGGACCGCAGGGATCAGTCCTTGGGCCAGCTCTTAACATCTTTGTGAGCGATACTGTGAAAGGGAAAATTAGGTTCTTACCATGATAATTTTCTTTCCTTTAGCCATAGAAGATGAAGCCATTACGTATGGGTTGTGTCCATCAACCAGCAGGGGGAGATAGAGAACACTCAACTTTTCTCAGTGCCTCATGGCCAGCTAGCTCCAATGCCTCTTCAGTATTTGAAGCTTCCAAAGCAGTATGGCAAACTGCAATAGGAATAACATGAACTTTCCTCACAGCGAACGATGGCCCCTTAACAAGGGCATGAACTCAAAAAAGGAGGGAATGAACTCATCCTCCTGGAGGGAATAAACTCGTCCTCCACTTTGTATAAACGGAGGGAATACTTGCATCCTCCTGGAGGGAATAAACATCCTCCCAAAACATGAACTGGAGGGAATGAACTCATCCTCCTATACAGTGGGGGAAATAAGTATTTGATCCCTTGCTGATTTTGTAAGTTTGCCCACTGACAAAGACATGAGCAGCCCATAATTGAAGGGTAGGTTATTGGTAACAGTGAGAGATAGCACATCACAAATTAAATCCGGAAAATCACATTGTGGAAAGTATATGAATTTATTTGCATTCTGCAGAGGGAAATAAGTATTTGATCCCCCACCAACCAGTAAGAGATCTGGCCCCTACAGACCAGGTAGATGCTCCAAATCAACTCGTTACCTGCATGACAGACAGCTGTCGGCAATGGTCACCTGTATGAAAGACACCTGTCCACAGACTCAGTGAATCAGTCAGACTCTAACCTCTACAAAATGGCCAAGAGCAAGGAGCTGTCTAAGGATGTCAGGGACAAGATCATACACCTGCACAAGGCTGGAATGGGCTACAAAACCATCAGTAAGACGCTGGGCGAGAAGGAGACAACTGTTGGTGCCATAGTAAGAAAATGGAAGAAGTACAAAATGACTGTCAATCGACAAAGATCTGGGGCTCCACGCAAAATCTCACCTCGTGGGGTATCCTTGATCATGAGGAAGGTTAGAAATCAGCCTACAACTACAAGGGGGGAACTTGTCAATGATCTCAAGGCAGCTGGGACCACTGTCACCACGAAAACCATTGGTAACACATTACGACATAACGGATTGCAATCCTGCACTGCCCGCAAGGTCCCCCTGCTCCGGAAGGCACATGTGACGGCCCGTCTGAAGTTTGCCAGTGAACACCTGGATGATGCCGAGAGTGATTGGGAGAAGGTGCTGTGGTCAGATGAGACAAAAATTGAGCTCTTTGGCATGAACTCAACTCGCCGTGTTTGGAGGAAGAGAAATGCTGCCTATGACCCAAAGAACACCATCCCCACTGTCAAGCATGGAGGTGGAAATGTTATGTTTTGGGGGTGTTTCTCTGCTAAGGGCACAGGACTACTTCACCGCATCAATGGGAGAATGGATGGGGCCATGTACCGTACAATTCTGAGTGACAACCTCCTTCCCTCCGCCAGGGCCTTAAAAATGGGTCGTGGCTGGGTCTTCCAGCACGACAATGACCCAAAACATACAGCCAAGGCAACAAAGGAGTGGCTCAGGAAGAAGCACATTAGGGTCATGGAGTGGCCTAGCCAGTCACCAGACCTTAATCCCATTGAAAACTTATGAAGCGAATAGAATGTTGGGTGTTATTAGGAAGGGTATGGAGTCCAGGTGTGCGGATGTTATAATGCCGTTGTATTCGCTCCATGGTGCGACCGCACCTGGAGTATTGTGTTCAGTACTGGTCTCCGTATCTCAAAAAAGATATAGTAGAATTGGAAAAGGTACAGCGAAGGGCGACGAAAATGATAGTGGGGATGGGACGACTTTCCTATGAAGAGAGGCTGAGAAGGCTAGGGCTTTTCAGCTTGGAGAAGAGACGGCTGAGGGGAGATATGATAGAAGTGTATAAAATAATGAGTGGAATGGATCGGGTGGATGTGAAGCGACTGTTCACGCTATCCAAAAATACTAGGACTAGAGGGCATGAGTTGAAGCTACAGTGTGGTAAATTTAAAACGAATCGGAGAAAATTTTTCTTCACCCAACGTGTAATTAGACTCTGGAATTCGTTGCCGGAGAACGTGGTACGGGCGGTTAGCTTGACGGAGTTTAAAAAGGGGTTAGATAGATTCCTAAAGGACAAGTCCATAGACCGCTATTAAATGGACTTGGAAAAATTCCGCATTTTTAGGTATAACTTGTCTGGAATGTTTTTACGTTTGGGGAGCGTGCCAGGTGCCCTTGACCTGGATTGGCCACTGTCGGTGACAGGATGCTGGGCTAGATGGACCTTTGGTCTTTCCCAGTATGGCACTACTTATGTACTTATGTACTTATGAGGGAGCTGAAGCTGCGAGTTGCCAAGCGACAGCCCAGAACTCTTAATGATTTAGAGATGATCTGCAAAGAGGAGTGGACCAAAATTCCTCCTGACATGTGTGCAAACCTCATCATCAACTACAGAAGACGTCTGACCGCTGTGCTTGCCAACAAGGGTTTTGCCACCAAGTATTAGGTCTTGTTTGCCAGAGGGATTAAATACTTATTTCCCTCTGCAGAATGCAAATAAATTCATATACTTTCCACAATGTGATTTTCCGGATTTAATTTGTGATGTGCTATCTCTCACTGTTACCAATAACCTACCCTTCAATTATGGGCTGCTCATGTCTTTGTCAGTGGGCAAACTTACAAAATCAGCAAGGGATCAAATACTTATTTCCCCCACTGTAACTGTAACAAGAATCCTGAAGACTGTTTTCCGACTCCCCAAGGAATGAATGTAACTTCAGGAAACAAGAACAGCACCTAAAATCAGAATCACTGCAATACAGACAATCATACAGGGAGGGCTCATGGCTTCATCTGCTATGACTAAAAGAAAGAAAATCATCATGGTAAGAACCTAATTTTCCCTTCCTTGTCATCAAGCAGATGAAGCCATTACGTATGGGATGTAACAAAGCAATCCCTAAATAGGGTAGGAACAAGCAACACCACGCGCTAGCACCTGTGCTCCAAAACGCACATCCCTCCTGGCAGCCACATCCAGCCTATAATGTCGGGCGAAAGAGAGCTTAGAAGCCCATGTTGCAGCACTGCAAATCTCATGAAAAGATAGTGCTCCAGTTTCCGCCCAGGAAGAGGAAATCGCTCTTGTGGAATGTGCCTTAAAGGCTTCAGGCGGAGCCCGGCCAGACAGCAGATATGCTGAAAAGACAGCTTCTTTGAGCCAACGGGCAATAGTGGCTTTAGACGCTGAAGACCCTCTGCGAGGACCTGCAAACAGCACAAAAAGGATCAGAGGTCCTGAAAGAATTTGTAATTCGCAGATACTGCAACAGAGTCCTGCGCGCATCCAAAAGGTGCAACTGTCCAAATGAACCTGGAAACTCCTCCTCAACAAAGGAGGGAAGAAAAACAGGCTGGTTTAGGTGAAACGCTGAAACCACCTTAGGCATGAAGGAAGGCACGGTCCGAACCGTGACCCCTGACTCTGAGAATTGCAGAAAAGGGTCTCTACAGGACAGCGCCTGGAGCTCTGACACCCGTCTCGCCGAGGTAATGGCCACTAAAAAGACGGCCTTCAGTGTCAAATCTTTCTCTGAAGCTCGCCGTAGCGGCTCAAAAGGAGAACCCTGCAGAGCCTTCAAAACTAGCCCCAGGTTCCAAGCTGGACAAGGTGCCCGCACGGGAGGACGGAGCCGAAGCACCCCTCTAAGAAACCGTGCCACATCTGGATGAGCAGCTAAGAACACGCCTTCAACCTTGCCACGCAGGGAGGCCAATGCTGCCACTTGCACCCGCAGGGAATTATAGGCCAAGCCTTTGTGTACACCATCCTGCAAAGTCCACAATCGGCGAGACAGGAGCCCGCAACAGAGAAAGCGCTCTTGAAACACACCAGACTTCAAACTGGCACCAAATCCTGGCATAAGCCACGGAAGTGGAGTGCTTACGGGCCTGCAGGAGAGTGGAAATTACCTTGAGTAGCCTTCATCTCTCAATTGCGCCCTCTCAATCGCCATGCCATAAGACCAAAGCGGCAGGCATCCTCCATGGCCACCGGACTCTGTGACAACAGGTGCGGAACCAGAGGTAAAAGAAAGGGAGCCTCCAACAGCATCTGTCGGAGGTCCGCATATCAAGGCCTCCTGGGCCAATCCGGGGCGATGAGCACCACTTCTCCTGGATGCAGCCGAATCCGCAGGAGCACTCACCCTATCAAGGGACACAGAGGGAAGACATACAGCAAGCCCAAGGGCCAGGGTTGAGCCAAGGCATCCAACCCGGCAGCGCTGAAGAAGCACGGGACTTTGGCATTGGAACTGGTCGCCATAAGATCCATCACTGGCTTGCCCCATTTGGCACATATCTGCAGGAATACATCATCTGCTAGTTCCCACTCCGCTGGATCGATCTGATGCCTGCTTAGATAGTCGGCTTGCACGTTGCTCTGACCTGCAATGTGAGCTGCTGACAGGGAGTGTAGATGCAGCTCGGCCCAGTGGCAAATTAGTTCGGCCTGCGCGGCTAGAGCTCTGCACTGAGTGCTGCCTTATCGATTTATGTAGGCCACTGCTGTCGTGTTGTCTCACATCACTCTGACAGCCAATCCTTCCAGGGTCACTTGAAAGGCCAGAAGAGCCAGAAACACCGCTTTCAACTCCAGGCGGTTGATAGACCACTCCGACTCGTCGGGCGTCTACAGACGCATGCTTCCCCTGACAATGTGCGCCCAAGCCCTTCAGGCCGGCATCTGTCACCACTAGACACCAATCGGGGAGCGCCAGCAGCATTCCCCACTGCAACATGCTGTCTGAGAACCACCACTCCATACTGAGGCGGGCCGCAGGGAGCCAAGAAAGTCTGCACTGATAATCCTGAGATACTGGAGACCATCGTTGAAGTAGAGAATACTGTAGAGGTCTCAGGTGCGCTCTTGCCCATGGCACCACTTCCAAGGTGGCCGTCATCGGTCCCAACAGCTGGACAATGTCCCAAGCTCGTGGGCGGGGCATCCTCAGGAGCAGACGGACCTGATTCTTAAGCTTGCACCGCCTTTGTTCGGGAAGAAACACATAGCCTGAGGCTGTGTCGAACCTGGCCCCCAAATATTCTAGAGATTGCGAGGGGGTCAGGTAACTTTTGGCCATATTGACGACCCAGCCCAGAGATTGAAGGACTGAAACCACTCTGGCTGTAGCTAGATGACTCTCTTTTTCTGAGTCTGCTCTGATGAGCCAGTCGTCTAGGTACGGGAGAACCCGGATACCCTCTCGCCTGAGAAAGGCAGTTACTACCACCATAGCCTTGGAGAAGGTTCGGGGAGCTGTGGCGAGGCCAAAATCAGGGGAGAAAACCGCTCCCTGACCGCCCAGATCCTGCCCAGGGCTATCAGCTCTATTAGCAGCCTCACTCAGAGGACCCCCCCCCCCTCGGATTCAGGGCTCTCCGTCGCAACGGAGGCCGCGCCATGTGGAAAATCCAAAATGGCATCCACTGCCAGCTCAGAGAGCGAAAGATCGCCACTCGCCATGCTCGGGCCGGCTCTACCGTCTGTACAGCACAAATTACAGAGCCCCGCTGCTGATTTGCGCTTGCCACATTTAGAACAGCGCTTTACAGTCTCCGCAGCCATCGCGGAAAACAGCAGTAAAATTCAAAAAATGGCGGTTCGCACCAAAAAACGTCCCGATCGCGGGCCCTCCCCGGAGGAGTCAGAAAACACTCTTACCTCACTGGACCGAGTATCACAGCTCCGGTCCTGCAGAAGAATCTCAAGAAAAAAAACCTCTTTTCCAAGATCGCTGCGCTAAAGCGCGACGCAACTTTAATTATTTATTTATTTAACGCTGTGAGGAAAGCAGAGGCAAAACAGGTAAATAAAAACACTCTGGAGGCTCAGATAAGTGGGAAAGGCACGGAAAGTCGAACCAATGTGTCTGCATCCACTGAGTGGGAAAGAACAGGGAAAAGCAAGCTAATATGTCCACATCCACGGGGGCATGGGTAAGGCAGGGAAAGGGCTGACCTATGTGCCTTCAAAGTGAAGCTGCTATAGCCTCTAACACCCCGGCTAACAACTGGCAAGCCAGGAGCCACCACCAGGCAGATTTTGATGGAGCTCGAAGAAGCTGCAGCCACACTGCTTGGGGAGATAGAGAATACTGAAGAGGAAGTGGAGCTAGCTGGCCATGAGGCACTGAGAAAAGTTGAGTGCTATCTCCCCCTGCTGGTTGATGGACACAACCCATACGTAATGGCTTCATCTGCTTGATGACATGGAAGGACCATTTGGTAAGATGTGTTTCTTTGTGGATGATACCAAACTCTTAATAGGGTGGACACTCCGGAGGGTTTGGAAAGCATAAGGATCAATACAAAGCTTGGAGAATGGTCTAATAATTGACAACGAAGATTTAATGCTAAAAATGCAGGGTCATGCACTTGGGTTACAAAAATCCAAAGGAACAGTATAATATAAGGGGTGAAGTGCAGTGTACGAAAGAGCAGGTCTTGGAGAATGATTGTGACAGATGATCTTAAGGTGGCCAAACGGGTAGAAAATATATAGGAAAATACAAAATTTAGGGAAATATTTGTTACTATTCTTCATATATACAATTTTTTTTTTTTTAATTAATCTTGTTTATTGCAACAATAATAAACATTCCAACACAATAATAACATTTTGTGATTGGCACCATCTGTACACTCAAAACATTCTCATCTGTTGCAAACGTTTTTCCCCTCTTTTCCCCCCCCTCCACCACCCCCCCCCCCCCCCCCCCCCCCCCCCCCCCCCCCCCCCCCCCCCCCCCCCCCCCCCCCCCCGCAGTCCTCCCCTCCCTCCCTCCCATTCTTAGGAGCTTTCTATTGTTCGACTGGTGGACTCAGTTTTTAACAGTTTAGAAGTCTGCTTCTTGCAACTGGTGTCAGGGTGTCCCAATATGGAGCCCAGATCTTGCAAAAACCGTCTCCCCTTCTTGAGGCAAGGTCTCCAACTCCTCTTTTTTCCAGCATACAACATTGCATCATGGTTCCTCTCCACTGTGAAACACTCGGCCCCTCTTTTTGCAGCCATAGTTGTAAAATTGTTCGCTTTCCCATCAAGACAGTACGCTTCAAGAACGCCCTTAAGCCTTCAGGCGATTGTCCTTGCACAATGAACTTATCAAACAGTTGACCCGGAGAGGGGCGCCACCGGACTTTCCACATCTGTGAAATTTTAAGTCCCAGCTCTGTCCAAAACTGTTTCACCAGGGGGCAGGCCCAAAACATGTGTCCCAAGGTGGCCCCGACTCTCCCGCATTTTTGGCAATCATCAGTCTGTTTCAAAGTTGCTCTATAGGCTCGGTGAGGCGATATATACATTCGCATAACAAATTTGTATTGCATTTCTCTCCAGATTGCATTCTCTGTTACTTTATGTACTGTAGATAGGCAAATTGCCAACTGTCCCGGATCTATCTTCCACTGTAGTTCTGTTTGCCAGAGGGTTGACACTTTAGTACAGTCGTTTGCTTCCTGCAAATCCCGCAGGGTACGGTGAAAGTATTTCAAAGGTATTTTCAACTGCGCCTCCAGACCCAGAAAGTCATTCATAGTGTCCCATATATCCTGAGTCAGGCCCTGGCCCGGTAGGGTCTTTAAATAGTGATTAATCTGTAGGTAAGCAAAGTAGTCCCCCTGATCTAACCCAAACTCATCACACATACTTTGAAAGGTTTTAGGGGTCCCCCTTTCTGTGACTACCTGGAATAGATATTGTATTCCCCGGGAGGTCCATCTCTGAAACAACTTAGATGTTCCCCCCTCGGGGAAGGCTAGATTACCCCTCAAGGGAAGCAGGGGTGAGGCCGCACTATTCCATGTAAAGGCTTTACACATCCAGCGCCACACTTTCCGCAGGGGGTTGATTATGTGACCATACGCTCCCACCGTGGGCAATTCAACCGACGGAGCGTGTAGCCAGTATGCAAAATTTAAGGGAGCCATTAATGTTGTTTCCACCCCCGTACATGAGTAAAACTCTTTTGTGCGGAACCAATCTGACAGATATCTAGCACTACTAGCTATCGTGAACAGTTTTAGGTCCAACAACCCCAAACCTCCCTTCTTGTGTGTTTTCATTAATTGTTTAAGCCCTATACGTGCTCTCTTACCCTGCCACAAGAACCTTTTCAATGCTTTGTGGAGCCACCTCTCCTCTTTGTACCCCAACACTGCAGGGATCATTTGAAATACATATGTCCATTTGGGGAATATGAACATATTGTATAATGCAATTCTACCTTGTAAAGACAATGGTAGCCCCTGCCACCCCTGTAAGAGCTCTTGTGTACGTCTCCTCAATGGGTCTATGTTTTCTCGGTATACATTGGCTATGTCTGCCGTGATAATAATCCCTAAATATTTTAAGCGTTCTGTAGCCCATTGAAATGGAAAATGTCCCTCCCACTCTGAGCTCAGCGTCGTTGGTATTGGCAGAGCTAGTGATTTTTGCAGGTTGAGTTGTAACCCAGAGAAGAAGCTGAACTCATCTATCACCTCCAACAGTCTCTCTACTGATGCTCTTGGGTGAGTGAGAGTAAGAAACATATCGTCTGCAAAGGCTAGTATTTTAATATTTTCCCTATATAGGGTTACCCCCTGTATCTCTTGGTCTAACAGAATAGTACGGAGTAGAGGTTCGAGATATATTAAAAACAATAATGGTGACATCGGGCAGCCCTGTCGAACCCCTCGCTCCACTCGAAGGGGGGCAGATCTAGTTCCGTTTATTAATATCTCTGCCTGGGTATCCTTATACAATGCTTTCACCGCCTCTAGGTACCAGCCCCCCAACCCGATGTATTCTAGCACCTCAAACAAATAATCCCAGTTTACCTTATCAAAGGCCTTAGCGGCATCTAGACTTACCAATAATAGTGGGTCTCCCGTGTTCTGCCCATATGCCTCTGCTAGTAGCACCCTGCGCACATGTTGTGTGGCCTGTCTCCCTCTCACAAACCCTACTTGGTGTTCTCCAATAAGGTTAGGTATATATATCATCAGCCTGTCTGCCAGCACCCGAGACAGTACTTTAATGTCTACATTTAGTAATGATATGAGTCGATATGCCTCAACCTGGTCCTGTGGTTTATCTGGCTTCGGGATTAGTGTTATTAAGGCAGTATTCTCTCCAGGCGAGAAGAACCCCCGGTCCACTACCGCATCAAAGTATTCCACCAGGGGCCCAGTCACTTCCTGCGTCAACAACCGATAGTATTCATTAGAGAGCCCATCTGCCCCCGGTGCGGAACCCAGACACAGCGATCTCAGGACTCTACAAACCTCCTGCGCTCTTATTGGAGCTGTCAACGCCCGTTGTGCCCCCTCCGTTAATTTAGGCATTCTGGCATCCTCCAAATAGTCTCGTGTTAGTGGGCCCTGAAATCGCTCCTGTGCAGCAAATATGTCCGTGAAGTAAGTACGGAATGTTTGTGCAATCTCCTGCGGCTGAGTTACTCTCTTACCCTTATAATTCACAACTGCTGGTATGAAGTGTCTTGGCATGTTTGCTCTTGCTATTCTCGCTAAAAGTTTACCCGACTTATTTCCAAAGCGCTGAAAGTTCAGGCGTCTAACCATTAGTTGTTTCAACGCCTGAGCATGTATAAGGGAATTCAGTGCTACCTGGGCCGCAGACATCAGCTCCCTATTGGACTCGTTTGGGTGTAATAAATATCTCCTCCTTGCTGATCCATATTCTCTTTCTAGTCTCAGAATACTCGAGGCTAGGCGTTTCTTCCTAGCACTCATATATGCTATCACATGCCCCCTCATGACTGCCTTAGAGGCCTCCCAGAATATTATTGGTGATTCACAAGTGTCTAAATTCGTATCAACATAAAATTGCCATTTCTTAATTAAATATTCTTTAAATTGGGAATCCTGGTATAGGTATGAGGGAAATTTCCAGCGTCCACCCCCTGGGATCCCCCCCGAGAGCTCCAAGTCAATCCAGATCATAGCGTGATCCGATATCACCATTGGGCCTATTGCTGCCATATGGACTTTAAAGAACCACGAGGTAGATATCAAGATGTAATCTATCCTAGACCACGATTGGTGGGCCTTGGATTGGTGAGTATAGTCTTTGGTGGTGGGGTGTAGGGATCTCCATGCGTCTGTCAGATGTAGTTGATCGCAAAGTATCGGTAGTCCTCTCCCCCTTCCCACCCCTGGAGTCGCCTGGGTGGAGAGTCTGTCTAGTGTAGGGTCCTGCACTTGATTGAAATCACCTGCCCACACCCAGGGTGCATCAGTGTGTTTCATTCCCAACGCAATGAGAGACTGAAAGAAGTGTGGGCTATAATTATTTGGGCCATAAACTGTGCACAGGTAAAATTTTTGCCCCTGGTAGTTAATATGTAGTAAAACAATCCGTCCTTCTGTGTCCTTATATATCAGTTTTGTTTGACATGGCAGTCCCTTCCCAACCAGGACAACTACTCCACTTTTCCTATTCCCTGATGGAGAAGTAACAATCACCCACCCATTGCTGTTTGAGTTTTGCATGTTCTGTGTCCGTCAATTTTGTTTCTTGTAAACATGCTATATGTGTTCCCTGCCTCTTAAGTTGTGTGAGGATCTTGTACCTTTTCACTGGTGATGTAATACCAGAGACGTTCCAAGATACAATCCTTAGTTTATTACGATTAATATCTCTTCCTTCTCATAAGTGCCTTTAGAATATCAATGTCTGGCTCCCCAGGAGCCCAGCCCCTCTCCCAGGGAGATCTATATTGCGTCCCTACTGGGGACCACTGCCACCTCTCATAAATCTCGCTTTCTCCATTCACTCCGTCCACTCTCTCTTCTAATTTGAATCCCCTCCCCCCCTTTTGCTTGCCCCTTCCTTCTCTCCCCCCACCCAGGTCCCCCTCCCTCCCCCTTTTCCCCCCTCTCCCTCCCAAACAACAACAACAACAACAGTGTGAAAGTCACCTTAATGTTGAGGTTCTCTGACCCCCATATCCAAGAGATTATTACCCTGCAAACTGTTCCTCATAGATGTTCCTGGACCTGAACTTCGGCTCTTGTCCCAAACCAGTGGTCATTCATGCTGCGCCAATTCTTCTATTCAGCCGGTGTTGTCACTGACTCCGTTACTTTCGATGCTACTCACAAAGTCTTTAGCCGCTTGTTCTGAATCAAACGATCTCCAGACTCCATTCTGTTTAATTTTTAACACGGCTGGGTATATTAACATGAAGAGTATTTGCAAGGTATGTAATCTGCTACACAGCGGGGTAAATACCTTCCGTCTCTCTTGCAAAGCAGCAGAATAGTCCTGGTATATTCGTACCGGATTACCTTTAAGCTTTGTGGCCTCCCGTTTCAAACGGTATCCGTTTAGTATTTCTGTTTTGTGGACATAATTATGAACTTTGATTATCACTGGCCTCGGTGTCTGGCGATCTTCTCGAGCGCGTCCCAGTCTGTGTGCTCTCTCTAGGCTCAGGGCCCCCGCATGATCAGAAAGGGCAAACTCGTTTTTTAGCCAGGCCTCCAGCTCCGTGATAAGAGTTCTGTCTCCCACCGACTCCGGCACGCCTATCAGCCGTAGATTGGACCGTCTGGACCTATTTTCGAGCTCATCTATTTTTGCAGTGAGCGAGACTACCGACTCTTTAAGCTTATTTACTGCCGCCGGTGTTGTCGCGGTGGCGTCTTCCAAATTTGAGACGCGTTGTTCAAGTTCTCCGGTTCTCCGGGTAAGCTCTGCCTGCGAAGCGGTAAAGTTTGCAATTTGCATCGAGAGTTTTTCCAGCCTCGGTTCTATGGCGGCTTCCACTACTGCTGTCAGCTGTGCGAGTTGTTCTTTGTTGAATCCCGCGCTTCCACCCAGCGGCCATTTTGTTTCCGCCGGTACGTCGTCCACCCGAGTCTTTTCTTTCTCGCGTTTGCTCGTTCTACTCGCCATTCCTTTAGAAGTGGAGTCCACAAATTTGTCCATACCGCTTTGGGCTACCCCCTGGTGTTTTGGTCCGCTATTCCGCTTTTGCAGGGTTAGTATGAAGTTGCAAAGGGGCCAGATTCCTCAGAGAGAGCTCTCCTCGCGTCCTGCTCCCTCTAGCACATCACGTGACTCCATATATACAATTTTTTAAAAACAATTCAATGGGAAAATTAGGTTCTTACCTTGGTAATTTTCTTTCCTTTAGTCATAGCAGATGAAGCCATTACGTATGGGTTGTGTCCTTCAACCAGCAGGGAGAGATAGAGAGCACTCAACTTTTCACAGTGCCTCATGGCCAGCCAGCTCCACTGCCTCTTCAGTATTTGAAGCTTCCAAAGCAGTATGGCAAACCGCAATGGGAATAACATGAACTTTCCTCACAGCGAACGATGGCCCCTTAACAAGGGCATGAACTCAAAAGGAGGGAATGAACACATCCTCCTGGAGGGAATAACTCGTCCTCCTTATTGTATAACTGGAGGGGATACACGCAACCTCCTGGAGGGAATAAACTCATCCTCCAAAACATAAACTGAAGGGAATGGACTCATCCTCCTATAAGTGAACATGAATCCTGAAGACTGTTTTCCAACTTTCTCCCAAGGAAGGAATTTCAGGAAACAAGAACAGAACCTGAAATCATACAGGCAATCATACAGGGCTCATGGCGTCATCTGCTATGACTAAAGGAAAGAAAATTACCAAGGTAAGAACCTAATTTTCCCTTCCTTGTCATCAAGCAGATGAAGCCAATACATATGGGATGTATCAAAGCAATCCCTATATAGGGTGGGAACAAGTCACACCACGCGCTAGCACATGCTCCAAAACGCGCATCCCTCCTAGCAGCCACATCCAGCCTGTAATGTCGGGCAAATGAGAGCTTCGAAGCCCATGTTGCTGCACTGCAAATCTCATGGAGAGAGTGCTCCAGTTTCAGCCCAAGAGGAAGAAATCGCTCTTGTAGAAGGTTAAATTATGTCTTACCTGATAATTTTCTTTCCATTAGTCCCAACAGATCAATCCAGAGACTAGTGGGTTGTGTCCCTCTACCAGCAGGTGGAGATAGAGAGAACTTCAGAGTTTACTATATATAGACACGTGCAGCCATCTTATTCTCAGTAATGTCGATACCAAAGCAAGTGAAAAGCCAAGCAATCCACCATCACAGTTCATTCCTGTCTCAAGAACACCTTTGCAGGCTCTTCCTCCACCGCACCAGCGGGAGAGAAAACACCTACGTGTCAAATTGTCAACATGAGAGTAGTCCATGCTTCGTAGTTGTCCATCAGTATCCAACGATCCCTTAAGAAAGAGAGAACCTAGTGGAACAAAAGAGGAACAAACACCCCTCTGGTGACTATGTACCTTAAGCCACCACACACACAATAAAGGGCGGGCCTCTGGATTGATCTGTTGGGACTAATGGAAAGAAAATTATCAGGTAAGACAATTTTATCTTCCATAGTGTCCCACAGATCAATCCAGAGACGAGTGGGATGTACAAAAGCAGTCCGGTAAAGACTCCCAGTAAAACTTAACAAATCCTCAAGACGGAGAACGGGCATACCCCAACCCCCAAGAGGGCTCACGAACATCAGATGCTAATCACGATATGCCCCAGAACGTGGAACCAGAAACCACCAACGCTAGAGCAGAGCATGGTACCAGGTTCCGAAAATAGCGAAAGCCGGACATCCAAAATCTGAGGAAAGGCGGTAAGCAACAAGGAGAGAGAATTTCTCCACGCCGAACCTACATAAATATCTGCAAGCCTGAACATACAGCGAAGCAGCGCAATTCAACGTAAAACTGTATACCTGTGCCCAGAAAGGAATCCAGAAGCCAAGCCGCCTGAGGGACGGTGCGAGTGTCCAGGAGAAGAAAGCTGCGCTCAACTTGCAGCGATAGAGCAGTATTCAACATGCCGCAAAGAACTGCGCTGAAAAGCAGCGATGGAACAGCACACAAATGCAGTGATGGGGCTGCAATCAACCTACCGCAAAGAAGTCGTGTACAGGGATGGAGCCGCGCTCCGATTCCCAGAATGAAGTCGCGCTAAACATCCAGCACAGGATCTGCGCCCAACCTACAGAAATGGAGATGTGTTCAACAGAACATGCTGGCGCTGAAATCTAAATGACGCTATGGAGCCGTGCTCAACAGAGAACAATAGAGTCAATCCCAACCCTGTATCAATAGAACGGTGCCCAACATGTGGCCAAGGACCTGCGTACAACTTACCGCAAAGAACATAGAGAAACTGCTCAACATGCCCCAAAGCAACCATGCTCAAGATGCCGCAATGGAGGTGAACTCAACATGCAGCAACAAAGCTATGCTCAACATGTAGGAATGAAGCTGTGCTCAACCTGCATGAAAAGAGCCAAGTTCAACATGCCACAAGGAAGCTGTGCTGTGCTCAACATAGAACAAAGAACACAGAAGGAGATCCAGAAAACAGCCATAAAGGCACTGCCAGGTGAGACTTGGCGTTTATCCCAAGCTCCAGAGGAATATGAAAGTAAACTGAACTAACCTCCTCAAATTAAAGGAAGCAACACACAGCCACAAGGCAGAAAGGAAGAAACAACTTGCCAGGCCAAAACGCAAAATGAAGCAGGCCTCTAAAAGGAAAGTGATTAAAACCAGCTAATGGAGAGAAGCCAAGCAAATCAGAACCTCCCTATGTCAAGGAGAAAAATACTGTTAAAAAAAAAAAAAAAAAGAAGCAAATAGCAGGGGCTTCACCAGCAAATGCCAGGAGCACCAAAAATCCGACTCCTGAAAGGGAACTGCCCAGCAGCCGTAAAAGACTGACAGTCAAGAAACATAGACCAAGCCTGCAGCCTACACGCAGCCAGCAAGAGACCCCTTCAGTTCGAACTGACAGGAGAAGACCTCCAAATCGCAAAGGTACCGATCCCAGAAGGACTCAAGACCAGAATTAGATGCCGGAAGCGTAAATGAAAGAAACTTCGCAAGCGCTCCCTTAGACTATCTTACCTCAAGCAGACCAAGCTGGATGGCCTGAGCCAGAGCCAGGACAACTGCATTAGCTGAAGCAAGGCTCGCCGGTCTGATCCGAGCAAGGCTCGACGTTCCGATCCGAGCAAAGCTCGACGTTGAGATCCGTAGGCCGACCTGACAGCCTGAGTTGTAGCCAGGCCCTGGGCCGAAGAAATCTTAACAGCCTGAGCCCGTTCACCAGTCGAAGTCGGAGCAAGGACGCCGGCTTGAGCCGGGATATGAATTGCTTCAGCCAATACAAGGCTCAACGGCCCGATCCGAAACAAGACTCGGCGGCCTGAGCCGAACTCAGGCTCGACGTCCGGAGCTAAGGCCAGATTCAATGGCCTAAACCGGAGAGAAGCTCGACGGCCTGAGCAAAGCTCGACGGCCATAGCCAGAACAAAGCTCGAGAGCCTGAGCAAGGCCAAGAAAGCTCTACGGCCTGAGCCAGAGCAAAGCTCGACGGCCTGAGCTGGAACAAAGCCCAACAGCCGGAGCAAAGTCTGCAAAACTTGACGGCCGGAGCCAGAGCAACGAGCCACGGTCTAAACCATGTACCGTGTTCAGTTTTCCCTGAAAATAAGTTCCCTCATCGGAAAAACTGAGCCGGAGCAAGGCTCAACGATTAGATCAAAGGAGAGGCTCGATGGCCTGACCCCAATAGAGGCTTGACAGCCTGAGCCTGTTCAATGGTTGATGATCTGCGCCAGAGTAAAGCTTAACAGCCTGAGCCGTAGCAAAGCTGAAGCAAAAACCTACTGCCGCAGCAGGAGCAAGGCCCGACGGCCTTAGCCGGAACCAGGCCCGACGGCCTCAGCCAGAACAAAGCCCGACGGCCTCAGCTGGAGCTAGGCCTCAGCCGGAGCCAGGCCCAACGGCCTGAGCAAGGCCCTCCATCCACATCTGGAGCAAGGCCCGACGGCCTCAGTTCGAAGAATCCTCAACAGCCTCAGACTGACAAAGACCCGGCGGCCTCAGCCGGCACAACACCCGTCAGTCTCCGCCAGAAAAAGGCCCTACGGCTTCCACTGGAAACCGACAATTTCAGCTGCAACAAGGCCCAGATGGATCAAATCTATCCGCTCTCCTGCACCACTAGCATCCCCTGAAGTCGCCAACCGAACGCGCTGTCCGTCAACAAGGGAGACTACAGTAGACAGGAGCAGCTCCAGAGTCCTCCAAATAGGATAAGACCCAATACCTCAGAATGGGAAGAAACCAAAGCCACTTGTTAGCCAATGAATACAGACACAATGACACACAGACCGACAGGTCCCTTGTGCAGCCTTTCAACCCACCCCTAAGGATGGTGACGAAGGAAGCTAGCACGCACCAGAGACCTAGAATGCAGCTTGCGGAAAAATCCAGCCGCCTGAAACAGAAGAGCCCATATAGCCAGAAGGGAATTAACCAAGGACTAGAGAATCTAAGACTCATTCTCAAACACCCAGAGCCTGTGCTGAAGGAAGCCAGGAAACACATGTAAAATTATAAAGTCTACTGAGGCTGTGCTGAACAGCTCCAGACAGCAAAGCTGAGGAAGACAGACACTCTGCCTCTAAAGGCACCATTACCATGGAAACCTGCAGAAAATAAAGAACTGCAGTGAAAAAAGAACAGGCCTTCCAGCAGCACGGAAACAGAAAAAATAAAGCAGCTAGGCACATGAAGCTTGTATTGACACTGCACTAGACAGCAGACTGGACTACCGGATTTATTGTCTGCCTGCTCCATGAAAAAAATAAACCCCTACAAAGACCCAGAGGCCACTCAGCATAAATTAGAGACAAAAGGGCCCCGGACCCCCGCAAGAAGGGCCAGTAACATGTACAGCCCCAAGGAAACCAAGAAATCATAGAGAAGGCAAAAACCTTCATCGACAATAGCAGGAAGCATATAACTCCTGCTGCCGCAGTCTCGAAAACCGAGACCCGGGAAAACGCACCAAAGAAACGAGGAGCCGCCCCCAGGCTGTCCCCGCTAAACATTGAAGAACTCCACGTCAGAAAAACAAAGAGAAGCGAGCGGTTTACCACACACGCTCCTTTCTCCCCAGGCGGTCGACGACCAAATTCTGGGCAGGACCCAAATCCTACCACTCGGAGCACTTCCCCGCTGTGACTCCGATAACGTCCGGGAAACAGAACCATCTGAAAAGCGCGCAGGCCAAAAGCCCTGCACAAGATGGCGTCCGCTACGGTGAAAAGCCCGCCAAAACCAATACCGCGGACTAAAAATTCTAGCGGAGAGCAACACCCCCGCTTGTTAAAACCTGAAAGGTCCCTGGAAACTCGCAATCTCCCCCAGAACCACGTGAGACCCAAGCTCCAAGCACAGTTCTCCGCAATAAAAGAAGTAAAAAAAACACTCTTACCTCACAGAAAGGAGAAAATGAGCCCAAGGGAGGAAATACCAACCATTGCTGTATCCCCACAGAGCTATCACCATCTCTGCTACTTCATTCGGCTGTGCATCCCGTTTTTGTGTTGTTGTTTTTTTTTTTAAGACAGGAGTGCCAGGGAAGCCATAACTCAGAGACAAGTTATCACCACAGCATGGAAGCAGCACAGGGGTAGGGGAGGAACCTGGCCCACCAGGTGTAACCCTACTGGCCCAATCTGGCCACAAACCCCTAGCTCAACAAAACCTGAGTGAACAGGCGAGGAGCAGATTTCAAAGCGCTCAACAAAACCTGAGGGAACAGGCTAGGAGCAAACTCAATCCAGAGAGCTGCACAGGATGTGTCCATCCACCTGCTGAGATAGAGAGAATACTGAGAGTAAGATGGCTGCACGTGTCTATATATAGTAAACTCTGAAGTTCTCTCTATCTCCACCTGCTGGTAGAGGGAAACAACCCACTTGGTCTCTGGATTGATCTGTGGGACGCTATGGAATGTGCCTTAAAGGCTACAGGCGGAGGCCGGCCGGCAAGCAGATAAGCTGAAAAGATAGCTTCTTTGAGCCAGCGGGCAATAGTGGCTTTAGACGCTGGCGACCCTCTGCGAGAACCTGATAGTAAAACAAACAAATGATCAGAGGTCCTGAAAGAATTAGTAACTCGCAGATACTGCAACAGAGTCCTGCGCACATCCAACAGGTGCAACTGCCCAAAGGATTCTGGAAACTCCTCCTTAACAAAAGAGGGTAGCAAAATAGGCTGGTTTAGGTGAAACGCTGAAACCACCTTAGGCATGAAGGAAGGCATGGTACGAACCGTGACCCTGGACTCTGAAAACTGCAGAAATGGGTCTCGACAGGACAGCGCCTGGAGTTCTGACACCCGTCTCGCCAAAGTAATGGCCACCAGAAAAATGGCCTTTAGTGTCAAATCTTTCTCTGAAGCTCGCCGTAGCGGCTCAAAAGGAGAACCCTGCAGAGCCTTCAAAACTAGCCCCAGGTTCCAAGCTGGACAAGGTGCCCGCACGGGAGGACGGAGCCGAAGCACCCCTCTAAGAAACCGTGCCACATCTGGATGAGCAGCTAAAGACACGCCTGCAACCTTACCATGAAGGGAGGCCAATGCTGCCACTTGCACCCGCAGGGAATTATAGGCCAAGCCTTTTTGTACACCATCCTGCAAAAAGTCCACAATCAGTGAGACAGGAGCCCGCATGGGTGTGATCGCTTTTGAAACACACCCAGCCTCAAACTGGCGCCAGATCCTGGCACAAGCCACGGAAGTGGACCGCTTGCGGGCCTGCAGGAGAGTGGAAATAACATTATTGGAATAGCCTTTGCCTCTCAATAGCCATGCCGTAAGACCAAATCGGCAGGCGTCCTCCATGGCCACCGGTCCCTGCGACAACAGGTTCGGTACCAGAGGTAAAGGAAGGGGAGCCTCCACTAGCATCTGTCGGAGGTCCGCATACCAAGGGCCCCTGGGCCAATCCGGGGCGATGAGAACTACTTCTCCTGGGTGAAGCCGAATCCGCAGGAGCACACGCCCTATCAAGGGCCACGGAAGGAACACATACCAGAGGCCAGGGTTGAGCCAAGGCATCCAACCCGGCTGAGCGAGGATCTCTCCGTCTGCTGAAAAGCACGGGACTTTGGCATTTGAGCTTGTCGCCATAAGATCCATTACGGGCTTGCCCTATTTGGCACATATCTGCAGGAATACTTCGTCTGCCAGTTCCCATTCCGCTGGATCGATTTGATGCCTGCTTAGATAATCGGCTTGCACGTTGCTCTGACCTGCAATGGGAGCTGCCGACAGAAACTGTAGATGCAGCTCAGCCCAGTGGCAAATCTGTTCAGCCTGCGTGGCCAGCGCTCTGCACTGAGTGCCGCCTTGTCAGTTTATGTAGGCCACTGTTGTCGTGTTGTCCGACATCATTCTGACAGCCAATCCTTCCAGGGTCACTTGAAAGGCCAGACGCACCTGAAACACCGCTTTCAACTCTAGGCGATTGATGGACCACTCCGACTCGTTGGGTGTCCAAAGACCCTGGGCATGCTTCCCCTTATAATGTGCGCCCCAGCCCTTCAGGCTGGCATCTGTCACCACTAGGCACCAATCGGGGAGCGCAAGCGGCATTCCTCGCCGCAGCATGCTGTCTGAGAGCCACCACTCCATGTTGAGTTGGGCCGCAGGGAGCCAAGAGAGTCTGCATTGATAATCCTGAGATACTGGAGACCATCGTTGAAGCAGGGAATACTGCAGAGGTCTTAGGTGCGCTCTCGCCCAGGGCACCAAATCCAAGGTGGCCATCATCGATCCCAACAGCTGGACAATGTCCCAAGCTCGCAAGCGGGGCATCCTCAGGAGCAGACGGACCTGATTCTGAAGCTTGCACCGCCTTTGCACGGGTAGGAATACATATCCCGAGTCTGTGTCGAACCGTGCCCCCAAATATTCTAGAGATTGCGAGGGGGTCAGGTGACTTTTGGCTACATTGACGACCCAGCCCAGAGATTGCAGTACTGAGACCACTCTGGCTGTAGCTTGATGGCTCTCTGTTGCGGAGTCCGCTCTGATGAGCCAGTTGTCTAGGTATGGGTGAACCCGGATACCTTCTCGCCTGAGAAAAGCAGCTACCACCACCATTACCTTGGAAAAGGTTCGGGAAGCTGTGGCGAGGCCAAAAGGCAAGCCCCGAAACTGGAAATGTTTTCCCATCACCGCAAACCGCAGAAACTTCTGGTGCGGGGGCCAAATTGGAAAGTGCAAGTAAGCTTCTTTCAGGTCCAGAGACGTAAGAAACTCTCCTAGCTGTACCGCCGCACTGACGGAGCGCAGGTTTTCAATGTGAAAATGCTGCACTCTTAGGGACTTGTTTAATTCTTTTAAGTCCAGAATAGGGCGAAAAGACCCACCTTTTCGCGGCACCACAAAGTAGATGGAGTAGCGGCCGCAGCCAAAATAGGCGGGAGGCACCGGGGGAAACCACCCCAATGTGAATCAAGCCTTGTAAGGTCTCCTCTACCGCCGCCCGTTTGGCGGCAGAACCGCATCGGGACTCCACAAACACGTCTCTCATCGGGGCACCGAATTCTATTCGGTATCCTTCTCTGATCAGGTCCAAGACCCACTGATCTGAGGTAATCTTGGCCCACTCCTCGAGAAAGAGGGAAAGACGTCCTCCTATAACAGGAATCGAGGAGGGGGCCGGCGCACCCTCATTGAGAGGGTCGCCCTTGAACTCCAGGTCTTGAGCCTGCTGCTGCGGAACGTTTGTCCAAGCGAAAGGAGTTCCTCTGCTGAAAACCGGCCACAAGAAGTGGACCCAGCAGAATGCCCCGGGAGGTACCTTCTAGCTTCACGGAAGCGAGGTCTATAAGAGGAGTGAACCGCCTGACCCTTGGAGGGAGGCCGCGGCCTATCCTCGGGTAAGCGCTGGGGTTTAGCATCTCCCAGGCCTTTCACAATTTTCTCCAACTCCTCACCCAACAGGAGAAAGCCTTGAAAGGGCAACTTCACCAACCTTTGCTTAGAGGCCATGTCCGCCGCCCAATGCTGTAGCCACAGAAGACGGCGAGCCACCACTGCTACAGCCATCTGTTTAGCCGAAGCTCTGACAATATCAGAAAGGGCGTCAGCCAAAAAGGACAAGGCTGACTCCATTCGCGGAGCCACTTCAGACAAGGGCTCCGCTCCATCACCGGGCTGTTCCACTGCCTGTTGCAACCATGCCAGGCAGGCTCCAGCAGCATAACAACTGCATGCAGACGCCCAAATAGTAAGACCAGCAATTTCAAAAGATCGTTCAAGTGCTGATTCCAGTCTACGGTCTTGCATGTCCTTCAGGGCAACACCTTCAACCGGAAGGGTAGTTCTCTTTGTCACAGCTGTGACTAGGGCATCCACCTTAGGCATTGCAAAGCGAGCCAAATGCTCCTCACTCAAGAGGGTATAATTGCCCCATAGCCCTGGAAACTTTCAAAGATCCTTCGGGGTCAGCCCATTGAGCTGAAATAAGCTCTTGGATGGGGTCATGCAAAGGAAAGGCTCGAGCAGGCTTTTTGGTACTTGCCATCCTTGGATTTCCAGAGGAGGCCACGCCACTTCCAGGATCTTCAATAGAGAGGACCTGTAAGACAATCTGAAATAAGCGCTGGCAGCTCCTCTCGGTGGAAAATCCTCACTGCGGACGGATCATCTGGATCCAGTGGCCCTTCTGCACCTTCCTCTGGTTCCTCTGGCCACGAGGGCCTGCCAGACCCCTCAGAGTCACCACATCCCGACCACGGGGGGGAAAGGGGGGGTGTGCCACTCTCTGAAGGGGAATTTACCCTTCTGCGCTTCTCTTGCGGCCAGCTATCAGGGAAAAACGCCTCAGAGGCAATCCCAGACCTGCATCCACCGGAGGGGCAGTAAGGGGGGCCATAGAAAACCCCTGTGGCTGAGCTCTTTTAAGCATATATGCATTATGAAGCAATAATACAAAGTCAGGGGAGAAAAACTCGCCCTGGGCACCCGGTTCCAGTCCGGGGCTAGTAGCTCTTTGACCAGCCTCAATTCGACGGCCCCCTCCGGTCTCCAGACCCTCCGCCTCAGCAGGGGTCGTGCCATGTGGTGCTTTCAAAATGGCGCCCGCTGCCAGCTCCACCGAGCGGGAAGAATCATCGCTTGCCATGCTCGGGCCGGCTCTTACGCCTGAACAGCACGTTTTACAGAGCCCCGCTGCTGATCTGCGCTTGCCACACTTGGAACAGCGTTTAACACTCTCTGCAGCCATTGCCGAAAAAACGGCGGAAAATTCAAAATGGTGGCTTCGCACCAAAAACGTCCCGATCGGGGCCCTCCCCGGAGGAGTCAGAAAACACTCTTACCTCACTGGACCGAGTATACAAGCTCCGGTCACGCTGTAGAAACTGAAGAAAACCTCTTGCTTTTTTTTTTTTTAAACGCTGTGAGGAAAGTAGAGAAAACAGCAAAAGAGGCAATCAAATCAACTCCGGAGGTACAGAACAGTGGGAAAGGCAGGGAAAGGCGAACCAATGTGCCTGCATCCACCAAGTATAGAGTTGGAAAGAGCAGGGAAAAGTGAAACTAATGTGCTCACATCAACTGGGGGGATGGGTAAGGCAGGGAAAGGGCTAACCTATGTGCCTTTAAAGTGAAGCTGCTATAGCCTCTAACATCCCGGCTAACAACTGGCAAGCCAGGAGCCACCCCCAGGCAGATTTTTTAAGGAGCTTGATCAAGCTGCAACCACCCTGCTTGGGGAGATAGAGAATACTGAAGAGGCAGTGGAGCTAGCTGACCATGTGGCACTGTGAAATTTGAGTGCTCTCTATCTCCCCCTGCTGGTTGATGGACACAACCCATACGCAATGGCTTCATCTGCTTGACAAGGAAACACAATATGCAACAGAGTACTATTCAAAATAAATTTAACTGAAAATAACCTAAAGCCCACAATTTACTACAAATCCACTCAAAATGCTAAGATCACAATACATTGAACATCAGATAACACCCTATCATTCATTTGAGAGTTAAACTTCTCTTAACATTAATCATTCAGTTTCTACATATTTTATACATAGGGTTTAACAAAGTTGATCTGTTGGAACAAGCAATGAATTCAGTGGAATATCACAGTCTCTTCTTATGCCTGCACTAAATAAAATGTCCAGCCGCTGGAAAATTGCAGCGCATCAAAATCCTTTTCAAATACCTCTAACACAATTGGAGCAATTTCAATCACTTACTCCTTTGACTCCCACATTCTGGATACTGTCATTTTATTTGGCCATAGACATACAACAATTCAAGCTGAAATGTTCAAATGGTTGATTCAGACAGCTTTACACAAAACTGTGTTTTGCTGACTGGTGTCCTCAGGAGCTGTTGAACAATGTTGCCCAACTCAGCATCTATACTCATCTCTACTATAATAAAAGGCACCTTCAACGTTCTGAAGCTGACTCTGTGGCTTCAAGTGAAGGGTTCATTAGCGTTAGGTTCATCGCTCTGTCACCATCTCTGTCGGTCCCGCCCTCGCGCCTCTGATAGGTCCACCGCCCTCAACGTCATCATGTTTAGACATCGAGGGCGGCGGACCTATCAGAGGCATGAGGGCGGGGCAACAGAGATGGTGACAGAGCGACGAACATGAAGAAAAAAAAACCCTTCACTTCAACCACGGAGTCAGCTTCACCACGTTGCAGGTGGGTGGCTGGAGGGGAGGGAAAGAGAGGGGGCAACTACCCTGGAACTAACTTGGAGGGGGGCCAGACGGACACAGAAACTGGGATGGAGGGAGGGAGGGATGGAGGGGGGACCCAGAAACTGGGAGGGAGGGGGGGGGGGGGGAACCCTGGAACAGGGTGGGTGGGTGGGAGGGAGGGACACTGGAACTTGGAGGGGGGTGGACCCTGGAACTTAGAGGGGGGCCAGGCGGACCCAGAAACTGGGATGGAGGGGAAGCGACCCTGGAACTGGGTGGGTGGGAGGGAGAGTGGACACTGGACCTTGCAGGGAGGGCAGACCCTGAAACTGGGAGGGACGGGGCCCCTGGCACACACTCTCATTCTCACACACACACTCTTGCACACAGTCTCACTCTCTCTGTCACACACACTCACTCTTTCTGTATCACACAATCACTCTCACACACACTTTGAGGAAAACCTTGCTAGCGCCCGTTTCATTTCTGTCAGAAACGGGCCTTTTTTTCCTAGTAATGACTAAAAGGCACAGAAGACATCTTAACATCTACAATACACCAAAATAATACCATAATAATCCCAATTTAAGTACTATTATAACTTACTACCACTTATCAAAAAAAGTTCAGTGAACCCTCCAGGGTGGGAATTCATACCAGGACTAACTGCCCCAAAACGCTAGCACATGCACCATGTGTACTCTTCTTATACTATACAATCATCTAAAACATTGTTCACTGTCTCACAACCTTTTAAATTAATTCATCCCATTCTACTTCTCTATCGAGTTCAATTGGTTGAACTGTGTGCCAGGGAAAAAAAAAAGTTTTGTTCTAACCTAAGACTTGCGATATATTGCCCCCTCTGTTGCTCTTAGCCTGCAATAACACTAAACTTTAAATCTTGCAGTAAATACTGTTTTCCAATCCAATGATCAACGAGGGGTACTTCTATGTGATGTTTTAGGTGATTGCATAGTATAAAAAGAGTATGCATGGAGGGAATCACTCCCTAAGGTACTCAGCATTTAGCAGAGAAAACCACCAACTCTTGAGCACGTGCCCCAAAACTAGGGGCATATAGCCTGCAATAATATGGTGTCAATATGGCAGTCTTCCTACTGGCAAAAAAAAAAAAGGAGGGGGGGGGGGGAGGGAGAAGAGTGTACTAACCACTGTGAGAGCCACAACACTTGGGCCTGAAACAGCACAAGTCAGCTGTGGCCCAAAGGCACTTGCTGCCTCACATTTTCCAAGCTACAGACATCTCAGCACAGTACATCCCCCTCCAGATGGAAGAAGCCTGAAGACATTCTGGGAAAGCATCAAGCTGCTACCCGGGCTAGCACTGCAGACCTGCTGAAGCTTGTGGGCACTCTGGGATAACAATTGGGTTGCCTGTAGAGAATGGAACAGGGATGTTTTGTCCCTGTCCCCACAGGCTCTGTCTCCATCCCCACCCCTTCCCCGCAGATTCTGTCCTCAACTGAAGAAGCCTCAAATACTTATGATTTTATATTTAAATCTTTTTATTAAAGTATAAAAAGGAATATGCTGGGCAACTGTTGCTTATAAATCACAAATAGAAAATGATAACAATGAGCAACTATAATAACCCTCCATCAGCACCCTCTACCCTTCCCCAACAACAGCTAACTTCTACTACTCCAAGGTACAAAACACAACCCATTCTGTATGCCCTAGTGGGGGAAAAACATGCCCTATGAAGCACTGTTATGATTTTTTAATCTGTGGATGAATTGTTATGAAATCATCAATAATCTCAGGATTCAGTCTAACTCTCCTGTCTTCCACAGCCCTTCCTGAAATAGAAAATGCCTTCTCAGAAGATGTGCTGGTAGCAGGAATGTACAGGATCCACCATGCAAATTTTTCCAGTTGTGGTCAGCACTTTTGCTTGTTTTTCCAAAAAATGATCATTGCCTGCATCACTCAAACATAAATAACTGTCCAACTTATTAACAACCTTCAAAGTAGAGCATGACACAGGGATAAAGCCTGTTCCCGTCCCCTCAGGCTCTGTCCCCGTGGGTTCCCGCCCCATACTCTAGTCACATGTCCAGCCCTCTGCAAGGCCAATCCCATCAATCACAGAAGCCTGAAGACACACAGCCACTGGAATACCATTAGCCCCCCACCCTTTTTTCACAGCAGCACCAGAGTTAAGAGCAAGAAAAAGGAATGGGGAGAGGGGGTGGCAGAGAGTAAGTTGATAGATGTAAAAGATCAAAAACCCCTATTCACTCAAAATTTTAACGTGAGCACTTATCACTAATACAGCATGTATATATCATTCTTTCTGAGGGTCTCCCCTTTTCATTATATAAACATCCAACTTTCTGGCTTCAGTGAATGACATAAAATGGAGAGAACCCTCAATTCCTTGCAATTCATTAAATGCTCACAATCCTACCATAGGCCTCCTCACGATGTGAATTAAGAAAATAAAAACTGCCTGTTCATATCAAGGTTCAAGAACAGTAACCACTTCAAAAAACAGTTCAAATCAGGCATTGTAGCATTCGCAGAATCCTCTTCATTAAAGCACAACAGAGCTGTAAACTTATCTGCATGAGATCTGCATTCAGTATAAGCCTGAGAATGCCAAAGGCTAATAAGGCATCCAGTTTCAATAGCCTTCCTCGGGAACCAATGCCAGATAAAATCCCAGGCTTTCAGATGTACAGTAAATATGGCAGACATCCAGAAACACCAACATAACTTTAATTGCTTATGAAGAAATTCCTGCAGATCCTTCTATCCATGTGCAGCAGTTCCCATATTCTCAGTTATTCATGTTAAGTCACTTCTGAAACTAAGTCAATGACCTCACTCTAGAAGAGAAGGGACTATGAATCATTAACGTTGAACTTTGCTTGCCGCTAGAAACAATCTAAGAACCCTAACTATTGTTTCAACTGCATTTAGTGAAGAAAAAACACACAAAAAACTGAGAGTGAATATAAAAGTGGGTGAAAATTGAATGACAGTTACAAGTGTCCAAGCACAAGATAGCTATGCTGACCTAAGCAATCAGTAGGATGCCAAAGACTGACAGCAGCATCAGGAACACAGCTAAAAACAGAACATATGAATTTCAGAAATATTGAACACCATATGTTGCTCAGACTGCATGTTGTATGCCATGGTCCAAAAAAGATCCAATTACTGAATAGCTACATAATGTAATTAGCCTAATGTAATTTTATGCTGGTAGTTGCTTATTTGAACTGTGTTGAACTTCTGTGCCAGTGATTTCATATTTTCATGCTGCAATTGTCTTAAAGGTGCTCTCTAGAACTGTGTTTTGTACCTGTGCCAAGTGACTTAATCCAATTAACTTGGTTACACAAAACTTGGTGACTTAGGTTCTGGTAGCTGTCAAAGTTGTGTTTATTATTTATTACATTTGTACCCCCCGCTTTCCCATTCATCGCAGACTCAATGCGGCTTAAATAGTAACAAGAGAATACAATCTATAGTAACAGAATCAACAAAGGAGGTATGTGATAGGACAAATGAACAAGGAGTAAATGGGATAGAAGAGGTATGAGGATAGGGATAGGTAAGGCGGTGGAGCGATAATGGAGAAGATTGGAAGAGCATGGAGGGTAAGAAGGTTGGTAGGAGATATTTTCTGAGTCATTGTTGTTAATGGTTCTTTGAACTGGTAGATAGATGTTTGTTTATGTTTGCTTATGATAGGTCAAGTCACTTGGGTAAACCTGTTTGAATAGATGGGTTTCAATAGTTTCCTAAAGGAAAGATATTCATTAATTGACCGAATGTATCTAGGTAGAGCATTCCAAAGTTGGGATCCCAGGTAGGGGAAGTTAGATGCATGGTAGGTTTTGTACTTTAGTCTTTTGCAGTTGGGAAGGTGAAGGTTAAGGTATGATCGTGAAGATGTTGACATGTTTCTGTATGGAAGGTTTATTAGATTGACCATGCAATTTGGTGACACTCCATGGAGACCTTGTTGACTCGTTTTCTAATAGGGAGCCAATGAAGTTTCATACGGAGGGGTGTTGCACTTTCGAATCTAGGCTTCCCATAAATAAGTCTAGCTGCCATGTTCTGGGCAGTTTGAAGTTTCTTCATGATTTGGGCTTTACATCCAACAAAGATACTATTGCAGTAATCAGCGTGGGTGAGTACCGTGGATTGTACCAAGCTGCGGAGGATATTCAAGGGGAGATAAGGTTTCACACGTTTCAACATCCACATCATGTTGAACATTTTCTTCGTGATGGATGTTGTGTGGTCTTCAAGGGATAAGTGTTTATCCAATGTGACTCCAAGTACTTTTAGGTTATTGGATATAGGAATTGTGACATCAGGAGTGGTGAGAGTCGTTGGATGGAATGTGGAATATTGGGAAGAGAGGATTAGCATTGAGTTTTGTCTTTGTTCAATTTCATTTTGAAAGCATTGGCCCAAGAAGTTAAGATATTCATACCATTGGTTATTTTATCGGAAATTTCTGCCAGGTTAGATTTGAAGGGAATGTATATGGTGACATCTTCAGCATAGACGAAAGGGTTGAGACCATGTCTGGAAAGGGATTTAGCCAGAGGAATCATCATAAGGTTGAATAGAATTGGGGATAAAAGAGAACCTTGAGGCACACCGCAACCTGATGACCAGGGAGATGATATTGCAGTAGATGATTTAACACGATAGGATCTAGATGTAATAAAGCCTTCAATCCATTTTATAACATTGCCACCAATTCCCAACTTATCCAGAAGTCTAGTAAGAATACAATGAGTGGCGTGGAGGAGTGGCCTAGTGGTTAGGGTGGTGGACTTTGGTCCTGGGGAACTGAGGAACTGAGTTCGATTCCCACTTCAGGCACAGGCAGCTCCTTGTGACTCTGGGCAAGTCACTTAACCCTCCATTGCCCCATGTAAGCCGCATTGAGCCTGCCATGAGTGGGGAAGCGCGGTGTACCAATGTACCAAAAATAAATAAATAAATAACCATGTTAAATGCTCCAGACATGTCAAACTGTAAAAGGAGTACTTTATTTCCGAATATTTCTTGTTTAAATTTGGATATTAAAGTAAGCAATACCGTTTCCGTACTGTGGGTAGGACGGAAACCCGATTGAGATTCATGGAGGATGGAGAATTTTTGTATATACTCATTGACTTGAAAGGTCCCTCTATTTTCCATCAATTTAGTTAATAGGGGAATGGAGGCCACTGGTCTGTAGTTGGTAACATCACTTATAGGTTTCTTAGTCTTTGGGTATGGGTGTGAGTAATATGTTACCATGTTCAGTAGGGAAGGAACAGGAAGTTGTTGTGGGCAGTGAGATCAGTGATGAAGCATTCAGGGGTGTCTTTTATTAAATGGCTGGGGCAGGAATCAAGATGACAATGGGATCTGGAGAGTTTGGAGATCGTCTTTGAAATTTCTTCAGTGGTGAGGAGGGTAAAACTTGTCCATGAGTGGTCAACCGGAGTTTCATTAATGTTGGGATCCAATTCATCGAGAAAGGAATCAAGGTAATTGCTATCATGGGGAACCGATTTACAAAGATTAGTAATTTTATTATAGAAGTGCAAAGTCAATTGGTCTGCAGACGGGCTGTTTAAAGGTGAGCAGGTAACTATATTGGTATTAAGGAGGCTCTTTATGAGTTGATATTGTTTCTTTATATCTGTGCCATTGGTTGTGTTTTTGTTTTTTATTTTTGAGTATAGTAGGTTCTTTTTGCTCTTTTAATAGCGTTCTTATAATTTCTCTGTGACTGTTTCCAAGCATTAAAGGTAAGGTTGTTTCTTGATCTACTCCATGCTTTTTCTAATTTTCTGGTTTGTGATTTTAGGTTTTTTAGTAGGTCATTAAATCATGGTGATGACTGACGTCTACATAAAGTTCTGGAACGAAGAGGGGCAATTTCGTCCAGGATGAGTTGGCATCTGGTGTTCCAATCTGTGAGGAAGGAGAGAGAGTTAGGTTGTGCTGACCAATTGTTGTTATATATATGTTGCCAGAAATTGTCTTTGTCAATCTGTCCTCTAGAGATGATTGTTGAAGGATTTTGAGTTATAAACTTATCCTTTTTGCACCAGTATAAGGTTAGTGCCGATTTGTGATGATCAGACCAAGGGATGTTAAACCATTTGATATCAGATATAGTTATGTTTTGATTGGTGGAGAGTTTGTAAGAAATTATGTCAAGCGAGTGACCTCTAATATGAGTTGGTTGCACTGGAGGAAGGTCAATATTGCAGAGTTGAAAGAAGTCCATGCAATCGCTGGTATTTGGGGAGTAGGAGTTTTCTAAGTGTAGATTTAGGTCTCCAGTTAGTAATACATTGGAATAATTGGTGCAGGTATTTGCAATAAAGTCCATGAAAGTGGATTGACTATTATTCCAGTTTATTGAAGGTCTGTAAAACAAAATGTAAGTTAGTTGGTCACATAGTTTGGGACTATGGAGTTTGAATGAAGCAATTTCAAGCTGAGGTGAGACTAATTCTGATATAGATTCGGGGGGGGGGGGGGGGGGGAGTATGATTTATAAATAAGTGCTATCCCTCCACCTCTTTTTTCTTTTCTTGGCCAATGTAAGATCTTATATTCAGGAGGGCATAAATCAATTATGATGGGGTCTTTTGCACTATGGGTCCAAGTTTCTGTAATGAATAGTAGATCAAGTTTGTCTGATTTAATCCAGTCTTATTAGCTGCAGATCTGGCGTTGACATAACCCACTCGGACAGATAGAAAAGGTGCAATATTTGAGGTTGAAGATTGAATGTTGATAATTTGCCTTGAAATGGGTGTTCTAGGCTTGGGTGAAGGAGTTTCATTGTTTATTGATGATTGGTAGGTTGGAGAGAGGGTTTTTTTTTTTAGGTCACCAATTCGATGGGAGAAACAGAGAAAGCCAACCACCGATCTGATCTGCTCTCCTCCCGAGTGGACCTGTGCCCCATCATTGGGAGGTCCAGCTGGACACTTCTCGTTGCAAAACAAAGAACGCTGCCCAAAAAGAGGACGCTGAAAGGCTGCGTTGGACCGCCCCGGGCGATACCATCGTGTCTCTCTGAAACGTGACCTCGAGGCTCCCTGCCTGGAAGCAGACTTGAGTCTATCCTCCGGAAGACGCTAAGATTTGGAATCCCCCAAATCTTTAACAATCTTTTCTAGGTCTTCCCCAAAAAGCAATTTCCCTCGGAAAGGCAATTTAATGAGCCGTTGCTTAGAGGCCAAATCTGCGGCCCAATGACTGAGCCACAGAAAACGCCGAGAGGAAACGCTCAAAGCCATGAGTTTGGCCGAAGCACGGACTAAATCATACAAGGCACCCGCCAAGTATCAGACTCCAAAATCGAATCCATGACAGAATGTAGCCAACTGAGACAAGCTCTATCCGCATAAGAACTACAAACAGAAGCTTGAAGTGTCAAAGCGGCCACCTCAAAGGCACGTTTTAAAGAGGCCTCTAGCAGTCTGTCTTGCACATCCTTAAGTGCCACACCACCTTCCACTGGAAGAGTAGTCTTCTTAGTGACCGCCGTCACCAGGGCATCCACCCTAGGCAGAGCACACTGCTCTAAACGGTCCGCTGAAACCGGATACAGCCGGGCCGTAGCCCTGGCCACTTTCAGCCCCCTATCCGGATCCGCCCACTGGGCTGAAATCAACTCTTCAAAAGTTTCATGTACTGGAAAGGTCTTAGAAGTTTGTCTGGTACTAGCCATCTTGGGGTTGACCGCCTGAGAAGCCACAAGCTCAGGGTCCTCTATATTCATTCAGGGCTTCCAGCGCCTGAGAAATAAAGGAGGACAACTCCTCCTTATGGAAAATCCTCACGGCGGAAGAGTCATCCGGTTGGTCAGTGAGGACACTGTCCTCCATGTCCTCTACCCCCGTCTGCTCCGAGAGAGCCACCACGGAGGAAGCTGCAGGTGACCGTATGCAGGACCCCTCCTCAGACTCCAAAGAAAGCCTAGGCTTTTTAAAGGAGGAGAAATCCTCTGGGGAAAAACCCAAAATCTCTTGGGTTACCCCCAGAGAGGATCAAAGGCCGAAGCTGTCGCAGCCGCTTTGGGGGGGGGGGGGGGGGGGGGGGGGGGGGGGGGGCAAGGCCCTTTTCACCAAAAACGCCTGATGGAGTAGCAAAATAAACTGGTGAAAACCCCTCCCCCGCAACGGAGGAGGTCGCAGCCATGGCACCTGGACCACCGCCCACAGTGCCTGATGCCCCCTCCCCCGACTCCCCTACCAGCAGAGTTCAGAAGCTTTGCCCAAAACTGCTACCGGAGCCGGCTCCGCGACCGATCGCAAAATGGCACGAGAATCGTCAGGTTCCGGGTGGGAAAGCACGCTTTCGGGGGGGGGGGGCCCACTTCATTGAGTCCTGTCAAATCAGCACACCCCTAGCTGCAAAGGCCCGCCGCCGAACTCCGTTTCCCACATCGGGAACAGCGTTTTACCGCCTCTGCTGCCATTGCCCGCCCCCGAACAGGAACCCAGCAGGACTTACCCCGGACTGGGAAAGCGCGGGAACTGACAGCGGAGCCGAAGAAAAAAAAACCTCTCCGACTCCACTTCAAGGCAGGCTCAGACAAGCAGGAAACAGAAAGGTAAAATTATGTATAATCATACCTGATAATTTTCTTTCCATTAATCATAGCTGATCAATCCATAGACTGGTGGGTTGTGTCCATCTACCAGCAGGTGGAGATAGAGAGCAAACTTTTGCCTCCCTATATGTGGTCATGTGCTGCCGGAAACTCCTCAGTATGTCGATATCAAAGCTCCATCCGCAGGACTCAGCACTTAGAGAATTACACCCACGAAGGGACACTCTGCCCAGCTCACCACCGCCGAAACGGGGGAGGGGAATTAACCCAGCTCATCCACACACAAGTGGGGGAGGGGAATCCGTCCAGCTCATCCCCGCGGAGCGGGGGAGGGACACCACACCCGCCGATGCGGGGGGATCTGGCTTATCCTGCAACCGCAACCGCGGGAGGAGCTGACTGACCCTAACACCGCCGAAGCGGGAGGGGTACAAAGCTGCCCTACAGCCGCACGAAGCGGGAGGGAGTGCCGGCAGAATTTATGTCTCAATCCAGCCCCGTAAAACGGAGGGGAGAGGAATGCAGCAGCTCACTGTAACACAAACTCGTCTCAACTCTTGAAGAATCCAAGTGAAAGAACTTGAACACGAAGTCTTTCTGAAATAACTGAAGACTAAACTTGAACCTGAAATGCAACCAGAATAAAAACAGAACAGATATCTGGGAGGGGCTATGGATTGATCAGCTATGATTAATGGAAAGAAAATTATCAGGTATGATTATACATAATTTTACCTTCCATATCATCAAGCTGATCAATCCATAGACTGGTGGGATGTACCGAAGCAGTACTCACCCAGGGCGGGACATTGAAATCCCTGACCTCAACACTGAAGCTCCAAACCGGGCCTCCGCCCGTGCAGCCACAGTCAAACGGTAATGCTTGGAGAATGTATGAGCCGAAGCCCAAGTTGCCGCCTTGCATATCTCTTCCAAGGAGACGGATCCGGCCTCTGCCATCGAGGCCGCCTGAGCTCTCGTGGAGTGAGCCTTCAGCTGGATAGGCGGCACCTTCCCCGCGGCCACATAAGCCGCTGCAATGGCTTCCTTGACCCATCTTGCCACTGTAGGCTTAGCAGCCTGCAGACCCTTACGAGGACCTGCAAACAGGACAAACAGATGATCCGATTTCCGGAAATCATTGGTCACTTCCAAGTATCTGATGATGACTCATCTCACATCCAGATATTTAAGAGCAGAGTACTCCTCTGGGTAGTCCTCCCTACGAAAGGAAGGGAGACAGAGCTGCTGATTCACATGGAAGCGAGAAACAATCTTGGGCAGGAAGGAAGGCACTGTGCGAATAGTCACTCCTGCCTCAGTGAACTGCAGAAAAGGCTCTCGACATGAGAGCGCCTGGAGCTCGGAAACTCTTCTGGCTGAAGTGATAGCCACCAAAAAGACTGCTTTCAACGTCAGGTCTTTCAGAGATGCCCTCGACAAGGGTTCAAAAGGCGGCTTCTGCAATGCTCTTAGCACCAGGTTGAGATTCCACGCAGGCACCACTGAGTGCAGAGGAGGGCGCAGGTGATTAACTCCCTTGAGAAAGCGCACCACATCTGGCTGCGAAGCCAGGGAAGCACCCTTCAGGCGGCCCCTGAAGCAAGCCAGAGCCGCTACCTGGACTTTAAGGGAACTGAGCGACAGGCCTTTCTCCAGACCTTCTTGCAGGAACGCCAACACTGAAGAAATTGGAGCAGTGAAGGGAGAAAGTGAGCCTGCTTCACACCATGCTGCAAAGATACGCCAAACCCTGGCGTAAGCAGTAGAAGTAGAGCGTTTCCTCGCTCTCAGCATAGTGGCGATGACCTTGTCTGAGAAGCCCTTCTTCCTCAGACGCTGCCGCTCAATAGCCAGGCCGTAAGACCAAAGGGAGAGGGATCCTCCATCACCACGGGACCCTGATGTAACCGGCCCTGCTCCACTGACAGCCGCAGAGGATCGTCGACTGAGAGCCTGATCAAGTCCGCATACCAGGGACGTCTGGGCCAATCCGGACCCACCAGGATTACCCTGCCGGGATGCTTTGCCACCCGGTCTAGCACCCTGCCCAACATGGGCCAGGGCGGAACACATAGAGGAGCTCTTGTGTCGGCCACTGTTGGAGAAGAGCATCTACTCCCAGGGATCGAGGGTCCCGTCCTCTGCTGAAAAAGCGCGGCACTTGGCAATTGGCCGATGACGCCATCAGATCTAGGCTCGGCTGGCCCCAGCGCTTCGTGATGTCCAAGAACGCCTGAGCAGATAGTTGCCACTCTCTGGGCTCCAAGGTATGGCGACTGAGAAAGTCCGCCTTGACATTCATGACTCCGGCAATGTGGGCCGCTGAAAGCTGCTCCAGGTTCGCTTCCGCCCACTGGCAAAGACTCATAGCCTCCTTGGCTAGAGGGGCGCTCTTGGTACCTCCCTGGCGGTTGATATAGGCCACCGCCGTGGCATTGTCCGACAGGACCCGTACAGGCTACAACACCAGTACCGGGATGAACTCCAATAACACCAACCGAATGGCTCTGAGTTCCAGGAGGTTGATAGACCACTTGCCTCTGCAGGAGACTAGAGCCCCTGCGCTGTCCTTCCCAAGCAGTGGGCTCCCCAGCCCATCAAAGAGGCGTCTGTCGTGACGACAATCCACTCCGGGGTCACCAGAGGCAATCCTGCAGACAACTTGTCTGTCTGCGTCCACCAGCTCAGCGCCTTGCGCACTGCTGGGTCCACGGGAAGGCGCACAGCATAATCCTCCGACATCGGAGTCCAGCGCAGCAGCAGAGATAGCTGTAGTGGTCTCATATGAGCCCTGGCCCAGGGCACTACTTCCATCGTGGCCGTCATAGAGCCCAACAGCTGCACGTAGTCCCAAGCCCGAATAGGAGAGGCTACTAGGAACTAGTCCACCTGAGCCTGAAGCTTGACAATCCGATTGTCTGGCAGGAACACTCTGCCCACTTGGGTGTCGAATCGAACTCCCAGATACTCCAGGGACTGAGTCGGGCGCAGCTGGCTCTTCTTCCAGTTGATGATCCATCCCAGGGAGCTCACAAGAGCAACTACCCGGTCCATAGCTTTGCCGCACTCTGCATAAGAGGGGGCTCGGATCAACCAGTCGTCCAGATAAGGATGGACTTGTACTCCTTCCTTTAGCAGGAAGGCCGCTATGACCCCCATTACTTTGGAAAAGGTCCGCGGAGCAGTAGCCAACCCGAAAGGGAGGGCTCTGAACTGGAAGTGTCGTCTCAGGACTGTAAAACGCAGAAAGCGTTGGAGAGGAGGCCAGATGGGAATATGCAGGTACGCTTCCTTGATGTCCAAGGAAGCCAAGAACTCTACTGCCTTCACTGCCGCTATAACAGAGCGGAGAGTCTCCATGCGAAAGTGCCTCACTTTCCAGGCCCGATTGACCCCTTTGAGGTCGAGGATAGGCCGGACAGAACCTCCTTTCTTTGGAACCACAAAGTAAATGGAGTAACGTCCCTTGCCAATCTGATTTTTTGGCACCGGAACGACCGCACCCAGGCGGATCAGGTTGTCCAAGGTCTGCTGCACTGCCACAGCTTGACCGGAGACTTGCAGGGAGAGAGTACAAACCCGTCTCTTAAGGGTTGGCAGAACTCTAGCTTGTAGCCGTCTCTGATGACTTCCAGCACCCACGCGTCTGAAGTTATAGTGGTCCACTCGCCCAGAAACGAGGACAGCCGTCCTCCAATCTGCACTGGGGCGTGGACCAAGGCCCCGTCATTGGGTACGAGACCCTGGGGGAGGACCGGAGGGAGCACCTCCGGGACAGCGGTCTCTGCGAAAGGAATGCTGCTTGGGGGAGAAATTCCTCTTGAAGGAAGAGGGGGCAGAGGAACCCGACTTGCCCGGGCGGTACCGACGGGCTTCCAGCAACCGCCCTCTGGAGGTACCGGGACGAGTACTAGCCCGAGCCCTGACCTCTGGTAATTTCTTGCCCTTAGACGTGCCGAGATCGGTCACGATTTTGTCCAGCTCGACCCCAAAGAGCAGCTTGCCTTTAAAAGGCAATCTAGCCAGGCGGGATTTAGAGGCGTGGTCAGCAGACCAATGTTTCAGCCAAAGCCACCGCCGCGCAGAGACTGTCTGAGCCATGCCTTTAGCTGAGGCTCTCAAGACATCATACAGCAAGTCTGCCAAATAGGCTAAGCCCGATTCCAGGGCCGGCCAATCAGCCCTCAAGGAAAGATCCGAGGGGGAAGCCCGCTGCACCATAGTCAGGCACGCCCTGGCCACATAGGAGCCGCAAACTGAGGCCTGCAAACTTAAAGCAGCTGCCTCAAAGGACGACCTTAAGGCCGCCTCCAATCTTCTGTCTTGGGCGTCCTTTAGGGCCGTGCCACCTTCCACCGGCAACGCCGTTTTCTTAGTCACCGCAGTGATTAAAGAATCCACGGTAGGCCACAGATAGGCCTCACGTTCACTCACAGCCAAAGGATAGAGGCGGGACATAGCCCTAGCCACTTTAAGGCTCGTTTCCGGGACATCCCATTGAGCCGCAATTAAGGTGTGCATGGCATCATGCACGTGGAAGGATCTAGGCGGGCGCTTCGTCCCCAGCATAATGGCAGAGCCAACAGGGGCTGAGGGAGAGACGTCCTCCGGAGAGGAAATCTTCAAAGTGTCCATGGCCTGTAAAAACAGGTTGGGCAAATCCTCTGGGCTAAAAAGCCGCGCTGCAGAGGGGTCATCCGCTCCATCCGAGCGGGGATCTATCTCCTCCAAGGAATCCGCAAAGGACCGTTGGGAGACCTCAGACACGCTGCCCTCATCTACATCGGAGGAGACAAAGTCCTCCAAGGCCTGGAAATCAACCCGAGGGCGTTTACCTCTGGGAACCTCAACCTCTTTATCAGAAGAGGGAGCAGGGGCAGCGTTTTGCATGAGGAAAGCCTGATGCAGCAGCAAAACAAACTCGGGGGAGAAACCCCCCAGACTGTGCACTTCCGCAGCCTGGGCAACAGCCCTAGACGCACTCTCAACCGGCGCTCGCAATAGCGGGGGAGAGACATGCTGCGCATCCAAAAATGGCGTCCGGCGCGAAACTCCGCGAAGGAGCCGCGCGGGAAGAACGGCGCTTAACTTTAGCCGCTTGTGCCGTCGCCCAAATTAAGGGCGTTCATGGCATTAATGTCTCCAACCTGAAGGGCGGCCCACGAAGAAGCCGTCCGAGCCGCGTGGCCGGCCAAGATGGCGGAGGCGAGGAGCGGGGGATGGGCGTTTATGGCGGGAAAAAACCGCCACGCCGGAGGAACGACCGGGACATTCATCGGTCACTAAACTGTCACCCATCAAGGCGAATCAGGTTGTAAAACCCCCGCATCCCCTCTAGAAGCGCTCCAGCGATCCGGGGAGCGACCCTTTGCGCCCTCGCCCTCCGACGCCATATGCCACGAGGAGAAGAATCGGGGAACCCCCTGCCCGCTATAAAAAGGTAAAATTACCTGCTTGCCGCTCCGAGCTGTAACGAACTGGTGTCCCAGTGAGTAGCTGCAATGAACGTTTAAAGAAACGTCGAATTAAACGCCTTTAAAGACGTTTAAAATTTTTTTTTTTTTTTTAAACGGAGCCAGCGGGAGGGGGGAGAAAAGGAGGGACCTGGCACCACCAGGTTTGCACTTGCTCAAAAGAGCCCTCAACCCCAGGCCTCAACAAAACCTAAGGATTAGGCTTGGAGGCCTAGCCAGAGCTGCTGCTGTGTGTGACCACCACCTGCTGAGATAGAGAACATACTGAGGAGTTTCCGGCAGCACATGACCACATATAGGGAGGCAAAAGTTTGCTCTCTATCTCCACCTGCTGGTAGATGGACACAACCCACCAGTCTATGGATTGATCAGCTTGATGATATGGAAATAGGACTTGGACAGCAGTAACACAAACCTGCTCTCAGCAAAAACACACTTCCCTGTGCTTCTCTGTTTCTCTTTTAAACAAATTCTATGATTCCCTTTTTGTTAGTGAGGAGGCAGATACAAACAGGGAAGGAAAGGAACAGCAAAAGCCTGTTCAGAGGGAATTTGAGGTGCAGCAAGGACCCAGCAACTGCGTATGCTGCCAAAGCAGACATCATCAGTCCACCAGCCCCAGCTCAAACTGGCCCCGGGCCCAGGAGCACCCTCAGAGACCTTGGGCCCAGGAGCTGGAGAAAAAGCCGTCCACCACCTGCTGAGATAGAGACATACTAACTGAGAAAGGAGCTGGCCGTCTGGCATCACTGCCTTTAGTTTGTTTCTCTCTATCTCCACCTGCTGGTAGGTGGACTTAACCCACTAGTTCCTGGATTCATCTGCTGCAAGTTACAAGGAAAGCAAATTTACAGCACAGAGAGCATTCCAGAAGCTTGGGGAGGGACTGACATCTTTGGTTTGGAATAATTCCCACATGGGGGAAGGGAGAAGAAAGACTACGCAAAACAGTGGAGTTCAATAAGTGGCTTCAGTCTTGGTGTAAAGAAGAAGGTTTTAGTCACATAAGGGCGTGGGGTAATACGTGGAAAAATAACAGGCTGTACAATAATGATGGGCTACATCTTTCAGTGATGGGAAAAAGGATCCTTGGGGAGAAATTCAGATAGTATGTTTCTAGACATTTAAGCTAGAAAGTGGGGGTGACAAAAGGAAACAAGGGACTTCGGAAAGTCACCCCCAGAATAAACTTGATGGTAGAGGGAAAGGTCATCTAAAGACAGAAAACCACCTAAACTCTCTACGCAGATGGAAAGCAATGAGCACAAATGCTCGTAGTCTAGGTAAAAAGATTCAAGACTTGCAAGCCCTGATGTTTGAAGAAAAATTGGATATTGTTGCTATTACAGAGAAATGGTTCAATGATTCTCATGAATGGGATGTGACTATACCGGGCTATAATCTTTTTAGAAAGGATAGAGAGGGCTGAAGGGGTGGAGTGGCGGCGCTGTATGTGAGAAACAATATGGGAAAATTAGGTTCTTACCTTGGTAATTTTCTTTCCTTTAGTCATAGCAGATGAAGCCATTACGTATGGGTTATGTCCATCAACCAGCAGGGGAGATAGAGAGCACTCAAACTTTCACAGTGCCCTCTTGGCCAGCTAGCTCCACTGCCTCTTCAGTATTTGAAGCTTCCAAAGAAGTATGGCAAACCGCAATGGGAATCACAAGAGCTTTCCTCACAGCGAACGATGGCCCATCACAAGGGCATGAACTCATAAAGGAGGGAATGCACATCCTCCTTATTTTATAAGTGGAGGGGAACACACGCGCCTCCTGGAGGGAATCACACATCCTCCCAACACACTGGAGGGAATGAACTCATCCTCCTATTTATAGAACTGGAGGGGAACACACGCGCCTCCTGGAGGGAATCACACATCCTCCCAACACATTGGAGGGAATGAACACATCCTCCTAAATTTAAACTGAACATGAATCCTGAAGATTGTTTTCCAACTTTCTCCCAAGGAAGGAACTTCAGGAAATTAGAACAGAACCTAAAAAACAGATTCACAGTATACAGACAATCATACAGGGAGGGCTCATGGCTTCATCTGCTATGACTAAAGGAAAGAAAATTACCAAGGTAAGAACCTAATTTTCCCTTCCTTGTCATCAAGCAGATGAAGCCATTACGTATGGGATGTAACAAAGCAATCCCTAGGATAGGGTGGGAACAAGCCACACCACGCGCTAGCACTTGTGCACCAAAACGCGCATCCCTCCTGGCAGCCACATCCAGCCTGTAATGTCGGGCAAAGGAGAGCTTAGAAGCCCATGTTGCTGCACTGCATATCTCTTGAAGAGAGTGTGCTCCAGTTTCAGCCCAAGAGGAAGAAATCGCTCTAGTAGAATGCGCCTTAAAGGCTACAGGCGGAACCCTGCCGGCCAGCAGATAAGCTGAAAAGATAGTTTCTTTGAGCCAGCGGGCAATAGTGGCTTTAGACGCTGGAGACCCTCTGCAAGAACCGGATAGCAAAACAAACAGATGATCAGAAGTCCTGAAAGAGTTAGTAACTCGCAGATACTGCAGCAGAGTCCTGCGCACATCCAAAAGGTGCAGCTGCCCAAAAGATTCTGGAAACTCTTCCTCTGAAAAAGAGGGCAAGAAAATAGGCTGGTTTAAGTGAAAGGCTGAAACCACCTTAGGCATAGAGGAAGGCACGATCCGAACCGTGACTCCGGACTCTGAAAATTGCAGAAATGGGTCTCTACAGGACAGCGCCACATCTGGGTGAGCAGCCAAAGACACGCCTTCCACCTTACCACGAAGGGAGGCAAACGCTGCCACCTGCACCCGCAGGGAATTATAGGCCAAGCCTTTTTGTACACCTTCCTGCAAAAAGTCCAGAATCGGCGAGGCAGGAGCCTGCATTGGAGCAATGGCTCTGGAAGCACACCAAGACTCAAACAGGCACCAAATCCTGGCATAAGCCACGGAAGTGGACCACTTGCGGGCTTGCAGGAGAGTGGAAATAACTTTATTGGAATAACCTTTATCCCTCAATTGCGCCCTCTCAATAGCCATGCCGTAAGACCAAAGCGGCCGGCGTCCTCCATGGCTACCGGTCCCTGAGTCTACAGGTTCGGTACCAGAGGTAACGGCAGAGGAGCCTCCAGGAGCATCTGTCGGAGGTCTGCTTACCAAGGTCTCCTTGGCCAATCCAGGGCGATGAGGACCACTTCTCCTGGGTGCAGCCGAATCCGCAAGAGCAGGCGCCCTATCAAGGGCCATGGGGGAAACACATAAAGTAGACCCGGAGGCCAGGGTTGAGCCAAGGCATCCAACCCCGCCGAGCGAGGATCTCTCCGTCTGCTGAAGAAGCACGGGACTTTGGTATTGGCACTTGTCGCCATTAGATCCATCACGGGCTTGCCCCATTTGGCACAGATCTGCAGGAAAACTTCGTCTGCCAGATTCCATTCTGCTGGATCGATCTGATGCCTGCTCAGATAATCGGCCTGCAATATGAGCTGCCGACAGACACTGAAGATGCAGCTCGGCCCAGTGGCAAATCAGTTCGGCCTGCGCGGCTAGTGCTCTGCACCTTGTTCCATCTTGTCGATTTATATAGGCCACCGTTGTCGTGTTGTCCGACATCACTCTGACAGCCAATCCTTCCAGGGTCACTTGAAAGGCCAGAAGCGCCTGAAACACCGCTTTCAACTCTAGGCGGTTGATGGACCACTCCGACTGCTCGGGTGTCCATAGACCCTGGGCATGCTTCCCCTTACAGTGTGCGCCCCAGCCCTTCAGGCTGGCATCTGTTACCACCAGGCACCAAACGGGGAGCGTCAGCGGCATTCCTCGCCGCAGCATGCTGTCCGAGAGCCAGTATTAGATCAGGTGGTTGCACATCATCGAGGAGGTAATCGTAAGCTTACTTTATTAAGAAGGGAAGCAAGGTGGATTTTGAATTTAACACTCTAGAACCCAATGAGCTGAACAACGCCATTGATTGGCACAATTTCTATTAACATCTGAGACGTAACACGCACGTCAGTATTTTAGTCAGCTGATTGTATGTGGACGCCAAGGCGCTATTTTGAAGCATTGTAGAAGTCCGCTGATCAGTATGTTTGACCGTGGTGTGAATTTTAGGTGTACAATTATTATATTATTTTCTTTCATGGTATGATTTTTGTTCACTTTAGATTTTCAGCATATTTCTAAGCACTCCGTTCCTGAAGAAGCCACGTTTCTAGGCGAAACGGGTCCCCGTAGAACGGACAGCGATGAGTGCCTGGTCTCAACACAATTAAAAGCTAAGTGTTACTTTTTCTGACATGTGGTTGAGACATTCTTTTGAAAAAGCATTGCATGATTCAAAATTCAAAACTTATTGAAAGAAACTTATTCTATTGTTTGAGGCGATAAATAATTCTTTTGAGCCCCCTTTTTAAATGGAGTTTTTTGGCCCAATGATCGAACTGTAGCGTGTGTTATAAGCCGATGTAAGATCATCTTTAACCACGCTCAAAACCTTCAGGCGATTGGCCTACGGTTTCTGAGGGCTTTTTTCTCCATTTTTTTCAAATAAATACCAACTAGTTGTTTCTTTGCCAGAGCAGTTTCTTTGGTATTAGGTTACTTTTTTTGCTCTAGCACACTGCTTTTTGTCCAGTTGGATTGTATTTGAATACTGTAGAGGTCTCAGGTGCGCTCTCGCCCAGGGTACCACTTCCATCGTGGCAGTCATCGATCCCAGCAGCTGGACAATGTCCCAAGCTCGCGGGCGGGGCATCCTCAGGAGCAGCCGGACCTGATTCTGAAGCTTGCACCGCCTTAGCTCGGGTAGGAACACATAGCCTGAGACTGTGTCGAACCTGGCCCCCCAAAACTCTAGAGATTGTGAAGGGGACAGGTGACTTTTGGCCGTATTGACGACCCAGCCTAGAGATTGCAGTACTGAGACCACTCTGGCTGTAGCTTGTAAGCTCTCTGTTGCAGAGTCTGCTCTGATGAGCCAGTCGTCTAGGTACGGGTGAACCCTGATACCTTCTCGCCTGAGAAAAGCAGCTACTACCACTATTACCTTCGAAAAGGTTCGGGGAGCTGTGGCGAGGCCAAAAGGCAAGGCCCTGAACTGGAAATGTTTTCCCAACACCGCAAACCTCAGAAACTTCTGGTGCGGGGGCCAAATCGGTATGTGCAAGTAAGCTTCTTTCAGGTCTAGAGACGTTAGAAACTCTCCTGGCTGTACCGCCGCAATGACGGAGCGCAGGGATTCCATGTGGAAATACCACACTCTCAGGGACTTGTTCACTTCTTTTAAGTCCAGAATAGGGCGAAAGGACCCACCTTTTCGCGGCACCACAAAGTAGAAGGAGTATCGGCCGCAGCCTTGCTAGGCGGGAGGCACCGGGGTCACTGCCCCTTACTGAATCAGACCTTGTAAAGTCTCCTCCACCGCCGCCCGTTTGATAGCAGAACCGCATCGGGACTCCACAAACACGTCTCTTACTGGGGCGTTGAATTCTATTCTGTATCCATCTCTGATCAGGTCCGGAACCCACTGATCTGAGGAAATCTTGGCCCACTCCTCGACAAAGAGAGAAAGCCGTCCTCCGATGACAGGCATCGAGGAGAGGGCCGGCGCACCATCATTGAGAGGGTCGCCCCTGAACTCCTGGTCTTGAGCCACCGGCTGCGGAACGCTTGTCCGAGCGAAAGGAGTTCCTCTGCTGACCACGGGCACGTGAAGTGAACCCAGCAGAACGCCCCGGGCGGTACCTTCTAGCTTCACGGAAGCGAGGTCTGTACGAGGAGTGGACCGCCTGGCCCTTAGAGGAAGGCCTCTGCCTATCTTCGGGCAAGCGCTGGGGTTTTGGATCACCCAGGCCTTTCACAATTTTCTCTAACTCCTCACCAAATAGGAGAAGTCCTTGAAAAGGCAACTTCACCAACCTTTGCTTAGAGGCCATGTCTGCTGCCCAGTGTCGTAGCCACAGACGACGGCGAGCCGCCACTGCTACTGCCATTGTTTAGCCGAAGCTCTGACAAGGTCATAAAGGGCATCAGCCAGAAAGGACAAGGCCACCTCCATCCGCGGAGCCACATCCAAGAAGGGCTCCGCTCCATCTCCTGGCTGAGCCACTGCCTGTTGCAGCCAAGCTAGGCAGGCTCTCACAGCATAACATAAGTACATAAGTACATAAGTAGTGCCATACTGGGAAAGACCAAAGGTCCATCTAGCCCAGCATCCTGTCACCGACAGTGGCCAATCCAGGTCAAGGGCACCTGGCACGCTCCCCAAACGTAAAAACATTCCAGACAAGTTATACCTAAAAATGCGGAATTTTTCCAAGTCCATTTAATAGCGGTCTATGGACTTGTCCTTTAGGAATCTATCTAACCCCTTTTTAAACTCCGTCAAGCTAACCGCCCGTACCACGTTCTCCGGCAACGAATTCCAGAGTCTAATTACACGTTGGGTGAAGAAAAATTTTCTCCGATTCGTTTTAAATTTACCACACTGTAGCTTCAACTCATGCCCTCTAGTCCTAGTATTTTTGGATAGCGTGAACAGTCGCTTCACATCCACCCGATCCATTCCACTCATTATTTATACACTTCTATCATATCTCCCCTCAGCCGTCTCTTCTCCAAGCTGAAAAGCCCTAGCCTTCTCAGCCTCTCTTCATAGGAAAGTCGTCCCATCCCCACTATCATTTTCGTCGCCCTTCGCTGTACCTTTTCCAATTCTACTATATCTTTTTTGAGATACGGAGACCAGTACTGAACACAATACTCCAGGTGCGGTCGCACCATGGAGCGATACAACGGCATTATAACATCCGCACACCTGGACTCCATACCCTTCCTAATAACAGCTGCATGCAGACGCCCGAACAGTGAGACCTGCAATTTCAAAGGACCGTTTCAACGCTGTTTCCAGCCTATGGTCTTGAACATCCTTCAGGCCAACACCTCCTTCAACAGGGAGGGTAGTTCTCTTTGTCACCGCAGTGACTAGGGCTTCCACTGTAGGCATTTGAAAACGAGCCATATGTCCCTCACGCAGAGGGTATAACTGCCCCATAGCCCTGGAAACTCTCAAAGGTCCCTCGGGGTCAGCTCACTGAGCCGAAACAAGCTCTAGGATGGAGTCATGCAAAGGGAAGGCCCGAGCAGCTTTCTTGGTACTAGCCATCCTGGGATTACCCGAGGAGGCCATGCCACTGTCAGGATCTTCAATCGAGAGGGCCTGCAGGGTATCTGAAATAAGCGCTGGCAGCTCATCACGGTGGAAAACCCTCACCGCGGAGGGATCATCCAGATCCTGTGGTAAATCTGCACCTGACTCTGGTTCCTCAGACCAAGAACGTCTGTCAGAGTTCTCCGAATCCTCACACCCCGACCATGGGGGGGAAAAAGGTGCACCACAATCTGAAGGGGAATTAACCCTTCTGCGCTTATCTTTAGGCCAAGCATCCGGGAAAAAAGCCTCACTGGGCAGTCCCAGGTCAGAATCCATCGGGGGGGCAATCAGAGGAGCCTCAGGCGACCCTTGAGGAAGGGCTCTTTTTATCATGTATGCTTTATGCAGCAGAAGCACAAAATTCGGGGAGAAAATCACACCCTGGGCACCCAAATCCTGTCCGGTGCTAGCCACTCCTGAAATAACCTCATCTCGAGGTGCCCCACCCGGCTCAGGTCTCTCCGTGTCCACGGAGGCTGCGCCATGCGGTGTAAGCAAAATGGCGCCCGCTGCCAGCTCAGAGCGGGAAGAAACATCGCTCGCCATGCTCGGGCCGGCGCCTACGCCAATACAGCACGATTTACAGAGCCCTACTGCTGATTTGCGCTTGCTACAAGTGGAACAGCGCTTTACATTGTCTGCAGCCATCGCCGAAAAACGGCGGTAAAATCCAAAATGGCGGTTTCGCGCCAAAATCGCCCCGATCGCGGGCCCACCCCGGAGGAGTTGGAAAACACTCTTACCTCAAAGGATCTAGTGTACAACTACAATCCTGCTGAAAATCAGGTCAAAAAACCTCTGTTCCAGCGTCTCTGCGTTTAAAAACGCGACGCGACTTTTTTTTTTTTTTTAAGCTGTGAGGAAAGCAGAGGTATTGAAGACTCCGGAGGCTCAGATGAGTGGGAAAGGCAGGGAAAGGGCGAACCTATATGCCTGCATCCACTGTTGGTGGGTAAGGACAGGGAAAGCAAGGCAATATGTCCACATCCACAGAGGTATGGGTAAGGCAGGGAAAGGGCTAACCTATGTGCCTTTTAAGTGAAGCTGCTATAGCCTCCAACACCCCGGTTAACAACTGGCAAGCCAGGAACCACCTCCCGGCAGATTTTTCTGGAGCTCGAACAAGCTGCAGCCACCCTGCTAAGGGAGATAGAGAATACTGAAGAGAGGCAGTGGAGCTAGTTGGCCAAGAGGGCACTGTGAAAGTTTGAGTGCTCTCTATCTCCCCTGCTGGTTGATGGACATAACCCATACGTAATGGCTTCATCTGCTTGATGACAAGGAAAGATAGTTTCTTTGAGCCAGCGGGCAATAGTGGCTTTAGACGCTGGAGACCCTCTGCGAGGACCTGATAGCAAAACCAACAGATGATCATAGATCCTGAAAGAGATAGTAACTCGCAGATACTGAGGCAGAGTCCTGCGCACATCCAACAGGTGCAACTGCCCAAAAGATTCTGGAAACTCCTCCTTATCAAAGGAGGGCAAGAAAATAGGCTGGTTTAGGTGAAACGATGAAACCACCTTAGGCATGAAGGAAGGCACGGTCCGAACCGTGACCCCTGACTCTGAGAATTGCAGAAATGGGTCTCTACAGGACAGCGCCTGGAGCTCTGACACCCGTCTCGCCGAAGTAATGGCCACAAGAAAAATGGCCTTTAGTGTCAAATCTTTCTCCGATGCTCGCCAAAGCGGCTCAAAAGGAGAAGCCTGCAGGGCCTTCAAAACTAGCCCCAGGTTCCAAGCTGCACAGGGTGCTCGCAAGGAAGGCCGGAGCACCCCACTAAGAAACCGTGCCACATCTGGATGAGCAGCTAAAGACACGCCTTCAACCTTACCACGAAGGGAGGCCAACGCTGCCACTTCCACCCGCAGGTAATTATAGGCCAAGCCTATTTGTACACCATCCTGCAAAAAGTCCAGAATCGGCGAGACAGGAGCCCGCATGGGTGTGATCACTTTTGAAGCACAAGACTCAAACTGGCGCCAAATCCTGGCATAAGCCACGAAAGTGGAACGCTTGCGGGCCTGCAGGAGAGTGGAAATGACTGTGTTTGAATAGCCTTTGTCCCTCAAATGCGCCCTCTCAATCGCCATGCCATAAGACCAAAGCAGCAGGCGTCCTCCATGGCTACCGGACCCTGTGACAACAGGTTCGGTACCAGAGGTAAAGGAAGGGGAGCCTCCACTAGCATCTGTCAGAGGTCCGCATACCAAGGCCTCCTGGGCCAATCCGGGGCAATGAGGACCACTTCTCCTGGGTGCAGCCGAATCCGCAGGAACACGCACCCTATCAAGGGCCACAGAGGGAACACATATAGTAGGCCCGGAGGCCAGGGCTGAGTCAAGGCATCCAACCCTGCCGAGCGAGGATCTCTCTGTCTGCTGAAGAAGCACGGGACTTTGGCATTTGAACTTGTTGCCATAAGATCCATCACGGGCTTGCCCCATTTGGCACGTATCTGCAGGAATACTTCGTCTGCTAGTTCCCATTCTGCTGGATCGATCTGATGCCTGCTTAGATAATCAGCTTGTACTTTGCTCTGACCTGCAATGTGAGCTGCTGACAGAAACTGAAGATGCAGCTCGGCCCAGTGGCAAATCTGTTCGGCCTGCACAGTCAGCGCTCTGCACTGAGTGCCGCCTTGTCGATTTATGTAGGCCACTGCTGTCGTGTTGTCCGACATCACTCTGACAGCCAATCCTTCCAGGGTCACTTGAAAGGCCAGAAGCGCCTGAAACACCGCTTTCAACTCCAGGCGGTTGATGGACCACTCCGACTCCTCGGGTGTCCATAGACCCTGGGCATGCTTCCCCTTGCAATATGCGCCCCAGCCCTTCAGGCTGGCACTGTCACTACTAGACACCAATCGGGGAGCGCCAGCGGCATTCCTCGCCGCAGCATGCTGTCTGAGAGCCACCACTCCATGCTGAGTCGGGCCGCAGAGAGCCAAGAGAGTCTGCATTGATAATCCTGAGAAACTGGAGACCATCTTTGAAGTAGGGAATACTGTAGAGGTCTCAGGTGCGCTCTCGCCCAGGGCACCACTTCCAATGTGGCTGTTATCGATCCCAGCAGCTGGACAATGTCCCAAGCTTGCGGGTGGGGCATCCTCAGGAGCAGACGGACCTGATTCTGAAGCTTGCACCGCCTTAGCTCGGGTAGGTATACATAGCCCGAGTCTGTGTCGAACCTGGCCCCCAAATATTCTAGAGATTGCGAGGGGGTCAGGTGACTTTTGGCCATATTGACGACCCAGCCTAGAGATTGAAGTACTGAGACCACTCTGGCTGTAGCTTGATAGCTCTCTGTTACAGAGTCTGCTCTGATGAGCCAGTCGTCCCGGTACGGGTGAACCCTGACACATTCTCGCCTGAGCAAAGCAGCTACTACCACTATTACCTTCGAAAAGGTTCGGGGAACTGTGGCGAGGCCAAAAGGCAAGGCCCGGAACTGGAAATGTTTTCCCAACACCGCAAACCTCAGAAACGTCTGGTGCGGGGGCCAAATCGGTATGTGCAAGTAAGCTTCTTTCAGGTCTAGAAACGTGAGAAACTCTCCTGGCTGTACCGCAGCAATGACGGAGCGCAGGGTTTCCATGTGGAAATGCCGCACTCTCAGGGACTTGTTTAATTCTTTTAAGTCCAGAATAGGGCGAAAAGACCCACCTTTTCGCGGCACCACAAAGTAGATGGGAGTATCGGCCATAGCCGTGTTCGGCGGGAGGTACCGGGGACACGGCCCCTAACTGAATCAGACCTTGCAAAGTCTCCTCTACCGCTGCCAGTTTGGCGGCAGAAACGCATCAGGACTCCACAAACACATCTCTTACTGGGGCGTTGAATTCTATTCTGTAGCCATCTCTGATCAGGTCCAGAACCCACTGATCTGAGGAAATATTGGCCCACTCCTCGGCAAAGCGGGAAAGACGTCCTCCGATGACAGGAAGCGAGGAGGGGGCCGGCGCACCATCATTGAGAGGGTCTCCCCTGAACTCCAGGCCTAGAGCCGGTGGCTGCGGAACGCTTGTCCGAGCGAAAGGAGTTCCTCTGCTGAAAAACGGCACGAGAAGTGAACCCATCAGAACGCCCCAGGCGGTACCTTCTAGCTTCACGGAAGCGAGGTCTATAAAAGGAGTGGACCGCCTGGCCCTTGGAGGAAGGCCTCGGCCTATGTTCGGGCAAGCGCTGGGGTTTACCTGGACTGCCCCTACTTGACATTTCGCCCTTTAGATTGTAAGCTCCTTGGAGCAAGGACTGTCCTTTATGTCAATTTATGTTAATCTGTACAGCGCTGCGTAACCCTAGTAGCGCTCTAGAAATGTTAAGTAGTAGTAGTAGTTTAGGATCTGCCAGGCCTTTAACTATTTTTTTTTCCAACTCCTCACCAAATCGGAGAAGGCCTTGAAAGGGCAACTTCACCAACCTTTGCTTAGAGGCCATGTCCGCCGCCCAATGGCGTAGCCAAATAAGACAGCAAGCCGCCACTGCTACTGCCATTTGTTTAGCTGAAGCTCTAACAATATCATAAAGGGCATCAGCCAAAAAGGACAAGTCCGACTCCAGCCGCGGAGCCACATCCAAGAAGGGCTCCACTCCATCTCCGGGCTGTTCCACTGCCTGTTGCAACCACGCCAGGCAGGCTCTAGCAGCATAACAACTGCATGCAGACGCCCGAACAGTAAGACCTGCAATTTCAAAGGACCGTTTAAGTGCTGCTTCCAGCCTACGGTCTTGTATATCCTTCAGGGCAACTCCTCCTTCCACTGGGAGGGTAGTTCTCTTTGTCACTGCAGTGACTAGGGCATCTACTTTAGGCATTGCAAAGTGAGCCAAATGCTCCTCACACAGAGGGTATAATTGTCCCATAGCCCTGGAAACTTTCAAAGGTCCTTCGGGGTCAGCCCACTGAGCGGAAATAAGCTCTTGGATGGAGTCATGCAAAGGAAAGGCTCGAGCAGGCTTTTTGGTACTAGCCATCCTAGGATTCACAGAGGAGGCTGTGCCACTGGCAGGGTCCTCAATAGAGAGAGCCTGAAGGGCATCAGAAATAAGCGCTGGCAGCTCATCACGGTGGAAAATCCTCACCGCGGAGGGATCGTCCAGATCCTGAGTCACTTCTGTACCAGACTCTGGCTCCTCAAACTATGAAGGCCTGCCAGAGTCCTCCGAATCCTCGCAGCCCGACCACGGGGGGGGAAGGAGGTGCAGCACTCTCTGAAGGGGAATGAGCCCTTCTGCGCTTCATATTCTGCCAATTATCAGGGAATAACGCCTCAGAGGGCATACCCAGGCTAGAATCCACCGGGGGGGGGGGGGGGGGGGGGCATTAGAAGAGGCCCGTGCCGGGTTTTGTGGGAGAGCTCTTAAGCATGTATGCTTTATGCATTAATAAGATAAAATCAGGGGAGAAAAACTCACCCTGGGCACCCGGATCTCTGCCGGGGCTAGTAGCTCCCATATCAGCCTCACTCCGAGGCCTCCCCCCGGGCTCAGGATTCTCCGTCTCAGCGGAGGTCGCGCCATGTGGTAAATTCAAAATGGCGCCCGCTGCCAGCTCAGAGCACGAAGAATCGTCGCTCGCCATGCTCGGGCCGGCTCTAACGTCTGTACAGCACGATTTACAGAGCCCCGCTGCTGATCTGCGCTTGCCACACTTGGAACAGCACTTTACTGTCTCCGCAGCCATCGACGAAAACAGCGGTAAAATTCAAAATGGCGGTTCGCGCCAAAATCGCCCCAATCGCGGGCCCACCCCGGAGGCGTCAGAAAACACTCTTACCTCACTGGACCGAGTATCACAGCTCCGGTCCCACAGAAAAAGGCAAGGAAAACCTCTCTTCCAGCGTCTAAGCGCTTTTTTTTTTTTTTTTTTTTTAACGCTGTGAGGAAAGCAGAGGTAAATAGAACTCCGGAGGCTCAGGTGAGTGGGAAAGGGCGAACCTATGTGCCTGCATCCACTGTTGGTGGGGAAGGACAGGGAAAGCTAAGCAATGTGTCCACATCCACGGAGGTATGGGTAAGGCAGGGAAAGGGCGAACCTATGTGCCTTTAAAGTGAAGCTGCTATAGCCTCCAACACCCCTGCTAACAACTGGCAAAAGCACAGGAGCAACCTCCAGGCAGATTTTAGATGGAGCTCGAAGAAGCTGCAGCCACTCTGCTAGGGGAGATAGAGAATACTGAAGAGAGGCAGTGGAGCAAGCTGGTATGAGGCACTGAAAAAAGTGTGCTCTCTATCTCCTTCTGCTGGTTGATGGACACAACCCATCTGTAATGGCTGCATCTGCTTGATGACAAGGAATTTTATTTTAAAGCAATTAACAATACTATTAGACAGTTTGTATATAAATTGCAGTGGGCTGAAGACCTGAAGAACTGGGTTTGATTCCCACTGCAGCTTCTTGTGACCCCTAGGCAAGTCATCTAACCCTCCATTGCCTCCATTGCCCACTAGGGACAGAAAAAGTATCCGACTACAGTACAGTGGGGGAAATAAGTATTTGATCCCTTGCTGATTTTGTAAGTTTGCCCACTGACAAAGACATGAGCAGCCCATAATTGAAGGGTAGGTTATTGGTAACAGTGAGAGATAGCACATCACAAATTAAATCCGGAAAATCACATTGTGGAAAGTATATGAATTTATTTGCATTCTGCAGAGGGAAATAAGTATTTGATCCCCCACCAACCAGTAAGAGATCTGGCCCCTACAGACCAGGTAGATGCTCCAAATCAACTCGTTACCTGCATGACAGACAGCTGTCGGCAATGGTCACCTGTATGAAAGACACCTGTCCACAGACTCAGTGAATCAGTCAGACTCTAACCTCTACAAAATGGCCAAGAGCAAGGAGCTGTCTAAGGATGTCAGGGACAAGATCATACACCTGCACAAGGCTGGAATGGGCTACAAAACCATCAGTAAGACGCTGGGCGAGAAGGAGACAACTGTTGGTGCATAGTAAGAAAATGGAAGAAGTACAAAATGACTGTCAATCGACAAAGATCTGGGGCTCCACGCAAATCTCACCTCGTTGGGGTATCCTTGATCATGAGGAAGGTTAGAAATCAGCCTACAACTACAAGGGGGGAACTTGTCAATGATCTCAAGGCAGCTGGGACCACTGTCACCACGAAAACCATTGGTAACACATTATGACATAACGGATTGCAATCCTGCAGTGCCCGCAAGGTCCCCCTGCTCCGGAAGGCACATGTGACGGCCCGTCTGAAGTTTGCCAGTGAACACCTGGATGATGCCGAGAGTGATTGGGAGAAGGTGCTGTGGTCAGATGAGACAAAAATTGAGCTCTTTGGCATGAACTCAACTCGCCGTGTTTGGAGGAAGAGAAATGCTGCCTATGACCCAAAGCACACCGTCCCCACTGTCAAGCATGGAGGTGGAAATGTTATGTTTTGGGGGGTTTCTCTGCTAAGGGCACAGGACTACTTCACCGCATCAATGGGAGAATGGATGGGGCCATGTACCGTACAATTCTGAGTGACAACCTCCTTCCCTCCGCCAGGGCCTTAAAAATGGGTCGTGGCTGGGTCTTCCAGCACGACAATGACCCAAAACATAAAGCCAAGGCAACAAAGGAGTGGCTCAGGAAGAAGCACATTAGGGTCATGGAGTGGCCTAGCCAGTCACCAGACCTTAATCCCATGAAAACTTATGGAGGGAGCTGAAGCTGCGAGTTGCCAAGCGACAGCCCAGACTCTTACTGATTTAGAGATGATCTGCAAAGAGGAGTGGACCAAAATTCCTCCTGACATGTGTGCAAACCTCATCATCAACTACAGAAGACGTCTGACCGCTGTGCTTGCCAACAAGGGTTTTGCCACCAGTATTAGGTCTTGTTTGCCAGAGGGATTTAAATACTTATTTCCCTCTGCAGAATGCAATAAATTCATATACTTTCCACAATGTGATTTTCCGGATTTAATTTGTGATGTGCTATCTCTCACTGTTACCAATAACCTACCCTTCAATTATGGGCTGCTCATGTCTTTGTCAGTGGGCAAACTTACAAAATCAGCAAGGGATCAAATACTTATTTCCCCCACTGTATATGTAAACCGCTTTGGATTTGATATACTGTCACAGGCAGTATATCAAATCCATGACCCTTGCTATCACTATCAAGATGAGATTCTATGGTCTGGGCCTAGCCAAAGATGGATCAGCATAGACAAAGAATACTAGCTTTGTTACCATGAACACGGAGCTTGTATTTACAATAAGTTTGATGCTTCTTCACACACATATAATCTGACATTAAAGCCAACTGTATTGATGGCCGATACATCATCTACATTCCCTCATCCTGTTCTAAATGCCCATCGCTTTATCTCCAAGCCACATGGCAAGACCATGAAGGCGATTGGCACAGGACAAGCCAGTTCCAGTGCATAGCCTCAGTCAACCACCTCCAGGACTCACTAATCTGAGGCAATACAAGCCCACTCATGGCAGAAAAGGAACATTTGCCCTCTATCCGCGCAACCGAGACCAGCACATCCTCACTGGGCAGACCTGGGGCATCCAGCCATGTTGGAGGGCCTCAAGTTACCCACCACTTTTTGCACTCTGAAAGGGACCCTACTTGAAAGGCCAGTCAGGGACCTAAGCCAGTCCTGATGGATGCAGAATAGACACACCACCCCTAGAGCAGCCTTTAGGTGTAGGGGTCCATTGGACACCCTTCTGACATAGTTCAGGAAGCCCGTAGAGGCCAGGCCTCCCCAATGTCCTTAACCAATTAGTTGATTCTTTAAAATACCCGAGGATCACTATTTTGACTCACGTGTTTCTTTCTTTTCCCAAATTTCATCTGTTTCTTCGCTCGATTCGCATTCTCCGTCCTTAAGGTTCAACAATTTTTTATTGATGAAATAAGAAAATTGACAGTCAACAAGCTCCATCTGTATCCTCTGAAAACAAGACAACCCGAGTACACGGATGGTGATAATCGCATCATCAAAATTTAAAAATTTGCTCCCCCCCCCACCTTTCCCAACTCCACCCCTCACCCCTTCAAGGTTTCATGAAAACTATTCTTACAATGTAACATACGTTAACACAATAATCAATGTAGTGCAGATTCAGCAAAAATGCGAGCTGACATCCTCAGAAAGCTCTATAGCATAGAGCTCTAGTGTTCCATATCATAACAACATTATAGAACTTCCTTTCCCTCCGTCCCTCCTCATCTGCCGGTACACTCAGAACGGATAACAGTAACCACATGAAGAACTAGTAATAAAGTTTTCAACCACTGCTGCGTATGGGCTCTTCAATTAATGACGCTCACACTAATACAACAGAAATCTGGTCCTCTAAGCATATTCCACCTTCTACCGTTCATCCTCCCCCCCCCATACACTCCACATTCAACCACATTTACCCCAATGTGTTCAACACTTGGCTGTGCGCTCTAGGCAAAATTCCTTTTAATTACGCGCCCCAGATTCTAATGAAAAGTTGCCTCCTTTTTGCCGTGTATCGGGCCTCACGTGCCTCCCACAGCATAAGCTCGTGTAGTTTATTTCTCCAATACCAATAGGATGGTGCTTTATCAGTGACCCAGTAATTAAGGATGCATTTTTTCCCCAAGATGCAAGATTTACTCAAGAATAATTTCTCTTCCCTTGTCCCTCTGCCCCACACTCCCACCGCACTAAATAATACATTTTCAAAAGACAAGTTAATCCAACCCTCTAGGTTCCTAGAAAGAAAACGGGAGAGAGCTGACCAGAACATCTGAATGAACCTACATTGCCAGAGCCCATTAGCGTTGCAGTCTCCACTCTGCGTTTCTGACACAGTTCAGAGGCCAAGACTCCAGCATACCAGGCCTGCTTACCCGAGAAATATGCTCTGTGTATGGTCCTAAAGTGAGCCTCCTGCAGTTCGGCACCATGCACCACCCTCACAATCCCTTTAAGAGCTGTCATAATTCTCCCCGCTGACTCTCTCCTCACCCCTTCCCTGTTCCATCTGTCAGCAACCTCCGCGACCTCTCGCCTTAGGCGAAATTGGCCTAAGAGTTCATGGAACCAGGAGACCAAGATCTGACCCACTGTGTCTCCTTCTAGAAATTCCCTAATCTTTCCCCCAAACTCTATAAACTAGGCCTGGGTAATCCCCGGATATAATGAGTGAGTTGAAGATAGGCCAACTGAGACATTTGCTTATTTCCGATCTGACGAAGGGCAACCTTCGAAAGCTAATCAAGAAATGTATTAAGTTATGTCCAATAAAAAAGGTATCATCTTATTTTCTTTTCCATGTTTTATTTTGTTTGATTTCTATTGATATATTTGAATGTAAGCCGCTCTGATTTTTTGAAGGGCAGTATATCAAGATTAAATAAACTAAATCCTCTTCAAAAAGCAACCCACCTCCAAAACAGAAGTAGGCTGAAAAGTTTCTTAGACGTTATATCCAAAGGCAAAGCCAGAGCCACCTACAGCTGACCACTGAACACTTTTTATTTGTTACATTTGCATCCCACATATTTGAAGGCTCAATGTGGCTTACATAATACCGTGAAAGCATTCGCCAATTCCGGTACGGGATTAGTACAAAATGTTGTACTGGGATAGGGAAGATAAGATTCAATCAAGTTGGGTTGAGGTAAAAGAGTTTGTCAATGTCCAATATGATCTTTGATAGTGAAGTGTTGCATGGCACACCAAATCATACAGGACATCAACCAAAGCAGCCACTCCAGGTAAGACACCTCTGGGGACTCCAACAGCTGCTGCAAACATGGCTCTTGCCATCTACCTGCCACAATGACAGCCTGCACACTAGCAGAAGAGAACCCCAGCTTAAATTGCTGTTCAAAGAACTACACAAGAGGAAGGAGGACTTACCCCCCCCCCACCCTTCTAACAGGCAAAGTAAGGCTTTTTAATAACTGCTGTCACCAGGGAATCCACCTTGGAGTACTTCCAGTAGCTACCCACTTCCTCAGGGGAAAAGGGATACAATCTGTCCAAAATCTTGGCCACCCTGAGAGGCCCATCTAGGGTTTCCCAGTCTGCTGGCATCACCTGGGAGAGCACCTTGTGAAGAGGAAAATGCTTCACGGACCTGCTAGACCCCCTCAAAGGAGAACCAAATTCTAGAGAGTCACCCCAAAAGGCCTTAATGGACGGAAAGGGGATAGGATTTGATATACCACCTTTCTGTGGTTTCAACCTAAGCAGTTTAGGTATGATATACAGGTACTTATTTTATGCCTGGGGCAATGGAGAATTAAGTGACTTGCCCAGGATCACAAGGAGCTGCAACGAGAATCAAACCCGGTTCCCCTGGTTCTCAGGCCACTGTACTAACCATTAGGCAATTCCTCTCACCTAAACAGTCAGATAGCAAGAGAATAGTAAAGAAAGTCATGAATTTTACATACAGACTCTCTTACAGGATGACACGGGGACCCACGGTAACAGGGCAGGGACAGAGCCTGAGGAGATGGGTCAGAACAGGGACAGATCCCGTGGGGATGAACTTTGCCCCCATATCATTCTGTAGTTTGAAGCCTGTTAATGAACTGGACTGTTATTTATGTTTGAGTAATGCAGACAACGATATTTTGATTTTTTGGGAAAACAAGCAAATATGCTGGCCACAACTAGCAAAATTTGCATGGAGGATCCTGTACATTCCTGCTACCAGCACATCTTCTATTGCAGGAAGGACAGTGGAAGACAGGAGTGCTAGACTGAATCCTGAGACTGTTGATGACTTCTTATTCATCCACAGATTAAAAAATCATAACAGTGCTTCATAGGGCATATATCTTCCCCGTTAGGGCATACAGAATGGGTTACATTTTCTACCCCTGCACATTTTAATAAGGTGGATTAGGATTCCTTGAAGTAGTAGTCAGCTATTGTTGAGGTTGGAAGGGAAGAGGGTGGGACTATTATAGTTGCTCATTATTGTTTTCTATTTGTGATTTATAAACAGCTGGACAGCATATTGTTCCTTTTCATACTATAATAAAAAGATTCAAATCTTAAGTGTTCGAGGCTTCTGCAGATTAGGACAGAGCTCGAGGGGATGGGGCAGGGCCCGAGGCAGAGCCTGCTGGGGCAGAAAACTCATGGGGTTGGGCGGGGACGGGTCATTGCCTTTTTATAGTACAAAGTGGTTTAATGCTCATGCCAAGGGGGGTCTGCCTCAGAATCGGAGCCCAGGAGCAATTGGGGTGGTCCAAAAGGTCCCATGTATCGCCAAACATGGACACCACCACTGAAGCCTCAGACAGACCCCGGTCCCCCGGCAGTGTTTGGCACCCAGAGAGGCGTCTCTAACAGAACCCTCCAAAAAAAAAAAAAAAACCCCAAGTCTCTCTATTCAAAGGGGATTCAGTCACTGCTGCTAGAGCCCATTTAGTCAACAGGATGAGGTGCTGCAGTCAAATGGGGCTCAGCGGCCCCACTGGGCCCTCCCCGGTTAGCCAGGCCCAGGGGGTGGTAGACGACACCCATGCAGCAGGAGAAAACCGTGTGGCAGGCAAAATGACCACCATCCCAGCCAAAAACATTGGGACCATAAATCCCAATGCCTATGAGCAGGACCATCTAAAGAACTTTGGGCACCCCTCTCCCAGGAATAGTTTCTGATGCCATAAATGGTGTTATCACAGGAGGGGCACAGAAATAAAGCTACACCAGACAAACCCAACCAATCTTGTATTCCTGGAGCCGGGGGGGGGGGGGGGGGGGAGAGAAGTACTCAAAGTACAAGAGCAGCGAGGGAGGATGGGAACCCACACTCCCTGTGGTAGGGCCAAGTCATATGCCATCACCCATGGATTATTATTATTTATTTGTTGCATTTGTATCCCACATTTTCCCACCTCTTTGCAGGCTCAATGTGGCTTACAATATATCGTGAATAATAGAAGTATATAGAAAATTGATAATTAGTATTACAGCAGGATTTTTGGTAACATGATAGTGATAGGACTATAACAAGCAGATGATGCCTTGGGAGCAGCAGAGCAGTGCTCCACACTAGACCAGGTCCGGTCCATGGATCCAGCTGTTAGGCTCGACCAAAGTGCACAGCACCAGCCTACACTGCTGGGAGCTAGATCAGGGATCCTGAAACTTTGGAGTTATCCATATCCAAAGAGCACAAGCCCTCCTTATATTGGCCAAGATCAGTTCTCCACCTCCATCTGCTGGCAGGAAGGGACAAGACCCTCTAGCTCAGGATGGTATAGCTCAGAGGCTAAACAAAAATGAATAGAATCTCTTTTGTGGGGGATGGGGGGGAACTAATACCTCTGGAATCCCCAGTCCAATCTTCCCCCACAGGTTTTGAAAAAAAAATTGCTGGGGAAAAGAAGTCATATAAAAATAGTTTAGCAAATGCAGAATAGATCTTTTTCTCAGGGCTTTTGTACTGAAGATTTCAGAATGAAGGGTTTATAAATTCATGCTTTAAATACAGTCGTTTCATATAAGCACTTGGAATTACTCATTATAGAAGGAATCACAGATGTTACAAAGAAAAAAAAAGTCTAATCTTGCCTGCAGTAGACAGAACTCTTTAACTAGGTGCTCTATATAAGTGAATACATTGCAATTAAATATTACATTTCCAAAGCCTTACCCATCACCCCTGGATCAAAGAAATGGAGCAAACGGTTTTATAAACACCAAGTTCAAATTAATTGTCAAGCTACAGATCATGTACGTTCTTCTCCGGAAAGCCTCTGCTGATTTTAGCTACGCTTCTTAAAATACACTCGCTCTTGCTGTAATCTAATTGCCTTTTTAAAAAGAGCTCCTTTATTGCATTTAAGGCCTACGGTGTCTGTACAACACTGCCGATGCCAGCCAGACAGACCTCTGGTGCAACAAAGGAGCTTCTGAAAAAGCCATTCCAAGCTTCGCTACGTGAAGGACAAGGGGGTGTCCGGCAACCTTACTTCCCCCCCTCCACAAATAGCACCGCCTTCCTCGATGGGAGCCCCATCCCTTTCCCCCACTTAGATCTGAAGCCTGCATGTTACCGGTTAACAACACCGAAGATCAGTACCTCCTACGACCCCGTGTATAAAAATAAGGCGAATCCTCACTCACCCCCCATCGAGGCCTTTTTTTTTTTAACAGAGCAGCTGCAGCTATAAAAAGTAACAGGCCGCCACTCAGAATGAGAGCAAACGGGAGCCCCCGACACAAAACTTGGCGGACGAAGGGGGGTGGGGTGGGAATATCCTTCCCTCGGTCTCAGGGAGAAATCGGATAAACCCCAAAACTGCAGGAAAAAAATACGAGTGAGGAGGACTCACCATCCAGAGTAGGGGCAGCAGGTGCGGACATGACTCCCAGGGGCTGCTGCTTCCACTCGCAAAAGCCTCGGAGCCAGCGCTCCGGCCGGATCTCTCCAACTTAACTTCCGCCGCCGCCGCCCCCCGTAACTCTCCAGCGCGCGAGCGCGGCACGTCACCCAATAACAGAAAAAAAAAAAAAACGAACAGGGAGTGTGCGCGCGCCGTGCACCTAACCGAACGTTGGTCCAAAAACGTTCAGACGAACCACGCTGCTACGCAAAGGGATGCGTCGGAACTTCTGTAAAAGACAGCTGTTTCTCCGGTAGATTACTTAAATCAGCCGCAGTTTTCCACAGGGAAAAAAAAATACGTTCTGTCTATCAAAACACACCGTTTCCTTATCTAGCTACTTTCTTCTTTTCTCGTTTGTTTCCCTCTGTACTCCCTGCCACTACATATGGTTTAGCCCTTCTAGTGAGGCCCCGCCCCTTTAGACTGTCTGTGCCAAGGAGGTTTAAAGAGCCCTCCTCGCCTCGGTCTATTCGCCTCTCAAGTGATTAATGAAGGACCAGTCGAGTCACATAAATTCCTATTAGTGCTATGGGTGTCTTTCTTGGAGACGACGTCTTTTTATTCTTTCCAACCTAAGTTGAAGTTGGAAAGAATTATTGGAAAGGGATGGAGAATGGCTGCTGTAGGTCTCCAAAAATGTAAACTTTTGGACCAGATGGACAAGGGTTCCAGAAAGATAAGCGCCCCCCACCCCCAACAGCTGCCAAGTTGTCCATTCCAGGAGGCTGACTTTATGGCCAGTCCTGGATTTCTGCCAACCTGCTGTATTACAGGACCTGCAGCTCTGATCTCATTGGATAGAATCATCATGGACTACAAATATTCTACACTGCTTTGGGATGTAAGTTTAAAATCAGAACTGGCCAAAATGTCTCCCTCCTGGAATGGGTAACTAGGCAGCTCTGACACACACCCCCTTCCCAAAACACATATGTACAGGGTGAGGCAAAAAGAAAAGTAACCCCCTACCCCCAGAGTGTTTTGCTATTTTCTCAGCATCCGCTTGGAATTTCAACTGAATTTTTTACAGTTTTATTTGTTGTTACTATCTACATTTATGTGCTGAGTGGAATGAGATTATCTTTAAACACAGTAAAGTTACAGACTTTTTAGGGTGACCACCCAGCGATTTTCATGCATTCAAAAATGCACTGTAAAACTACTGATATTTTAAAAAGAAAATGGGGTACCAGCTTTACTGTTAATGATTCATTTACTTATTAGGATTAATTTACCACCTTTTTGAAGGAATTCACTCAAGGCACTGTACAGTAGGAATACATCAAACATGAGCATTAGGCAATTACAGCAGTAAAAATATTCAAATAACAATACAAAGTATGCATAGCATACTACTTACAATGTCAACACAATATGTAGTAAAACATTTTAATTGATAGTGAAGGGTATAAACAAAGATGGAACATATAGGGGGTTGTTTACTAAAGCTTAGCTCGAGCTATGTGCAACAGGGCCCATAAGAATAAAATGGGCCCTGCTGCAGATAATTTGAGCTACGCTTTAGTAAACAACCCTCATAGACAGGTAAGAGAGTAAGAAGAGTTAGAAAGTAAGGTGACATTCAATATTAAAAAAAAGCTAAAATCCTAAATTTATGGAAAGGGGATGGATTTGATGTACTGCCTTGTTTATTTTATACAGGTACTTATTTTGTACCTGGGGCAATGGAGGGTTAAGGGGTCCTTTTACCAAGGTGTGTGAAAAATAACTTGTGGTAGTGTAGGCATGGATTTTGGGTGTGTGCCGATACATTTTTCAGTGCGCCTTTAAAAAAGGTCTTTTTAAAATTTTTGCTGAAAATGGACGTGGAGCAAAATCAGAATTCGCGCATCCATTTTGGGTCTGCGACCTTACTACCAGCCATTGACCTAGTGGTATAGTCTCATGTGGTAACCGGGGGGTAATGACCTACGTGCATCAAATGCCACTTGGTGCGTGTCCAAAAATGAAATTACCACAAGAGCCACACGGTAGTTGGGCGGTAACTCCATTTTGGCATACGTTGGGCACACATAAACGCTTATGCGGCTTAGTAAAAGGGCCCCTAAATGACTTGTCCAGAGTCACAGGGAGCTGCAGTGGGAATTGAGCCCAGTTCCCCAGCCTCTCAGGCTACTGCACTAATCAATAGGCTAATCCAGCGGCGTACCAAGGGTGGGGCGATGGGGGCTGTCCACCCCGGGTGCACGCCGCTGGAGGGTTGCAGAGAGCAGCCGCGCGCCTGTCGGCTCCGCTGGTTCCCTGCTCCCTCTGCCCCAGAACAGGTTACTTCCTGTTCCGGGGCAGAGGGAGCAGGGAGCTAGCGGAGCTGAGAGCCGCGCGGCTGCTCCCAACAGCTAAGAATGCACCCAGGGGGTGTCATTGCACCAGGGGGGTGTCGTGCTGCACCCGTGGGGGTGCGCATCGGTGATCTGCCCCGGGTGGCAGCCGACCTAGGATCGCCACTGGGCTAATCCTCCACTTGAATCATAGTTCACCAGTTAATAGAATCTCAGTTCAAAAATTTCTCCTTTAATAGTCAAAAATATTACTAAAATATCAATATTAAAACATCTACAATATCCAGCCATATGCCCTGTTTGAACCCTTGCTATCTAGAATATGCTGCGTCATGCAATTTGCTTCAGTTGAATCGATGTGGAGAGTTTGAAATGAATTTGTAAAATTACCAGTACTAACCTCCACGAGGTTTTCACAAATCAGATGAAGAATTCAGGTTTGCTGAGATGCCCTTCTTTTTTGGTATATACAGCATACACAGAAACCTACACATGTTATTACTACTAAAAACAGAATTTAAATGAGGTCAAGGTGAAATGCAGTCACCTGATATCTTTCTATTCTCTTTGACTTTTTTTGGCTTCATTCACACCACCGATGCTGCTGATCATGGGGCCTTGGCCTCTACGAGCGAGCGTGTCTGCCAACTCCACCCCCTCCAATTAAAACGTCTTGTTAGGAAGGTGCATTTCCAGCAGACGAGCAGTTGCACACAACACGGAAGCCAAGGACAGTGAATATTTTCGTTCTCTTTGGCTTATTGAACTTGATCTTTATTCACCATTCTCACCCCCACTACTGCTGCTGATCATGGGGTCTTGGCTTCTATGTGCACAGCTGCTAACTCCATCCCCTCTGATGTCAACTTCCTGTTTGAGAGGGGCATTTCTGGCAGAGGAGGCTGTGGAGGAGTGGCCTAGTGGTTAGGGTGGTGGACTTTGGTCCTGAGGAACTGAGTTCAATTCCCACTTCAGGCACAGGCAGCTCCTTGTGACTCTGGGCAAGTCACTTAAACCTCCATTGCCCCATGTAAGCCACATTGAGCCTGCCATGAGTGGGAAAGTACAGGGTACAAATGTAACAACAACAAAAAAAAGAGTGGCAGTGACACACATGGAGGCCAAAGACAGTGAATATTTCCATTCTTTAGTTTGTTGAACTTTGATCCTCATTCTCACCTTTGTGGTTGCTGCTATCACAGGCCTTTGTCTTTGGTGAGTAGGGGAGAGAAACAAAGTGACACTGGATGGAGGGGGCATATAGTTGGGGGGATGTACACTTCCTGTTAACATGTATCTATACAATACTTTTTTGGCGAAATGATTGTGTAACAAGAGTATTTCATTACAAAGTAGAAAAGTGCAAAAGAAAGGTAATTAGTTTAAGTAGAAAGTATTGTGTCCCTTTTGTAACTTGTTACAGGCTAAAGTACTCAAAAAAGTAACAAAGTATTTTTACTTCATTACAGCTCAGCCCTGCTGCTGTGTCCTACATTTCCCTTCCATCGCTCTGTTTCCCTCCATGTCCACCATCTCCCATCTGTCTCACTATATCCCCATGTCTCTACATGCTCCCCAGTGTTCCAGATTTCTGCTGCATTTCTCTATGTGCCCCTATCTCTTTTGCCCCTGTGTTCAACATGTCCCTATGCCCCAGTCATGTCCAGCATCTCCCCTCCATCTTCATATATCCCCCACCATGTCCATTATCTTCCATTCATCTTCCCATGTTCAGCATCTTCTCTCTGTATCTTCCATCTTCCACATGTACACCATCTGCACTGTCTCTCCTGCTCTTTCCCCATATCCAGCATCTGCACTCTCTTCCCATCTCCAAAAACGCCAAGGGTGGCCCATCCCAAAGCTGGACATTTACCACCACTATGTTGAAAATTGATGGCCAATGAGTGAGGTTTTTCTCACAGGCCCCAGACATGTCTAACACCAGTTCTGGCATATGTACATTACAAAAACTAACAGTCTAATCAATACATAGAAAATAAAATAACATTTTCTACCGTTGTCTGGTCATTTTATTGTTCTAATTGTGTTAGTCCCAGTCTCTGGTTTCTGCTTTCTTTAGTCTTCTCTTAACTCATTTCATACACAAACTGTTGCACAGGTATCTAAGAATATTCCCAACGTAAGACTCTTCTCTTAACTCGTTTGCCAGGGTCTCCTTGTCCATTTGGCATTTCTTCTCTGTTCATGTCCATCATTTAGCTCCCCTCTGTGTCCCTGCACCTATCTTCCTGCCATGTTGAGCATCTCCCCTCTCTGCATCTGTATTCTTGCTTTGTCCAGCAGCACCCCTCTGTATCCCTAATCCCCCTCCCCATGTTCAGAATCACATCTCTATTGGGCTCATTTTTGAAAAGGACATCTATCTTTCAACATAAATCAAAAGATGGATTTCCTTCTTCCAGAGATGTCCAAATCGGTATAATCGAAACCCGATTTAGGACGTCTCCAACTGCACTCCATTGCAAGGATGGCCAAAGTTCAAGGGGGCATGTCAGAGGCATAGAGAAGGTCGGACTTGGGCGTGCCTAACACTTGGATGTCCTTGACCCATAATCGAAAACAACAAGAACGTCCCTGACGAACACTTGGATGTTTTCACCCGGACGTGTTTTTATTACGACTAAGGCACAAAAAGGTGCCCAAAATGACCAGATGACCACCGAAGAGAATTGGGGGTGACCTCCCATTACTCCCTTAGTGGTCACTAACCTCCTCCCACCCTCAAAAAACATCTTTAAAAATATGTCGTGCCAGCCTCAGATGTCATACTCAGGTCCATGACAGCGCATGCAGGTCCCTGGAGCAGTTTTAGTGGGTACTGCAGTACACTTCAGACAGATGGACCCAGGCCCATACCCCTACCTGTTACATTTGTGGAGGAAACAGCGAGCCCTCCAAAACTCACCAGAAACCCACTGTACCCACATATAGGTGCCCCCCTTCACCTGTAAGTAGAACCAGCTCCAGTACTGATCCCTGCAGCACCCTCCTCCATTGAGAGAAATGACCATTTAACGCTACCCTCTGTTTTCTGTCCAATAAACAATTCCCAATCCACACTGGAACCTTGCCTTCTATCCCATGACTCTTTAATTTTCTCAGGAGTCTCATATGAGGATCTTTATCAAAAGCTTTCTGAAACTCTAGACACACTACATCAACTGGCTCACGTTTATCCACATGTTTATTCACACCTTCAAAGAAATTAAGCCAATTGGTGAGGCAAGACTTCCTTTGGCTGAACCCATGCCGACTCTGTCCCATTAAACCATGTTTGTCTATGTGTTCCTTAATTTTATTCTTTATAATAGTTTTGACTGTTTTGCCCAGCACTGGCATCAGGCTTACTGGTCTGTAATTTCCTGGAGCACCCCTGGAACCCTTTTTTAAAAACCTAATCTATCTTGTATTTCTTAAATAAATGTTCTAGATGCAAGCATAGTGGTAAGGCATTCCACAAAGAGGGAGTGACCATGCTAAATAAGGAGTCATGTTTATGCTTATAGCCTAGCTGGCAGTAGAATGGGACAATCAATAAATGATGATTAGCAAAGCTTAAAGTCATGTTAGGTACATAAGGGGTCAAACCACTTTAACACTTTTTTTGTATTAAGAGATACATCAAATCAATCAATCAAATAAAATCAAATAGCAGTATTAAGGAGAGAGAAATTCAAGCTCGTAAGCTTGAATATTTAGAAAATCAAGGACAAAGGAATAATTTGATGTTTTTAAATGTTGCAAAATCACCTTTAATACCTACTTTGGACATGTTAAGAAAATACTTTGCTGAAATATTGGGAGTTCCGGCTGAAGCTTATCCACCTATGGTCAGAACCCAACATATAATGGGAACCTCAAGATCTTCAAATGAATGACCTCAATCTGAATTCAATTTGACAGAATTTCTGGAAAGTTCTTTAGAAGTTGTGACGGAACAATCTACTCTCTTTGTGATTTTTGCTTTAGAACCGGACAGAAATAATATTTTCCGCTCCTATTTCCGCCATACAAATGCTTTTTTTGGGGGGTTCCAAAATTCAGATTTTTCCTGATTTGGCAAGGGACACACAAAAAAGATGGAGTGAATTTTTGGCTTTAAAACCAAGAGTTCTCAACCTGGGTGGATTGTTTGAGTTAAAATTTCCTTGTAGATCCTTACAGGCTTATTTTCGAAAGAGGAAGATGGGCGTCCTTCTCACAGGGTCGCCCAAATCGGCATAATCGAAAGCCGATTTTTGGCATCCCCATCTGCTTTCTGTCGCGGGGATGACTAAAGTTCATGGGGGGGGGGGGGGTGTCAGAGGCATAGCGAAGGCAGGACTTGGGCATGCCTAACACATGGGTGTCCTTGACCCATAACGGAAAAAAAGGGCATCCCTGACGAGCACTTGGACGACTTTACCTGGTCCTGTTTTTCTTACAACCAAGCCTCAAAAAGGTGCCTGAACTGACCAGATGACCACCAGAGAGAATTGGGGATCACCTCCCCTTACTCCCCCAGTGGTCCCTAACCCCCTCCCACCCTCAAAAAAACATCTTTAAAAATATTTTCTGCCAGCCTCAAATATCATACTCAGGTCCATCACAGCAGTATGCAGGTCCCTGGAGCAGTTTTAGTGGGTGCAGTGTACTTCAGGCAGGCGGACCCAGGCCCATCCCCCCCTACCTGTTACACTTGTGGTGGTAAATGTGAGCCCTCCAAAACCCACCAGAAACCCACTGTACCCACATCTAGGTGCCCCCTTCACCCATAAGGGCTATGGGAGTGGTGTACAGTTGTGGGTAGTGGGGTTTGGGGGGCTCAGCACACAAGGTGAGGGAGCTATGTACCTGGAAACAATTTATGAAGTCCACTGCAGTGCCCCCTAGGGTGCCCGGTTGGTGTCCTGGCATGTCAGGAGGACCAGTGCACTACGAATGCTGGCTCCTCCCACGGCCAAAGGGCTTGCATTTGGTCATTTCTGAGATGGGTGTTCTTGGTTTCCATTATCGCCGAAAATCAGAAACAACCAAGTCTAGAGGCGACCATCTCTAAGGACAACCTAAATTTCAAGATTTGGGCGTCCCCAACCGTATTATTTAAATGAAAGATGGACGTCCATCTTGTTTCGATAATACGGGTTTCCCCGCCCCTCCACCGGGACGTTTTGCGAGGACGTCCTCAGCAAAACATGGGCATCCCTTTTGATTATGCCCCTCCATGTGTCCCTAAATTTGATTAATTATGTTTTTTGACCCAAAGAAACTCTTGGAATTTATTAATTTGAAAGAAGGAGACAGGGCTCCCTTGGTTGTATCCACTAGTTAATTATTTTTATTTGGATTTTTAGATTTTGTTCACACCTTATGCTGTATATCGATTGCGAGTGTTTGTCAGCTCTCTACTGTTCCACTGATGTATTCCTTTTCTTTTTTTTCACCGTCTTACCTGGTATCTGGATCCAAAATTTTGTGGACAAAGCTGGAGGATAATTTCTATAATACTGTATGTTAATATCTTTTTTTCCTTTTATTACAATGCAGATATTGTTTATACATTTATGTTTATTATGTGAATGTAAAATAAAAAAAATATAGATCATAAAATCAAATAGCAGGACAGAAACAGGGGGAAATCCCAAAGAATGAATCCAACGGATCAATGTGAAAATTTTATACAGAATTCTACAAGTAATAGGCAGCTAATGTTCCTCTTTGGAGCAATGGTGTTACGTGGTCCATTTTTTTAGTGTTATTTGAAGTCTCCTTAACTCCTGTACCACATTCCTTGGAAAAGAAAATTACATTAATCCAGTTGACTAATTAGTAGGAAGTGGACTAAAATGTGCAAGGACATACAGTCATGAAGGGAACACACAGAATGCTCTGATCATAAATGGGAAGATATGGTGAATTCCCCTAAGTTATTGGTGCCTGACATCTAGTATAGGAAATATTTGAAGAAGGTTGTATTTCTTTCTAGAGCAGATCAGATGTCCCTTTCAAATATTTATTATTTGCCTTCAAAAATTCTTAAGGAGCGTGAAGCGGGAGAAGATGTTGATGTGTTATGATGCTATTCCGGGTTTGATTTTACAATGGTTCTTAGAGACATCCCAAGATAATATTCAGATGTGTGTCTCTCTACTAGTAACTTTTGTCTCCAAAATAGATACATTGTTAGTTTTGAAAACTGATCTTTTAAAAAGATGCAGAATTTTCCAGATTTTGTCAGAAGCTACTCAAATAAGGCAGAAATAATTTATTCAGTTAAAATCCAGAACATTTGCACTGGGGGCTGCATTTTACTTGAAATTCCCATGCAAGTGTCTGGTCAAGTATGAACAAAATAATTATTTTTTTATTACCTACAGTCAAAGAGTCTTTTGATTGACAAGGAGGTGCGTCAAGTTCTAGTTAGTGTCTGTGCTGGAGATTAATATGAGGGCTGTTGAGAATGTTAATTATGAATGAAGCATTGTATTTTTTTTTTCACAATTCCTCCTTGATATAGGTTTTTAATCTTGAGTTGTATGTAATAGTGCCTTTATTTGATTTTTATAATTTTGATGTTTTTCCTTGCTTAACTTGAGCTGATTGCTTAAATTCTATGTAGTAAATAAATAAAATCTGGGCCACTTGAATGGATAATTTTAGATGTATAAATCAAATCAATTCTTATATACTGTTAATATCCCCTTTCCAGGGTTCAGTGCGGTTTACATTCTAAGGTTCCTGTTTACTAAGCCACGCTGTAGGCGCACAAACCTTTTAGCAGGTGCTAAAAATTAGCATAAGCTAATGCTAAAGACATCCATAGGAATATAATGGGCGTCTCTATCAGCGCGTGCTCATTTTTAGCGCACGCTAAAAAGTTTGCACACCTGCAGCGTAGCTTAGTAAACAGGGCCCTCGGTGAGGCAAAAGCTGATAATGTTAGTGTGAGGTATGAGAACAATTAGAGACCACTGGTGTAATGCATGAGACCAAACACATTATAGGAAAGGATAATGGATGATACTAGGAGGTAGAAGTCAATGGACTGTTATGAAGCAGTCTTTGGGAAGAGAAAGGTTTTTAGCCTCTTCCTGAAGCTAAGGTAGCTGTTTTCTGTTCTGATGGCAATAGGTAGTGGGTTCCATATTTTAACTCCAAGTACAGGGAATAGAGAGCTGAAAATCTTCTGATTTTGAATTGTCTTTTGAAACAGTGATGCTAGCATCAGTTGTTTTTTAAGTCTGTTAAACTGGACCAAACATAGCGAAGCAGTCTTAGTCAGCAGTTCAGGTGAAACCCTGAAACATTTTAAAAACTAAACAAGCAGCTTTGAACCTGAATCTTTCTGCTATGGGAAGCCAGTGCAGTTTGTTAAGATGAGTTGAAAAACTAGTATATGTATTCAATCTGTATATTAGTCTTGCAGCTGTATTCTGTATGATTTGCAGTTTTTTCTGATATTGACACCTAATACCAAGAAATAGAATGTTACAGTAATCCAAGTGAGGTAGGACAAACATTTGGACTAGCAGTGCAAAGGCTTTTTGGTTGAAGAATGATCTGACTAGATGTAGCTGTCTCATTTTGAATCGTGTTTTCTTCCATAGCTGGTTAATATGGGGAAAAAGGGTGAGTAAAGACTCAAGCAAGACCCCTAGTACTCTGGTTTCAGAGTCGACTGTAAAGCTTTGATCATTGGACAAAGATATTTATTTGTAGCATTTGAATACCACATTTTCCCACCTATTTGCAGGCTCAATGTGGCTTACATTGTGCCGTAATGGCGATCGCCATTGCAGAATGAGAAATACAGAAAATTATTACGTTTAAAGTACAAGCTATAAGGAGTAGATATACAGTTCAATTCAGGCATTAAAGATCAAGGGTAAGTGTAGAAGATTCAACAGTAATAATGTTAATAAAGTAAACAAATAAAAATACTTCAATATTAACTTGTTTCGATAAAGTTTTGATGTCTGGCCATTTATGAAGGATCCTTTAGGTAAGTCTCTTTGAACAAATTAGTCTTCAGTAATTTATGGAAATCTGTCAAAGCGTGCATAGTTTTTATTGATAATGAGACCTCAACTCCCTGATTTCGGAACCACATGACCTTGGTTTTTTGTGCATTCAATTTCAGTTCATTGGTCAGGGCTTAGATAACTACATAAGTATTGCCATACTAGGACAGACTGAAGGTCCATCAAGCCCAGCATCCTGTTTCCAACAGTGGCCAATCCAGGTCACAAGTACCTGGCAAGATCTCAAAACAGTACAATACATTTATGCTGCTTATCCTAGAACTAAGAAAAAATAAGCAAAGTGCTAAGGGAGAATCCTATGGTGGAGATTATAGGTAAAGAGGCATATTTTCAAAGCACTTTGGGAGGCTAAGTTCCATATGTTTCTATGGAACTTTGGGAGGCTAAGTGCTTTGAAAATAAGCCTCATGGTCTCATAAACATGCAGCAATTGTTTTTGAGTTTCTTTTATGCTGCTTAGTTATAATCATAGACTTTTACCCACCCTCCTACCATAAACTGAGCTACCTAGCATGCTTATTCTCTAGCTCTTTCTTCTTTTTTTCTTATGCTATTACAAAGCGTGCCATATAACTCTCATATATACGCTTACTGCAGATGGCTTAAAGTATTTGTAACTCATCTGTATGCCGATAAATCAGCACTCCCCAACAGGAGCCTGTTTCGCCCTCCTGGCTTTCTCAAGGGGAACTCTTCGTGCTGTTTCTGTAAAAAATGGCAAACAGATACATAAGCCCTGATCTTCATTCACTTTCCTCCATAGCTTATAATATTCATCTAAGTTCAAGACTCACCAGGCTAACAGATTATCCTCATCTGCCATCTATCAATGATTGTAAAATGGCGACGGCATCTTTTTAATTCCTATCTAACCGGAAACAGCTGATGAAGATGATTGTGTTTCACGTAAAGCAGGTCCACTGGATATACGTGTTTAAACCACATGGTTCCAGCGTATTTAAATGATAAATCCAGTAGGTCTCTTGTTGTAGTAGCTGTCTGTTATGGTCACCACCTCTAGGGGCCGGATTAACATGGTCAATAGCCATAACTTGCAAAGCCTCCACTTGATGGTTAAATTGCATACAATGCTGCACTAGGGGGGGACCCAATGCTTGTGCTACAATATGAGATCGATGTTCTACCATGCGTTCATGCAAGGATCTACTTGTTTTACCTACATATTTTTTTACCACAAGGACATGTTATACAGTAAATGACTCCGCGGGTAGAGGGAGCAATACTAGACAGGGGGGCGGGATGGAAGGAACATAGTAGAAGAGATAATCCTAGGGTAGATGGAAGGGAAAGATAGATGCTGGAAAATGGGACAGAGGAAGGAATGGAAGAAACAAGGAGAGATGTTGGACCTGGGGCAGAAGGGAGGGAGAGAGAAAGATGCTGGATAAACAGAGAGAGAGAGGGAGAGATGTTGGACCCAGAGATGGAAGGGAGGAAAGAGAAGGGAAGATATTTTGGATGGGGGGAGGGAAGAAAAGACAGCAAGAAAGAAAAAGGGAGAGACATTGGACCATTGGGGTGGGGGAGAGAGAAAAAAAGATGCTGGAACTGGCGGGGGTGGGGGGAGAAGGAAAGATAGATGGGAAAGGGAAATACTGGGAGGATGGAGAAGAATGGACAGAGAGATGTCAAAGTTACAAAGGTGGGGAAGAGCTAACGAAAGAAAGAGAGGTGCTAGTCTACAAGGGTTGAGGGAAGGAGATGCAAATGCTGGCAATAGTGGAGTCATGTGGGAGAGGTCATGGGGGGTTGTCAAGGAGATGAGTGAGAGGAGAACAGTGAATATAGAGGGTAGAAATGTGGTAGTGGGGAATACATGAAAGATTAAAAAAAGAATAGGAGGCTGGAGAAGGAGTGTGACAGGAATGGGAGAGCTAAGGGTGAGAGCTGGAGCTGGAAAGTTGATAGATGAAAAGGGAAAAGAAGAAGGGTGAGAAAGATGTTGAGAAGGAGGGTAAAACTTGAGTGGACAGAGAGGTAGAAAAGAAAGAAAGGGAGGAAAGAGAGAAAAGGAAAATATCAATATGTCAGAGACTGGTGTAGTGAGAGAATGGAACAAAACAGGAGAGAGGAGAATTACAAGTGGACAGCAGCCATTGGAAGACAGACAAGCAGAAAAGAGAAACTGGCACCAAAATGATGTAAAACTAAAATGTCCAGACAACAAAGGTAGAAAAAAAGTATCATTCTGCACCTTGGAAAGTTTCTTGTGGGGTCCCCCAAGGTTCGCCCCTTTGTCCAACGCTATTCAATATCATGCTGTTTCCCCTTGCAACCGCACTAGGAAACCTAGGCCTGAAACCATTTATCTACGCAGATGATATAACCATCTCCATCCCCTTCCATTCCTCATTAGATGAAATCACAGATTTGATCGAAGTGAGTTTTTCCATCTTGGATCGTTGGGCTGAGGTATTTTGGTTTAAGTTAAACAAAGATAAAACTCAGTGTCTTGTGCTCTCGTCCATCCTTGCCAGATTTTTCTCAAGCTTCCTTGTCATTAAAGACCAGACTCTCCCTATTTCACAGAGCCTTAGACTTCTACCTAGATTTCAGCAAAGCTTTTGACACAGTTCCCCACAGGAGGCTCTTGAACAAACTGGACAGGCTGAAGATAGGACCCAAAGTGGTGAACTGGATTAGGAACTGGTTGATGGACAGATGCCAGAGGGTGGTGGTAAATGGAATTCGCTCGGAGGAGGGAAAGGTGAGTAGTGGAGTGCCTCAGGGATCGGTGTTGGGACCGATTCTGTTCAATATATTTGTGAGTGACATTGCTGAAGGGTTAAAAGGTAAAGTTTGCCTTTTTGCGGATGATACTAAGATTTGTAACAGAGTGGACACCTGGGAGGGAGTGGAAAACATGAAAAAGGATCTGCGGAAGCTAGAAGAATGGTCTAAGGTTTGGCAATTAAAATTCAATGCGAAGAAATGCAAAGTGATGCACTTAGGGAGTAGAAATCCACGGGAGACGTATGTGTTAGGCGGTGATAGGTACCAACGGGGAGAGGGATCTTGGGGTGATAGTATCTGAGGATCTGAAGGCGACGAAACAGTGTGACAAGGCGGTGGCCGTAAGTAGAAGGTTGCTAGGCTGTATAGAGAGGGGAGTGACCAGCAGAAGAAAAGAGGTTTTAATGCCCCTGTATAAGTCGTTGGTGAGGGCCCATCTGGAGTATTGTGTTCAGTTCTGGAGGCCGTATCTTGCTAAGGATGTAAAAAGAATTGAAGCAGTGCAAAGAAAAGCTACGATAATGGTATGGGATTTGCGTTAGAAGACGTATGAGAAGAGACTTGCGGACCTGAACATGTATACCCTGGAGGAAAGGAGAAACAGGGGTGATATGATACAGTCGTTCAAATATCTGAAAGGTATTAATCCGCAAACAAACCTTTTCCGGAGATGGGAAGGTGGTAGAACTAGAGGGCATGATATGAGATTGAAGGGGGGCAGACTCAAGAAAAATGTCAGGAAGTATTTTTTCACGGAGAGAGTGGTGGATGCTTGGAATGCTCTCCCACGGGAGGTGGTGGAGAGGAAAACAGTAACGGAATTCAAACATGCATGGGATACACATAAAGGAATCCTGTTCCGAGGGAATGGATCCTCAGAAGCTTTGCCGAGATTGGGCGGCGGGGCTGGTGGTTGGGAGGCGGGGATAGTGCTGGGCAGACTTATACAGTCTGTGTCCCAAAAATGACAGATACAAATCAAGGTAAGGTATACACAAAAAGTAGCACATATGAGTTTATCTTGTTGGGCAGACTGGATGGACCGTGCAGGTCTTTTTCTGCCGTCATCTACTATGTTACTTCTGGGTGTTGAGCTGGACCTGCAACTGGATCTGCAAGTGCGAGCAGTCACCAAGTGGATGTTCTATGAATGTGGAGGCTGAGGTGTTTTAGGTTTTGTCTCACCAGAGAGCTCTTCCGAACACTCGTTCACTGGCTAGTTCTGTTTCACCTTGACTACTGCAGTGGGATTTATGCAGGCTGCCAGGAGCATCTACCGAGGAAATTCCAGACTGCCCAGAATACTGCTGCGAGACTCATCTTGGGCAAATTGCACATGGTTCCTGCGCAGCCCCTACGTTTCAATCTACACTGGCTACCAGTAAGAGAACAAATCGCATTCAAGATCTGCACTTTAACACATAAAATAATCTACAGATTAGCTCCGGAATACATGATTCCTTTAATAGATCTCCCACCTGGAAATGCCATCACAACAGCACGCACCTTTCTCCAATTACATTACCCATCTTGCAGGGGTGTCAAATACAAGCTTCTTTTTGCCTCTACTTTCCACTACTCCAGCCCAAAGACTAGGAGTGGCCTAGTGGTTAGGGTGGTGGACTTTGGTCCTGGGGAACTGAGTTTGATTCCTGGCACAGGCAGCTCCTTGTGACTCTGGGCAAGTCACTTAACCCTCCATTGCCCCATGTAAGCCACATTGAGCCTGCCATGAGTGGGAAAGCATGGGGTACAAATGTAACAAAATAAAAAAAACAAAATACCTCTGTACCTAAAATTGCAAGCTAATCACCATCTTTTCAAGAAGCTGCTGAAAACGTAAAAACGTACTCCTTTTGTAATTCTGCTGTTTAGTCATCCTAATTGCTGTTAGTGTTTTATCCTTATTCTACTGTAAAATTCATGTGTTGTACCTCTCTACTTTTGTAATTCATGGAAGCCACATTGTGCCTGCATTTGTGGGAAAATGTGGGGTAGAAATGAACCATAAATAAATAAACACATTTATTAATTGTTTCTCCCGTTTCCCTTTTTATTCTTTTAATCATGTAAACTGCTTACATTCATTTGACTTAGGTGATATATCAAATAAAATGAACATGAATTTGAACATTAGCTTTGGGAAAGGTGCATCATGGATGTCTTCATGTTCTGTTCAATACAAATGGAAATACATTTCTGTTTTTATTTCTCCAGTGTTGGAGTACATGCTGAATTTGACTTCTTGGGTTCCCCATTCAATTATTGTCCTTATGTTTCTATTTTGATCCCTTGTTCTGTATTTGGGGAGGAACTGTCTTTGTTTCACATACTGGGTCATTCCATGTCAAGTGGTCTGGTGGTCATACCATAGAAGGCTGCAGTATGGGGTCAAACAGATTACTGTATCTCAGCAAGTACTGCATCGGAGAACGTAAAACTTTACCAATGTTCATTGGGGACATGCATGAATGTTCACAGAAAATTTCATCGAAATCCGTGATGGTCGCGCAGGGACCACCAGACCACTTGACATGGAATGACCCAGTATGTGAAACAAAGACAGTTCCTCCCCAAATACAGAACAAGGGATCAAAATAGAAACATAAGGACCTCAGGAGGTTTGGCATTCTGTCTGTATGTAGTTTCTGTATAGAGATCTGTAGCAGAGCCACTTTATTTATTTAGATTTTGCTCACACCTTTTTCAGTAGTAGCTCAAGGTGAGTTACATTCAGGTACTCTGGCTATTTCTCTGTCCCAGGAGGGCTCACAATCTAAGTTTGTACCTGAGGCAATGGAGGGTTAAATGACTTGCCCAAGATCACAAGGAGCAGCAATGGGATTTGAACTGGCCATCTCTGGATTGCAAGACCAGTACTCTAACCACTAAGCCATTCCTCCACTTGTTCTGTTTTACCAGAAGTAGGTTTATTGGTGCCCTAGGGCCCCATGTAATATTTGTAATACTGGTTGTTCTTAGGTAGGGTTCATGTTGTTTGGATCACAGGAATTGTATGGTAGGTTTGATACATGTATGTTGAGTTAGGATTTTTTTCATGTTTTATATTATTTCACAATATGCCTGGTAGTGGAGAGATTTATGTTGCTGTTGCTCAGATGACATAAGAATCAGATTATTTTTTTGTATAGTGACTTTTATAGAGAAATGTCTTAGTTCTGATCTGTACCTGTTGTGGGGGGGGGGGGGGGGAGGTTGGATTTTTGTGGATGCTATATTGTATAACAGTGGCATAGCCACGGGTGAGCCCAGGTGGGCACAGGTGTGCTCACTATGGGCTCAGGCTCATCCAGCAGCAGTACACCCTTGCTATGGCTAGCAGGGATCTGGAAGCCCCACCAGCTGAAGACTCCTGGCATTTCTCTCTCTTCCTTCCCCTCCCCCACCGGCAACCTTGTATCTCGCCCCTTAACTCTCCCTTCCCCCTATGTGCCTTTTAATATTTCTCTTCCAGAGGTTGCTGACAGTGGGCAGCGATTCACACACATTTCTCATGCTGGCTTCAGAGCTATCCCTCTGATGCGGTTCTATTTATGCGGAAACAGGAAGTTATGTCTGAGAGAAGGTTCTGGAGGGGGAGGGAGGTTGATGAATGGGGAAAGATGCTGGATTGCTGAAGGAGAAGGAGAGGATAAGAGGTTGGTTTGTGGGTGGGTTGAGGAGTGAAAGAGAGAAGGAGAGACTGTGGACGAGGGGAGACGAGGTAGAGAGAAAATTTTGTGCTCACCCATTTTGGATTCAGGCCCACCCCAAAATTGGCTACTCCACTGCTGTTGTATAAGATCAAGGTCCATGAGGCTCATGTATGCATTGTGTCACATATGCAAGTATCATCTGCCTGGGCCCTGGTGTGTCCCGACTTCAAAAAAGTTGAAAACCACTTCCCTAGAGCCTCAGCAGCATTTAGAAAGCAAAACAACATGGATATCTTTTTTCAAATTTATACTCTGGATGCACCGCTGGAAAACTCACTCATTGGCCTTCAGTCTCACTCATTGTATTTATGTTTTTTAAAATGTAATATACCGCTTAATCTCACGGTTTGGAATGGGCGAACTTTGGCATCTCCATCTAATCTGGCTTTCCTGCTGCCAGTGCCTCTCCCACCTTGCTCAAAGCTGAGGGACTCACGTGGTGAAGCAGAGAATGTTATGGAGTACTATGAGGGCTGTTCAGAGCTATGAAACACATGGACAGGAAAATCAAATTAGAGAAGGTCTGATCCCACCACACCACAAGCTATGCTGTCCTGCTGTCAGCGCAAATACGAACATTAACTGGATTTGGTATGATCTTTTCATAAGGAGCTACTCCATGACCTTTTTCTGCAAACCATAGTTTTTCCAAACAGATTATAGCTTGTATAGCTTTATTATCACGTTCCATGGATGCACTGAAGGAAGAAGATGTCCTTTTTGTTTGTGAGGGATATAATGCTACAAATATTTTCCATTGCCTTCCGCCTAAGAGGTCCTAGACTCTAATGCAATGTCTGTGATAGAAGCAAGCAATAATTTTTTGCTGTTCTCAAACCTCTCCCTTAACAATTGTAAATGCTATAAATGTTAATTTTACAAAAACTATAAACCCATTTCCTCTTTCTTGGCTTGGGATGCTGCAGATGCTGCAATCACACCCCTGGGAAGGAATGTTGCTGATTCGAGCACCCTTTCATCAGGGGGGAGGGTAAACTCTTCTTTGCTCAAGGACTGGCACTAGTATTTTGGTGGAGTTTGGTTGGAAATAGGGAATGAAAACAGAGAAAATTCTTGGGTACCTGCACATGAAAGCTCATAGTGCCACAGCCCCAGTTAGGACAGGTTCTGGTTCAACTGGAAACTCAAACGGCATGAGAATAAACTGTAAGGCAAAAAAGAAAAAAAGACAAAAAAACCCAAAGCAAAACATTAAGACCTGGATACACCCTGGAATAAACCAGAGCCGCCTGGGTCCCTGGTAGACTGAGGATCATGTTTCAAGAATGTGTAATGATGCCAAGCCTGATATGCCAGTTTGATTCTAAAGCAAACTCAATGGTATTTTCAAAGTACTGTACTGGGAATCAGGCCTGACCTTTTATGTGCAGGAATGAGTGTATACAGCCAAGCTTTGGATAGTAAGCTTTTTATAGCACCTAGTAACTATTTTAAGTCCTTGGGAGTGGGTCTCTCAGACTGTTTTGTCCTTCCTTTAAATAGTAGAAAACTCGTTGCTTCTCTCTGTCCTACTTCATCTAGAAATGAGCAGGATTGAAAGCCAGCAGTGAGGAGCCTCCTTTCTTGCAACGACTGTACAGGGATTTTTAGGCATGTCCTTCGAAGAATGCTTAGTGAACCTGCTGAAAAGAAACAGCCGGTGCCAGGGAAATAATGCAGCTTAAATCAACAGAAAGAACTTCAGAGGAGGCAAGATACAAACATTGTACTGGAAAGAAGGATAGTGACTAGATCAGCAGCAGGATTTGGGACTAAAATCAAGAATACAGGGGCCCTTTTACAAAGCCGTGGTCTTTTAGGCGGGTGCTGGGCCATTTTTTTTACCTTGGTTGGGAAAAGGGCGATTTTTTTTAATGGGCCGCTAAAAGGGCCTGCGCTAATATTAAAACTACCGTGCGCCTATTTACGGCCTGAGCCCGTACCGCCACCCATTGACCTAATGGTAAGGGCTCACACGCTACCCACACAGTAACTATGCAGCATGCACCAACATGGGTGCACTGCTGGTTACAACTGGTAATGCCTCCCATGGTAGAAAATAACCCAGCGGTAGTGCCGATTGGGCGCGTGCTATCTGTACATTAGCCCTCTCGCACCTTTATAAAAGGGCCCCACAGTGCTTAAACATACTCATGGGGGCGGGGGGGGGGGGGGGGGTTAGAGATTCTGTATAAGTACATAAGTGTTGCCATACTGGGACAGACCGAAGGTCCATCAAGCCCAGTATCCTGTTTCTAACAGTGGTCAATCCAGGTTACAAGTACCTGGCAAGATCCCAAAACAGTACAATAGATTTATGCAGTTTATCTTAGAAATAAGCAGTGGATTTTCCCCAAGTCCATTTTAATAATGGCTTATGGACTTTTCTTTTAGGAAGCTAGCCAAACCTTTTTTTTAAACCCCGCTAAACTAACTCTTTTACCACATTCTCTGCAACGAATTCCAGAGTTTAATTACACGTTGAGTGAAGAAATATTTTCTCCAATTCGTTTTACATTTACTACTTTGTAGCTTCATTGAATGCCCCCTAGTCCTAGTATTTTTGGAAAGAGTAAACAGACGCTTCATGTCTACCCTTTCCACTCCACTCACTATTTTATAGACCTCTATCACATCTCCCCTCAGCCGCCTTTTCTCCAAGCTGAAGAGCCCTAGCCACTTTAACCATTCCTCATAGGGAAGTCGTCCCATCCCCTTTATCATTTTTGTTGTAGCCTAGTGGTTAGTGCAGTTGGCTTTGATCCTGGGGAACTGAGTTCGATTCCTACTGCAGCTCCTTGTGATTCTGGGCAAGTCACTTAACCCTCCATTGCCCCTGGTACAAAATAAGTACCTGAATATATGTAAACCGCTTTGAATGTAGTTGCAAAAACCTCAGAAAGGCAGTATATCAAGTCCCATTTCCCCTTTCCCTTCTCTGTACCTTTTCTAATTCCACTATATCTTTTTTGAGACGCGTGACCACAATTGAACACAATATTCGAGGTGCGGTCGTACCATGGAGCGATTAAAAAGGCATTATAACGTCCTATTTTTGTTTTCCATTCCTTTCCTAATAATGCCTAACATTCTATTTGCTTTCTTAGCTGTCGCAGCACACTGAGCAGAAGGCTTCAACATATCATCAATGATGACACCTAGATCCCTTTCTTGGTCGGAGACTCCTAATGTGGAACCTTGCATTACGTAGCTATAATTCGGGTTCCTCTTTCCCACATGCATCACTTTGCACTTGCTCACATTAAACGTCATCTGTCATTTAGATGCCCAGTCTCCCAGTCTCTTAAGGTCCTCTTGTAATTTTTCACAATCCTCTTGCGATTTAACAACTTTGAATAATTTTATGTCGTCAGCAAATTTAATTACCTCACTAGTTACTCACGTCTCTAGGTCATTTATAAATATGTTAAAAAGCAGCGGTCCTAGCACAGACCCCTGGTGAACCCCACTAACTAACTTCTCCATTGAGAATACTGACCACTTAACCCTACTCTCTATTTTCTATCTTTTGACCAGTTTTTAATCCACAATAAGACACATGACTCTCCAATTTCCTCTGGAGTCTTTCCTGAGGTACTTTGTCAAACACCTTTTGAAAATCCAAATACACAATATCAACTGGCTCGCCTTTATCCACGTTTGTTCACCCCTTCAAAGAAATGTAATAGATTGGTGAGGCACGATTTCCCTTCACTAAATCCATGTTGGCTTTCTCTCATTAATCCATGCTTTTGAATATGCTCTGTAATTTTGTTCTTTATAATAGTCTCTACCATTTTGCCCGGCGTCGACGTCAGGCTCACTGGTCTATAATTTCCCAGATCTCCTCTTGAACCTTTTTAAAAAAATCGGCGTTACATTGGACACCCTCCAATCTTCCAGTACCACACTCGATTTTAAAGATAAATTGCCTATTACTAACAATAGTTCCGCAAGTTCATTTTTCAATTCTATCAGTACTCTGGGATGGATACCATCCGGTCCAGGAGATTTGCTAATCTTCAATTTGTCAAATTGCCCCATTACATCCTCCAGGTTTATAGAGATTTCATTCAGTTTCTCCAACTCGTCAGCTTCGAATAACATTTCTGGCACCGGTTGGCACCGGTATCTTTCCCAAATCTTCCTTGGTGAAGACCAAAGCAAATAATTCATTTAATCTCTCCACTATGGCTTTGTCTTCCCTGATTGCTCCTTTTACCCCTTGGTCATCTAGACGCAGGGGTGTAGCCAGACAGCAGATTTTGGGTGGGCTTAGGCAAGAAGTGGGTGGGCACCAAATGTTCTCTCCACCACCCCTACATCAAAAACATATCTCAGCTGGTGGGAAAATACTTCTGTCCAGTCTCCACCTTGGTAGTCTGCAGCAGGCATGCGCTGAAAACTGAGCAGGTGAAGGTGCCAGTATTGTGGAAAGCAGCATTTTCATTACCATGTGCTACTGTTGGATAGGCCTGAGCCCTAGGTGGGTGGGCCCCGGCCCACCCAGGGCCCACCTGTGGCTACACCACTGTCTAGACGTCCACTCTTTTATTTTTACCAGCTTCCTGCTTTTAATTTACGTAAAAAAATGTTTACTATTAGGGGCATTTTCAAAAGAGAAGGGCACCCATCTTCCGACACAAATCGGGAGATTGGTGTCCTTCTCTCAGGGTTGCCCAAATTGGCATAATCGAAAGCCGATTTTGGGCGTCCTCAACTGCAGTCCATCGCGGGGACAACCAAAGTTCACGGGGGCATGACGGAAGCATAGCGAAGGCAGGACTGGGGCATGCTTAAGAGATGGGCGTCCTCGGCCGATAATGGAAAAAAGAAGGGGGTCCCTGATGAGCATTTGGTCGACTTTACTAGGTCCATTTTTTTTCATGACCAAGCCTTAAAAAGGTGCCCAAACTGACCAGATGACCACCGGAGGGAATTGGGGATGACCTACCCTTACTCCCCTAGTGGTCACCAACCCCCTCCCACCCTAAAAAAATTTTTTTTTTGCCAGCCTCTATGCCAGTCTCAAATGTCATACCCAGCTCCATGACAGCAGTATGCAGGTCCCTGGAGCAGTTTTAGTGGGTGCAGTGCACTTCAGGCAGGCGGACCCAGGCCCACCCCCCCCTACCTGTTACACTTGTGCTGGTAAATGTGAGCCCTCCAAAACCCACCCGAAACCCACTGTACCCACATGTAGGTGCCCCCCTTCACCCCTTAGGGCTATGGTAGTGGTGTACAGTTGTGGGTAGTGGGATTTGGGGGGGGGGTTGGGGGGCTCAGCACCGAAGGTAAGGGAGCTATGCACCTGGGATCAATTTCTGAAGTCCACTGCAGTGCCCCCTAGGGTGCCCGGTTGGTGTCCTGGCATGTGAGGGGGACCAGTGCACTACGAATGCTGGCTCCTCCCATGACCAAATGGCTTGGATTTGGTCGTTTTTGAGATGGGCGTCCTCAGTTTCCATTATCGCCGAAAACCAGGGATGACCACCTCTAAAGGGTCGCCCATCTCAACATTGAGATGGACGCCCATCTTGTTTCGATAATAGCGGTTTCCCCGCCCCTTCGCCGGGACGTCCTTAGAGGTGGGCGCCCTTAGAGATGGTTGTCCCTGTTCGATTATGCCCCTCCACATGTTTTCACCTCCAATGCAATCTTTTTTTCAAAGTCCCTCTTTACCTTCCTTATTAGCGCTTTGCATTTGACTTGACATTCCTTATGCTGTTTCTTATTGTTTTCAGTCGGTTCCTTCTTCCATTTTCTGAAGGATTTTCTTTTAGCTCTAATAGCTTCCTTCGCCTCACATTTTAACCATGCTAGCTGTCATTTGGTCTTCCTTCCACCTTTTTTAATATGCGGAATATATTTGGCCTGAACTTCCAGGATGGTATTTTTGAACAGCATCCATGCCTGATGTAAATTTTTGACCCGCTTCTCTAAGTGTTTTTTTTTCACCGTTCTTATTTTATCATAGTCTCCTTGGTTTCACAATCGGCTTTTGGGCTCCACTATTTTTTTGTTCCTGTTGACCTTGGTCGTAGGGACTTTCTCTTTCTCTGGTATTTCTACAATTACTTCATTACATTTGCACAAATGTAATCATTAAAGTTACTTTTTTTTTTTTGTTAATATATTACTAAACAACACTGCCTGTGCACACAAAAGACTGGCTCTTTCCTGACCTGGGCCCACTCTTGGCAAAAGAGTTCATATCTCCCTGGCAAAATGCTGGAACAGTAGTTGGAAGAAAAGGTTTAAAATTGTAGATAAATCTGAAGATTTTCAGGGCTGGCTTAACTATTAGGTAAGACTGTACAGTTACCTAAGGGAGCAGCTTTTAGGGGGGTCAGCAAAATGCAGCTGCAATAAAAGCATAATAGTAAGTTCTGGTGGCCCACAGAAACTCAAAAAAAGCATCAGCAAATACTTTTACCTCCAAAACAAAGTTTAATATTAAAATGTATTATGTCCAATTAGGTGTTTAGGAGGAGCCAACAGGGTAGGACTTGAAAATTAATTGGGGAGTAGGATTGACTAGAGTATTCAGTTCTATTGCACCAGCTCTGCTTGTTATAAAGAAATAAGTGGGGAAGTTATGATACTATCCACCTTATAATTGAAAGAGAAAAACGCCTAGATTTCGACCCAAATCGGGAGATAGACGTTTATCTCACAAAAACGACTAAATCGGTATAATGGAAAGGCGATTTTGGACGTTTTCAACTGCACTCCATCGCGGAAGTGTACAAAGTTGACGGGGGCGTGTCGGAGGCGTGGTAAAGGTGGAACTGGGGCGTGGTTATCGGCCGAGGAGAGATGGGCGCCTTTCGCCAATAATGGAAAAAAAGTATGCGTTTGTAGCTAGAATTTAGGGCACTTTTCCTGGACCCTGTTTTTTCACAAATAAGGCCCCAAAAAGTGCCCTAAATGACCAGATTACCCCCAGAGGGAATCGGGGATGACCTCCCCTGACTCCCCCAGTGGTCACTAACCCCCCCCCCCCCCCACCACAAAAAATGATGTTTCACAACTTTTTATTTTCACCATCAAATGTCATACCCACCTCCCTGGCAGCAGTATGCAGGTCCCTGGAGCAGTTGTTAAGGGGTGCAGTGGACTTCAGGCAGGTGGACCCAGGCCCACCCCCCCCCCTACCTGTTACAATTGTGCTGCTTAATGCTTATTAGTCGTCCAACCCCCCAAACCCACTGTACCCACATGTAGGTGCCCCTCTTCACTCCTTAGGGCTATAATAATGGTGTAGACTTGTGGGCAGTGGGTTTTGAGGGGGATTTGGGGGGCTCAACACACAAAGGAAGGGTGCTATGCACCTGGGAGCTCTTTTACCTTTTTTTTTGTTTTTGTAAAAGTGCCCCCTAGGGTGCCCGGTTGGTGTCCTGGCATGTGAGGGGGACCAGTGCACTACGAATCCTGGCCCCTCCCACGAACAAATGCCTTGGATTTATTCGTTTTTGAGCTGGGCGCTTTCATTTTCCATTATCACTGAAAAACAAAAACGCCCAGCTCACAAATTGTCGAATAAAACATGGACGTCTATTTTTTTCGAAAATACGGTTCGGTCCGCCCCTTCACGGACCCGTTCTCGGAGATAAACGCCCACGGAGATAGACGTTTTCGTTCAATTATGCCCCTCCACATAAGCCACATTGAGCCTGTGATGAGCAGGAAAGCGCGGGGTACAAATGTAATAAATAATAATAATAATAATAATAATAATGAATGTAGACTACCATTAAGATGTTTGTTTGTTTTTAACCACAAATTGTGCTATTTTAGCAAAGGATCCCATTTTATGCAATGAGATCCTGTGCTAAATTAGCATGACTTCTGGTATCATAACCCATCTTGCAAACATAAGTGTTTGAAAACTGAAAACTAAAAATACTGAAGAGCAAAAATAATCAAAATGACATCACATAATTTGCCCTAAAACCCAACAATAACCCCAGAAAGTATAAATAAATTATATATTAAAGAAAGAAACTTCAAAAGCTCGGGGAGCCTACATAGATGGTCTACCCCCTGACAAGGGCACTTGTCACCAGTTTCAATAAATCCTGTGAAAACAACTCCCTTAAGGGAGAAAAACCTGCTGTAGCCAAAAAACAGAGGAAAGAATTCAAAATACAAATATCTCTAGGTTTAGTGTCAGAAAAATTAGATCACCTACTGAAAATATTTAAAAAAATGCCACAAGTGCACAGGAAAAAGTTTTTCTACGTAGCTTCTCTACCTGGGTGGTTGCTGTTACTAAACAATGTCAGCTTTTAATCTTCAATGTGGTCCAGCACCACAAATAGTATCCCTGTAACACCCTGCAGTTCCCAGACAAGGAGCCCCCTTGTTTCGCTTTTGCCTCAAAGGAAAACAAAGAGGAAACTTTTTTCCAGTCACAATTTCCTTTCTTTAATATATAATTTATCTATACTCTCTGGGGTTATTGTTGGGTTTTAGGGCAAATTATGTGATGTCATTTTGACCCATAAGTGTTAACAAACCGAGCAGAGAGGTTAAGCAGCATACATAAAAAGTACACAAACAGAAAGAATACGCTTAGGCAGAACAAGATGGCGGTCAGAGAGGAAGTGGATCTCTGAGCTCCCGATCTCTGCTAAAGCCGGCGGTGAAGTGAACTTTCTACCCGATAACATCATGGGGAAAAGAAAGGGGAAAGTGGCGAAACCAACCTCCTCTGGTCCCGTTAATTCCACTCCCCGCCAGCAGATGCTTGAGAACTGCGGAATTCGGAGACTGGAGTTGCAGGCGCCCACGATGGTCAGTCTCGATGTTTCTTCGTTGAACTACAGCATGGAAGGCGTCTCGCTGAGTTCGCCTTCATTCACTGCCCCTCCTCGACCCAGAACTTCTTTTGCAGTCGGAGAACAGCTAGAAGAGTGGACCGAAGTGCCTAGCTCCCAAGCTGTGTCAGGAGGTCCCACTGCAAGTGTGCCTCTAGAAGCGACTTCCATCGTGAAGGATGGGGGAAACCCCATCTCTGCTAAGGCTTCGAGGGACGTATCCGGAGAAGTTCGGGGAGTAGTTAAACCAGCAGTGATAACTTTAGAGAATCTCTGGGACATCATGCAGAGCATGAACAAGAACCTGATCCAGGTAATTGATATTTTAAGAGAAGATTTATCATCAGTTAAATCTATGCAAGTCCTGACAGCTTCTCAAGCTCAAAAAAATAAGGAGAATATTGAAACTTTGGACGGGGAATTGAAATCTCTACAAAATCTTACGAGTTTAATAATTAAAGATAAAGAGACTCTGGTAAAAAGAGTTGAGTATCTTGATAATCAGACCAGGAAGAACAACCTGAGATTTCTCAATTTTCCTAAAGCAACTTTAATACCACCTATAGATATGCTTAAGAAATATTTTGAAGAAATCTTGAAAATTCCTAAAGAAAGTTTCCCTCCCGTCGTTAAGACTCAATATATATTTGGGAAATCTTCTAAACCAGAACGTTTACCTGAATTGAATGTAACAGCTTTTCTAGAAGACTCTCTTGAGACAATTACACAAAGATTGACTTTATTAGTTACTTTTGCTTTTGAAGTTGACAGGAATAACATATTCCGCTTATATTTCAAGAATATGCAAGCCAATTTTTGGGGGGGTAAAATTCAGATTTACCCGGATCTTAATAGAGATACGCAACGGAGAAGGCGAGAGTTTTTGGCTCTTAAACTGAGGACTCTCGCCTTAGGAGGGACTTATATCTTGAAGTATCCATGTAGATGCCTGGTAATAATTAGTAATGTTACTTATGTTTTTCTTGACCCCCCCAAAAATGGCTGAATTTATAATCGCTAAGGAAAAGGGAATTGTTCAGCCCTGAATGGCCCCAATGGCATGCTGGTTGTACCATCTTGTGGACTTCTAATGCTCATCTCTCTGAGTGATTGTAAGAAGGAAATGTATATTTTTTCCTTGTTTTTCCTTAAGGTTTTGTTTTCTTATATCTTGTTCCTCCAAATTATGGTGGTCAATATGTATATGTTTTTGTTTCCTGCTTATTAATCCTAATAATGGAGAGATTTATCTCTGTTTGTAATAATATCTTTAATCTTGCATTTATATTAATATGAATGTAATTTGTTGAAAAGCATAAATAAAAAAAAAAAAAAAGTACACAAACAATAAAAGCAACACTGGGCCTTCAAGACTGAGACAACAGGAGTATTTTATTAACAAATGACCCAACACTGGCCGTGTTTCGGTGTAAAACAACGCCTGCCTCAGGAGTCAGAGTCTAGATATAATTAGTATAAAAGATGTGTTTCCAATATCTCCAATAGTAGTAGATGGAGAAAATCTTTGCAACAAGCTCGTCTGTCGAAATAGACAGCCGCGATGTAGATTGAGAAACTCCTGTATTAGCCTTCGTCCTTCTTTGCACCTTTTTCAGTTCCACTATCAGGCTTATTTTCAAAAGAGAAGGGCGCCCATCTTCCGACACAAATCGGGAGATGGGCGTCCTTCTTTCAGGGTCCAATTTGGGTGTCCTCCACTGCTTTCTATCGAGGGGATGACCAAAGTTCACGGGGGCGTGTCGGCACCGTAGCAAAGGCAGGACTGGGGCGTGATTAAGAGATGGGCGTCCTTGGCTGATAATGGAAAAAAGAAGGGCGTCCCTGATGAGCACTTGGCCGACTTTACTTGGTCCATTTTTTCTTGCGACCAAGCCTCAAAAAGGTGCCCGAACTGACCAGATGACCACCAGAGGGAACTGGAAATGACCTCCCCTTACTCCCAGAGTGGTCACCAACCCCCTCCCACCCTAAAAAAAAAAAACTTAAATTTTTTTTTTTTTGCCAGCCTCAAATATCATACCCAGCTCCATGACAGCAGTATGCAGGTCCCTGGAGCAGTTTTAGTGGGTGCAGTGCACTTCAGCCAGACGGACCCAGGCCAACCCCCCCCCCCCCCCACCTGTTACACTTGTGGTGGTAAATGTGAGCCCTCCAAAACCCACCCGAACCCACTGTACCCACATGTAGGTGCCCCCCTTCACCCCTTAGAGAATAAGCCGGGCCTGGGGCCGGGCCAGGAGCCAGGCCACCCCCCCCCCAGGATTGTCACCACCGCCCCCCCCCTCGCCGTAACTCCAAATGCCTTGGCTGGTGGGGATCTCGAGGCCCTGCCAGCAGAAGAAGTCTTCCTCCAGCACTACTCTTCACTCTGCCACATTGCCTACCCTGCCTCTGTGGCTGCTTTTTCTCTCACATCGACATCACGCATGCTTGGTTTCAAAACTGAGAATGCGCAGCCTGAGGGGAAAAGCAGCCACTTGGCAGGCAATGCAGCAGAGTGAAGAGCAGCACTGGAGGAAGACCTCATCTGCTGGCAGGGCCTGGGGGGGGGGGGACCTCTGCCAGCCAAACCAGAGGCCCTGGTCCGAATTCCTGCTGTGTCTGTTCCTCCCCATTCTCCAAGGGGGGCCCAGCACCAGAGTTTTCTCTCTCCTGATCCTGTCAGAACACGATCAGCCGGGACGGGTCCTGTCAGGAACAGGAGAGAGAGACCGTGGTGCCAGGCCCCCCTTGGAGGCCAGGCCCAGGGAATTTTGCCCCTCCTTCCCCCCCCCCCAACAGCCCCTTCAACTCCCCGGCAGTCTCCCACGAGAGTCTGGCATTGCCTCACCTCTTTCCCCTCCCCCATTCTCTCCAGCAGGTCTGACATCCCCCTTTCCTTTCCTCTGTCCCTTCCCCCCACTCCACTGCATAAGCCCTACAAACATGCCTGTTTGCCAGCACTCTTACATCAGACCCTCTCTGGCCACCCCAGAGTCCTTCCCTCTGTTGCAGCTTCCTGTTGCCACATAGGCAAGAAGCAGCAGAGGGAACTAAGCCTCAGAGCAGCCAGAAAAGCTTGATACAGTGCTGGCGAACTGAACCTGCAAGTTTGCAGGGCCCAAGGGGGTGGGGGGGGGGGGGGAGGCAGAGGGAAGGGAAGATGCCAGACATGCAGGAGGAAGTGGTGCAGTATCTGAGTAGAATGGGTAGGAATGGGACGGGGATGCTGCACTTGAATGGAAGAAGTGGGAAAGCTGAATTTGGATGGAAGGAATGGGAACGCTGTGGGGGGGGGGGGGAATGCTACACTTGAATGGAAGAGGTGGGAAAGGTGCATTTGGATGGAAGGGATGGAAGGAAAGGGAAGGGAAGGGAGAGGGGAAAATGGTCCACATGGATGAAAGGATATGGAGGGAATGTGCATGAAGGGAAGGGAGGGGGAAATGCTGCTCTTGGATAGGAGGGAAGGGGGAGGGGGAAATGCTGCACATGGATGGAAGAAAAGAGAGGGAGAGTTGGGGAGGAGAAAGAAAATGCCAAGATGGTGGGGGCGGGAGAGAAGAAAAGATGCCAAGATAGTGGGAGGAAAAGAGGAGAGAAGTCAAGATGGTGGAGGGAGAGGAGAGGAAGAGATGTCAGGATCTGTGGGGAAAGAAGGAAGAAGAAGAGGCGCTGGACCTGTAAAATGGATTCAGAACAGGAGTGAGAAAAGGGAGAGGAGCCCTTGCTAGACCCCAGGTAGAGAGAGGAAAGAGAAAGGGAGAGATGCTGGCTTGGGAGGGGGAAGACAGGAGGGAAGGAAGAGAGAGGGAGAGATTCTGGCACATGGGATGAGGTCATAGGTGCATAGAAGGGTGGGTAGGGCAAGAATCAGTGGTGTAAATTTCATTAAAACAAGCATGCACGGCACATCGCGGGGGACAAACGCTTCAGCTGGCGGTGGTAGGGTACCCCTGCCAGCCAAGGTACCATTATGCAGCGGCAGCAGTGGTGGGGGGCAGTGGTGACAGAGAGGTGGGCCAAAATGTGCCCCCCCACACTTTAGCCCCCCTCCCTTCGAGGTCTGGCTATGCCCCTGGCAAGAATAGGGACGCAGAGATGAGAGATGCTCAATATGGCAGGAAGACAGGGGCAAGGACACTGGGGTGATGCTGCGTAGGATAGATAGGGACACAGAGAGAAGATGGAATGGTGCACATGGAGAGAAAAGAAGAACCAGATGGACAAAGAGACTTTGACAAGATAGTAAAGAGAAGACAGAAGAAAGGAGAGACTGTGACCAACACCATCAGAAAAATAATAACCAGATGAGAAAAGTGGAAAAAATAATTTTATTTTCTATTTATCAATTAGAATATGTCAGTTCTGGCACCCATGAGAAAAAGGGGAAGCTTATGATGTATAGAGCCAATTAAGTGAGCTGAAATCTTTGGCATTTCTCACTACAAGCCAGCTCGGCTGATTCATATACAGCCAATACTGAATCCTCCTCCGTACTTTCTTTCCTTGTTTTCAAATTTAGCTGCTCTTTAGTTTCCTCCTATTGATATCACAGATATACAGGGATTGATTCTATTTTTTTATACTATATATTTCTGTAGCAAGAAAAAGGATCCTTGGGGAAAAATTCAGAAAGCATATCTCTAGGTGTTTAAACTACTACTACTACTACTACTTAACATTTCTAAAGCGCTACTAGGGTTACGCAGCGCTGTACAGTTTAACAAAGAAGGACAGTCCCTGCTCAAAAAGAGCTTACAATCTAAGGAGTGGGGTTGACAAAAGGAACCAAGGAACTTCAGAAAGTCACGCCCACGAAAAGCAAAAGCATGACAGCATTGAAGAAGATAAAGTTAATATGATGAAGCTTGTAAGCAACTCATTCATGGGCAATGATTAGCATTCAGCACAAATGCTCTCAGTTTAAGTAGTAAAGTTCAGGATTTGCAAGCCTTGATATTTGAGGCAGACTTGGATATTGTTGCTATCACAAAGACTTGGTTCAATGATTCCCATGAATGGGATACAATCATACCAGGCTATAATCTTTTTAGGAAGGATAGAGAGGGCTGAAGGGGTGGGTCCTATATATGAAAAACAATATTAAAACTGCTGAGATGCAGGGAACCTATGGGGAAAAATTGTCCTGGAAAGAGGAGATGGAACTTGTATCTACACACCTGTTGTCTACAAACCTCCAGCACAAATTGAGAAACTGGACAAAGACCTAATTAAAGATATCCATAAGATAGGAATGAAAGGGGAGGTGCTGTAGCAGCTAGGAGATTTCAACTTGCCTGATGTGGATTGGAAAGTCCCATCCGCAGAATCAGAAAAAAGCAGAGAGATTGTGGATGCCTGCCAAAGTTCTCTGCTCAGACAAATGGTAATAGAAACCAACGAGGGAAAGGGTGACCCTGGAACTAGTACACTCGCAAATGGAGATAGTGTTTCCAATGTCCTAAGTGGGTTCCCACTTAAGCAACAGCAATCATCACACAATAAGGTTTTATATAAGAGCTAAATTGGAATTTCAAACGTACAAAACTGAAAAGTGCTGGGTTTCAAACATGCTGCCTTTAGTAAAATGTGAGAATGCCTCAAGAAACAGTTTATGGGATGGGTAGACATAGGAGAAGCGGAAGGACAGTGGTTCAAAGTGAAAGGAGCTATTAATATGGTAACAACAAAAGCAAAAGGAAAAGGAAACCATTATGGTTCTCCAAAGAAGTGACTGAAAAAATAAAGGCAAGAAAGGCCGTGTTCAGAAAATGTAGAAGAATGTAACAATAGGCAGACAGAAAAGATTACAAGGTAAAACTCAAAGAAGCGAAGAGGAAAATATGGCTAGCAAAAGCACAGGTGAAAGAAAATGGCTAAAGATGTATTACAGAGGTGACAAGACTTTTTTCAGGTATGTTGGATGACAGGAGGAAGGCTAGGAATGGAACTGTAAGACTGAAAGATGTCGGGATCACTATCTGGAAAAAAGCAGATGTACTAAACAAGTATTTCTATGTTCATGGAGGAAAATCCTGGAGAAGGGCCATGGATATCTGTCAAGGAGATATATGGGAATGGAGTAGATATTGTACCATTCACAGAAGAAAGTGTTTATGAACAGCTTGAAAAACTGAAAGTGGACAAAGCCATAGGGCCTGATGGGAGACATCTCAGAATATTGAGGGAACTCAGAGAAATCCTGGCAAGACCCCTTAAGGTTTTAATAGATCCTTGGAGACTGGAATGGTTCTGAGGGATTGGAGAAGGGTGGATGTGGTCCCTCTTCAAAAAAAGTGGGGATAGAGAAAAAGTGGGAAACTGCAGCATCAGTAAGCTTCACTTCAGTGGTTGGAAAACTAATGGAGACGCTGCTGAAGGAAAGGATAGTTGTCTGTGAGGAGGCAATTATCAGTGCTGATTGGCTTGTTAAGATAATTGAGTTGCATGCACAAATCAGAATATGACCTGATTTGTGCGGAACTCTGGACTCACTATATAGAATCCGGGGATAGTCTTTATCTGCCTTCATTTTTCTCTGTTTCAATGTTTCTGTTCCAAAAGGATGGGCTTCACCATAAACAAGGTAAAACCAGACTGTTGGTGTTAAGCTTTAAGAAGAAGATAAAGTAGCTTTGAAACTAGAACTTGGGGGAAAGCTGACAGTCTCTTAGAAGTACCTGATTCAGAGTAAAGTATCTTCAAAATATACTTGCCAAATGCAGAAGTTATAATATTTCGATAGGGCAAAACTGGAATGAGCTATTGTAAAGGTAACAAATATTTTTGTAAGGAAAGTAAATAAAATTAAGAGGCAAAGGAGGCCACTTTGGTTCTCAAAAGTAGTAGCTGAAAAGATAAGGAACAAGAAGTTAGCCTTCATAAACCTCAAGAGATCACAGAAAGAGAAAGACAGGCTAAAATATCTGCAAAAGTTACAAGAAGCTGGTAAAGTAGTCAGGAAAGCAAAGATACAAATGGAAGAAAAAAAAAAAAAAGGCCAATACAGTAAAATGTGTGTGTGTGGGGGGGGGGGGGGGGGGGGGGAACAAGACATTTTTAGATATGTTAGTGATAGGAGAAAGTGTAAAAGTGGCATTGTGAGACTCAAAGGTGACGGAGAGAAATATGTAGAAGCTGATAAAAATAAGGTGGAATTGCTTAACAAATATTTCTGTTCTGTATTCACAGCTGAAGGGCCATGAGCAGGACCACAGGGGTAGAGGGGTGGTAGACCCTGAACAATTTTCAGAGGACTATGTTTGTGAGGAGTTAGCTAAACTAAAGGTGGACAAAGCGATGGGACCGGATGGCATAAATCCAATTGTACTGAAGTTCTGGCAGCTCTGCTGTCTGACCTTTTCAATGCTTCTCTAGAGTCAGGAGTGGTCCCGGAGAACTGGAGAAGGGCAGGTGTGGTCCCTCTCCAAAAAAGTAGAAGTAAGGAGGAGGTTGGGAACTACAGACCTGTTAGTCTGACCTCTGTGGTACATAAATTAAAGGAACAGTTTTAAAATAGAGATTAGTGAAGTTTCTGGAATCCAATGGATTACAGGACTTAAGACAACATGGTTTTACTAAAGACAGTTCTTGTCAGAAAAATCTGATTAATTTCTTTGACTGGGTGACCAGAGAGTTGGATCAAGGGGAGCACTAGATGTAGTGTATGTAGATTTTAGCAAAGCTTTTGACATGGTTCCATGTAGACAACTAATAACTGAGTGCCCTCGGTATGGGCCCTAATGTGACAGACTGAGTTAGGAAATGGTTGAGTGGAATGCAGGTAAACAGAGCTCACTGTGAGGAAAGTGATGTTACCAGTGGAGTGCCGCAAGGTTTGGTTCTTGAGTCAGTTCTTTTTACCATTATTGTAAGTGATATTGCAGAAGGGCTGTCTGGTAAGGTTTCCCTCTCTGCAGATAATACCAAAAAATGCAATAGGGTAGACACCCTTGATGATGTAGATAACATGAGGAAGGACCTAGCGAAACGTGAAGAACTGCAACTAAGATTTAATGCTAAAAAATTCAGGGTTATAGGAGCTGACTCTGTGGGTGCTTGAGCACCCCCAATATTGAGAAAATTCCTTGTATGTGCCCAAGAAAGGGTTATTTCCACTGGGCTTAGCACCCCCAATAATTTTGAAAAGTTGGCTCCTCTGTAAGGTCATGCAGTTACAGTAAAAAAAAATACAGAGAGGTACCGGGAGAGGAATAAAGAGGGCAAGGAAGGTGTGAAGGAATTTAATTTAATTTGGCATTCATAACCCGCTTTACCGACAAGTTCTAAGCGGTTTACATTTAACAATATGGTATCAAAAGATTAGCTAACATTAATTAGTAATAACTTACAGTGGAGCTGTTCAGTATACAGTAAACAATATTACATTACATCTTGTGGTGTACAGCGCTGCGTATGCCTTGTAGCGCTATAGAAATGATACGTAGTAGTAGTAGTAGTATTAACTAGCTAGACATGGTTGAGCATAATTGTTTATGTAAGATCATATTTAATATGAAACTTGATAGTCTTTGGAACTCATTTAAAGGGTTTACTGGCTGGGAGAGAGAAATATTGGAAGAGGTAGAAAGGAGCTGTCAAGTAAGGCTGCCAACTGGATCCAGATTCACAGGACAGGGTTGATCCAGTCCCGGATTTCTCCCATTTCATTCCCTAAAGAAAAGCAAGATTACAAGTCCCAGCATGCAAGGTGGGAGAAGGTTGCTAGCAGAAGGAGACATGAAACAGGAGAGAAGAAGAAGACGACAGTAGCTGTGTGGTACTGGGGAAAGAGGACTGAGGGAAAGGGGGTCATGGTTTGAGAGAGCAGAGATGAAAGTGAGAAAAGGGTGAGAAATGGAGGAGGGAATGAGATGAGAGAAGCTGTAAAGAGAGACAAAAACACAGAGAAATTATGAGGACATGGGAGGAAGATTGGATGAGAATCCTTAAAAAAATGAATGTGAGGACAGAGAGAAAAGCAAGGAAAAGCAGAGACAGAAAACTGAATTTTTTATGTTTTAATATTTTTATTGGTTTTCAATACAGTACAAGCAAGAAGGAACAGCTATGCAACAGGAATCATAAACTGAATTTAAACTACAGACACAGGTTGGAAAATTGCTTAAATGTTTAGTAAAGATTCCTATGACAGCTGAGCTGGATCAAGGGTAGGCAATAGCTATATGTTGCCCTTCTCCTCCAGAATTAATATGCTATTTTAATGGAAGGACATGGGGGAGCAGAAGGGAATTGTACTAGTATTTGATGCCTTAGTCTGAAAAATAGCTTCCTCTGTAACTGCTCTGAAATGTAGAGATGATTGAGTCTCAAATTGAAAGGGGAATAGAGGGTATCACTATCTCTCCATTTTTTTTCAGAAAGATGAAACAGTCATGCCCTTGTTACATCTTATGGGAGACAATGGTGTTGGACTAAGTGGGCTAATTATGCTGTATTGTCCCAAAGAAATATCATGGCAGCAGCAGGAAGAGGTTACAGGAGAAACGTTTGGAAGGGGGGGCATTGTGCCAAAGGTGTTACCACCAAATAAGGTGCCAATTTCCATTTTTGAAGAAGGCATTAGAGCCAGGGCTAACTCAGATCCCCAAGCCAATCACTTACTCTGTGACTTCTAGAACTTTAGCAGGTGGACTGGTACACAGTGGGTTGACATGAATTCGTGCCTTTGGGTAAACTGATTTCCTGCTCAGCATGTGCTTTGGGATTTTCAGTTTGAGGGTAGGAAGCAGAGCATGTAAATGTGGCCCTAGGGGCTGTGGAGCACCGATTGCTGAGCTTCCAAGATTTATGCATGCAGGTGGTGGACCAGCTCATAAGGCCTTTCTGGATGTGGAACTGTTATTATATGTCATTCTGTGAGTGTTAGATACGAATGGTGTCTGGGGCTCTGGGAAGAAGGAGTGGGAATATGATCCTTACAAGGCAAGAAAGCAGGCAGTCCACAAGATCCAGAGCTGCAAACAACCAGAATGCAGACCAAGATAGTCCAAGATGAGTTTATTAAAAGAGCAACAAAACAAGAGGAGTGCAAAATCTCCCAACTCAGCCAAGTTTCATCCTTACAGGGCTGCCTCAAGGGCTATAGATACCGAACTGGTGTGAAACGATTTGCAGACACCAAGTTGAAAGAATCATCTCTCTCCCTCTCAGCATGACAGTCTCAGCAGAGACTATTCTTTCAACCTTGGTGTCTGCATCATTTCACACCAGTTTGATATCTGTAGCTCCTGAGGCAGCCCGTAAGGGCGAAACTTGGCCGAGTCAGGTGATGTTGCACTCTTCTTGTTTTGTTGCTCTGTTAATAAACTCATCTTGGACTATCAGTCTGCATTCTGGTTTGTTCACTGTTCCGGATTATGATCTTTGCCAGGAAGGGTGAAGATAAAAATTTGAAATGTGTGATGATTCTGCTTAGGAGGTATGAAGGATGGGTGGGCCTAGCCTGCAGGGGAGAGGCACTGACCAAGGAAGAGAAAGAGGGAACCTAATGGGGGGAAGAATTAGTAGGGGGAAAGGCAGGTCAGGAGGAAGTAGAGAGCAGAGAAGTATAGCATGGGAGACTGGAATAGGTATGGGCAGGGGCGGCCCGACCTTTAGGCCACCTGAGGCAGGGGCCTCAGGCAGCACTCTTCCAGAGCAACATCTCCCCCTTCCTTCCTCCACCCTGCTCCCGAGTTTACCTGAAGCAGGGCTGAGATGTCGCCCCCCTGGGCCAAGTTCTGGCATCTCCCCCTTCCTTTCTCCACCCTGTTCCCGAGTTTACCTTCTTTCTTCATGTTCCAAAAGCCGGCAGCAGCAGCAATTCCCATACACTGCCCTGCCACTGGCACCCACCTCTTCTCTTTACTGTGGCTGCCTCTCTGACGTCCTGTTTCCTCAGAGGTGGCCACAGTAGAGAAAAGGCCAGTGCCAGTGGCAGAGCAGTGTATGGGAATCGCTGCCGCTGGTGGCTTTTGGGACATGGAGAAAGAAGGTAAACTCGGGAACAGGGTGGAGAAAGTAAGGGGGAGATGCCAGAACTTGGCCCAGGGGGGCAACATCTCAGCCCTGCCTCAGGTTGCATCTTGCCTTGGACCACCCTGGGTATGGGGGGGGGGTATTAAGCATCCTACCCCAAAACAAAAGTCAAATTGCATTGGGAGAAAGAAGTGAGGGAAAAACAGAATACGATGACTACTACTACTACTACTTATTTCTATAGCGCTACTAGACGTATGCAGCACTGTTCACTTGAACATGAAGAGACAGTCCCTGCTCAACAGAGCTTTCAATCTAATTAGGACAGACAAACAGGACAAACAAGAGATAAGGGAATATTAAAGTGAGGATGATAAAATAAGGGTTCTGAACAAGTGAACAAGAGTTAGGAGTTAAAAGCAGCATAAAAAAGGTGGGCTTTTAGCTTAGATTTGAAGACTGCCAGATATGGAGCTTGACGTACCGGCTCAGGAAGTCTATTCCAGGCATAAGGTGCAGCAAGATAAAAGGAACGGAGTCTGGAGTTAGCAGTGGAGGAGAAGGGTGCAGATAAGAGAGATTTACCCAGTGAATGGAGTTCCCGGGGAGGAATGTAGGGAGAGATGAGAGTAGCAAGGTACTGAGGAGCTGCAGAGTGAATGCACTTATAGGTCAATAAGAGGAGTTTGAACTATATGTGGAAATGGATAGGAAGCCAGTGAAGTGACTTGAGGAGAGGGCTAATATGAGCATAACGACCCTGGCAAAATATTAGCTGTGCAGCAGAATTTTGAACAGATTGAAGAGGAGAGAGATGGCTAAGTGGGAGACCTGTGAGAAGCAAGTTGCAATAGTCTAAGCGAGAGGTGATAAGAGCGTGGATGAGGGTTCTGGTGAATTTTGCTGATATTATAAAGAAAGAAACGACAGGTTTTAGCAGTCTGTTGAATATGTGCAGAGAAGGAGTCGAAGATTACTCCAAGGTTACGAGCTGATGAGACAGGAAGGATGAGAGTGTTATCCACAGAAATAGAGAATGGGGGAGGAGGAGAGGTTGGTTTAGGGGGAAAGATAAGAAGCTCAGTCTTGGTCATGTTTAGTTTCAGATGGCGCTGAGACATCCAGGCAGCAATGTCAGATAGGCAGGCTGATACTTTGGCCTGGATTTCAGCTGAGATTTCTGGTGAGGAGAGGTAGATCTGGGAGTCATCAGCGTAAAGATGATACTGAAAACCATGGGATGAGATCAGAGTACCAAGGGAAGAAGTATAGATGAAAGTCAAGGCAACGGCGGTGAACGGCATGTTCAAGTATCTTGGATAGGAAAGGGAGGCGGGAGATGGGGCGATAGTTGAAAGGTCAGGTAGGGTCCAATGAAGGTTTTTTAAGGAGTGGTGTGACTACGGCATGTTTGAAGGCATCAGGAACAGTCGCAGTGGACAATGAAAGATTGAGGATATGACAGATAAATGGGATGATAGTAGGAGTGATAGTGTTAAGTAGATGGGTGGGAATAGGATCAGAGGAATAGGTAGTTAGTTTCGAGGAGGAACCAAGATGTGTAGTTTCCTCTTCAGTGATTTCAGAAAAGGAAGAAAAGGAGGCAGGGGTTGGAGGGTTAAGAGAATGGACTAAGGGAAGGAGAGGTGGAGGTGACCTGGTTGAGAATTCAAGTTTAATCTTGTGAACCTTAACATGAAAGAACGCAGCCAGAGTCTGGGTGGAAAGTGAAGGGGGGGTTGGAGGTGAAGGCATTTTGAGGAGAGAGTTCAGTGTGGCAAAGAGACGACGAGGGTTTGAGCCAAGAGAATAAGTCAACTGGATGTAATAGTCCTGTTTGGCAAGTAAAAGAGCAGACTGGAAGGAGGTCAGCAAGAATTTGAAATGTATGAAGTCAGCATGGGCACGGCATTTCAGCCAAAGGCGTTCGGCAGAGCGGGCACAGGAACGTAGGTAGCGGATTCTAGAGGTCAGCCAAGGTTGGGGTTTGGTACGTTTTACAGAACGGGGAATGAGAGGAGCAAGAGTATCCAGAACAGAGGAGAGAATAGTATTATAGGAAGAGACAGCCTCATTGACAGACTTGGACAGTGCTTTTTTTGTAGAAAAAAAGGTGCTGGTACTCATTGTGGGCGGGGTCACCACACATGGCACCGCCCCTATTATAGCCACACCCACATTAGCCACACCCCTTATACCAGCCATGGCGCAAATAAACAGACATCATTGAAAATATTATACTAGTATAGGAGAAAAAATAATGTGATTTTTTTCATTATAAATCATTTCTGTAAGCTGTTACAGCTCCAGTATACCTAGTGCAAAATAAGACAAATTCCAAACACTAAAATGAAAATAAAATGATTTTTTTCTACCTTTGTTGTCTGGTGACTTTGTTTTTCTATCCATATTGGTCCCAGTCTCTGATTCTGCTGCTCTCTATCTGTTCTGTTAACTCCGTTTCCAGGGCTTCCTTTCCATTTATTTCTTTACTTTCCTCCTTTCTTCTTCTTTTGTTGCCCTGCATCCATAAGTAAAAGCTGGGTCCTCCTCCATGGAATTGACTGGAGGAGGTATAACATGGATCCAGCTTTTGCCTATTTTCTCCATCCATGTGCAGTTTTTCTCCTCTTCCCTTTCCCTCATCTCCATCCATGTGCATCTTCTTTTTTCTTTCCTCCCCTCCATTCATGTCCAGCACTTCTCCTCTCTCCTCCCCTCCATCCATGTCCAGCATTTCTCATCTCTCTTCCCTTCTCTGTATCCATATAAAGCAATAATTCTCTCTCCCCTCTCCTCCATCCAAGTCAGCATTTCTCCTCTCTCCTAGCCAACTCCTCCATCCATCCATGTCCAGCAATTCTCCTCTATCTCCTGCTCTCCTCTCCATCTATTTCTAGCATTTCTCCTCTCTCCCCTCTCATCCATGTCCAGCAATTCTCTCTTCCCTGCCCCCTCCATGTCCAGCAATTCTCTCTTCCCTGTCCTCCCCTCCCCGTCCAGCGATTCTCCTCTCTCCCCTCCATGTCCAGCAATTCTCTCTCCCCTGTCCTTCCCTCCCATCCCATGTCCAGCAATTCTCTCTCCCCTGCCCTTCCCATGTCCAGCAACTCTCTATCCCTTGCCCTCCCCTCCCAACCCATGTCCAGCAATTCTCTCTCCCCTGCCCTTCCCCGTGTCCAGCAATTCTCTCCCTTGCCCTTCCCTCCCATCCCATCCCATGTCCAGCAATTCTCTCTCCCTTGCCCTTCCTTCCCATCCCATGTCCAGCAATTCTCTCTCCCCTGCCCTTCCCGTCCAGCAATTCTCTCTCCCTTGCCCTTCCCTCCCATCCCATCCCATGTCCAGCAATTCTCTCTCCCTTGCCCTTCCCATGTCCAGCAATTCTCTCTCCCCTGCCCTTCCCATGTCCAGCAATTCTCTCTCCCCTGCCCTTCCCTCCTATTATTTCCAGCGATTCTCCGCCTCTCCCCTGCCCTCCCATCGACGTGCAGCAATTCTCCGTCCCTCCCCTGCCCTCACCTCTCCCATATCCAGCGATTCTTCATCCCCCAACCGTCTTCTTTCACTGCCTGCCAGCCAGCGTCGGACTCAGAGGCGAACGGTGCAGGCAGCGATTGGCTGGCAGTGTCGCAGCTTCCCTCTGCAAGTCCCGCCTACAACTTCCTGTTTATGCATAGGCGGGACTTGCAGAGGGAAGCTACGACACTGCCAGCCAATCGCTGCCTGCACAGTTCGCCTCTGAGTCTGACTGGCTGGCAGGCAGTGAAAGAAGACGGCTGGGGGACGAAGAATCGCTGGATATGAGAGAGGTGAGGGCAGGGGAGGGACGGAAAATCGCTACACGTCGATGGGAGGGCAGGAGAGAGGCGGAGAATCATTGGAAATAATGGGAGGGGAGGACAGGAGGAGAAAAAGGTGCCAGTACGCCGTACCGTTGCGTACCGACACAAAAAAAGCACTGGACTTGGATAACATAGTGGTAGAGAAGAGATTTGAAACATTGGAGGACAGAGTAGAAGGGTCAATAGCTTGAAGATTCTTAAATGTATTGGTTAAGATTGGACAGGACTGGGGAGGAGGGTGTTTAAGTGTGAAAGTTATCAGATGATGGTCAGAGTGCTTTAATTTCCTTTATATGGACTTCTGTACTGCTATGGATTTACAGCCTGTTTAACTAACACAGACAACTCAGTAATTACTGTAGATTCTTTTGGATTCGTATTAGGTAAATGAGACTTTTTTAGAGGTGCTAAAATCTACAATGATTAAGATATATATACAATGATTAGCTATATAACTGAAAAGAAACAATACCTATAATCATTCTATCTATAATGAAAACCTATCTATAAACAATCATTACATCACTGGTCCCTACATCTAAGCAATGCTAGGAATTCCTAGACCAGGAAAAGAAGCAATAAAACAATCACTGGTCCTTACATCATCCAGACTCTTATCATCAGCTGGGGGGGGGGGGGCCCTGTTCACAGCGAAAGCCAGTAGCTTCATTGACCAGGAGTCTGGTTCTACGCGGTGCGTCTACCCATAGATGGGCTTCCCACTTCACTGTCAGAGCCCCCCCTTTTTTATTAGGTTTAGAACTCATGTTCAGAGCTAAGGAAAATTACAGAACGCTTGGGAAACAAGTCATACTGTGGGAATGTGGTCACATGTTTCCTAGTCCAGGTGGCCAGTCTGAACTCGAAAACAGGCCCCATAATTAGAGCTGTGTCTTATCTTCTACATTCCAACTTATTTTCTCATAATCAAAGTTAAACAATCATTTTTAAACAGAATTACTTCTAATCAAAAATACAGACCCCCCGAGTGCACTGGTCGGTCAAGGCAGAGTTGAAAAACAATCTTTAAAATTCACTTCCACTACAACTTGGTAATTTGTGCCGAGTACAGCACTCCCCCCCCCCCCCCCCAATCATTTTGAAAAGTTGATTCCTATGTGGAGTTGTTGGAGACAAAAACTGTATCTGAATTCAAGAAAGCCAGGGACAAGTACATAGAATCTTTAAGGGAGTGGATGGGAGAGTAGATGGTATGGATGAGTAGACTGGATAGGCCATATGGTGTTTATCTACCTTCAGTTTTATATTTTCTATGATAAAAGCTGGAATAGTTCAGGCCTATTTACATAAAGAACAGACATTTTTTCCTAAAATGCAAAATATTCTTTGTTTTTTTTTCTCTATTTCAGCCCTGTTTACAAAGGCATGCTAGCGTTTGTTAGCGCATGATAATCATGGACGCTTACACGGTTAGAGAGCGCTAATTTTAGCATGCTAACAAACACTAGCACGCCTTTGTAAACAGGGCCCTTTGTATTTCACCCCTCTTTACGGGGGACTTTAACATTAGAAGTAAGCTTGTATTATTATTTTCTTTTGTGATTTGTCTTTTAATTTCTATATTTTTTCATGCATTATTTCTATTATTGTTTCTCAAACATCTGACTTGCATTTTAATTTAAAAAATGCATAAATACAAAATTAAATAATAATAATAGAAAAGAACAGATATAAATAATTCCAAACTACCAACTGCTATACAGGCTATAAACACAAACTAAAACAAACAAACAAACAAACATTTTTTAGATTGTCTGTATGCAAGTGCTGGAATTCTAAAAAATAAGATGGGACAGTTAAGAATGTATGGCAGTAAATAGATATAATGAGCATCTCTGAGACCTAGTTGTAGGAGGACAGCCAACGAAAGTACAAATTATATTGAAATGACAGGGTATATAAAATTAGTGGAGGAGTAGCACTATATTAAGAATAGCATAGAGTCAAACAGGATAACAATTCTGCAGGAAACAAAATGCAATGTGGAATCTTTGGATTCTATGGATAGAAATGCTTTGTGGGATGGGCAGGATCATACTGCTGGGGTTTTATTACCAGTCACCCAGTAGCAGTAATTAGGAAAGCTAACAAAGCTGGTAGCACAATAATAATGGGAGCTTTCAATTATGGCAATATTGATTGGGCAAATGTCTCATTGGGACATGCCAGGCAGGTAAAGCTTCTAAATGCCATAAATGACAGCTTCATGGAGCAGCTGTTTCAGGATCTGACCAGAGGGGAAAGTACTTTGAATCTAGTCCTTACTGATATGCATGACCTGGTGCAATGGTGGGGTGGTGGTGGTGGTGGTGGGGGGGGGGGGGGGGGTGGAGAGGAGATGGCCTCTAGAGAACAGTAATCGAATGTGGCAGTGGTCAACTCTGCCTGTTTTGCTGTTTTTTCAGATGTTATTGGAGGGCCATCAGAATCAGAAAGCAAGGGACACTCATGGAGGACAAGTAGAGAGACTGAATGAATTATTTGCTTTGGTCTTTACAGAAGAAGATGAAAGAGATCTACCTGTACCAGAAATGGTTTTCAAAGGTGATGATGCGGAGGAACTGAAAGAAATTTTGGTGAACCTGAAAGACTTACTGAGCCAAATCGACAAAATAAAAGAGTAGTATATCACCTGGACCAGATGGCAAGCATCCAAGGGTACTGAAAGAACTCAAACATGGAATTGCTGATCTGCTGTTAGTAACCTGTAACCTGTCATTAAAATCAACCATAGTACCTGAAGATTGGAGGGTGGCCAATGTAATGCCGATTTTTAAAAAGGGTTCCAGGGGTGATCCAGAAATTATAGACTGGTAAGCCTAATGTCAGTGCCAGGTAAAATAGTGAAAACTATTATAAAGAATACAATTACGGAACACATACATAAACATGGTTTAATGGGACAGAGCCAGCATGGTTTCAGTCAAAGTAAGTCTTACCTCACCAATTTGCTTAATTTCTTTGAAGTTGTGAATAAACATATTGATAAAGGTGAACTGGTTGATGCAGTGTGTCTAGATTTTCAGAAAGGTTTTGACAAAGTTCCTCATGAGAGAATCCTGAGAAAATTAAAAAGTTTTGAGAAAGGAGGCAATGTTTTAGAGTGGATTAGGAATTGGCTATTGGACAGAAAACAGAGGGTTAGGGTTAAATGGCCATTTTTCTCAATGGAGGCAGGTGAATAGTGGAGTGCCCAGGGATCTGTACTGGGACCAGTGCTATTTAACATATTTATAAATGATCTGGAAATTAGAAAGACAAGTGAGGTGATTAAATTTGCAGATGACACAAAACTATTCAAGGTTGTTAAAACACATGCAGACAGTGAAAAATTGTAGGAAGACCTTAGGAAATTGGAAGACTGGGCATCAAATGACAGATGATATTTAATGTGGACATAAACAAAGTGATGCATATTGGGGAAGAATAATCTGAATCATAGTTACCTGATGCTAGGGTCCATCTTGGGGCTCAAGAAAAAGATCTACGTGTCGATGTAGAGAATACGCTGAAATCTTTTGCTCAATGTGTGGCAGCAGCCAAAAAAGCAAACAGGATGCTAGGAATTATTAGGAATGCAATGGTAAATAAGATCAAAAATACTATAATGCCTCTGTATCGTTCCATAGTGCAACCTCACTTTGAGCAGTTGTCATATTTAAAAAAAGATATAGCGGAATTGGAAAAGGTTCAAAGAAGAGCGACCAAAATGATAAAGGGGATGGAACTCCTCTCTTATGAGGAAAGGCTAAAGAGGTTACGGCTCTTGAGCTTGGAAAAAAGATGGCTGAGAGGAGACATGATTGAGGTCTACAAAATCCTGAGTGGCATAGGACAAATAGAAGTGAATCGATTTTTTTACTCTTTCAGAAAGTACAAAAATACCTTTAAAACAAATAGGAGGAAATATTTTTTCACTGAACGAATAGTTAAGCTGTGAAACTCTTTGCCAGAACATGAAGTAACAGCAGTTAGTGTATCTGGGTTTAAAAAAATACTTGGATAAGTTAAGTACATAAGTAATGCCATACTGGGAAAAGACCAAAGGCCCATCAAGCCCAGCATCCTGTCCACGACAGCGGCCAATCCATGTCAAGGGCACCTGGCAGCTTCCCAAATGTACAAACATTCTATACATGTTATTCCAGAAATTGTGGATTTTTCCAAGTCCATTTAGTAGCGGTCTATGGACTTGTCCTTTAGAAAACCGTCCAAACCCTTTTAAAACTCTGCCAAGCTCCCATGTGCATAGCTCCTTTACTTTGGGAGCTGAGACCCCCAACCCCCCCCCAACCCACTACCCACAAATGTACTGCACCCACTAAAACTGCTCCAGGGACCTGCATACAGCCTCTAGGACTTATTGCTGCTGTATAACTTTGGCACACCAGTTGACACCTGAAGACTAATCTCTTTGAAAAAGTCCTATATTTGAATAAGCATGTGTACTCACAGTTAACTGCAGATCAGAGGTTGTACCCCACTGGCAAAGAGTCCCCTAGTACTAAGATGAGCAGTAGGTCAGAGCTGGCACCAGTGGCGTAGGAAGGGGGGCGGGAGGGGCGGTCCGCCCCAGGTGCACGCGCTCGGGGGGTGCCGGCCCTGCTGGTTCCCTGCTCTCTCTGCCCCGGAACAGGTTACTTCCTGTTCCGGGGCAGAGAGCAGGGAACCAGCGGGGCCGATGCAGCTCTGAGTGACGTGCACTCGGGGCGGATCGGCCCTCCCGCAGATAAGAATGCGGTCCGGGGGGGGGTCGCTCTTGAGGGGGGTGCGCCACAAAGGGGGGGGGGGTTCGCGCTGTGCTGCACCCGGGGGAGGGGGGGGGTGCGCAGTGGCGACCCGCCCTGGGTGTCATTAGCCCTCGCTACGGCACTGGCTGGTACAATGGTGTACAATGCCCTCTTTCAGCACCATTCAAGGTAAAAACTACGTTCTCTAATGTGGGTAACACAGGAAAGGGAAATAAAACTGGCTTTAAAAAATGGCTACTACCGCATGGACTACAACAGGAAACAAAACAGGGCACACTTTGACCCAGTAAGCAGGGGGAAAGCACCAGGGGAGTAGAGCCTACCAACTACCAACTACCAATACCTATACCCACCACAATGCATTGCTGATGTGACTCTGCAGTGCAAATAACAGAAAGGGTGTCACACTCACCCCAGAGCCACATCACAAGCAGGAAAAGGCTGTCGGAGGACAGAACACATTCTGCTGCCATGGAGGTGGGTATGGCATTTGAGGCTGGCATACAGGCTGGAAAAAAAGTGTTTCAAGTGGGGTTTTTTTGGTGGAAGGGGATTAGTGACCACTGGGGGAGTACGGGGAGGTCATCTCCGCTTCCTTCCGGTGGTCATCTGGTGAGTTGGGGCACCTTTTTGAGGCTTGGTAGTGAAAATAAAAGGACCAAGTAAACCTGGCGAAATACTGCTTAATGCCGTTTTTTTTCCATTATCGGTGAAAGCCGGCTATCTGGTAGCCACGCCCATACCCGCCCATGTCCCGCCTGTCAAAAAAAGCAGCTTTCGATTATACTGATTTCGCTGCTTTTCAGAGATCGCCGGCCATCTCCCGATTTGTGTCGGGAAATGGCCGGGGATCACTTTTGATTATGAGCTGGATAGGCTACTATCCAGCTTAATTTCGACCCAAATCGGGAGATGGGCGTCCGTTTCCCGTGGGCGCCCAAATCGGTATAATTGAAAGCTGATTTTTGGTGTCCTCAACTGCAGTCCATCACGGAGACAAACAAAGATCATGGGGGTGTGTCGGAGGCGTGGCGAAGGCGGGACTGGGGCGTGGTTATCGGCTGAGGAGAGATGGGCGTCTTTAGCTGATAATCGAAACAAGAAGGGCGTTTTTGACGAGAATTTGGTCCGCTTTATTTGGACCCTTTTTTTTCAGGTCCAAAAAAGTGCCCCAACTGACCAGATGACCACCGGAGGGAATTGGGGATCACCTCCCCTGACTCCCCCAGTGGTCACTAACCCCCTCCCACCAAAAAAAAACCCCACTTTACAAACTGTTTTTCCCAGCCTGTATGCCAGCCTCAAATGCCGTACCCACCTCCATGACAGCAGAATGTGTTCTATCTTCTGACAGCCTTTCCCTGGTTCTGATGTGGGTCTCGGGTGAGTGTGACACCTTTTCTGTTAAGGGCACTGCAGAGTCACATCAGCAATGCATTGTGGGTGTAGGGTATTGGGCTCCGTGATTCCACTAGCTTGTGTTAAATGCTCACAATGTTGGTACTTGGTAGGCTCTACTCCCATGGTGCTTTTAAAGACAGTTGCAGAAAGTAAAAAAGCTTTGCTCCTTATATAGAGTAGCTGGAGCGTAGAGTCTCTAACATCGAGGACTGTGAATATGAGACTGCAAACCCAGCTGTGTCAGCCAGTGAAGGCCTTGTAGGGAAAAGTAGTAGATCTGGAGAATTGTTTGCAGAAGCAGTGGGCACTGGTTAAGTGCTGATTTTCAGCACTTCTAGCTAAGATAACCACATAAATAGGATTGCATAAAACACAGTTCTATCTTTATGAGGTTCTTCTTAGCCAGTTATGTGCCAAATATCACACTTAAGTGACTAAGTTTTCGCCTGCTCCATATACCAGGAAATTCAATGCCAGAGTCCACAAAGTTTCTGCAGGAGTCCACTTAATTGCATTTTTTCTTGCTGTCCTTGTCTTCTCCTGGTAGGACGTTCTGGAATGAGCTTCCTCCTGATATTTGGGTGGAAAGATTTTATAAAACATTTAAGACTAAACTGAAAACATATTTTTTAGGGAAGCTTTTGGATTGTAGCGTTGGACTCTGGACTCTTTCACGCACTCTTGCTGAGACTTCTGTATGTGTGGGCTTTGGTTGTGTTTGCTTTCCTATCAGCACTGGAGTTCTTTTCCTCCTTTTTTAATATGAAGGTAAACCACCTAGACTTGTTTGATAGGACAATATATCAAGTCTATTAAACTATAATTGTAATTTTAGTTGATCCTATTAACTTGCTCATTGTGCGGAGTGGAAAAGTAGCCTAATGGTTGGAACACCAGTCTTGACATCCATAGATAGCTGGTTCAAATCCCCTGCTGCTCCTTGTGATCCTGGGCAAGTCACTTAACCCTCCATTGCCTCAGGTACCAACTTAGATTGTAGGCCTTCCAGGGACAGAGAAATTCCCAGTGTACCTGAATATAATTCACCTTGAGCTGCTACTGAAAAAGGTGTGAGCAAATCTAAATAAATGTAACCTCTGTGGCTGATCTCTTGCTGCAATGGGTCCACAAACAAGTCCACAATAGCCTGTCTCTACACTAATGCTACCATCAGCCTCAGGCACATTTTTATTCCGGGCATCACTCGGCACATATGTACTCTTCCTTTTCTTTCCAACCATACTTCAATTGTAGGATCATCCTGCTGAGATTCGGTAAAGATGTTATATAAAGGGGTCGACACGTGAAGATATTCAGCAAAATATTTCTCACGTGTAATTAAACTCTTGAATTCGTTGCCAGAGAATGTAGCTAAAACGGTTAGCTTAGCGGGGTTTAAAAAAAGGTTTGGATGGCTTCCTAAATGAAAAGTCCACAGTGGCCTAGTGGTTAGGGTGGTGGACTTTGGTTCTGGGGAACTGAGTTCAATTCCCACTTCAGGCACAGGCAGCACCTTGTGACTCTGGGCAAGTCACTTAACCCTCCATTGCCCCAGGTACAAATAAGTACCTGTATATAATATGTAAGCCGCATTGAGCCTGCCATGAGTGGGAAAGTGCGGGGTACAAATGTAACAAAAATAAACAGACCATTATTAAAATGGACTTGGGGAAAATCCACTGCTTATTTCTAGGATAAGCAGCATAAAATGTATTGTACTGTTTTGGGATCTTGCCAGGTACTTGTAACCTGGATTGGCCACTGTTGGAAAAAGGATGCTGGGCTTGATGGACCTTCGGTTTGTCCTAGTATGGCAATACTTATGACTTGAGGAGAAACATTATTCTCAGGACATTATTCGGATGAAACTGGGTGTTGGAAGGAATAACACTCACAGTGTAAAAATAACATACATGAGTTGGTACCAACATAGAAAAGAAAAAGCATATTGCAATGTAATATGGGAGGTAATTTTACCAGAGATGTGTGTGGTGTAAAAGCAAAATGATCCTTTCTGACATACAGGCAGTAACTAAAATATATCTGACCTAACAGTGAACAGAAATTCTCAGATAGAAAGGAAAATAGGTAAACGAGAGCCTGAATGACGTGGAACAGGTAAACATCAATCAACTGGCTACCCTTTCAAAAAGTACAAAAACCAGGGGACACTCCATGAAGTTACATAGTGGCTGTGGCACATTTAAAACAAATAGGAGAAAATAATTTTTCGCTCAGCGTATAGTTAAGCTCTGGAATTCATTGCCAGAGCAAGTGGTAAAAGCAGTTAATGAAGCCGGATTAGTAGGCGAAGTCCATAACCATTATTAAGGTAGGAAAGCTACAGCTTATCCCTGGGATAGGTAGCCTGGAATCTTGCTACTTTTTTGGGACTTCATCAGGTACTTGTAACCTGGATTGGCCACTGTTAGAAACAGGATATTGGGTTGGAAGGACCTTGGCCTGACTCTGTACTTATGTTCTCATGTGGTAACATAGTAAATGACGACAGATGAAGACCTGAACCAAGTTTCCAAGTTTATTTATACTTGATATACTGCCTAAGGGAATTCCATCTAGGGATTTATATACAAAACCAATATAGAAAATAGAAAGGAACTACAATACAGACAGAGAATCAGAGAAACGAGTAAATTAGAAGACAAAAGAGAACACACACTAGTATCAGGAGAGCAGTGTGGAAAGACACCATTACCTGGGCCCGTCTGACCCAGTAGCCATGAATCTTAAGTTTGGCCTTAAAAGTTGACCAGATGTGCAGGATAAGGGGAAGGGCATTCCAAAGTGTAGGGTCCATAATATTGAATGCCTTGGAGCACACAGAAGAAAGATTAATAGTATGTAGCGAAGGGACTTGCAAGTGATTCTGTGAAAAGCGGAGGGGTCTGAAAGGGCAATAGGGAATTAAATGCTGAAGTAAGTAGGTGGGTTGGCCAGTTTGGAGAGTTTTATATATAATTAGGAATACTTTAAATTGGATTCGAAAAGAAACCGGTAACCAATGTTCTTCATGAAGAAGTGGTGGGGCATGGTAGAATCCTTTCACCCCAGTTAGGAGACGAATGGTGCCATTTTGTAGGAGCTGTAAGTGCTGGATGTCTTTCTTATGTACCAGTGCATCGTAGTAGTGTAGACCTGAGAGCACTAAGGATTAGATACGGACATGAAGTGCTGGGATGACGAGCAGTGTAGGGCATTTCTAATATATATAAATTAGTATGTTGTATAATGTGAGAGATGTATGGCCGAAAAGATAGAGCACTGTCTAGGACGGTCCATCCAGTTTGCCCAACAGTCACACTCATTATCAAGCCCTGATTAAACCAACAATGAATGTGATATAAAATACTTGATCATTGTCTCTCTTTGGCATTTCTGGGACATAGGCCATAGAAGTCTGCCCACCCCTGTCCTTAGGTTCCAGCTACTGAAGTTGCCGTCGAAGCCCACTCCATCTTGGTCATTTGCAGGACACAGACTGTAAAAGTCTGCCTGGCACTGTCCTCACATTCTAAATTACTGGAGTTTCCGTCAAAGCCCTCTCCGGCCCATCCGAAACCAGATTATCATATGTGGTACCCAAAATGTTCAAGTTTGCCCAGCACCGGCCTTAGTTCTTCACAGCTGGAGTCACCACCTAAGTGCCACTCAACATGCAAACGCATATGCAACCACTTAAGTTTTTTATTTACTCCATTTATTTTCTAATTAGAGATCCTCTGTGTTCATCCCACACTTTTTAAAATTCCGTCACCGTGCGTTTCTCCACCACCTCCCTTGGTGGGATACCCAGCAGTATCATCCATGCCAACACAGATGAGCAGCATTGGCCACTGTTAGAAATAGGATATTGGGTTGGAAGGACCTTGGTCTGACTCTGTACAGTTACTCTTACCTGGTAACATAGGAAATGACGGCAGATAGAGACCTGAACCAAGTTTCCAAGTTTATTTATACTTGATATACTTCCTAAGAGAATTCCATCTAGGGGTTCTATACAAAACCAATATAGAAAATAGAAAGGAAAACAGACAGACCTCTGCAGTCAGAGGTGGCTTTGGTCCTCTTCCTCACTCATCTTTCTGCCTACAGCTGATTTATCATGGCAAAAATCTGCTTGAGAGCTATTCAAGACACGTCCTCCTAATCATTTGGGCAAATGCTTGATTTACCTATGTCTTAATCCTGTCCTGCAAATAATAGTAGGCTTGATGAGTCTCAGCAAACTCTCCATAACATCTCCAATCTTGGCACACGGCAGACTGCACACCTCCTGAGACATCATGTCTGGTCTTTAGGTAGACGCCCCTGTACCACTCAGAAGGAAATCAGCAACCAGCACTATCCTTTGAGCTTCGGTTCCTCGTGTTCCTAGGATGTTTTCATCTCCTCCGCCTCTAGAGCTGCATACCAGTTCCTCAGTTTGAAGGAAGGTGAAGTCAGGGCATTGATTCTGCAGAGTCTGGTGACCTGTGTCCAGTTGCTCTTATTTAGCTTCTTCTTCCCTTCTGCTGGAGATCCTTGATGTTTCAAAAAGCAGTTCGTTGATGTTTTTCTCATTGACATGGATGCTTTTCAGCCTCACTAATACCTCTTTCAGTTCTTCCAGTTCTTTCATGAGGCATTCAACCTGCAGACATCTTGCACATGGAACCAGTTCCTCACCTTGGATCATGCTTTTTTGTCTGGACAGAAGCAGAAGCTAGATGGCATGAAAAGGTTAAGAAACCAAAAGTGGGATAGAATAGTAGCATGAACAGTCCAAGGTAGTACTAGAGAAGGAAATTTGTGGACAAAACACTCCACTGGAAAACAGAGCATTTCAGGGCATCTGATCATGCCTGGAAACATCAGCTAAAGTGGTACTAGCAACAATACAGGAGGGCAATGATGGTGAAATGTGCGAGCAAGCCAGGAAACACTAAGGTGGAGAAAAAGTGGCCTAATGGTTAATGAGATGGAAACCAGGTTTCAAATCTTGCTTGTGCCACTGATACTCTTTCCTTGGGTATCCACTCTGATTATAAGCTCTTGACGGTAGAGACACATGTGAGGGGGACCTCACTAACAGAGGTACCTGTCATCATTTTTCATCCTGTTAAGTATGTACACAATGTATGTTGTTGGTACCAGAATATAAAGTTTCCTTCCTGATCCTAGAGAAGGATTGCAAACAGAGACAACGTTAATGCGGGCTTACTGCTTACTAAAAAGGAAGTACCGCCGGGCTACTGCAGGTAGTTCCCACCCCCAGCGCACGCTATTTCCGGCACTTCAAAAATATTAAAATTTTTGTTAAATGTGTATATTTTTGATAGTGTTTCAAGGTAGTCCTATTTCTAGGTTTAAATTTGCTGTTTTCAAGTTTACCTCATTTAGAGACCATTTTAGTAAGGTGCGGGAGAGCTAACACACGGGTAGCATATGCCAAATTGGCACTACCGCCAGGCTAACACTTTTGCACAGGGGTAATTCTGAGTTTGGCACATGCCGAATCGCCACTGGAATAAAGAGCCCAAACTGGAGCTAACAGTGAGCCTGTATTGAATCTTGATATGTGCTGATAGCCTACTGCTTAAAGGGGACTATTTGCCACACACTCTCAGGTGGCTTATATGTGCTTAAGATTGAAGGTGAATGTTACTGTTGGAACTGTGTATCAGGTCTACTAGAAACCTGCATGGTTTCAGACTGAAGTTGCTGGTGGACATTTATTTCTTGACTGTACCGGGAGCCTGTGGCTGGAGGAGATTGTTCTATCCTTGGCTGCACTTAGAGGTACCTGGCTACAATGTGTAATATTTAATGACCTCTTTGCCATACATTTTAATACAATTTGCAGCCAGGTATACTCCGTGAGTTAAACCCACACTCAAGCCCTTTGCACATCGCTCGACCAATAATGTGTGTGTAGACCACACGATAGCCACGTGGCTAAGCCTATGGTACTTTTTCTCAAACTTGTACGCCTCTTTCCTACCTCTGCACACCTACCCCTAAATATTGCTTGCATGAAGGAACACAGTGTTGACAAGGTGTGGGTAAGGAGTTGCAGACCACACACACAGCTCATCTCAAATCTGCCATCTGCCCCTACAGTTTCCTAACTGTAACGGAAAACTATGTGAAAGATACATTTTGTAAACAAGACACCCACATATGTCATGAGGGAAAGCACCTGACATTTGCTGATGTATAACAATGTACAAAGAACGTGAGACTGTAACTGCCAGAATGTTTCATACACTAAATGCAATCCTTCACCACGAACCATGCAAGGAAGAACGGGGTTTTCAAACCTCCAGAGCACACTTTAGCTAACATTTGGAAGAGGTAATGCACAGGGCACTTTGGCGTAGAGAAGCTAAGCAGGGAGTTGTCTTTATTTGGCCTCATCCCAAATATTTACAGGCTTGCTTAATACGTGAACTTTAATACATACCTTAGTGCTAACTTTTTTTTTATTTTGAGTCTGTAACCTGAACACGAGCTCTGCATATCACAAACTTCACTGGCTCCTTTTAGCAACAGAACACTGAACAGCCCTATGAGGACCTTGCCCACAAAAAGGCCCTGATAAAGTTACAGCTTTGTGAACACTTTGCGTATCAGTACAACAGAGCCCTTGATCCCTAAATCCTTAACTCGCAGTTTACTGCACCAGATGGAATGTAATCCAAGGGAGACAGTTTCTGCAATGGACACAGCAGCGCTTAGGACATTGGGGCCCCAGCTCTGTGATGTGCAGACTGCTGCCATCCATTACTTCTTGCAAAGATCCAAGATGCAACAAGTAGAACATAGTTGAGCGCTCAATGTAATGAATTACTTAGTCCTGGAGGCACCCCAGCCAGTCAGGTTTTCAGGATACCCACAGTGAGTACTCATGAGAGACATTTGCATGCACTATTTTCACTGCATGCAGATCTCTCTCATGAATATTCACTGTGGATATCCTGAAAACCTGACTGGCTGGGGTGCCTCCAGGACCAGGTTTGTGAACCACTAAATTGCAGCATAGTGCATATGTGTTACTAAGTCCAGTCCTGGAGTACCCCTTGCCAGTCAGGGTTTTAGGATATCCACAATGAATATGCATGAATTTGATTTGTATAAGCTGCCTCCATTTTATGCAAATCTCTTTCATGGACTATTTGAACCTGGTCCTGATGGGACAGGAGAGAATTAATCCAAGCTGCTCACTAGCCACTAGGGAGACTACTGGTAAGTGCTGGGGAGATGAGGGTGATGGGGGGGGGGGGGGGGGTGTCATAAGGACATAAGAGTTGCCCTACTGGGACAGATGAAAGGTCTATCAAGCCTAGTATCCTGTTTCCAGCAGTGGTCAACCCAGGTCACAAGTACCCAGCAAGATCCCACAACAGTGCAATACATTTTATGCTGCATCTCCTAGAAATAAGCAAGTCCATCTTAATAATAGCTTATGGACCTTTCTTTTAGGAAGTTAGCCAATCCTTTTTTAAACCCCACCAAGCTAACTCCTTTTACCACATTCTCTGGCAATGAATTCCAGAGTTTAATTATACGTTGAGTGAAGAAATATTTTCTCCGATTTGTTTTTAAAATACTACTTTGTAGCTTCATTGTGTGCCCCCTAGTCCTAGTAATTTTAGAAAGAGTAAACAAGTGATTCACATCTATCTGTTCCACTCCACTCATTATTATTTTAGAAATTTCTATCATATCTCCCCTCAGCCATCTCTTCTCCAAGCTGAAGAACCTTAGCCTCATTAGTCTTTTCTTGTAGGGAAGTTTTCCCATCCCCTTTATCATTTTTTGTCACCTTTCTCTGTACCTTTTCTAATTCCACAGTATTCGAGGTGAAGTCGCACCATAGAGTGACACAAAGGTATTTAAACGTCCACATTTTTGTTTTCCATTCCTTTCTTAATAATACCTAACCTATTACTGATGTTAATTGTGACAAGGCGAGCCCCAGAGACTCCCCAGTGAAGCAGTTGATCCCAGAACTATGGATCCCAGAAGTCCTTGCAAGGATGAGTGATGAGAGTAGTCCTAAAAAGTTGGAATGGATTCCCAGTCCCAGCAGGGGGAGCAATGGCTCGAGGCAGGGTAAGCCTGTTACTCCCTTCCCCACTAGAGGGCGAGGGAAGGATGAAACTCAGTTTCTCTGGCTTCACCATCAGTATATAATTCCCCCCAGCTGTGAGAAGGGTAGAACAGATTTCCTGGAGGCTCTCAGTCACCAGGGAGAAGGAGAGATGAAGGGAGAGAGAGATTCCATGGAGTATGTGGAGGAAGGAAGTAGCCTGCCACTAGACCTGCCCAAGGGAGAGAAGCCAGCTACCATGGGATAATTCAAAGCTTGCCCTGCCCAGCACATGAAGGCAGTGGGGGAGGTCACACCGGGCGTGGTGCTGAGAGGTGGGAGAAACTGCTAACCCTGCTCCTGACAGGGTCCCCTCTGTGCTGTGTAAAAAGCAGGTGCAAAGACTGTCAATGAAGAGTTTTTCTGAACTAATATGCCCTATTGGAAGTATGCCAGACTCTTACTGAACCCTTCGGAAGGAGGGGAGGAAGGGAAACTAAGGCCTAGTAGAGGGCCTGAACTCGTGAGGAGCTGAACATTTGTGGAGGGATTTTGGGACCTAGACTGTACTGTTTTCTTTTGAAGATTATCTTATGAGGACTGTACCTTTTTCTTTTGAGGCTTATTTTATGAGGACTGTACCTTGTGTTTTGAGGAATATATTATGATTTTTGGTATGAAATTGCCTTGCTAATAAAATACTTTGGCCCTGAGTCCCAGTATCAGCAGTATTCTGTCTTGGAACCCTGGGAGCCTCGCAGTCTTGCCGGCTCCACCCAAGAGGAGGAAGCGGATCCCCCATTACAGCACCCATTAAAATTTGTGTGTGCATCTGGCTTCACATTGTTCTATAAGGTATGGCACCTAACTCTAGTAGTGCATAACTCAAAATGGGATTTGGGAATGGGAAAGGCATGGGCGTGTCAAGGGCATTCCGAAATGTTACATGTGTGTTCTTCTAGACACACAATTAACTTTGAAACATCAAGCTGCTAATCTGATCAAAAGAGTCTTTGCAAAATTACGACAGCTTAGAGCGATAAGATCCTCTTTTCATTTGATACAATCTGGATTATTGGTCCAGGCCATAGTAATACCTCAGCTAGATTATTGCAGTTCTCTGTATGCTAGAATTAGTCAGTTTCTTGTAAAAAGACTTCAATTATTGCAGAAGTGTGCTGCAAGGATGATCTTTAGCTGCAAGAAATATGAACATATGACACCTTTGCTTTGAGATCATCATTGGCTGCCTGTCTCTGCAAGGGTTGAAATTAAGATGGCATTAAAAAGGGCAGTGGTTCGCCCTCTGCAAAAGAAAAACATCCTTGACCAGTACAAACTTGAAATTTACAGGCCAGTATCCAACATCCCGTTTCTAGGGAAACTCATAGAACAGTCTGTGTTCAACTTAATGATTGGCTAGAAGAGAGAAACTGGCTAGATCCATGTCAATCTGGATTCAGACCCAGTTATGGAACAGAAATGGTCCTTGTATCCCTACTAGATGATCTTCACAGAAACCGAGACAAGGGATTCGGCTCGATGTTAGTACTGCTAGATTTCTCAGCAGCTTTTGACACTGTGGATCATGATATCATGCTAGCATGACTGACAGAAACAGGTATCAATGGAACAGTACTTGCCTGGTTCAGAACTTATCTATCAGACAGGCAACAATCCATAATATTTGGCAGCAACTCATCACTACCATGGACACTCGCCTGTGGGGTACCACAAGGATTGATATTGTCACCATTTCTTTTCAATATCTACCTCAAGCCAGTAGCTGAGCTGATTTGGTCAATGGACACTCAGTTCTACATCTATGCAGATGATGTGCAGCTACTCAAATCCATTGAACCTGACTTACCTACAGCCTTGAATAAATTAATTACCTGTCTAACATCAATTCAAGACTGGGCTAAACACAACAAACTTTGCCTGAACCCAAGAAAAACTGAGCTTCTCTGGGTCCCTAACACAAGTGGATACATACCTGACATCAAAATCCCTTTTGGGAAATACAAACTCCCTCTCAAATCACAAGTCAGGAACCTTGGAATACAGTTAGATTCAACACTTACTCTGATTCCCCAAATCCAAGCAACCTTCAAGAGCTGCTTCTACTATTTGCGACAGCTACGCTGCCTCCCCCCTTACGTCGAGAAGGTAAATCTTATCCCAGTTGTGCATGCCATGATAACATCAAGACTGGATTACTGCAATGCATCACACAATGGTCTGACTACAAAGGGCCTGAACCAGCTTCAGTTGATTCAGAATGCAGCAGCAAGACTCATAGAAGGTTACAAGCAACGTGACTACATCACACCATTTTTGCAAAACATTAATTGGCTAGCAGTAAAATACAGGGCTAAATTTAAAACTCTATGTCTGATCTTCAAGGCCCTGAAAGGGAATGGCCCCGAGTACCTGAAGAATAGGATGATCCTCCACACACCGCCAAGCACACTAAGGTCCTCTCAAGGACTATCACTAACCACACCCTCTCCAAAAGACATTACATGGTGTGATACCCGAAAGCGAGCCTTCTCCAGAGTAGCCCCCACACTCGAATGCACTTCCTGAAAGGCTTTGCATATCTAGGGTTACCCTATGGCTCCAGAAAAAGGAGGACGGATTAAGCCAGCCGGGTTTTACTTCCAATGGAAAGCAATTGCTTTCAATGGAAGTAATTGAGCCAGCCGGGTTTTACTTCCATTGCTTTCTGGAAGTAAAACCCGGCTGGCTCAATCCGTCCTCCTTTTTCTGGAGCCATATGGTAACCCTATGAATATCACAAGACTCTCTCTACTTCAGGAAGCAGGTGAAAGCTTGGATCTTTCAACCAGGCCTTTAATGGAAGAAGTAACTAACTTGTTAGTCTCACTCATACACAAAATGAGTGAGTTGGACTGCACATACTGCAGCAGGACATATTTCCACTCCTACCCTAGCTGAGATAGTATTTAGTATCTGACCTTGTGTGCAACCTTCTTTAAATCAGTCACCTTACTTTCTAACTCTTCTTACTCTCTTACCTGTCTGTATGTTACATCTTTGCTTTACCCTTCACTATCAATTAAAATGTTCTACTATGTATTATGTTGACATTGTAAGTAGTATGCTATGCCATACTTTGTATTGTTATTTTAATATTTTTACTGCTGTAATTGCCTATCAGCCTTATTTTCGAAAGTGATGGGCGCCCATATTTTGACCCAAATCGGGAGATGGGCACCCATCTCGCAAAGTCGCTCAAATCGGTATAATCGAAAGCCGATTTTGGGCGTCTTCAACTGCACTTCGTTGCGGGAACGAACAAAGTTGACGGGGGCGTGTCAGAGGCATGGTGAAGGCGGGACTGGGGCGTGTTTATCGGCCGAGGAGAGATGGGTGCCCTCAGCCGATAATCGAAAAAAGAAAGGCGAATTTGGGTCACTTTTTTGGACCCTTTTTTTTCACGAACAGGTCCCAAAAAAGTGCCATAAATGACCAGATGACCACCGGAGGGAATCAGGGATGACCACCCCTGACATCCCCAGTGGTCACTAATCCCCTCCCACAAAAAAAAAAAAACTTTAACAACTTTTTATTCCAGCCTGTATGCCAGCCTCAAATGCCAAACCCAGCTCCATCACAGCAGTATGCAGGTTCCTGGAGCAGTTGTTAGTGGGTGCAGTGGACTTTACCCAGGTGGACCCAGGCCCATCCCCCCTACCTGTTACACTTGTGGTGGTAAATGGGAGCGCTCCAAACCGCCCCCAAAACCCACTGTACCCACATCTAGGTGCCCCCCTTCAGCCATAAGTGCTATGGTTATGGTGTAGAGTTGTGGGCAGTGGGTTTTGGGGGGGATTTGAGGGGCTCAGCACCCAAAGGAAGGGAGCTATGGGCTTGGGAGGTATCTTACTTTTTTTTTTAATTGTTGCAAGTGTCCCCTAGGGTGCCCGGTTGGTGTCCTGGCATCTGAGGAGGACCAGTGCACTACGAATCCTGGCCCCTCCCACGACCAAATGCCTTGGATTTGTTCGATTTTGAGCTGGGCGCCTTCGGTTTCCATTATCGCTGAAAAACGAAACCGCCCAGCTCAAATCCTCACAAATCTGATGCATTTGCCCGGCACAAACCGTATTATCGAAAAAAAAGATGGGCGCCCGTTTTAAAAAAAAATACGGTCTTCCCGCCCCTTCACGTACCCGTTCTCGGACATAGACGCCCATGGAGATGGGTGCTCGCGTTCGATTATGCCCCTCTATTGCTCATGTTTGTTCTATTCTTACTATACACTGCCTTGAGTGAATTCCTTCAAAAAGGCAGTAAATAAATCCTAATAAATAAATAAAATAAATAATTTGTAAGATCTTCTATGGTTATAGTCCATCTAACCACATTACTTTTGATCCACTATCCTTCTGTAGATCATCCTACTTGTAGTCATTATTCTTTAAATCTAGCTGTTCCTTCAGTGAATAAAATTCAATATAAATGTTTTTTTAACAGTTCTTTTAGCTACTCTGTAGTCAAATTGTGGAACTCAGTTCCTGTTCAATGCTGTGGGATTTCAGACGACTACCAGTTTAGGAAGTCTTTAAAATCTTTTTTTATTCAAGAAATATTTTGAAGTGTGAATGATTATTGGGCTCATTTTCAAAACTGAAAAACATCTAAAAAGTGGCATAAAGCAGCATTTGGATGTTTTTCTCACAAAAATGTCCAAATCAGTATTTTCAAAGCCTATTTTTAGACATTTTTCTATGAAGTCTGTCAGAAGTACATACAAATCTCAAGGGGGCATGTCAGGGGCGTGTTCAGGCCGGGACTTGGGTGTTCTTAAAACTTAGACGTTTTTCAGCCATAATGGAACAAAACAAAATCGTCCAGGACTAAAACTTAGATGTTTTGAGCTAGACCTGTTTTTATAACAAGTAAGGCACAAGAAGGTGCCCTAAATACCCAGATGACCACTGGAGGGAATCAGGGATAACCTCTCCTTACTCCCACAGTGGTCACTAACCCCCTCCCACCCCTCCACCCCCAAAAATGTGATGAAAAACATTACTTGCCAGTATCTATGCTAGCCTCAGATGTTATATTCAGGTCCATTAGGACAGCATGCAGGTCCCTGGAGTAGTCTAGTGGTGGGTGAAGTGCACTGCAGCCAGGTGGACCCAGGCTCCTACCTTCCCCTACCTGTTACTCACCAGAAACCACTGTACCCACATATAGGTGCCCCCTTCACCCGTAAGGGCTATGGTAGTGGTGTACAGTTGGGGGTAGTGGGTTTTGGGGGGCTCAGCACACAAGGTAAGGGAGCAATGGTGAGATGTGTACCTGGGAACATTTGATGAAGTTCACTGTAGTGCCCCCTAGGGTGCCCTGTTTCTTTTCTGGGATGCCAGGTGGACCAGTCTACTAAAATGCTGGTTCTTCCTACATCCCAATGGCTTGATTTTGTACATTTTGCACGGACATTTTTTTTTTTTTCGAAAATGGACCAAAAAAACAAAACGTCCAAATCGCAAAACCTTGTTCAAAATAGTATTTTCAAAAAAAAGATTGACATTTTTCTTTTTTGAAAATGGCCTTCTTTCCTATTCAGATTTTGGACATTTTTTGCAAAACGTCCAAAATCGGACTTAGACATCATATCGAAAATGCCCCTCTATATGTTGTAACCCACTTTGATTCTTTGAGTGAAATTAGCAGAATAGAAAAACCGGAATGGAATAGAATAGAAAAAAAGACTGATTTAGTGCATGTGACTTGGACGGCAGCTTTTATGCCAGGTTTCTGCAGGCGCACGCTCTTTATAGAACAGTACCAATTTTTTTCCTGTGCCGATTTTTGAGCGTCATTTATAGAATTCCCCCATGTGAATGCTAGCTTATACACACGTGTGTGTATACTACATATGTACATGCTAGCATGCTGCCTAGGCAGGGTTGCCAGGTGGAAAATTTTTTTCTAGCCCAATCCAGCCCAAAAACCAGCCCAAAACCCGCCCAAACACAAACCCCGCCCCTGACACCCCCACCCCCGCGTCATCACCCCCGCCCCGCCGTCACCGCCCCCCGCCCCCGCCGTCACCGGCCCCGCCTCCCACGTCACCGGCCCCGCCTCCCCCGTCATCGGCCCCGCCTCCCCGTCATCAGCCCCGCCTCCCCGTCATCGGCCCCGCCTCCCACGTGATCGGCCCCGCCTCCCACGTCATCGGCCCGCCCAAAACGTCACTAACCCCGCCCAAAAAACGTCACTAACCCCGCCCCCCGCTGCCGAAAAAGGCAAAAAGCCGCCCGAAAAACCGCACAGAAACCCAAAAAGCCGCCCAAAAAACCGCAACCCGCCGCGGGCAAAAATTTCCCGCGGCGGGTCGCGGAAAACCGCCCAATTGGGCGGTAAAACTGCCCACCTGGCAACACTGTGCCTAGGCGTTATTCTATACCAACACTTGTAACTTGCATAGCCTGTAAGTGCGAGGGGTGAACACAGGGGCGGAGCATGAGAGAGACATAGGCAGGTTTGCCACTGTATTTATTTCTAACATTTTTATACCTGTTTTAGTGAAAGGATTCATTCAGGTGCCTACTTTCCTTTATGGAATAGGGTCCTGCCAAATGCCCTCGGGGCACCTAAATGTATCACAGTTTTTTTTCCTAAGTCTTTTGGTTTCTATTGTTGTCCTATGCATCCCCTCCTTTGGTTTCACTACATGTTAATTGTTTTGTTTATTATCTTTTAATGGGACTGTTTTATCTCTAATTATGTAAACCGCTCTGATATGGTGCAAGAAAGGGGTATAACAAATGTTTTGAAATAAATAAATAGACTACAATGATAGAATTGCCCTCTATGGGGATAACATGGAGCCCTCGGTAATCAGCATTTTTCAAAACACTGGCCATTATCTAGATAGCCAATCAACATAAACTTGGAACAGCCTTATTTCTGTCTTGATTTATGAGGATACTTTTCCGGATAATGGCACTGAAAGTTGCCTGTGCTGGCTTAGATCCAGATAATTGCCAGCTCCACCCATGGACTAATCCAGCACTATCAAGCTAGTGCTTGGACACTCAGAAGAAATATTTAGTGGCAATATCTGGACCATGACACTGAATATTGAGCACATTGGAACATACATGGTTAGCAGGTTTTGCTAACCAGATAAGCTCTTTTGATTTGGCCCCTATTGGCTAACAAATGCCTAACTACACAAAAATGACTTGATGCGGGACACGGTAAAGCATTCCATATTATTTTTGCCATTTGCACGCATTAAGTGCATGGTAATTATTTTTTCTTTTGAGGGGGCATGTCAGGGCAGAGAGTGGGTATGTCACATCCCTCATCTGGTTCAGGAAAGCGTTAGAGTCCTGCAGCATTCCTTGTCTAGAGTCTTGTGAGTCTTTACTTCCTGGTTGCTGAACTTCCCTTTTATAGCCCTAGATGGGACGCAGATACTTCCTGGCTAAGACATACTTAAGGAAGTGCTCTACACTCCACCAGTGCTCCGGCAACAGGCTTCTAGAGTTGTGCTTACTCCACTGTTCATTGCCTTGCCAGTTCCCGTCTTCTAGCCCTGCTGTTTTAGCCCTCCAGCTCGGCCTGTATCTGCTTCCAGGCCTGCCTTTTCTGTTCCTGATTTCCTGCCCTGTCCTGTTCCTGAGGACCTGTCCATCTGTTCCCATCTTGTCTGGTCCTATGTGCCTTCCTGTCCTCCTTATAGCCAAGGGCTCTTTTAAGAGCCAACCTCCTATGGTCCCAGTCCTGTCTGGATACCAGGCACCAGCCAACCACTACCAGCAGGGACCTGTGCTGCGCTAAGCACTGTCCAGGTAGCATTTACCCTGTTGCCCCCAAGGACTCTTTTAAGAGCAAACCTCAAGACTTCCAGTTGTTTTCCAGCCAGTCTGCTAGGCGCTGCCTAGTCCTATGCTTCAGCCAGTCCGAGTCCGGCCATGCCTTCTTCAGCTTCCGGACTCTGTCAGGTGGTTCCATCAAAAACTGTTGATGAGGACCTGCTCTGTGCTTACACCACACAGGTGGAGCCAAACTCGTCACAGTCCAAGAGCTCACCTTCCTCAACTGTGACAGGGTGTTCCTGCATTAACCAGTTAGCACATCTACACTACCTCGTGCTAATTGGTTAGTGCACAGTTAACGCCAGAGTCCTTACTGCTTCCAAAATAGGTGGCAGTAAGTGCTTGTGTGGTAATTTTTGGCCACATATTGAAAAAAATGGAAAATAGCCATTTTTTACGACTGCTGAAAAATGGCCTAAGGGTGCGCTGAGGCCATTTTTTACCTCAGCTTCATAAAAGGACCTCTATAAATTAAATGGAGCAGAACTGCTGTATTTCTACAGCGCAGTGTATGTCTGCTAGAGCTATAGAAATGTTTAGGGACAAGCTTCATGTCGTTCGAAAGAGCGAACACATCCCTACTGACAGTAAACATCCTGTTGGGTGTTATCCAGGAACATAATGGCATTTTAATACAGACATCCTGATTGGGCACAATTTTCTCTCTAAAGGATCCAGCCCTAAAGTCTACACCAGATCCGTGCTGGTGAAGGAGACTGGGGGGGGGGGGGGGGGGCTGTTACTCTGGCTGTACAGGGGATGTATACCTACTATAAAGAGGCAGGAAGTTTAAATGGGCTCTTTGTCTGACACTGAGAGTATGGTGTAACAAGGAGATACAGTGAATGAGGAACAAGGAGCCTTATTCAGCCCTTGAAGGATCTGTGCTTGAAGTTTTAGTAATGCCTCCCTGCAGACAGAATTCCAGAGGCTCTTATGACTCCTACGCGTCCCCTCCCTTCTAAGCTATGTTGGCACGAACACACCAGCTAGCACTTCCATCAGAACTGTAAACTGGCCAGTGGGCCCTATTTAAACTCTTATTCTAATGTATTCTACATGCCAGAGCCATCGTTTATATTCTTTCTAACCCAGGGGAAGTTGGAAAGAATTTATATAAAAAGGATTGAGAATGTCTGTCTGTCTGTGTGTCTAGGGGCTAAATAAACTGTTCAAAACTTTAAAGGAATGGGATGAAACTTGGCATGAGGGAAAAACTGTTAAAAAATATATATACAACAAGCTTGATTATGGGCCAAATGAGACTGGGGATTCCAGAGGAATAAGCTCTCCTTCCTCCCCCCCCCCCCCCACCCCCCAACACAATACATTTTTATGGGAGAAGTTCCAGCTTCTGTAGCATAGAAAAATTAATGGAAAGGGATAAAACTTGGCATGTGGGGGGAAAAAAAAATCAGTAAAAAGACACATTGAGCTGAAAAACAGGTCAAATCGAGGTAGGAATTCCAGAGAAATGAGTTCCCAAAAATATGGCCCAATGTATTTATGTGGGAAAAGGATTTCAGCTGCTTTAGCATAGAAACTTAGAGTGGAATGTAGCAATTAGAGAACAGGGAAGGAAGTCTAAAGGTAGAATTCCCTACTCTTCCAAACCCCCAAACTGCCCACACAGCCCTAAAACTAACCACCACACATCTGCTCTATCTCCAAAAACTACTGCCTGCAACTGCACCACCACCCTGAAAACTGCCCTACCCCCCACAACTATCTCACACCCAAAAACTTCCCCCTGCAACTGTCACACCTCTACACCTCCCTGCATAATGCCCCACAAAGAATATCCTCTGAAACTGCTACAACACCCCTAAACTGCCCCCACACCTTTAAATGTCTTTCTACAAACTGTTTTATTACAATAAACTACCCCAACTGCCCCACCACCCTTGCAAACTGCCCCATCCATCAAATAGTAACATAATAACATAGTACCCCTAGTATATTTCTTCATTTATAGTCTTAATTTATAGTCAGTTATTCTAATTAGGATACCAAGAGGGGAATTTAATTACAGAGTTTTAATTGTATTTAATTACTTTCTGAGAAGCAAATACTAAACAACTCGTACAATATACTATATAATTGTAAGGCTCTTTATATTAACCTAATATCCCTAGTACCTTAACAAGTTTTAATTAAACAAACTAATACTAAGATGCAGACTGCAGTCCAGCAGTGAGTGGGGTGCTATCCAGTCTTTTGCAACGAGTATCACATGTTTGATTATCTCCCAATTTTAGAGAGGTTATAAATATGTGCTCGATGCAAAGAGCTCCTACCTCTCGGAGAATGAGTCCATTCTCTTGAGGCTGGAAAAGCAGATTTGGTCGAGCTGAGGGAGACAGAGAGGTACATAGAGGTGACCTACAGGGACATTGTAGAGAAGTCCCATCTCCAGTCAAGCAGCACCTGTGGTGCCTTGGAGGAGGGAGGCCTTCTAAAGGGAGAGCATCACCCTGGTGCAGCTGGAAGTAATCCTGTAGACAGGACCAGCACACCAGGGAATGCAATATCCTCTCACACCGAGGATGTGTCACTAGGAGCTTCTACCCAGGAGGGAAGGGTTAGGGTAGCTGTTGTAGTTGGTGATTTGATAATTAGGCATGTAGATAGCTGGATGGATGGTGGACATGAGGATCACCTGGTCACTTGCCTACCTGGTGCGAAAGTGGCGGACTTCATGCGTCACCTAGATATGACTTTAGATAGTACTGGGGAGGAGTCAGCTGTCTTGGTTCATGTGGGTACAAAGGATATAGGAAAATGTAGGAGGGAGGTTCTAGAAGCCAAATTTAGGCTCTTAGGTAGAAAGCTAAAATCCAGATCCTCTAGGGCACCATTTTCATAAATGCTCCCTGTTCCATGCCCAGGACCCGAGAGACAGGCAGAACTCCAAAGTATCAATGCGTGGTTGAAATGATGGTGCAGGGATGAGGGCAACATTGTTAGGAACTGGGCAACATTCTGGAAAAGGGAGAGACTGTTCCGAAAGGATGGCCTCCACCTTAACCGGGATGGAACCATGCTGCTGGTGCTAATATTTAAAAAGAAGATAAAGCAGCTTTTAAACTAAAAGGGGGGGGATGGGGGGCAGACAGTAGGAGTGCCTGGTGGTAACTGGCCACCAGTGTGCACTGTCTGATTACTGCCAGGTTAGCGCATGAGCCCTTACTGCCTCCTAAATAGGAGGCAGCAAGGGCTCAGGCAGTAAATCGCTGCATACCATTTACGATTTCCATTTAAAATAATGGAAATTCCTGCTGCAGTAAAAGTGGCCTTGCCGCGCAGCAATTTTCATGCACCCACAATACCGCAAGACAATTTTACTGCAGCTTTGTAAAAGGGCCCCTAAATGAAAAGGTAGATATAATAGGCATTTCAGAGACCTGGTGAAAGGAGGACAATCAATGGGACACTGTTATCAGGGTACAAATTATATCACAATGGTAGAGAGGATCAAATTGGAGGAGGGGTTGCACTATATGTTAAAGAGGGAATTGAATAAAATAAAATAAACATTCCACATGAAACAGATACCAGCATGGAATTCATGTGGATAGAAATTCCATGTGTGAAGGGAAAGTATACTAGTAGGGCTGTACTACCATCCGCCAGGACAGAACAAACAGACAGATGATGAAATGTTTACAAAAATTAGAAAAGCTGGCAAATTGGGAACAGTATAATACTAGGTATAAAGAGTATAAAGAGCTTCAAACATACAGCACACAGTTTCAACCAGTCAGGAGCTCACATTAATCATGGGCCATAAAAAAAATTCCACTTAAAACAAGGCACAAACTCAGTCCCAAAACCACAGTAGGCAAATGTTCTTCCAGTCAACAGATAATCCTCTTAGTAGCAAATGCAAATTAGTCACCATTCATAGTTCAAATACATATTCCACAGTAATTTTCTTGTCTTGATGCAAAGATCCCAAAATCCAGTTTAACCTGAAGGCATTATCAGGGGAAGTAGACGCTGACTGGTAGTACATAAATCCACACTCAGTCATTCTGTCCTGAACTGACAAGGAGGGGAGCTGTTTTAGATCTACTCCTTGGGGAAACAGTGATCATAGTATGATCAAATATGAGCTGATATCTGGTGTGAAGTCTCTAAGGAAATCTATTGTAGCAGCATTTAATTTCCAAAAGGGTGCCTATGATAAAATGGGGAAAATAGTTTAAAAAAAACTAAAAGGATCGGCTGCAAAGGATAGGACTTTAAATTAGGCATGCATATTGCTTACAAAATACCATAGTGGAAGCCCAGACCAAATGAAGTCCACGTATTAACAAAGGGGGAAAGAAGAGCACATGACAGCCAGCATAGTTTAAAGGTGAAGTGAAAGAGGCTATTAGATTCAAAAGAACATCCTTCAAATAATGGAAAAAGGATCCGAATGAAGAAAATAAGAATCAATAAAAGTACTGGCAAGCTATTGATAAAGAAGGCTAAAGGAGAATATGAAGAAAAACTTGCTGCACAGGCAAAAACTTATCACCAAAACAGGGAAGATAGGGTATCCTGATAGTGAGGTTGCAAAAGAGACCATAGTAGATCGGGTGTCCTTAAATAAAAATAAAAATCAGACAAAAGATTGCAAATTAATACTGTCAAGTACTAAGCATGATGTAAATAGGAACAACAAACATAGTTTGAAATGTCTATATGCGAATGCCAGGAGCCTAAGAAATAAGATGGGAGAGTTAGAATATATTGCACTAAATGAACAATTAGATATAATAGACATCTCTGAGACCTGGTGGAAGGAGGATAGCCAGTGGGACACTGTCATACCGGGGTACAAATTATATTGTAGTGATAGGGTGGATCGAATTGGTGGAGGGGTAGCATTGTATATTAAGGAGAGCCTTGAATCAAATAGATTGAAAATTCTGCAGGAAAAAAAACACTTCTTGGAATCACTGTGGATTGAAATTCCATGTGTAAAGGGGAAAAGGATAGTGATAGGAGTGTACTACCGTCCGCCTGGCCAGGATGAACAGACGGATGCAGAAATGTTAAAGGAAATTAGGGACGCAAACAAACTGGGCAACACAATAATAATGGGTGATTTCAATTACCCCGATATTGACTGGATAAATGTAACATCTGGGCGCGCTAGGGAGGTAAAGTTCCTTGATGGAGCAGCTGGTACAGGAGCTGATGAGAAAAGGAAAAATTCTAGACCTAGTCCTTAGTGGAGTGCATGATCTGGTGCGGGAGGTAATGGTGCTGGGGCCGCTTGATAACAGTGATCATAATATGATCGGATTTGATATTAGCTTTGAAGTAAGTATACACAGGAAATCCAATATGTTAGCATTTAACTTAAAAAAAGGAGACTATGATAAAATGAGAAGAACGGTGAAAAACAAACTTAGAGGAGCTGCTGCGAGGGTCAAAAATTTACATCAGGTGTGGATGCTGTTCAAAAACACCATCCTGGAAGCCCAGGCCAAATATATTCTGCATATTAAAAAAGGAGGACAGAAGACCAAACGACAGCCAGCATGGTTAAAAAGTGAGGTGAAGGAAGCTATTAGAGCTAAAATAAAATCCTTCAGAAAATGGAAGAAGGAACCGACTGAAAATAATAAGAAACAGCATAAGGAATGTCAAATCAAATGCAAAGCGCTGATAAGGAAGGCTAAGAGGGACTTAAAAAAAAAGATTGTGTTGGAGGCAAAAACACATAGTAAAATTTTTTCTAGGTATATTAAAAGCAGGAAGCTGGCAAAAGAATCGGTTGGACCGCTAGATGAGAAGTAAAAGGGGCGATCAGGGAAGACAAAGCCGTAGCGGAGAGATTAAATGAATTCTTTGCTTCAGTCTTCACCGAGGATGATTTGGGTGGGATACCGGTGCCGGAAATGGTATTCGAAAACTGATGAGTCGGAGAAACTTAATGAATTCTCTGTAAACCTGGAGGATGTAATGGGGCAGTTCTACAAACTGAAGAGTAGCAAATCTCCTGGACCGGATGGTATTCATCTCCGAGTACTGATAGAACTGAAACATGAGCTTGCGGAGATATTGTTAGTAATATGTAATTTATCCTTAAAATCGAGCATGGTACCGGAAGATTGGAGGGTGGCCAATGCAGTGGCGTAGCTACGTGGGGCCTGGGCACCCATAGATTTGGCCCTGGCCCCACCACCGACCCCTTCAACCCCCCCGTCGATGGCATCTTTGACCCTCCAGCGTCGCCATTGCCGTCGAGTACCTGTGCTGGCGGGGGTCCCCAATCCCTGCCAGCCGAAGTTCTGTGTCTTCAGCCCGTCTCTGGGCCGGCGCGTTGCTGCAGCCTGCAGCAGCTGATCTCATTCTGGAAGCGGGAAGCCGATTCTCTTTGCGTGGTATGAATCGTAGGAACGTGCAGGACGTCAGGACGATTCATACCACGCAAAGAGAGTCGGCTTCCCGCTTCCAGAATGAGATCAGCTGCTGCAGATGGCGTCGGCGGCGGGGGGGGGGTCAAAAACGGCGGCGGGGCGGGGGGGGTTCGGCGGGGGGGATAAAATGTGCCCCCTCACCTTGGGCTCTGGCCCCCCCTCCCGTCGAAGTCTGGCTATGCCCCTGGGCTCCAGAGGAGATCCGGGAAATTATAGACCGGTGAGTCTGATGTTGGTGCTGGGCAAAATGGTAGAGACAATTATTAAGAACAAAATTACAGAGCATATTCAAAAGCATGGATTAATGAGACAAAGTCAACATGGATTTAGTGAAGGGAAATCTTGCCTCACCAATCTACTACATTTCTTTGAAGGGATGAACAAACGTGGATAAAGGTGAGCCGGTTGATATTGTGTATCTGGATTTCCAGAAGGCATTTGGCAAAGTACCTCATGAAAGACTCCAGAGGAAATTGGAGAGTCATGGGATAGGAGGTATTGTTCTATTGTGGATTAAAAACTGGTTAAAAGATAGAAAACAGAGAGTAGGGTTAAATGGTCAGTATTCTCAATGGAGAAGGGTAGTTAGTGAGGTTCCCCAGGGGTCTGTGCTGGGACCGCTGCTTTTTAACATATTTATAAATGACCTAGAGATGGGAGTAACTAGTGAGGTAATAACATTTGCTGATGACACAAAGTTATTCAAAGTCGTTAAATCGCGGGAGGATTGTGAAAAATTACAAGAGGAACTTACGAGACTGGGAGACTGGGCGTCTAAATGGCAGATGACGTTTAATGTGAGCAAGTGCAAAGTGATGCATGTGGGAAAGAGGAACCCGAATTATAGCTATGTCATGCAAGGTTCCACATTAGGAGTCACGGAACAAGAAAGGGATCTAGGTGTCGGCGTTGATCATACGTTTAAACCTTCTGCTCAGTGTGCTGCTATGGCTAAGAAAGCAAGTAGAATGTTAGGTATTATTAGGAAAGGAATGGAAAACAAAAATGAGGATGTTATAATGCCTTTGTATCGCTCCATGGTGCGACCACACCTTGAATATTGTGTTCAATTCTGGTCGCCGCATCTCAAAAAAGATATAGTGGAATTAGAAAAGGTGCAGAGAAGGGCGACGAAAATGATAAAGGGGATGGGACGACTTCCCTATGAGGAAAGGCTAAAGCGGCTAGGGCTCTTTAGCTTGGAGAAAAGGCGGCTGAGGGGAGATATGATAGAGGTCTATAAAATAATGAGTGGAGAACGGGTGGATGTGAAGCGTCTGTTTACCCTTTCCAAAAATACTAGGACTAGGGGGCATGCGATGAAGCTACAATGTAGTAAATTTAAAACGAATCGGAGAAAATGTTTCTTCACTCAATGTGTAATTAAACTCTTGAATTCGTTGCCAGAGAATGTGGTAAAGGCGGTTAGCTTAGCGGAGTTTTAAAAAAGTTTGGACGGCTTCCTAAAGGAAAAGTCTATAGACCATTATTAAATGGACTTGGGGAAAATCCACTATTTCTGGGATAAGCAATTGAGCCAAATTGACAAATTAAAGAGTGATAAATCACCAGGACCAGATGGTATACACTCCTGGGCACTGAAAGAATTCAATCATTAAATTGCTGATCTGCTGTTAGTAATCTGTAACCTGTAATTAAAATCATCCATAGTACCTACAGATTGGAGGGTGTCCAATGCAACACTGATTTTTTAAATGGGTTCCACGGTGATCCGGGAAATTACAGACCGGTAAGCCTGATATCAGTGCTGGGCAAAATAGTGGAAACTATTATAAAGAATAAAATTATGGAACATGTGGAGGGGCATAACTGAAAGGGATGTCCTCGTTTCGATTTGGATGTCCTCGCAGACCGTCCCAATCCAGGGGTGAGGAAACCCGCATTTTCGAAACAAGATGGATGTCCATCTTTTGTTTCGATAATACGGTCAGGGATGTCCAAATCCTTAAATTTTGTTGTCCCTAGATTTGGTCGTCCCTAGACTTGGTTGTTTCTGATTTTCGGCGATAATCGAAATCAAGGCCGTCCATCTCAGAAACGACCAAATGCAAGCCATTTGGTCATAGGAGGAGCCAGCATTTGTAGTGCACTGGTCCTCCTGACATGCCAGGACACCAACCGGGCACCCTAGGAGGCACTGCAGTGGACTTCATAAATTGCTCCCAGGTACATAGCTCCCTTAGCATGTGTGCTGAGCCCCCCAATTCCACTACCCATAACTGTACACCACTACCATAGCCCTTAGGGGTGAAGAGGGCACCTAGATGTGGGTACAGTGGGTTTGTGGTGGGTTTTGGAGGGCTGGCTGTTTCCTCCACAAACGTAACAGGTAGGGGGGTGGGGCTGGGTCCACCTGCCTGAAGTGCACTGCACCCACTAAAACTGCTCCAGGGACCCTCATACTGCTGTGATGGACCTGAGCATGACGTCTGAGGCTGGCATAGAGGCTGGCAATCAATATTTTTAAAGGTGATTTTGAGGGTGGGAGGGGGTTAGTGACCACTGGGGGAGTAAGGGGAGGTCATTCCCGATTTTCTCCAGTGGTCATCTGGTCGGTTCGGACACCTTTTTGTGCCTTGGTCATAAGAAAAACACGACCAGGTAAAGTCCAAGTGTTTGTCAGGGAAGTCCTTGTTTCTTTCGATTATGGGTCGAGACGTCCTAGTGTTAGGCACGCCCAAGTCCCGCCTTCGCTATGCCTCTGACATGCCCCCTTGAACTTTGGCCGTCCCTGCGAAGAAAAGCAGTAGGGACGTCCAAAATCGGCTTTCGATTATATCGATTTGGATGACCCTGTGAGTAGGACGTCCATCTTCCGATTTATGTCGAAAGATGGGCGTCCTTCTCTTTCGAAAATGAGCCCAATAGACAAACATGGGACAGAGTCAGCATGGGTTCAGCCAAGGGAAGTCTTGCCTCACCAATTTGCTTCATTTCTTTGAAGGCATGAATGAACATGTTGATAAAGGTGAACCGGTTGATGTAGCATATCTAGATTTTCAGAAAACCTTTGACAAAGTACCTTATGAAAGATTCCTGAGAAATTAAAAAGTCATGGGATAGAAGGCAGTGTTCTGGTGTGGATTAGATATATATTAGATATATATTCTCAGATATATTGGAGAAAGGAGAAGAGATAGGAATGGAATTACGAGACTGAAAGATAATGAGAATGGCTATGTGGAGAGTGATGAAGATAAAGTGAACGTGCTAAACAATTATTTATCTTCGGTGTTCACGAAGGAAAATCCTGGAGAAGGACCGCGGTCAACTGCCGAGGGAACGTCTGGGAATGGAGTGGATACTGCGCCATTTACGGAAGAAAGAGTTTTCCTCTCCATCTATTCCTCTCCATCTTCCTACGCCAAGGGACGGTCTTAGCAAGTGCAGGGCCCTATGCAGACCAATTTGATGGGGCCCCACCCTAGCCCCTCCCCCACCCTAGCTCTGCCCCACCCTAGCTCCAGGGCCAGCCACCCCTCCCTCTGAGCTCCAGGGCGGCCACCCCTCCCTCCAAGCTCCCGGACCATCCCCTCCGAGCTCCAAGGCCCCCTCCCCCCCAGGGCCCCTCAGCTCCAGGGCTCCCCCCCCTCCCTCCCTCCCTCCCTCCCAGCTCCAAGGCCCCCCACCCAGCTCCAAAGCCTCCCTGCTTCCCTGCCAGCTTCAAGGCCTCCCTGCTTCCCACCCAGCTTCAAGGCCCCCCTGCCTCCCACCCAGCTCCAAGGCCTGCCTCCCACCCAGCTCCAAGGCTTCCCTGCTTCCCACCCAGCTTCAAGGCCCCCCTGCCTCCCACCCAGCTCCAAGGCCTGCCTCCCACCCAGCTCCAAGGCTTCCCTGCTTCCCACCCAGCTTCAAGGCCCCCCTGCCTCCCAGCTCCAAGGCCTGCTCCCCCCCCCCAATTTTTTTTCTCTATATTTAAATCGTTTTTATTAAAGTTTCCAAACATATAACAATACACTTTCTCAGAGCCTATAGCAGATCAATAAACTACCAACAATACTCAAGGTATACCGCCAGAAGCTTTGTTTCTGATAGCTCCCAGTGAACATTGAACACCTCTGCCCTGTGTAAATGTCAGGCAAATGCAAAACAAATCCTGACAAAGGATCCAGTTCAATATAGAGGAAGTACCTGCAAAAACAGGGGCGTCCGGTACCTGCGCCAAGTGATTAACGAACTCTCCACCTGTTTAGCAGGTCTAAGTAGCGCCTGTTGCACAGAGAGCTCTGGCACTCTATTCACACTATCACCCTACGAGGGGTTTGGCAATCTCCAATTGGTCACTCATGGCTACTATCCCCAACCCCTACACGGAACCTCATAACCCAACAGCTTATAAGGTTAAGGCGCACTAATACCAACCACTCTTGTAAGGAACTAACATAACGCCACCCCTCCCCTCCCCACCCCATTTGTAAGCTACCCCACCTCCCTACCCCCCCCCCCCCCCCGTCCACCATGATATGCCGGTCAAGAATTTAGAATTCTACTGCGTGCCACTGGGGTTAAAGAGTCCCAAAATGGGTCCAAGATGGCCGCTGCACTGGATGTGTGAATGAGAGCTCTGGTGATTTCCTGTTTTGAGTTTGCCCCAAGGAGCGCTCCCCATGAGAAATGGGGAAGAGGAAAGGTAAAACAGTAGCTCCTACCTCCTCGAGCGCTGTTTCTGGTCCCGCCTTGGTGCAACCCACGCTGGAAACATTTGGAATCCGTCCACCGGGACCGATAGAAACTGCCTCTAGAATCTCCGAAGTGGCAGCTACTGAGCACAGTACCGAGGGCGCTACTCTTAGCCCTCTTACAGGATTGACCCCGCCACAACCTGGAAGCAGAGGTGGACGGGAAGTAGCGCTGCTGGAACAGGCGTCCGATGAGGTCGACCTAACATCGGCGGTAGGAGGTCCGGTCCAGGCCTCTACTCCAGGTAAGAATACAGCGTCGGGATATTTGCCCCTAGCCTTAACCCATGAAACGCTGTTTTCTGGGTTAGGAGGAGGTGGTGTCGAAAAACCTGCAGTAATCACTATGGATGTGATTTGGGAGGCCATACAGGGGCTGAATATATCCCTTCAACGTATGTTTAATGCTACTCAGACTGAAATAAGACAATTGAAGGAAAAATCTGAGCAGCACACCACTAGACTGGATATCCATCAAGAAAAATTTTCAAATGTTGATTCTAGATTACAGTCTATTCAAACAACAGTGGTGGCTACCATAAAAGAGAACAAAATCCAAGCTAGGAAATTGGAGTATATAGAAAACCAGAATAGAAGAAATAATCTTCGAATACTTAATTTCCTTACTTCTGCATTTATTACATCAACTGAACTATTGAAAAAATATTTTGTGGAAGTTCTGGAAATTCCCGTTGAAAGCCACCTTATGGTGACTAAAACGCAGTATATTAAAATATCTTCAGTTACTACTATCGAACCAGAAACTCCTCAAGATAATCTGACTGATTTTCTAGAGCGGTCTGAAATTTCAGATCGAGCTACATTGCTTGTGACATTAGCTTTGGACTCGGATAAAAGTTTTATCTTGCAGTCTTATTTCAGAAAAATGAACATTAATTTTATGGTTGAGAAAGTTCGTGTCTTTCCGGATTTTGCTAAAGAAACTCAGACCAGGAGAAGGGAGATATTGGCACTTAAGCAAAGAGTCCTTTCACTGGGTGGAACTTTTGTGCTTAGATACCCAAGTAGATGTTTGATATCCTTAAATGAGGTCAATTATCTTTTTTTCTGTCCTATAAAATTAAGAGACTTTATCATTGCTAAGGAAGGTATACGTGAAACTCCGGTGATGACCTCCCCAATTTAGGTGTACTGTCTAGGCTGCAGAGTCTTGACGTTCTTCCAGTTTATTTTCTATAGAATTATTTCTTGTCTTTAAAATTAGATTTCCTCATCTTGGACCCATCTGTTGTGGACAAATAATTAGAATTGTTTTTCTTATATAAATATGTGTAATCATATTTCAAATCTATACATTTCAATGTGTTATCATTGTCTTGTAATATATTGTAAACTTATAAATAAAAAAAAAAGAGTCCCAAAATGGTAACCATCTCCGGCAGTATGCATCACCTGTGGCCGAGGCAAGATCCCCCACACCCCTACGCTCTAGTGCACACAAATAAATTATCCTGGACCGCCACTGTTGAAAAGAAGGTGGCTCTGCCACTATCCATTGTTGAAGAATTACCTTTTTCCCCATGGCGCCACCACGTTGCATGCCCTGCTCTGTCTTCCCCTCCTCACATCCTGCATGCTCCTTTTAGTGAAATTGAGCAGTCTCAGTTTCACTAAAAGGAGAATGCCAGACGTAAGGGGAAGACAGAGCAGGGCAGGCAACGTGGTGGCACCAGAGACTGGCGCTGGACAACGCTTCAGCTGGCGGGGGTTGGGGACCCCTGCCAGCAAAACCAGGGGCCCAGAGGAAATTTGGAGGGGCCCAGGCCCCCATGGCCCCACGTAGCTACGCCACTGAGTAGATCTCTTGATTTCTGATGGTTAAGTATCAATCTGTTTTTTTAAGCCATTGTGCAATTACTGTGAGCTTGTTATTTAGGGTGTGTCTCTGTCATTGTCTCCCATAAACACACCTGCTCCCTATGTCTCATCTGTGTGTCCTGAGAATGTATATAGAACTGGTTGTGTTGGTGTGACACTGTGAAAGTGCAGGTAGTGTGTATCTGTGGTGCTGTGTGCTTGTGTTCTGTGTTTGTGGTGCTGAGTGCTGTTAGAGGTAATGGTTGTGGAGGAAGGAGGTTTATTGTTTGCATGGCACATGACACATCTCACCCTATTCAGCCAAGGAGGTTGAAGAAAGCAGGAGACGGGATGACGTCAAAAAGTTGAAGCTACTTAGGTTAGCCTTTGTTTCCTATTCCCAGTGCGCAGTCGTCATCTAGTACACTCAAAACAAAGCAAGCAAATCTATAAGCTGCTGCATCCTCGTTGTCGTCTTTAATGTTGTAGCATTTTTATTTAATCTCACTTATATTTTCAAACAAGCCGGCTTGTGCAGCGTACGGATGTACAAGGAGGATGATAATCTATATAAATAAAAATGTAAATGTTCGTTTGTTCAAAATCTTAAATCTCCGAAAGTTCTTCACCGATTGCTTTCAAATTTGGACACAACGTTGCATTTGAATACGTGCATGTTTTTATATACCTACTATTATATAGATGTCACAGCTGTCGTACTCGCGGAGCGGAAGCAGAGCAACGAGTAATTGCAAATCAAACTGAGGAAGAACGGCCATCACCGAACGAGCGAAACAGACAAAGAATGGCTCAAATATGTGCCGAGGAAGCAGCAGAGCGACGTGCAGCCAGACTTGATGATGAACAGTTGCGAGCAAGGCGATTGCGTTCTGCAGCTTCAGATCTGCTTCGTTCTCAACAGAATCAACGCGACAGGCTGAGAGTGGCTTAAATCTCCGATAGTTCTTCACCGATTGCTTTGAAATTACACGCATGTTTTTATATACCTACTATTATATAGATGTCACAGCTGTCGTACTCGTGGAGCAGAAGCAGTGCGACGAGTAATTGCAAATCAAACTGAGGAAGAACGGCCATCAGCGAACGAGCGAAACAAAGAATGGCTCAAATACGTGCCGAGGAAGCAGCAGAGTGACGTGCAGCCAGACTTCACGATGCACGGTTGCGAGCACGACGTTTGCATTTTGCAGCTTCAGATCTGCTTCGTTCTCAACAGAATCAACGCGACAGGCTGAGAGTGGCTTAAATCTCTGAAAGTTCTTCACCGATTGCTTTGAAATTTCAACACAACGTTGCATTCGAATACACGCGTGTTTTTATATACCTACAATTGCAAATCAAACTGAGGACGAACGGGCATCAGCGAACGAGCGAAACAGACAAAGAATGGCTCAAACACGTGCCGAGGAAACAGCACAGCGAAAAACATCGCTCGAGGCTCTTGATCGATCATTGCAAGATTTGCGTGGAAACATCAGACCATTTGGGAACACATTAATATTGCTTGCAGGAGATTTCAAGCAAACATTACCTGTAGTTCCTTGATCGACACCAGCGGACGAAATAAATGCTTGCCTAAAATACTCTACTTTGTGGCAACACGTAAAGACGTTAAACCTAACTACAAATATGCATGTCCAGCTGCAAAACGATCAATCAGCTCAGATATTCTCACATCAATTGCTGAAAATTGGGAACGGAAAGGTGCCGGTTGATCTGACCTCAGGATGAATTTCATTGCCTCATAACTTCTGCAATTTAGTGACCTGAAAAGAACAATTGGTTGAAAAAGTATTTCCCAATATTCAAACCAATTATAAGAATCACGATTCGCTGACTGAACGAGCTATTATTGCGCCCAAGAACAAAGTCTACGAACTGAACAATATTATTCAGTTTAACATTCAAAGCAAGCCACTCACATACAAGTCCGTCGACACTGTTCTGGAAGCAGATGAAGCGCTTAATTATCCAACAGACTTTTTCAATTCACTCGATCTGCCAGGGATGCCACCGCACGTACTGCAATTGAAAATCGGCGTGCCAATTATCATGTTGCGAAATATCAACCAGCCAAAGCTTTGCAACCGCATGTGGCTTGCAGTAAAAAAATTAATGAGCAATGTCGTACAAGCAACAATCTTGACAGGACCTTTCAAAGGTGAACATGTCCTCATTCCTCGCATTCCTATGATTCCAACAGATATGCCATTTCAATTTAACAGATTGCAATTCCCAATTCGATTGGCGTTTGCAATCACCATCAACAAAGCTCACGGCCAATCTTTAGAATTCACCCGTTTACATCTACACACGGATTGCTTCTCACATGGACAATTATATGTTGCATGCTCTACAGTCGGCAAACCAGACAATCTCTATCTCTGCACACACAATGGAACAACAAAAAAATATTGTAAACCCACAAGCATTGTGAAATTAAACATATTAGAAACGTGCGCTTCCTCTTTTCTTTCTTTTCCATTTAACCAGACTGAGCCACAGCAACGTGTGGCCGGTGTCGCGTGCCCGCCCATGCGGGACGCGCTCTCGAGGTCCTTTGCATACCTTCAGGCTTCTTCCCCGGGAGCGCGGGGTTTGTGAGTCCTTTAAGGCAAAATCACCCTCCAGGTAGAGAGGAGACAAAACTGGACCGGAACTCCGGACTGGATTTCTACACCGGAACACTCGGAACTGGAACGCACCGGACAGGTGCGCACTGGAGTGGGGCCCGCTGGACTGGACACACTGGAGTGGCCCCACTGGACAGGAACATACAGGAGTGAAACCCGCTGGACTGGAACACACTGGAACGGAACTGGAACACCCTGGACCTCGGCTTCACCTACACTTGACTGCCTCCCCCTCGGGTTGAGCCCTCAGGTTCTGGCAGCCGGTAGGACTTACAGGAACAACAGGAAGGAAGGTCCAGGGGTGCCCCTGGCACCTAGGCGAAGGCAAGGCAGACAAGCAGGAACTGTCCGGGTTCTGGCAGTCAGCAGGAATCAACACAATGACTAGTAGACTGTACCCAGGCTAATAGGAACGCTATACCCAGGCAACCAGTCATACACAGGTACATACACAGAGCAAAACTCAGGAGACTAGAACAGCTATAAACCAGCTAACAACAAGCTGTGCCCAAGCTAACAAGTCATGCACTGGAAACATACACAGAACAACCTCAGGAGACTTAGTAAAGCTATACACCAGCTAACAACAAAGCTGTGCCCAAGCTTACAAGTCATACACTGGAAACATGCACAGAGCAAACTCAGGGGACTTAGTAAAGCTATACACCAGCTAACCACAAAGCTGTGCCCAAGCTAACAAGTCATACACTGGAAACAAACACAGAGAACTAGCAGAGCTAGGCACAGGCTACAAACCAGACGGAGCTAAGCTGGCTAATCTAACACTAGGAACAAACACAGAGAGCTAGCAGAGCTAGACACAGAAGGGTAGGAAACCCATAGAGCAAAAAACACAGAAGGGCTGAAACCCTACAGAGCTATACACACAGAAGGGCTGGAAACCCACAAGCGATAAACACAGAAGGGCTAAAACCCTACAGAGCTATAAACACAGAAGGGCTGAAACCCTACAGAGCTATAAACACAGAAGGGCTGAAACCCTACAGAGCTATAAACACAGAAGGGCTGAAACCCTACAGAGCTATAAACACAGAAGGGCTGGAAACCCACAAGCGATAAGCACAGAAGGGCTGGAAACCCACAAGCGATAAACACAGAAGGGCTGAAAACCCACAGAAGGGTAGGAGACCCACAGAACAAATAAATACAGAAGGGCTGAAAACCCACAGAAGGGTAGGAGACCCATAGAACAAATACATACAGAAGGGCTGAAAACCCACAGAAGGGTAGGAGACCCATAGAACAACTAACAAGGAAAGCAAAACGGTGCTAACAGCACACTAACCTCGGGACCTAAGGCACTGCGGAGGGAATGGCAATGCAAAGGCCAGGACTGTAGTCTTCAGGTGACTAATAAAGCCCATCAACACCAGAGCCACAGGTGCAGCAATCACCTTGCAACCAAACAGAGGCTTGACACTCAGAGCAGGCATCCCATAGAAAGTAACAGCGGGAGCCATCTTGGATACTGGCAGAGACGAAGAGGCGGCAGCCATCTTGGAAGAGGCATAGCCCACACAGGTGAGGTTCAGTAGGGCAATCAGCACACAGAGCCAGAGAGAAACTAAGACAGAGACAGAGACAGAAACAAGCAGAAGCCAGCACAGCCACTGACTCCCTGAAACAGGGTAAGTATGAGGGTAGTCACGGCCATAGTCGTGACAGTACCTCCCCCTCAAGACCCCCCTCCCGGTCCCCACAGGGGATTCAGGTGTCCAAGGGTAAGTGTGGTGAAACCTCCTGATGGGCTTCAACACACCAACATGAATCACTGGACTGGCAGTAGCAAGCACAACTGGAACTTGAAAAGAGGAGTGGCCCTTGAAACCAGGAAGTCTTTTTGGGCAACCACTATGCCGGCTTAGAGTCTGAGATGCAGCATCTTGGCTGGAACTGGAACTCGGAGCAGGCTCAGCATCTTGGCTGGAACTGGAACTTGGAGCAGGTGTAGCATCTTGGCTGGAACTGGAACTCGGAGCAGGCTCAGCATCTTGGCTGGAACTGGAACTCGGAGCAGGCTCAGCATCTTGGCTGGAACTGGAACTTGGAGCAGGTGCAGCATCTTGGCTGGAACTGGAACTCGGAGCAGGCTCAGCATCTTGGCTGGAACTGGAACTCGGAGCAGGCTCAGCATCTTGGCTGGAACTGGAACTTGGAGCAGGTGCAGCATCTTGGCTGGAACTGGAACTCGGAGCAGGCTCAGCATCTTGGCTGGAACTGGAACTCGGAGCAGGCTCAGCATCTTGGCTGGAACTGGAACTTGGAGCAGGTGCAGCATCTTGGCTGGAACTGGAACTCGGAGCAGGCTCAGCATCTTGGCTGGAACTGGAACTCGGAGGAGATTAAGCTGCAAGGCTGGGCGCCCCCCTCTGGCCGGACTGGGACGTCTCTCTAACATTAGCTTCAGGCAGCGTCTGCCGAGCAGGGTTCAAGAGGAGACGGCCCTGGGATCCCCAGAGCATGCTAGCAGGCTGAAATGCAGAAAATGGGTTTCTCCGGGCCCCAAGCCGTTGAACACATCTTCTCTCAGCTATTGCTTCGGACTGAACAGGAGCTGAACCGGGACTGGGACCCGGACTACAATCAGAGTCTTGACTGGAGCGGGAACTCTGGACAGGAGCTGAACCGGGACCGGGACCCGGACTGGTATCAGAAGCTTGACTGGCAGGGCCCCTCAAACTGGACTCAGGAGCTTGGCTGGGAGCGCCCCGCGAACTGGACTTTAACTGAGGCTTGACAGAACACACCCTTTGGACAGGGATCGGAGGCTCGAGCGGAAGCGCCACTCGAACTGGCCTTCGGAGCTTGATTGGAGGTACCCTCCAGACTGGAAGCGGAGGTGCCACCTGAACCACCCTGTGGACTGGCACCGGAGGCTTGATTAGAAGCCCCCCTCGCACTGGACTCAGTGGCTGGACTGGACGGGTCACTTGGACAAGAACTGGAGACTTGACCCGGAGTGCCACTTGCATAGGCCTTGGAGACTCCATCGAAGGCTTCCCTCGGACTGGACTCGGAGACTTCAAAGGGCGTGCCACTTGAACGAGGACTGGAGGCTCGACCTGGAGCGCCACTTGCATAGGAATCTGAGGCTCCGTCAGAAGCATCCCTCGGACTGGACTCAGGGGTTTCAAAGGGCTTGCCACTTGAAGGAGGACAGGAGGCTCGGTCAGCTGTGCCACTCGAACAGGAATCGGAGGTTCAATTTGCAGCGTCCCTCGGACTGGACTCAGAGGCTTGACTGGGAGCGCTACCTGAACGGGAATCGGAGGCTCAGTATGAAGCACCCCCTGGACTGGATTCAGGGACCTAGGTGTCGGCCCTTCTTGGACTGGAATCAGAGGCTTGGTACGCCGTCTCACTTGGCCGGACCTCATGGACCTGCATAGAACCGTCCCTCGGGCTGAACTCAGAAGCTTAGCTGGCGGCTTCACTCGAACAGGATTCGAAGGCTCTGCTTGAAACCCTCCTCGGACTGGACTCAGCGCTGGTGGACTGTAATCCTGAATAGGAACTAACCCGCTATGGTACCGCAGGCTGCTCTGCTGAGGGGGCCTGAGCGGAGGAATTCCCCGGCGTCTTCTTTCGGCCTCAGCCTCCGGAGTATCCCGCAGAGCTGGCTCCTCCAGAAGTCTGAGGCGGTAATCCCAGAGCGAGATAGCAGGATTCATGTCAGAAACTGGGCTATGGCGGACCAGACGCCACCAGAGACGCTTTCTTTCAGCTGCTGCTTCAGGAGTATCCTTCAGGGCAGGATCAGACAAAAGTATTTCCCGGTAATCATGGAGCGTCAAAACAGGGTTCAGAGAAAAAATTGGGTTGTAGAAATCCACACCATAATCAGGAACTGCACTGGTGCTGGACCCTGGATTGTCCACAGGGAACGAAGCTGTGGACAGGTAGCCAACCTGGACGGCTGATCTTGCCGGACTCATGGCCTTTGCATTCTGTCACGTGCACGAGGACCTTGGCACACTGTCAGGCTTCTTCCCCGGGAGCACTGGTTTCGTGAGTCCTTGGACCACTACCGTGGAGCGGCAGTGGCAGGCAAGATCACCTACAAGGTAGAGATAAGACAAAACTGGACCGGAACTCCGGACTGGATTTCTACACCGGAACACTCGGAACTGGAACGCACCGGACAGGTGCGCACTGGAGTGGGGCCCGCTGGACTGGACACACTGGAGTGGCCCCACTGGACAGGAACATACAGGAGTGAAACCCGCTGGACTGGAACACACTGGAACGGAACTGGAACACCCTGGACCTCGGCTTCACCTACACTTGACTGCCTCCCCCTCGGGTTGAGCCCTCAGGTTCTGGCAGCCGGTAGGACTTACAGGAACAACAGGAAGGAAGGTCCAGGGGTGCCCCTGGCACCTAGGCGAAGGCAAGGCAGACAAGCAGGAACTGTCCGGGTTCTGGCAGTCAGCAGGAATCAACACAATGACTAGTAGACTGTACCCAGGCTAATAGGAACGCTATACCCAGGCAACCAGTCATACACAGGTACATACACAGAGCAAAACTCAGGAGACTAGAACAGCTATAAACCAGCTAACAACAAGCTGTGCCCAAGCTAACAAGTCATGCACTGGAAACATACACAGAACAACCTCAGGAGACTTAGTAAAGCTATACACCAGCTAACAACAAAGCTGTGCCCAAGCTTACAAGTCATACACTGGAAACATGCACAGAGCAAACTCAGGGGACTTAGTAAAGCTATACACCAGCTAACCACAAAGCTGTGCCCAAGCTAACAAGTCATACACTGGAAACAAACACAGAGAACTAGCAGAGCTAGGCACAGGCTACAAACCAGACGGAGCTAAGCTGGCTAATCTAACACTAGGAACAAACACAGAGAGCTAGCAGAGCTAGACACAGAAGGGTAGGAAACCCATAGAGCAAAAAACACAGAAGGGCTGAAACCCTACAGAGCTATACACACAGAAGGGCTGGAAACCCACAAGCGATAAACACAGAAGGGCTGAAACCCTACAGAGCTATAAACACAGAAGGGCTGAAACCCTACAGAGCTATAAACACAGAAGGGCTGGAAACCCACAAGCGATAAACACAGAAGGGCTGGAAACCCACAAGCGATAAACACAGAAGGGCTGAAAACCCACAGAAGGGTAGGAGACCCACAGAACAAATAAATACAGAAGGGCTGAAAACCCACAGAAGGGTAGGAGACCCATAGAACAAATACATACAGAAGGGCTGAAAACCCACAGAAGGGTAGGAGACCCATAGAACAACTAACAAGGAAAGCAAAACGGTGCTAACAGCACACTAACCTCGGGACCTAAGGCACTGCGGAGGGAATGGCAATGCAAAGGCCAGGACTGTAGTCTTCAGGTGACTAATAAAGCCCATCAACACCAGAGCCACAGGTGCAGCAATCACCTTGCAACCAAACAGAGGCTTGACACTCAGAGCAGGCATCCCATAGAAAGTAACAGCGGGAGCCATCTTGGATACTGGCAGAGACGAAGAGGCGGCAGCCATCTTGGAAGAGGCATAGCCCACACAGGTGAGGTTCAGTAGGGCAATCAGCACACAGAGCCAGAGAGAAACTAAGACAGAGACAGAGACAGAAACAAGCAGAAGCCAGCACAGCCACTGACTCCCTGAAACAGGGTAAGTATGAGGGTAGTCACGGCCATAGTCGTGACAGCCGGGTAGAGCTAGTAACGGAATAATTTTTCATAGGTAGAGTAATAGTTTGTTATAAATCGTAATCAGCGTGTCATTTGGAGGGACTGGCTACAGGGACACCCTAGCATGTGTTATATTTGTGCAGAGATTTTTTTTCTCCTGGTAAAACAGATATCATGTTATAAGAGTTAGGTGCTCAACATTTCGAGTTTCTATCTATTTATTTATTTACTTATTTATTTATTGACATTTATATCCCACATTAAACATGAATTAGCTTGAAACCTGGGAGCATTTAAAATCTTTTTTTTTTTTTTTTTTTTTGCTGTGTCTAGAGATCAAAAGAGAAAGATGGTTTGTGGCAGCTTGCTCCTTTTGTTTTGTGGAATGCAGTGGTATATTGTAAAAATGCACTTAATATTGTTTATTACTACTATTTATAAGAGAGATATCACATAATGTATATAGATGCATCCTGGGAATAATGATGGCTAAGGGAAAGCAGCAGTAAAAGAGTTGGAGCTGAATGGCATTTATGTTTTAAAAATGGTGATGCATAGCTTGATGTTATGTCCTTGTTGTAAGACCAGAGTAAATCATTTCTTAGCTTCTTGTTTAAAATTAACCAAAGAGGAACAAATCTGGAGGAGGGGAAATTTGTTAGCATGAGTTCAGCAATCAAAATCTAGCCTTTAAACTATTAGTTGTTTGATGTTCAGCAGAAGTTAACCAAGTTGACTTCAAGCTTCCAGGGCCGCTGAGAGACTGAGCCCCCCCCCCCAGGATCGCCGTTGATTCCGCCATACCTTGGCTGGCTGGGCTCCTGAGGCCCCACCAGCAGAAGACGACCCTCTCTAGTGCTGCTTAATCCTCTGCCTCATTGCCTGCCCTGTGGCTGCTTTTTTTCTCATGTCGCACATGCTCGGTTTCAAAACTAAGCATATGCAGCCTGAGATCCCAGCAGCCACTTGGCAGGCAGGCAATGCAGCAGAGGAAAGAGCAGCACCTGCTATGTCTGCTCCTCCGGGTCCTCCCCAGCCTCCAAGGGGGTCCCATTGCTGGAGTTTTCTCTCTTCTGCTTCTGTCGGTACGCAATCACCCAGGTCCCATCAGGAGCAGGAGAGAGAGAGACCCTGGCACCAGGCCCCCCTCGGAGGCCCAGGCCCGGGGAATTTTACCCCCCTGCCCCCCCTCTCAGCAGCCCTGAAGCTTCCTAATATGATTTTATAACAGTATTTTCTCAGTTATTACCCAAATGCGAACACAATTATAATGTTAATTATACGACCCTATAATGGACTAGATAGGAACACCCCATCTCCTGCTTTCTTCAACCTCCTAGTACTCAGCCCTCTAAAGGCCATCCCTTCCATGTCCCCTACCACACACACCCATCCCAACCATCCCTCTGGCACATACTAGGGTTGATGGACAATCTGGGCTGCTGGGAATTTTGTGGCTGTCTCCAGATATGTTGTCTGAGTCCTTCTCCTCCAACTCTGATTGCCTTGCAACCCCATAAAATCTGGGGGCACCACAAGTTCTGGTACAGCAGGTGTACTGACTGTGGTAGTTTGGTTACATGGGGATGCAGGCAAGGGATTGCATGTTGGGCTAGGTATAGTCACCTGCTTGCACTTGCTAGCAGAAGGTACCATGGCATTAGTTCTGATGCTGGTAGTGCAGATGGTGGTGGTGGTTGTGGTGATGCTAGTGGAGGTTAGAGTAGCGGTGACACTTGTTGATGGCAATATCATATGAGCAGGTTAGTTACCCAGAAAGGTTTTTGTGTTTGAATGTCCTTCTACACTCCCTTATAGTCCTACTTTCATCTACACCGTATGCCACATCAGTGCCAGCTTCTTTGCTTGCTGCTTTGTCAGGATTTAATTATGGTGGATCAGCCTCTTTGCACATTGTATGAGTTGGTCCCATGGCCTTGCAGTCTGCCTTACAGATGCAAGTATACCACCTTGGTCTCCCTCAGGTGTGGCCTCATCCTCAAATCCTGTGGGAGGGAGAACAGGTTCCATCAAGATGTTGTTGTCATGATCTGGACCTGGTACCTTCCAGGATATACTGATTAGTGAGCCAGGGGAATTGAGCTTGATATAAAGACCTGCTTGGCTCTAAGGACTGACTCCAGGAAAACACGACAGGTGTGGAGCACCTCCCTTCCTGAGGCCATGCCAGATTTTCTCACTTCTAGAGGTTCTGTGCCTATCCTAGGGAAGGACAGTACCAAGCATTACCGGGAAGGGTTTAGAACCTTGGGAAACTCTGTTGGTAATTATGATCGCTCTTCTCCTGCTGCAGCTATTCAAGGATGCACATTCAGCTATCAAAGTAAATTCTTCTCCCCTCAAATAGTATTTATAGTGGCAATCAGATATGAAAAAGACAATAGAGAGACCAGAAGGGAATCCTATACATCACAAAGTATATATAGGATTTGGATGTCATCTGTGTAGCAGTACAAGTTGGAGCCTAGGGATTGGATAATAAGAGGAGTAAGGAAAACTTGGGGTGAGAATTGAACTCTAAGGAACATCACATGAAAAAGAGTGAGTTTATGAAAGATTGCCTTTGTGAGAAATGTGAAAGTATGTTCTAAGAGATAAGATTTAAACCAATTAAGAATTGTGCCTGAGATACCTATGTTCAAATGGTTAAAAAAAAACATTTATTGGAAAAATGTTAAAGCGTAAGTCCATAATGGAAGAAATAAATAAACGTGTTCCGATATTCAAACATACACACACAAAAAAAAGTTGAGGAAGAGGACACACTGCAAACGTCATAGATGTTTTGAGATAAAGATCTCTGCCAATTAGAAATACACTACACAAGATGTGCGACGGCATTACTGGTCCCCAAATTGAGAAAATGTCCGTGTCAACAGCAGCACATTCTCTCCACACGCAAAACATACATATGCACCTCCTTCATGTGGAGGAATGTTCCTGAGTGTGGTCAGTCATGTCTCTTCGCAGGGAGCCAAATTGTAGTGTGCCTCACCACCACCACCTGTCGCCCCACAATGTCTCCATGAGGGCATGGAAATCCATTAGATGCAGCGTGGAAAGGTTAGTGAAGCAGTGCTCCACCCCCCAAAGGATCACAGTACTACTTATGTGCAAGCACCATTCCTCACATACAGTGAGTTCCCTTTGTTGATTAAATTTTCATAAGAATGAATAAAAAAACCCCATAGGTGACATCAAAATGTCCAGAATATCCAATGACAAGTAATTATGGGGCCCCTCCACTAATCCTTCAATACAGAAATAAGGGCCTGCCCATATCTAGACCCCCTTCCCCCCACCCCCACAAACCCAGTGCCAGAATGCTGCCCTATGCCTACATACTGATGGGAATGTTTGCAGCAGCTCACTAAAGTACATTGAACCACCCTAAGGCACAACTGGTTTACCCCACTGCCCATCCCCACCTTTTAGTACCAGTGTACATGCTCCACAGAAGGGCCACCATGCCACTTTCTGTCCCCATGTCCACCTCAGTGGAAACAGCACCTGTGTCTTTGTACTGCATGCCCACCCCCTCAGCCTCCCCCCCCTTCCCTGCCTGATTGTAGCCTCTGACACAGGCTATGTAAGTAGCATTATACAACATGTCATGAAAAAAAATTATGTATGTCACAACAAGAAGGTCCATCACCTAAACCATGTCTTCATCAACTTTTGTTTTGGAGAAGATTCAGCATCCACAGGGACCTTGAGGTGCTCAGGTGCCACTACAGGAAGATACGGCGGGAAGAACCAAGCCTCATCCAGTGCATGAGGGAGCGCCTCAGTGCCCAAAGTAAGTACCACTGACCAGAGGCGTAGCTAGGTTTTGATGTCTGGGGGAGCAGACTTTTGTACAATAGGCGCCAGACATGGGCATAATTTGACTGTTTCATTTGGGGGACAAAGGGTGTGGCTTGGCACATTTGCATATTCATTTGCATATATACATCTCATACATACTCGTTAAGGCTATTAAAAAAACCAGCATATCAAAAACAATAGGGCCAGACACTTTATGAAATAACACAAGACCCTACAAAAAGACACTCAAAATCTATACAGAAAACTTAACACACAACAGCCCTAACCCACCTATGAAAAGACACTGGACCCTACAGCACCAATATACCTGCTACTGGAAAATGGAACAAGCTGGACTGTTACACATTCCTACACAAAACACTACATGCTAGCAGTATCTGTCACCTCAGTCACATATGCAGAATACGGACAGACCCTCATGTGATACAAGATTGGGAACCACAAAAAACATGACCACAAAAAATTAAATATAGATCTCTTCAAGAAAGCCAGACTCTGTAAGCAGTGCAAATACTGGTAAAAGAGAAACAGAAATGTATTTTCTCCTGTACTCTGCAAAATACAACAATATGAAAAAAAAATGTACATTTCACAAAACAGACACATCTTAGTCCTTAAAAAGCATTAAATAAAAGAATGTTTTGTTTTCTACCTTTGTCGCCTGAGCATTCTATTTTTCTAGTTGGGCTAGTCCCAGTCTAGTTTCCACTTTTCATGTGTCACCTAGCTACGCTACTGCCACTGACATGGCACCACTATAACAGCACTGTCTTGGAATAAGGCCTGAGTCTGCAGCGACCCCCATTACAGTGTGCCTACAGCCCCAATATCCACTAGAATGTGTTGCAGCCAAACAAAAATCTATGAGATGACATGGAAAGGAAGTGGGTGGGGGAAGAGATGTTGGACAGCACACTCCTGTGACCAAAATAAAAGTGGCCAGCATGACACACACATAAGGTAGAAAAATAAAAATAGAGAGAGAAATAAAAATTGAGAGACCAGTGAAACAAGTTGTAGAGGGAAAATGAAGTGAACTGTAAAAAAAAAAAACCCCACAGGAAAATGGATTGCTGAAGTAAGAAAGATACTGTGAAAATAAACTATACCTCAGGATGTGAGATCGTAGGTAACCAGGGGAGAATATTTCATCAGTGTAACGAGAAACATAATCCTAAATATGAACATGTCAAAAAATTTGTAAATGTAGAGTGAATATGTAAGACCAATATGCTGAATAAAAGTGCTTTAGAAACATATACTAATTATAAATATTTATACACCAAATGAAACCATGCAGAACAAGAGCTATATGTGAGTGGCTATTAATCATTCACTATATATTTTGTGTAATGTGTTGGTCATTTATTCCTCATTTAGACACCATCAGTCAAAATGTATAACAAAGCGTGCAAGTGATATCTCAGACTACACCTCCTAAATTGCAAAAAAGGGATCTACAAAACTGTTCACTCTGCAGACTTCACTTTCCTAGGAACCAAATGGTGGAACTCCTTCCCACCCAAAATAAGAAGTATACAGGAATATACTACATTCCGCAAAATCCTCAAATCGTTCCTATTCAAACAAACCCTCATAAAGAACAGCCATATCTCAAACAATTAATTATTACCTGAATAGGTTATTACTCTATTTACCATTAACCTTCTCTTTGCTTCATGTACAATTTCTCATTTGTAATAGAGTTTCTAAATGTTAAAGATCCATAGCTATCCCAGTACGTTTATAATACTGTATTATAAAATTGGATTCTAACAACAAATTACTTTCTTATGCATTATTCTTTGTTATTTATCCTATACTGTTTATTGTAAGACACATTGAACTCGGACTTGTTTGGGATAATATGGGATATAAATGTCACAAATAAAACTACCTAGCCCTATGATAGTAGAGAAGGTGTAGAAGGTTAGGTTTAACTGTATTTTAATCTGTAGATCGTACTAGTTATGTCCTTCTTTGTCATTTTTGGTTTGCTGTGCTTTTCTATTAATGATTGAAGTTCTTATTTGTTTGTATGTAGGAGTTGTATTTTTTTAAATGTAAACCTTTCTGTTTTGCAGTTGCAATAAGAAACGGTATATAAAATGAATAAATGAAATAAATAAATGAAAAATTACATCAGCTATGGCAAGATAAACAAGAAAGTAACCAGAAAAACCCACAGTGCGAATCAAACCCAGGTCCCTTGTATTCAACGACCACAGCCCAAACCCCTATACTACACACATACATGACAAAGGAGTGTGCAAGGAAGACAGTACACTGACCACAGAGGGCTGTGCGAGCACAAGTTGCCACCCTCTAATGTCCCAGACCCCTCATTGATTGTATATAGCATTGTGAGGTGCAAAGTTAGTATGCTATCCTGTGAAACATCACTCAAGGCACAAGCTGGGGGTCCTTCAAACCTCATCATGACAGTGGTACACAAACTGGGAAACCACCATCTGTGTGTACCCCTCCCCACCGCTCACTCCATGAGAATGCCCCTAGCATCTTTGAGGGCCCCGAGCCAGCTAGCCTGATTACTTCACAGATAGATGCCCCCAAACCTAGGTTTCTCACTTTGCAGTATATAAAGTGCCTTTCTCAAAAAAGATATAGTGGAATTAGAAAAGGTGCAGAGAAGGGCGATGAAAATGATAAAGGAGATGCGATGACTTCCCTGTAAAGAAAGGCTAAAGTGGCTAGAGCTGTTCAGCTTGGACAAAAGATGGCTGAGGGGAAATATGATAGAGGTCTATAAAATAATGAGTGCAGTGGAACGGGTAGATGTGAATTGCTTGTTTACTCTTTCCAAAAATACTAGGCATAGGCGGTCTGTGGCCCAACTGTTTGGGGAGGCTAAAGGGGGTGGGGTTAGGGGTGGGGCCAGGGGCGGAGCTTACACCCATAATTGTCTGACAACACACAGAAAAAAAAATAATTAAAAATAAAATAGTCACAATACCTTTTATTAAATTTAGATATTAGATATGTATCATATGTCAAAGAATAAAGTGGTTGCTCAAAGCATATACTAACCACAATCGCTCAACTGCAAAACACTATGCACAACTTTGTGCAAAAACACACTCAGAACCTTACTGTACCATAAATATTACACTGGGCAGACCCTAATACACCATATACCACCCAAATGGACAACATCACAGACCGTCAACAATATGAAACAAGGGATCATATCACAATTCTCATGTCATGTACAGCCACAAAACATCCTTTTAGGGTGGAAATTCACAATGAGCTCCTTTTATTAACGACCAGATAGAGATAACAGTTTTCAAATTTAAATTTTGGCACAGTATAAGTCATCACAAACAAAATATAGGAACCAAAAGCATTAGGGGCTTATAGCCCATTTAGTTATGTTTAAACAAAAGAGATCTGCATGAAACAAAATATTTTTTTATTTTGACTTAAACCTTCAGAGTCAGCACCTACCTCTCCTGAAATCCAACGTGCACTGCGTGCCACAATTTCCTCTTCTTGAATTATTATGGTCTGGGTCTGGGAAGGAAGTGGGAACACCTCAGACAACCACTGTAACCAGCCTTGAGCGTTTAGCCTTCCCTTCCCTACTTTGACGGCCCCTCCCGCGCGGAACAGGAAGTTGCATCGCTCTCGCGTAGGGAAGGCTGACTGGCTGAGAGCCTGCACATCACGAGTATCCCACCTGATTCCTCAGCTCTGCCGATCCATCTCGCCCCTTCCCCGCGCGAGCTCTGACTGTCCCCATCCGGGATCCCCGGCCTGCATTATTTAGGCAAGAAGAGGAGGAGGAGGGACGCGGCGCGCTGCAACTGGGCATGGCGCTCAGGTGATGGTGAGCCGGCCGGCAGCACTCAGAGCACTGCAGAGAGGACGGACGGGTCTAGAAGAATGGAAAAGATAAAGAAAGACGGCGTGTCGGGCCAGCGTCACGTTGGATAATGAGACTGCTGCGGGCAGCTGGGGAGACGTGGAGGGGCATAATTGAAAGTCGCTGGCCAAATAGTTCGCTGGCGATCTATTGTGGCGGCAGCGCTACAACTGGCCGGAACTGTATTATCGAAAAGATGGCCGGCCATTTATTTTTTCGATAATACGGTTTAGCCCGGCCAAATGCCAGAGTTCGCTGGGGTTGAGATCGCTGGTTTTATTTTTCAGCGATAATGGAAAAAAATGCCGGCAATCTCTAACCCGGCGACATCCAAGGCATTTGGTCGTGGGAGGAGCCAGCATTTGTATTGCACTGGTCCCCCTCACATACCAGGACACCAACTGGGCACCCAAGGGGTCAGTGCGGTGGACTTCAGAAAAAGCTCCCACATGCATAGCTCCCTTACTTTGGGTGCTGAGCCCCCCAACCCCCCCCCCAAAACCACTACCCACAAATGTACAACACTACTGTAGCTCTTAGGGGTGAAGGGGGCAACTACATGTGGGTCAGGGGCGTAGCCAGACCTCGCCAGGAGGGGGGGCCAGAGCCCGAGGTGGGGGGGCACTGTTTAGCCGCCCCCCCCCAGCCGCCGCCGCCGCCGCTGCTACCACCACATCGGACCCCCCCCCCCCTGCCGGCCTGCCCCACGATCCCCTTCAAACCCCCTCCCGCCACCAACTCTCCCCCGCCGTCGCCGCCCGCCCCGTCGCCGCAAATGATACCTTTCTTGAAGAGAGAGTTCCTTCCGCGCTCGAGTAGCGCCTTTCTTCAATGAAGTTCCGGCGATCAGCTGTTTCGACGCTGGTGATGCTGCCGGCGTCGAAACAGCTGATCGCCGGAACTTCGTTGAAGAAAGGCGCTACTCGAGCGCGGAAGGAACTCTCTCTTCAAGAAAGGTGGTATTTGCGGCGACGGGGCGGGCGGCGACGGCGGGGGAGAGTTGGTGGCGGGAGGGGGGTTGAAGGGTATCGTGGGGCAGGGGGCCAGGGCCAAATCTACGGGGGCCCGGGCCCCCTCAGGCCCCACGTAGCTACGCCACTGATGTGGGTACAGTGGGTTTTGGAGGGCTCCCATTACCAGCACAAGTGTTACAGGTAGGGGGGGATGGGTATTGGTCCGCCTGCCTTAAGTGCACTGCAGTACCCACTAAAAGTGCTCCAGGGACCTGCATACACGCAGGCCTCTAGGACTTGTTGCTGCTGTATAACCTTGGCACACCAGTTGACACCTGAAGACTAATCTCTTTGAAAAAGTTCTTTATTTGAATAAGCAGTTTACTCACAATTAACTGCAGATCAGAGATTGTGCCCCACTGGCAAAGAGTCTCCCTGGTACTGAGATTAGCAGTAGGTCAGAGCTGGCAGAATGGTGTACAATGTCCTCTTTCAGCAACATTCAAGGTAATAACTAAGTTCTCTAATGTGGGTAACACATGAAAGGGATCTAAAACTGGCTTACAAAAATGGCCACTACCTCATGGACTACCGGAAAGAAAACAGGGCACACTCTGACCCAGTTAGCAGGGAGAAAAGCACCATGGGAGTCAGTGGCGTAGCTAGGGTAGTTGACACCCGGGGCCGGTCATTTTTTAACACCCCCCCCCCCCCCAAATCCAGTACTAGGCATACCGAGAATACAAAACACTCAGGACCTATAGAGCAATTCTACCATACCATAAGCAGTCATTTCTACGAGTCACACAAGGAAAAACACTACAGTGAGCACTAGAACATCAATTCACCTATTGTAAAACAAAACCAGACAGAATAGTACAGATCGTCGATCCTGCAGTCAATGCCAACTGAAAGCCATGTCTTTTTCACAAACACAGATACACCCTAATCCACTATAGAATAATAGTAAACTTTCTATTTAGACAAAAATTTAACAACCCCCAAGATGCCAGACTCTGCATACAATGCAACACCACAGAAACAGAAAATGTCCCCTAGTACTGTACAAAATATAAAGACAGCAGATGTAAATTTGAAAAACAAGTACCAATCACCACTTTACAAATTAACAAATAGAAATAAAACAAATACATAAAATAAAATAATACCATTTTATTGGACTAATACATTTAGCTTCCAGAGGCCAAAATCTCCTTCCTCAGGTCAATACAGTATGGTGCTGTTACAGTATGCTATCCTGACCTGAGGAAGGGGGTTTTGTTCTCTGAAAGTTAAGTCAAAATGTATTAAAATTAGTCCAATAAAAAGATTACCTTATTTACATGTTCTATTTATAAACATTTATTAACACAGCTACAATACTATATCCTAAAGCAAAATAATAAAATATATATTTACAGTTTGTTGTCTCTGGTTTCTGCTTTCCTCATCTTCTTTTCACTGTCTTCCTTCCATCCAGCATCTGTCTTCGCTCTCTCTCTCTCTCTGCCATCCAGTGTCTGCCCTCTCTAATGTCCCTTCCACCCACTGTCTGCCCTCTCTCTCTCTGCCCCTTCCATCCACATCTGCCCTCTATTTCTGCCCCTTCCATCCACCATCTGCCCCAGTCTGCCATTTTTCTCTCCCCTTCCATCAACATCTGCCCTCTCTGTCTCTCCCTTCCATCCACATCTGCCCTCTATCTCTGCCCCTTCCATCCACCATTTGCCCCAGTCTGCCCTCTTTCTCTCTCCCCCATCCACCCACCATCTGCCCTTTCTCTCTGCCCCTTCAATCCGTTTGCCCTCCCTCTCCCATCCATCTAGGGTCTGCCCTCCCTCACGCTCCCCCCTTCCATCCAGGGTCTGTCCCCACCCTCCCCAATCCCCTTCTCCCCTCTGGGCTCCCCCACCCTCCCCAATCCCCTTCTCCCCTCTCTGGGCACCCCACCCTCCCCAATCCTCTTCTCCCCTCTGGGCACCCATCTGGGCTCCCCCACCCTCCCCAATCCCCTTCTTCCCTCTGGGCACCCATCTGGGCTCCCTCCCCCCCTCCCCAATCCCCTTCTTCCATCTGAGTCCCCCCTCCCACCCGACCCGACACGACCCAACACACCTACCACCTCCGTTGTCCTGCTCCCACCCTGTCCTGCCTTAAAACAAAATTTTTCGAAGTGCCGAAGTGGCAGGCAGCGCCTGCCCTGCTAGTAAAAATCTCCTTGACGTCGCGTCGGCCTTCCCACATTCAGTCCCGCCCACCCTCGCGGTAATAGGAAGTTACCTCAGAGGAGGGCGGGACTGAATGTGGGAAGGCCGACGCGACGTCAAGGAGATTTTTACTAGCAGGGCAGGTGCTGCCTGCCACTTCGGCGCTTCGAAAATTTTTTTTTAAGGCAGGACAGAGTGGGAGCAGCGGGAGCGGAGCACCCCCCACCCGCTGACACCCAGGGCGGACCGCCCCCACCGCCCCGCCCTTGCTACGCCACTGATGGGAGTAGAGCCCACTACCCTACACCCACCACGATGCATTGCTGATGTGACTGTGCAGTGCACCTAACAGAAAAGGTGTCACACTCACCCGAGAGCCACATCACAACCAGGGAAAGGCTGTCAGAGGATAGAACACATTGTGCTGTCATGGAGGTGGGTACGGCATTTGAGGCTGGCATAGAGGCTGCCAAAATATGTTTATAATTGTGTTTTTTAGTGTGGGAGGGGGTTGGTGACCACTGGGAGAGTACGGGGAGGTCATCCCCGATTCCTTCTGGTGTTCATCTGGTGAGTTGGGGCACCTTTTTGAGGCTTGGTTGTGAAACTAAAAGGACCAAGTAAACCCGGCGAAATACTGCTTAACGCCGCTTTTTTTTTTGTTCCATTATCTGCGAAAGCCGGCCATCTGGTAGCCACGTCCATGCCCCACCCATGCCCCGCCTCTGCTAAGCTACCGACACGCCCCCTTGAACTTTCGCCGGCGAAGCGACAGGAAAGCGGTGATGCTGTCAAAAACGCCGCTTTCGATTATACCAATTTCTCCGCTTTTAAGAAATCGCCGGCCATCTCCCGATTTATGTTGGGAAATGGCCGGCGATCACTTTCAAAAATAAGCCTGTTAGCCTCCCCAAGCCTCTTATACCGGGCGCCTATGATACTAGGACTAGGGGGCACTTCATACCCACCCCCTCAGCCCCTGTAGCCTCTGACACAGGCTATATAAGTAGCATTATACAACATATCATGACAAAACATTATGCCAATGAAGCTACAAAGTAGTAAATTTAAAACAAATTGGAGAAAATATTTCTTCATTCAATGTGTAATTAAACTCTGGAATTCGTTGCCAGAGAATGTGGTAAAAGCAGTTATCTTAGCGGGGTTTAAAAAAGAAAACCCCACCAGCCAATATTAAAATAGACGGGGAAAATCCACTGCTTATTTCTAGGATAAGCAGCATAAACTGTTTTGGGATCTTGCCAGGTACTTGTAACCTGGATTAACAACTGTTGGAAACAGGATGCTGGGCTTGAGGGACCTTCGGTCTGTCCCAGTGTGGCAATGCTATGTAGAGGATATGGACCTGGGAGGGGTTTAGGTAAGTCAGGGGCATGCGTAATGCTTATGCACATGGATTATAGAATACTACCAGTTATGCACTTAGCTGACAGCAGTTAAGTGTCAGCATTTACACCAGCCTTTGAACCAGCTTAATTGCTAACACCTAAATTTAGGCCCATAACTTTGGATTTTTGCTAATAGTCTATAATGGCAATTATAAGCATAACTGCCAATATAGAATTCTCGATTAGTGCGTACACATCATCCTGGTACCTCGCCTTAGGCGACCATTTGAGAATTTTCCCTTCATTGTGTTGTATCTTGTATCATGAAATGGAATTTTGGTTTTGTTCTGGTTTTTTAAACACTTTTTCATTACGGGAGGAATAATGTTAAGTACATACTCTTTTGTACAATGTGTGTGCTCTTCTAGATGTGGTCACTTTTTGGGGAATTTTTCTCTAATTTAAAGAAAATAAATGACACAAAACGATATGGGAAATGTCACTGATATTTTCCATGTTGCTTGAAATGAATGCACATCCCTAATGTATTATGCTTATATCACAGCCCTGCCCTCACTGATCCTAAATATGCCCCAGGAATGGTTATGTGCAGATAGTGAACCTTATTTGATCCTCATATACCTCCAAACTATTAATTAAGAGCCACTTTCCAAATGCAGTACAGGTTTTACACACAGAAAATCTCTATAAGGTTACCCCCATTATTAGGGGGAGGGGAGGCTATCAACGTGGACTCAGGGTCACTGAGGGGTGGGGCAAAATTCCCTGGGCTTGGGCCCGGCACTGGCAGGCTTCTTCCTGCCTGCTTCCGGGTCTGTCCTGTCTTGCTACTGCATGCTGCCCAGCCAGGACTCGGATGATTGCATTAATGCGATATCACGTTAATGCAATCATCCGGGTCCCAGCACGAACAGGAGCAGCGCAGAAAAGGACAGAGTGAGGGAGCAGACAGAAAGATGTGAGGGCAGCAGCCCGAGTGTGGGGGAGTGGGAGCATAGTACAGCGGTGGCGGAAGCCCAGGTAGTGGTGGGGGGTGTCCAGTACTGCCCCGGGCCCAGCTGTGTCTCTCGGCATCCCTGTGTGGGCTACATTGTCATTCCATGTTAAGTGGTCTGGTGGTCCCTGCGCGACCATCACGGATTTTGATGAAATTTTCTGTGAACAATCTCAGCAAGTATTGCATTGGCGAACGTAAAACTTTACCAATGTTCATTGGGGACATGTATGAATGTTCACAGAAAATTTCATCGAAATCTGTGATGGTCGCGCAGGGCACTTCTCTGAAATTAGACCACTTGGTTATTAGTAATTAGGTTTCAATGCATAAAATAGCTTGACAGTGGTAAAATAATGTCTTAACAGTAGCCCACATTGATAACTATGCCATTAAATCTTCCAGTGGACAGTAGTCTTCATGCAAAGGAATTAACTCTACTTGTGTCACTTTGTAGAAGGAGCGAGTGTTCAAACAGATATCTGTATTAGTTTGGAAAGCCATCCCAAAAGTGACTTGTTTGAATTTGCTGCTCCCACATATAGCCTGCAAGCAACACATCTGTTACTCTTTGTCACTATTGTGCAGATCTCAAAAAGTGACCCCCCCCTTCTCCCTCTTTATCAGATCTCCTTTGTTTTGTCCAGGCCTCCCAAATGACTTGGAATGCAGATGGAATGCTCTGACTTGTCCCAACACCACATACTGTGCTAAAAAGCAAATAATCCAGCACATAACCCTCCCCAGGAAGAAACAGAGCCCAGAACCAGCCAAGACTGAGATATGCAGCATTCCAGCTGCCTGCCACCTGTTTTCATTTCTGGCAGCCCCCGCTGTATACTCACACTGTTTTCAGGAGATCTGGGTCTAATCCTGAGTTTTTAATGCTAATTTATAGTACTGGACTTTGACTCTGAGCTTCCAAGTTACCCATTCCAGAAAGGAGACTTTTTGGCCAGTCTTGGATGTCTGCCAACCTCATCCTGGTGCATTATGGGACCTGCAACACTGTTTTCAATGGAGACAATCATAGACTACAAGTCCCAGACTACTTTGGGATGTATGGAATGGGTAACTTGGCAACTCAGTTGACTTAGTTCATGAACTAGTGCAGGACCTTAAATCTCAGATTGGTTAGAGAAAAAGACATTATGAACTTTGATTCTTCCTGACGGTTTGCAATTAGGTGGTAGATCGGTCAGTGAAAAAGAAGTCGTCTGCCCTCAGTTAGGGAACTGGACAGCTCAGGAACTGGCAGCTGGTGACCAAACCTTTCACCTTTATGTCACTAATTTATTCAGATGCAAATAATTTTCAAATGCAAATGCCAACGGAGAAGCTGACAAAAGTTCCCTGCCCGTGAGCTGTGCCAGGTGCTGTGCTTTTTAACAGACACCAGAGCTGATGCTCAAAAGCCTTTATGCAACCAGTATTGGGTACTAGCTGAATGAGAGCTCCTCTGGTGGGGATTTTCTTCTCTGATGAGGAGATATGTTGTGAAAAAAACGGAAAAAATTTATATTGGAAGGATTCAAAATTGTTTTCAATTCTAGCCTAGTGGTGAATCTTGACCATTCACCATTTTGGGTATGTGCTCTATGCCATTTGTACAACCACTATATATAAGTTTTAGTTATTTTTTATTTACATGCACTTGGTATAATGTCTATTGCACAATAGTGCTGCTAGGTGGTTTACAATTGATTAAGACTACAAAACAGAATCAAGGATAGAAGAGAGAAAAGCAGAGGTAGATGGAAGAGGAGAATAAGAGAGAGAGAGAGAGAGAGAGAGAGAGAGAGAGAGAGGATAATAAAGTGGGTTACTGCAAGCCAGGCATGGCCTGGGGCTGGGGGGGGGGGGGGGGGAGGCTGATGTGGTGTTCCTTTGAGTTAGCTGGGGATGGTAGATAGAATGAAAAAGCCAGGATTTCAGTGATTATTTTTAAAATTTTTAGTACAGTTGGAATGGTCGCATACCTAAAGGGAGCGAGTTCCACAGATGGGAGCCACTGTAACAGAAAATGGAGTGTCGGATAATATCAAGGGAAAATTAATTGTGAGAAGGGAGAGATAGGAGAGACGAGTGAGGTGATTAAATGTGCAGATGACACAAAACTATTCAAGGTTGTTAAAACACGTGCGGACTATGAAATATTGCATGAAGACCTTAAGAAATTGGAAGACTGGGCATCCAAATGGCAGATGAAATTTAATGTGGACATATGCAGGGTGATGCACATTGGAAAGAATAATCTGAATCATAGTTACCTGATGCTAGGGTCCACCTTGGGGGTCATCACCCAAGAAAAAGATCAAGGTGTCATAGCAGATAATAGGTTGAACTCTTCTGCTCAATGGGCAGTGGCAGCCAAAAAGCAAACAAGATGTTAGGAATATTAGAAAAGGGATGGTGAATAAGACCAAAAATACTATAATGCCTCTGTATCGCTCCATGGTGCGACCTCACCTTGAGTATAGCATTTAGTTCTGGTCACCGAATCTCAAAAAAGATATAGCAGAATTAGAAAAGGTTCAAAGAAGAGCGACCAAATTGATAAAGGGGATGGAACTCATATGAGGAAAGGCTAAAGAGGTTAGGGTTCTTCAGCTTGAAAAGAGACGGATGAGGAGAGATATGATTGAGGTATACAAAATCCTGAGTGATTTAGAATGAGTAGAAGTAAATTGATTTTTTACTTGTTCAAAAAGTACAAAGATTAGGGGGACACTCAAGGAAGTTACATGGAAATACTTTTAAAACAAATAGGAAGAAATATTTTTTCACTCAACGAATAGTTAAGTTATGGAATTCTTTGCCACAGGATGTGGTAACAGTGGCTAGTGTATCTGGGTTTAAAAAAGGTTTGGACAAGTTCCTGGAGGAAAAGTCTATAGCCTGCTATTGAGACAGACATGGGGAAGCAGGGATTTGTAACGTGGAATGTTGCCACAATTTGGGTTTCTTCCAGGTACTTGTGACCTGGCTTGGCCACTGTTGCAAACAGAATACTGGGCTAGATGGAGCATTGGTCTCTGACCCAGTTTGGCTACTCTTATGATATCTGTAAAGATCGACGAGGGTAGCATGGACATAATGAATAGCTTTGAGAAGTAATCCAGAGCTGAAGCGGAGAGACCTTTCTACACTAGGAGCAAACTTTTCTACCATATACGAGCAGAGACTGGGAGCCAAAGTTTGGAAATAAAACAGTAGGATAACATGGTCAAAGCAACATGGATTGTGCTGGAGTTTAAGGTTGACTGGATGATTTGTAGCTGTTTGATAGTTGAGGGTAGCAAATCCGAATAAACAATGCTGCAGTAGTCTAAATGGGAGATGACTAAAAAAATAGTGTACACAAGGGTGAAGGTGATAGAAAAGGATTAACTGATCGGATTCTCTGTATAGCTTAGAAGGCTGAGTGAAGAACAAAACTAACATGGTCTTTGTTTTTTTTTTTTCTCACTGTGCTAATCACCTGTAACATCATGAGAAATTCAGCACTTTAAAGCTGTTTGAATTCTCACTGCTGTTCCCTAATTTGTTCCTGTGTCAGTGTTCCCATTGCTGGCCTCTTTGATGTAAGTCAGCCAATAGCAAGAAACTGCTTTTCTCAGCAGCAGATTTACAGCTCTGTGGCCCATCCAATCTGTGGCCTCTCACTTACCTGTGGGCTTCCTGCACCTGTCAGGGAAAGCACCTGTAGGCACCACAAGTTTCCAGAATGGAGTGGAACTGTGTAGAACAGTTGGGAAGTCTCTGGAAACTAAGGGGGTCTTTTATTAATGCTTACCTTGAGTTATGTGCAGCAGGGCTCATAAGAATAAAATGGGCCCTGCTGCAGATAACTCGAGCTAAACTTTAGTAAAAGAGGGAAGGAGAGTGACTTATGTTCAGTGGTGTGCTGGTAAATGTTTAACAACAGGCTCTCTCCCCAGCCCACCTCTGCACCGCCCCCCCCCCCCGCCCACCTCTGCGCCCCCCATCCACCTCTGTGCCCCCACCCAAATTGCAGAGCTGGCTATAGCCAGGGAGAGAGCCTGGGGGGGGGGGGCAATGCATTACTCCAGGAAAAAAAAAATTAAATGATCCCAGGTTCCAATCTAATTCATGTTTAATGTGGGATAAAATGCCATAAATAAGTAAATAAATATAAACTTTTAATGTTGAGCAGCTGATTCTCAAAGTGGACATATTCCAAACACTATAATGAAAATAAAATGATTTTTTTCTACCTTTGTTGTCTGGTGACTTTGTTTTTCTGATCATGCTGGCCCAGTATCCAATTCTGCTGCTATCTGTCCTCTTAACTCCGTTTCCAGGGCTTCCTTTCCATTTATTTATTTACTTTTCTTCTTCATTTCTTGCCTTACATCCATAAGTAAAAGCTGGGTCCTCCGCAGACTTGACTGTCCAGTGGATCCAGCTTCTGCCTATTTTCTTCATCCATGTGCAGTTTTTCTCCTCTCTTCCTTTTCCCTCATCTCATCTCCTTCCTCACTCTTACCTCCCCTCCATCCATGTCCAGCATTTCTTCTCTCTCTCTTCCCTCTCCTCCATCCATGTCCAGCAACCTTCCTCTCCCCCCTGCTCTCCCCTCCATCCACCCATGTCCAGCAACCCTTCTCTCCTCCTGCCCTCCCCTCCAGCCACCCATGTCCAGCAACTCTCCTCTCCCCTGCCCTCCCCCCTCCATCCACCCATGTCCAGCAACTCTTCTCTTCCCTGCCCCCCTCCAGCCACCCAGGTTGTCCAGTGGATTCTTCGGGGCAGGCAGGAAAGATCCCCAGTCATTCCTGCCCACTGCCGGCCCCGAAGAATCCACTGGACAACCAGGGTGGTATGTACACTGGGACCCTGTAGCTTGTGGGAGGGAGGGAGGAGAGCCGGTTCGCCCTGAAGAACAACCGTCTCGGAAATTTAACAACCGGCTCTTGTGAGCCAGTGCGAGTTGGCTCCAGCACACCACTGCTTATGTTAATCAATGGTAAGGGTCTGGTGGTAGCAGTAGCCCCCTCTAAGTTCCTGCCTAGCCAAGAGTGTCTTAGATCCCATCTCTTACCTCTGATCTGTAGTCAGCCTGTTATATCCTCACAGCTTAGCACTACAGAAGCACTTGCTTCAGAACAAGGATTTATGGACCAGGGACAAGTACCAAAACATAAGAAGTTGCTGGCTTGTTCAATCTGGAGATATGAAGAGCCTCTGCACCCCTAAAAAGGTCTAGAGAAAGGAGAATGATTTCACTCAAGGTACCTGCTACCAGGTGCCCTGTTCCAAATCAAGGGGCAAGGTCTCACCCCAAGCAGAAGGGTATTACATTTTATAAGGATTTATAACACCATCACTGCAGCATCTCAGGATCAGTCACCTGAATACCTGCTAGCCTTTAAGTGTTTATCATCTGTACTGAGAACTGATAACTTTGAACATTTACGTTATGAGAACAGCATGTATAAGGAACTATTTGCAGGACCTTCACCCATCCAATTAGTAGGTCTGGAGAATAAAGCAACACATTGTGTGCTGCTGGAGGAGGGAGAAGGACTGTGTACATATTGGCCATCTGGTGAAAGCAAATACTCTTGTTACCTTACCAGTTAAAGGAGATGGCCAGAACCTCAGCCCAGCTGAGAGGAAAAGCTGTAGCACTCAAAGGATATAAGGTGGAGAAACTCAGGGTAAATGAAAGGGGAATGGCTTGGGGAGATGGTGAAAACTCTTGTTGGAATTACAGTAAATTAAGGAGGGATCAGTCCTAGAACAGCTGCTGATCACAAGGTATGCTCACGCAGCATGCAGGGGCAGAGAAAGAAGGCTGGCCTCAGCTAAGAGCTAATAGTCAATAGGGAAAGCTCTCAAGGAGTCAATCACAGGATACTGAAAACTATTGGGGGGGGGGGGCAGTACAAAGTGCTAATTGGGTTGCGTGCACACAATACCACACAATGTCCGTTGAGCGTAGCACAGGAGTAGCCGAGGAACTCTTACCACCTTCCTAAATAGGTGGCAGTAAGGACTTCTGGCAGTAATGACCACACACAAATGTGGAAATAAGCACACAGCCAGAAAGAAAATGCAAACACGGGCATTAGTGTGCCGTGTTACATAGTCACCAGAGTCCACCGCAAACCCACACACACACCACCAGCCACTTTCTAGCATGCCTTATTAAAGGTGCCCCTGAGACACATCACTCAGTGGTGCATATGTTTACTGGTGGCGCCATCTGGTGGCCTCAATAAGATGAGATATTTATGACATTGCCTTGGTATAATAATGTTAAATGTCGGTCGTCTGAAAATCTTAACCCAAAACGTTTTGCCTCGGGGGACTTTGCCCCCTGCCTGGCACCACCGTATTTTAAAAATGGTGGCCAAGACTCCCTGCAGAAGTCTGGTGAGACTGTTGAGACCCGCGAGACTACCATGGGAAGTCTTGGCTGCCATTTTGAAAACACAGTGGTGATAGCAGGTGGGGGAATAGCGGCAGCACAGTGGGCAGGAAAGAACATGATTTCCCCCTCCCCCCACAGAGACCACCAGACCACCAGGGCCCTTCAGGTAGGAGGGCAGCAGTGCAGCAGCATAGGGGGTGTCGGGCAGCAGCCGGGCGGGGGGCCCAGTCCACCCTCAGTGGCTGGGGGCCCAGACCACCTTCAGTTTGCCCCCCAAATATGGTGTTTTGAAATATATTCCTTATGTGTTCCTGTCATAGATACCTAGTATTTTGAACAAGCACAGTATAAATCCACAATGCCACCTGTAGGGCTCAACCTACCTCGCATACATATCGAGCCTCATTGTTGTACTGCTACAGAACATGGTCCCACTTCCTCTGGTACTTGTCTGGGTCATAAATGGCTAAGGAGCCTGGGAAAAGGGCAGACTGGTGGTGGCAAGTGAGCCTGGCCAGCAAAGCCAGGTCTGGCTTAGAAAAATGTGGTTTCCTGCTCTTAGGACCTATGGAGGCATATTTTCAAAGCACTTTGGGAGGCTAAGTTCCATAGGTTTCTATGGAACTTTGGGAGGCTAAGTGCTTTGAAAATGAGCCCCCATGGTCTCCTCCTCACATGCATAAACAGTGCAGAAGCAAAAATGAAACTGACATCATAGTGGCATGTGGATGTGTGTGTGCACTCACATACATATTCATCATGTCTGATTTAATTCAGGCATTTATAATCTTTTTAACAAAAAAGTTAAAGGCACAGAACAATCACACATTATGAGCTGGTACTTTCTCTGTTTCTAGAGAGCTCACAATCTAACTTATTATACCTGAGCCAATGGAGGGCTAAGTGACTTGGTCAAGGTCACAAGGAGCTGCAGTAGGAATCAAACCCAGGATACGGATCTTGGGACCTGCTGTGCTAACCATTGGGCTATTCCTCCACTGAAGGGGTAAGGATAAGCTCTGCTTTCCCCCTGAGGACATTCCCTCCCAATCTCTACTGTGAATGTGGCATGCCAGTTCACCCCTAGCATCCCATCGGTATCAATGCATGGAGATGGTGGGATTGTTAGTAAACCATAGGAAGTGACCCTCCATGTAATGCTGAAATAACTTGAGCAGTGACAACCATTGTATGTGTTGTGTATTCTCGCAAATGCTCTGATAATGTTGATGTGATTCCATACTGCATCTCCTAATGATGGTGGAATGCTGTATGGAGAGATGAGATAGAGCATGATTATGTACAGAGAACAATTTGGAGAAACATTTAAGCGAGAAAGAGAGATTTGAAGGTTCAAAAGCCTGTATACAATGCATGTTGTGTAGGTCTAAAGGTAACATCCCTTGTATGTGGACATAGGCAAGGTAGTGTTAGAGCGTGTAGCAACCTCCTTCAATTGGCGAGCTTCATGCTTGGTGTGTCTACAATACTTCACTGCTTCGTCTGAAGTAGCTGTTCTACCTACAAGAGCGAGGATGGAGGAAGAAGTAAAAAGGTTCATATTCCAATTGACTCGCTGCTTGGAGAACTTTATAGAGATGAAATGGCAGCTATTGGCAAACTGTGAGGGACTTCAAAAGAAGACAGATCCTGTAAAGTAGTTTTTGAGAGAGCTGCTGCAGTGCATGAGAGATAATCTATCCCAAGATTATTATACGGCCCAAAAAGAATTGATTGGCTCCCTGGACGGCACGAGAACGGTACCGCTGAACGTGGGACACCACCGGCACATCCCGTGAAACCCAAGCACGAATGAGACAATGCTGAGACTGACCGCAGTTCCCTGCCAGGCTAGTGGCCACGGCGCGACCCCAATCGGACCAGATCTCAACCACACCGGAGTCAGACGACCTCACCATTGAAAACTTGCAATTCGGCAAATAACGAAGGCTTCAACCGATGACCCTCCCAGATGGGCCGGCGCGTAGTCAACTCCCCCCGATCAGAGAACGCAGCACTGGACTGGTCATCGGCGCCCCCTCACACGCTATGAAGCGAGGGGAGCGCTAGAAACCAGCCACCGATCACCTCTGCTCCGAACTGAGTAAAGAGGAGCACCGCACACGTTGCTCGGCAGGAACCCAAACCGCAGGCATCAACCGAGGGTCCATCGGAGCCCCTCCACAAGTCGCGGGACAAAGGGAGAGCCAGAGGCCAGCCGCCGGACACGTCTGCTCAGTACGGAGGAAAGGGGAGCAGGATTCTGTACACCGCATGGCTGTGCGCCGGGAAACCGCCCCAGACAAGTTGCACTCCCATGCAGCGATCCGGTGGCTGACCCTGACCACACGACCGCCTAACACGGACCGACCCTGACCCTGTGACCACCCGCGGAGCGAGGCCACAGTGGAGTACGTCTTCAGCGGCTCCCGGCTCAAACTTTACATGCCAAAGAGACCTGCCTTATCACCTTCTTGCTTGCTGGTATTGAGTGCCCACGAGGAGCCAGGAACTTCCCCAGTGGGGTTCAGGAGGGAGAGCCTTGTTCCAGCTTGTTCCAGCCCTGCTGCTCAGCTCTCCTCTGCTCCAGCTTGTTCCAGTCCATCTGCTCCATTTTGTTCCTGTCTGCCTGATCCAGCTTGTTCCAGCTTGTTGCAGTCCTGCTGCTCAGCTCTCCTCTGCTCCAGCTTGTTCCAGTCCATCTACTCCAGCTTGTTCCAGTCTGCCTGATCCAGCTTGCTCCAGCTTGTTCCTGTCCTGCTGCTCAGTTTTCCTCTGCTCCAGCTTGTTCCAGTCCATCTACTCCAGCTTGTTCCAGTCTGCCTGATCCAGCTTGCTCCAGCTTGTTCCTGTCCTGCTGCTCAGCTTTCCTCTGCTCCAGCTTGTTCCAGTCCGCCTGATCCAGCTTGTTCCTGTCCTGCTGCTCAGCTCTCTTCTGCTCCAGCTTGTTCCAATCCATCTGCTCCAGCTTATCCCAGTCCGCCTGACCCAGCTTGTTCCAGTCCTGCTGTTCAGCACTCCTCTGCTCCAGCTTGTTCCAGTCCATCTGCTCTAGCTTGTTCCAGTCCGCCTGATCCAGCTTGTTCCAATCCGTCTGTCCCAGCTTGTTTCAGCTTGTTCCAGCTTGTCCCAATCCTGCTGCTCCGCTCTCTTCTGCTCCAAATTATTCCAGCTTGTTCCAGTCCTGCTGCTGAGCTCTCCACTCCAGTCACATCGCATCAGCCTACCTGCTCGCCTGCCTGCCTGCTAGCCCATCAACCAACCTGCCTGCTTGTCAGCCCAACAACTTGACTACCTATCAGCCCATCAACTACCTGCCTGCCTTCAACCCTGCACAACTACCTACCTGCCTTCCCGCCTGCCAGCTTGCCAGCCCTTCAACTTACCTGCCTGCCAGCCCACCCATCAACCTGCCTGCCTCCCAGCCCTCAACCTGCCTGCCCCCCAGCCCATCAACCTACCTGCCTGCTTGCCCACCCATCAACCTACCTACCCGCCTGCCAGCCTTTCTACCTACCTCCCCACCTCCCAATCTGCCTGTCAAACCACCCGCCTATCCCCAGCCTTCTGTTCCAAGTTCTGTTCCAAGTTGTTGCCTGCTGTTCCAGTTTCAAGCCTCCAGTCCTGCTTTCCTGCTCTATCTGTTGCTTAACACCTCAGTCACTACATATGCACCCGTAATCACCTCAGTCACTACTCATGGCCCCTATACACATTCTCTTCCTTGCCCTGTCCCTTCCTAATCTTTTCCCCCTCCCCCTACCGCTGTCTACCGCAGGAACTCACTGCCTATCCATGTCCTCTCCCGTCTTGCTCACTACTGCAATACCCTACCCACCCCCGTCCCTCACCACCTCACCATCTCTCCTGTCTCCCTCCTCCTTCCTAGCTCTCAACCTTCAACACTTCTTCCCTACCATTAACCCATCCCCATTCCTCCTTAGTGCATCCCGTCTTCGTCGCCCTACCTCCCCCACCCTCCTCCGTACCCTCTTGCTCCTTCTCCTGCTATCCGCGGGAGACATCAATCCCAATCCAGGTCCCCCACACCTGTCCTCATCCTATCCACGCAAACGATTCCAGGATGCCTCCAATCTCATCCCTATTCCCCTTCTCCCCCCCTCTTCCCTCCCCTTCTCGTGTGCCCTATTGAATGCACGCTCGGTCTGCAACAAACTCTCCTTCACCCATGATCTCTTCATCTCCCATTCCCTTCAACTGCTCGCCCTAACTGAAACCTGGCTCACCCCTGATGACTCTGCCTCAGTCGTGGCCCTATGCCATGGAGGTTATCTCTTCTCCCACAGTCCCCGCCCAGTTGGCTGCAGAGGAGGCGTCGGGTTTCTACTTTCGCCCTCCTGTAGTTTTCAACCCCTCCTCCTACCGTAGTCTCACTGCTTCTCATCCTTTGAAGTTCACTCCATCTGTCTATTCTACCCAATGCCACTCAGAGTTGCAGTCATTTACCACCCCCCTGATAAGTCCCTCTCTTCCTTCCTTACCGACTTCGATGCCTGGCTCTCCATCTTTCTTGAACCCTCATCTCCGTCCCTCATTCTTGGAGACTTTAACATACACGCTGACGACCCATCCGACTCTTACGCTTCTCAGTTCCTCACTCTGACATCCTCCTTCAACCTCCAGCTGAGCTCCACCACCCCTACTCACCAAACTGGCCATTGTCTTGACCTCGTCCTCTCCTCTACCTGCTCACCCTCCAATTTCTGCACCTCAGCTCTTCCTCTCTCAGATCATCACCTAATCACCTTCACCATCACCCTCCCCCTCAGTCTCGCCCAACACTAACCACTACTTTCAGGAATCTCCAGGCTGTCGACCCTCCCACCTTATCCTCTAGTATCTCTAATCTCCTCCCTTCCATCATGTCCTCCGAGTCTGTCGACAAGGCTGTCTCTGCTTACAATGCCACTCTCTCCTCTGCTCTGGATACCCTTGCACCATCCATCTCCCGTCCCACAAGGCATACTAATCCACAGCCCTGGCTGACCCCTTGCATCCGATACCTTCACTCCTGCACCCGATCTGCTGAACGCCTCTGGAGGAAATCTCGCACCCGTACCGACTTCATTCATTACAAATTCATGCTATCCTCCTTCCAGTCCTCCCTATTCCTTGCCAAACAGGACTACTACACCCAATTGACTAATTCTCTCGGCTCCAACCCTCGTTGTCTCTTCGCCACCCTTAACTCCCTCCTCAAAGTGCCCTCCGCTCCCACCCCCCCTCACTCTCTCCTCAATCACTGGCTGACTACTTCCGCGACAAGGTGCAGAAGATCAACCTCAAATTCACTACCATGCCACCTCCTCCTCTTCACCCTTTAACCCACTCCCTCAACCAACCAACCCAGGCCTTCTCCTCTTTTCCTGATATCACCGAAGAGGAAACCGCCCACCTTCTTTCCTCCTCGAAATGCACCACCTGTTCTTCTGATCCCATCCCCACCAACTTACTAAACACCATCTCTCCTACTGTCACCCCCCCTATCTGTCATATCCTCAAGCTCTCTCTCTCCACTGCAACTGTCCCTGACACCTTCAAGCACGCTGTAGTCACACCACTCCTCAAAAAACCATCATTAGACCCTACCTGTCCTTCCAAGTACCGCCCCATCTCCCTCCTACCCTTCCCCACAGCCGCTGCCTTGACTTTCTCTCCTCTTATGCCATCCTCGATCCGCTTCAATCCGGTTTTCGCCCTCTACACTCGACAGAAACGGCACTCACTAAAGTCTGTAATGACCTGCTCCTTGCCAAATCCAAAGGTCACTACTCCATCCTCATCCTCCTCGACCTATCCGCCACTTTTGACACTGTCAATCATAATTTACTTTTTGCCGCACTGTCCTCATTTGGGTTCCAGGGCTCTGTCCTCTCCTGGTTCTCCTCTAATCTCTCCCACCGTACCTTCAGAGTACATTCTCATGGATCTTCCTCCACCCCCATCCCGCTCTCTGTTGGTGTTCCTTAGGGATCTGTCCTCGGACCCCCTTCTTTTTTCAATCTACACCTCTTCCCTGGGCTCGCTGATCTCATCTCATGGTTTCCAATATCATCTTTATGCTGACGATACCCAGCTTTATCTCTCCACACCAGACATCACTGCGGAAACCCAGGCCAAAGTATTGGCCTGCCTATCCGACATTGCTGCCTGGATGTCCAACCGCCACCTGAAACTGAACATGGCCAAGACTGAGCTCATTGTCTTTCCACCCAAACCCACTTCTCCTCTCCTTCCACTCTCTATTTCAGTCAATAACACCCTCATCCTCCCCGTCTCATCAGCCCGCAACCTCGGAGTCATCTTCGACTCCTCCCTCTCCTTTTCTGCGCATATCCAGCAGACAGCCAAGACCTGTCGCTTCTTTCTCTATAACATCAGCAAAATTCGCCCTTTCCTCTCTGAGCACACCACCCGAACTCTCATCCACTCTCTCGTTACCTCTCGCCTTGACTACTGCAACCTACTCCTCACTGGCCTCCCACTTAACCATCCCCTTCAATCCGTTCAGAACTCTGCTGCGCGCCTTATCTTCCACCTGGGCCGAGATACAAGCATTACCCCTCTCCTCAAGTCACTTCACTGGCTCTCGATCAGATACCGCATACAGTTCAAGCTTCTCCTACTAGCCTACAAATGCACTCAATCTGCAGCCCCTCATTACCTCTCTACCTTCATCTCCCCTTACACTCCTACCCGTAACCTCCGCTCACAGGACAAATCCCTCCTATCAGTACCCTTCTCCACCACCGCCAACTCCAGGCTCCGCCCTTTCTGCCTCGCCTCACCCTATGCTTGGAATAAATTTCCTGAGCCCATACGCCAAGCCCCCTCCCTGCCCATCTTCAAATCCTTGCTCAAAGCCCACCTCTTCAATGTAGGTTTCGGCACATAACCATTTACCTCTATTCAGGAAACCTAGACTGCCCCAATTTGTTTGACTACACACTTTGTCCTTTAGATTGTAAGCTCCTTTGAGCAGGGACTGTCCTTCCTTGTTAAATTGTACAGCGCTGCATGACCCTGGTAGCACTTTAGAAATGTTAAGTAGTAGTAGTAGTAAGTATGAATTTTCCAAACAGTGAGGGCTTGAGATCTTCTCTTCTGTCCTTAAAGCAGGGAAGGTGAGGTCACTGTGACTACGTCAGCAGAACCTGCCTTGGGCTTTGAGCCTACAGAGTTGGAATAATAAAGTGGATGCCCTAACTGCTAGGCTATAGCAAAGTGTAATTGACTTTTTTCTCACAACTGCATACCAAAACCTCACTAAAAAATTAGAAAGCCCTACATGTGGACCAGGGGTGGCTGTGTTTCAGAAACTATAAACAGCGGCTACAATGCAGGACAACACAAGTTATTCCATTCTGATGGCAGAACAACTCTCTGGCCAAAGTGCCTATTGCTTGATGTCATGGCTGTGGGCTCAAGACCACAGGGTCTAGAGCTTGCTATATCAGATAGGGATTGTGTTGTCATCACCATGTGGAGTTCACAACCGTTTTAGATTCCGAAGCATATGACCTCCCGTACTCCCAAGTGCTAGAATTATGGAACTGGCTGCTAGTGTGGAACTAACTGATGGAACGCACACATATCTGTGGGCCACGCACAGCTCCAAGCTTTGTGAGAGCTGTTATGCATCATCAAACACACAGTATTCCCATGAAGCACTTCAACTGTACACCCTCACAACTGTGATGTGCTTTGACACTGATTCATGTTAGGGTAACAGTTCAGAGCATAATGTAACAGCCACAACAGGAGTGCTGTGAGAATGACTCGGTATCATTTTGCTACAGTTCTTAGCCGTGAGTTCATAGCAATGCTGCCTTTCTGGAAGCATGAACCTGATGGTCCTTCATAACTGCTGATGGCCTATGTTCTGCCATCACACATCAGAGATGTCAGTTCACATGAAAGTGCTAATATTTTCATTCATTGGGCAGTGTAGCAATAAGGAAGCCCCCCTCCAAATATGCAATGACTTCCTAAAGTACATCACAGGCCCTGATGTGTCCTATGTTCCATGTTAACAAGTTTTTATGGCAATTAACTTCACTCTGTCTTACTGGGACAATTCTGAACCCCCAGTCTGATTATTCATTAAGATAAGTACTTAAACTATAAAAATATAGAGAAATAGATTGCATTCAAAGCCTATGAAGAACTTGGTACTAATACACATTTCCAACATTCAATGAGAGTTGGTTATGAGCACCGCTGAGGCAAAAAATTGGAAAATATAAAAGTATTTGTGATTGTTCTGTGTGGATGATTGAAGGGCGCAAAATTATAGCTATGTTCCATGTTGGCAGTTCACTTCTTTTCACCTTGTCTTGTGTGGCCAACATGGCCTCTACAGTTATATATCTGTGTTCCACACTATTTTTTACCTAACCAACCACAGCTGTCAGTCAGTCTATACACATAGTCACTGTCACATGTGCACATACGCATAATAACATGCGGGGAGGGTTAGCGTGCACAATGACATTCGCCTGGATGCCCAAGTACCCATTCCAGAATATCTTTTTCCTGCTCCAGGATTTGGCCCCAACACATTCTGGAGGATTAGGGCACTTGCAACATCAATTTATACAGCTATGTTCACAAACAACAATTCACATACAAACTTGCCAATGAGCCCAAATAGGAAAACACTGCCATAGGCAGAGCTCTGAACTTCATATTCCTCATAAGTACGTAAGTGTTGCCAACAGAACGAAGGTCCATCAAGTCCAGTATCCTGTTTCCAACAGCAGCCAATCCAGGTCACAAATACCTTTCAAGATCCCAAAACAGTACAGTACATTTTATGCTGCTTATCCTAGAAATAAGCAGTGGATTTTCCCCCAAGTCCTTCTTAATAACGGCTTATGGACTTTTCTTTTAGGAAGCTATCCAAACCTTTTTTAAACCCCACTAAGCTAACTGCTTTTACCACATTCTCTGGCAACGAATTCCAGAGTTTAAATATATGTTGAGTGAAGAAATATTTTCTCCAATTCGTTTTAAATTTACTACTTTGTAGCTTCATTGAGTGCTCCCTAGACCTAGTATTTTTGGAAAGAGTAAACAAGCGATTCACATCTACCCGTTCCACGCCACTCTTATTTTATAGACCTCTATCATATCTCCCCTCAACTGTCTTTTCTCCAAGCTGAAAAGCCCTATCCGTTTCAGCCTTTCCTCATAGGGTAGTCGTCCCATGCCCTTTATCACTTTCGTCGCCCTTCTCTTTACCTTTTCTAATTCCACTATATCTTTTTTGAGATGCGGTGACCAGAATTGCATACAGTATTCAAGGTGAGGTCGCACCATGGAGCAATACAAAACTATTATAATATATTCATTTTTATTTTCCATTCCTTTCCTAATAACACCTAACATTCTATTTGCTTTCTTTGCCACTGCAGCACAGTGAGCGGAGGGTTTCAACATATCCTCAACGATGAATCCTGTGCTTTTGAACTGTTTCAGCAAGATGTGATGCTTTTTTTTGTTAAAGGTAGCCTGCTAGCCTAATAGTTAGTATAGCTTCCTCTCATCCAGGTGATGTGGGTTCAATTCCCACTACAGCTCCTTGTGATCATGCTCAAGTCACTTATGTTAATTTTGTTATTTAAGTACAGCATGTAAAATAGGTGTCCTGCTGTTAGGCATATGCTAGTGGCTAGCACACTTATATGAGGTAAATGTGTACATTATGTTATCATTGTGTGCCCACAAATGCTATTTAAGGTGCTTCAGTGCTTGGTGTTTTCTTTGCCAGAATGGTCCAACATGTCGATGGTATGGATTCTGCTGTTGTAAGTGCAAAGGTGAAGGTAAATGTGCAGCACGGACATCCTGTATATATCTCTTGTGAGAGTGTCATGCTATGATAGTACTGTATTGGCCCTATGAAATGTTAGGTAGATGTTTAGGCTGCTAGACACTAGTGTATTCTGTGCCAGGGTGTGGGTTATCTAGACTTTCTGGACTGTCTCCTTCAGGAGATAACTCCATTGAGAGGGTTTCTATATATATATTTCTGCTTTTGGTCCCTCATCTGTATGGTAAGCCGTATTGTAGAAAAGCATTAGCATCATATCTATGTTAGTTGAATGTTGTAATGGTTATTAGGTGAATCATTAGTATTATGCTAACATTGTATTATATCTCTGGTATTTGAATTCCACTGCTGTTAACTGTGTATATTTTTTATACTGTTTCACGGTAGTTCTATTATTAGGTTTTAATTTACTGTTTTCAAGTTTACCTCATTTATTGTATCTATGTTTATTCTTGGTCATTTTACTATTGTTATGCTGTTAGCAAAATTGTAAGTTTTATGTTAAACTGTACCTGCTGTACACCGCCTCGGGCGAATCTCTTTAGAAAGGCAGCTAATAAATCCCAATAAATAAAATTGATTCCTTTTCTATCTGTTTATACGTTACAGTAGCTAATAGTGCTGTTTGTATAAAGATGAATTTGCCCCTTTCCACACCAAGGTCGGTATGCATGGTCAAAGAACAGGTCCAGAAAAGTAATTTTGAGGTTTGCAGAACTGTGTGACAAAGAAAAGGTGAAACACTTAATGTGAGGTCTGTCAAGTGTGCTTTTGTATCTGTTTGGTCTAGATCTAGAGGCTACCATGATGTCTACCACGCAACTGAAGGTTAGGGAACGTCTTCTGGTAAATTAGGAATGTTTTATTACTGAGTGTGTTTACAGACACCTGCCTTCTCTAGTTAGCTCAGATGGGAAGTTATATGTGCAAGTAGTGAGGTACTGTGCTTTCAAATTACAAGTGCTGGTGTGTTTTGCTGACACAAATTTAGCAACAATATATGTAAAGTAGGTAAGACTTTGTAAGAGTGGAAGGAATGGTCTTGAATAATTGAGATTTAAATGTACTGGTTGAAGGATAGGAAACAGAGAGTGGGGTTAAATGGGCAGTATTCACAATGGAGAAGGGTAGTTAGTGGGGTTCCTCAGGGGTCTGTGCTAGGACCGCTGCTTTTTAATATATTTATAAATGATTTAGAGATGGGAGTAACTAGCGAGGTAATTAAGTTTGCTGATGACACAAAGTTATTCAAAGTTGTTAAATCGCGACAGGATTGTGAAAAATTACAAGAGGACCTTACGAGACTGGGAGACTGGGCGGCTAAATGGCAGATGACGTTTAATGTCAGCAAGTGCAAGGTGATGCATGTGGGAAAAAAGAACCTGAATTATAGCTACGTCATGCAAGGGTCCACGTTAGGAGTTACGGACCAAGAAAGGGATCTGGGTGTTGTCGTCGATAATACATTGAAACCTTCTGCTCAGTGTGCTGCTGTGGCTAGGAAAGCGAATAGAATGTTGGGTATTATTAGGAAAGGTATGGAAAACAGGTGTGAGGATGTTATAATGCCGTTGTATCGCTCCATGGTGCGACCGCACCTTGAGTATTGTGTTCAATTCTGGTCGCCACATCTCAAGAAAGATATAGTAGAATTGGAAAAGGTGCAGCGAAGGGCGATGAAAATGATAAAGGGGATGCGATGACTTCCCTATGAAGAAAGATTAAGGAGGCTAGGGCTATTCAGCTTGGAGAAGAGACGGCTGAGGGGAGACATGATAGAGGTATATAAAATAATGAGTGGAGTGGAACAGGTGGATGTGAAGCGTCTGTTCATGCTTTCCAAAAATACTAGGACTAGGGGGCATGGGATTAAACTACAGTGTAGTAAATTTAAAACAAATCAGAGAAAAGTTTTCTTCACCCAACGTATAATTAAACTGCCGGAGAAAGTGGTGAAGGCGGTTAGCTTAGCAGAGTTTAAAAAGGGGTTAGACGGTTTCCTAAAGGACAAGTCCATAAACCGCTACTAAATGGACTTGGGAAAAATCCACAATTCCAGGAATAACATGTATAGAATGTTTGTACGTTTGGGAAGCTTGCCAGGTGCCCTTGGCCTGGATTGGCCGCTGTCATGGACAGGATGCTGGGCTCGATGGACCCTTGGTCTTTTCCCAGTATGGCCCATAAAATGGGTACACCTATTCCTACATTTCTGCTCGTGTAGAAACCTCTGTATCTGCATTGATCTGTGTCCCAGGGCTGCTGAGGATCTGGTTAATGGGTAAGAAACATCACAATGCTGTCTTGTGTGGGCTACAACTCTTACAACTGAGTAAGGTTCTTTAGGTTGTCTGGTGTGGGTTGTTCTATCTGTCCACTGGCACAAATTGAGCTGGAGATTTAGGGTTGACAATAAATTATGTTACATCACCAGTGTTCTTGGGTTACAACAGGGATGGTCTGCTAAGGTCTTACACTATGATTGTGTATCAAATGTCCTATGTGGGTTATGCTAATTGAAAGTGTCCTGATCTGTTGGAGTAAACACTTACACTTACAGAGGTGAACTATAGTACTTGGGCCCCCTGGGTCAATAGAGTGTGAGTGGGTCAAACCTCTGTTATATTTGCCTCCCATCCCCATTAACATGGTTAGATATGTCAAGGACAGTAATCTTGGCTTGCTAGGTTGAGATCACCAGGAGAGCAAGAGGCTGCACCTTACAGCTACATTCATTGTTTTCATAAATAGGTCCCCCACAAACTGTTCAAAGCACATCACCATGAAGATAGTGTTGGGGCAGTTTGCTGATTAAGGACCTGTGGGTAAGAATGTGGGGGTGGTGGACTCTTCTGTAGCTATGCAGTTCGGATTCCACTCAAACTACAGACAAGTTCATCTTTGTGCCTGTGACTCTGTCTCCCCCTTGGCAAATGAGCACCAGGCCCATGTACTGTGAAAGCGTGGCCCCTAGCTAGCAGCTTGTTTCAGACTCCCTAGTGGTAAAAGTTAGCAGGTGCCCTTTGGAGGTGGCAGAGTACATGTTGTGTCCTTAGCAGGTGTTTGAGGCACATCAGCACCTAAAGCCACACTATACAGTGGTTAGGAAGATGCAGCAGGTGTTTAATTACCTGGTTAGGCCCAATGTTTAAAGGCCGTTTTGCTATTCAGGACAATGGAATAATTGAACCCCAAAATGCATGGTAGCTACCTTTTGTTCAAGGTACCTAATAACACGCCACAGCACCTTGCCAATGAGCTCAGTAGTCCTAAAGCATGATAATAAGCCACACCTGATAGGAGGTCTTGGCTTAGTTCCACCAGGGATTGCTGTTGCTTCCTAAGTCTTCACTTTAGCTAATAGATACCCTCTGTGTTACCAATCCAACAGCATTTACCAGGGTTTTTAATTTGTGCACAAAGGGAGAATAGAGCCAGGCGGGGGGACGGACTCCTGATTTATTGAGCCAATATTTGATTGCTGTTTTCACACACCTGTCTAGGAAGTTGGCTTGCTAGCTGAGAGTTCCTGGTCGTATAGAAAGGGGGCGAGCTAGGCTGGGTCACAGGACCTGACTGTTCTTTCTACTGGTATCTTTTCCTTAAAGTGTACTAGCTTGCTTATTTAACCTGTGTGTAAGAATGTGGGGGTGGTGGACTCTTCTGTAGCTTACCTGTTGGAAGGGCATGTTTCCATTATCTGGATTCTAGTATAGTGGCTTCCAAACATGTCTTGGGGAACCTCAGCCAGTCAGGGTTTCAGGATATCTGCATTGAATATTTATGAGTTAGATTTGAATGCATTGCCTCCATGGCATTCAAATGTGACTCATGCATATTTATGTGGGAAATCAAGAAAACTGGACTGGCTGAGGCTCTCCGAGGACAAGTTCGGGAACCATTGCTCTAGTAGAAGATCACGTCCGTATTTCTAGACCGAGGGGAAGTATTTGTTAATTAAGATTACACAAGTGAGAATATCTGGACAGAGAGGAGAAGGTGACCTCTGCTGGCTGACATGTAGAAGTGGTAGCAGTCAGCTAGGAAAGAGTTTGAAGAGTTGGCCTGAACTCTCTGCAGCACGTTAGCAAAGTACATTGCCATCCCAATGCTATATTTAAATTTCTGAAATGTGGATGGAGATGTCATGAGTGTGCTGGTACTGTTCATAAGAGACATGTCTAATAAAGGTTCACATAAGATGTGTGTCTTCATTGTACACCATGGTTTGCCTCATGCAGAGAGGCCAGTTTTTGCAGATCAGGCAAAATCACTGTGGCTTCCAGTTTACCAGGGAGTGAATTTTCTATGAGGAAAACAATACAATGCCCTCCATGTCCAGAGGGTAAAGTTCCTAATAGTGTAGAAATATCTACAAATCTTGCACTTTGGCTTCTGGGTGTGAGCATTAGCAATGTGGCCACAGTCTACGTTAGCACATTCTAATGTGAGTTTCTACAAGTTATTTGTTATATTTGTATCCCACATTTTCCCACCTATTTGCAGGCTCAATGTGGCTTATATAGTACCGGAGAGGTATTCGCATACTCCGGTGTAAACAAATACAAAGTGATGTTGTGGTAAGATAAAGTTCATGTAGCACAGCCACATTAGGGAATCGTTCAACGGAAGAGTTGTGTTATGTCCATTTTGTACTTTAGGTTTGTTGTGTTGCAGAGATCAGGCATTTATGATGGATTGGTAGGGTATGCCTTTTTAAACAGGTTAGTTTTTAGTTTTTTTCCGGAAGTTTAGGTGGTCGAACATGGTTTTTAAGGCTTTTGGTAATGCGTTCCACAGTTGTGTGCTTATGTAGGAGAAATTGGATGCGTAGGTTGATTTGTATTTGAGTCCTTTGCAGCGTAGATTTAGGTACGTAACGTTTGTGTAGATTCGGATGTGTTTCTAGTTGGTAGGACAATCAAATCTGTCATGTATCCCTGGGCTTCACCGTAGATAATTTTGTGAACCAGAGTGCAGATTTTAAAAGCAATGCGTTCTTTGATTGGGAGCCAGTATAGTTTGAATAGAATGGTAAGTATTGGGTTAGTATGTCTTGCCCCCCCCCCCCCCCCCATGTCTTCTAGCTCAAATTCAGTTGGCTTTTAAAAATCTGCACCAATGGGTTTCATAGCGAAGAGTATACCCCCTTTCCATATGGAGTAATCTTCACCTAGGCCCCAGGTTCTCAGCCCCAGGCCTCTGACCACACCTAGGCAATCAAGTTTTCAGGCTATCCACAATGAAAATGTGTGAGATATATTTGGCTACCATGAAGATAGGGCATGCAAATCTCTCATGCATAGTCACTGTATGTATCCTGTAACAAATGAGTTCCTTATGTGTGACCTTATGCCTAAATTGAGAACTTCTAGCTTAAGCCTTTCTAGCTACCTCGGTTTTAAGTTCTGTGCTTAGTGTCTTTTACTTTAGACCTTTGCGGGTGGCTTTTACTGCTCTATCCTTTCATCAGTCAAGAAAATTGTCCTCTTAGGTTATTTGAAAGGTGCTCTGTGCATGTGGTCAGCTTGTTTATATCCTGGCCTGTCTCGCTAGGCCTTTTGACTATCCAGCTTATTTTTGAAAGAGATCGCTCACCATCTTCCGACATAAATCGGGAGATGGCCGGCAATCTCCTGAACCCGGCCAAATCGGTATAATCGAAAGCTGATTTTGGCCGGCACCAACTGCTTTCTGTCGAGGAGCCGGCGAAACTTCAAGGCAGGGTACAGAAGGCGGGATGGGGCAGGGCGGGGCTACGAGATAGCTGGCTTCGCCCGATAATGGAAAAAGATGGCCGGCTTGAACGAGCATTTCTCCGGCTGCACTTGGTCCATTTATTTTTAGGACCAAGTGGCAAAAAAAGTGCCCCAATTGACTAGATGACCACCGGAGGGAATCGGGGATCACCTCCCCTGACTCCCCCAGTGGTCACTAACCCCCTCCCACAAAAAAACCCACTTTACAAACTGTTTTTCCCAGTCTGTATGCCAGCCTCAAATGCCGTACCCACCTCCATGACAGCAGAATGTGTTCTATCCTGTGATAGCCTTTCCCTGGTTCTGATGTGGCTCTCGAGTGAGTGTGCCACCTTTTCTGTTATGCGCACTGCACAGTCACATCAGCAATGCATTGTGGTGGGTGTAGGGTATTGGCCTCCGTGATTCCATTAGCTTGTGTTAAATGCTCATGATGTTGGTAGTTGGTAGGCTCTACTCCCATGGTGCTTTTCCCCCTGCTTACTGGGTCAGAGTGTGCCCTGTTTTGTTTCCAGTACGTAGTCCATGAGGTAGTAGCCATTTTTGTAAGCCAGTTTTAGCTCCCTTTCATGTGTTACCCACGTTACTAAAAGTGGGCATTGTACAGCATTCTGCCAGCTCTGACCTACTGCTAATCTCAGTACCAGAGAGACTCTTTGCCAGTGGGGCACAACCTCTGATCTGCAGTTAACTGTGAGTAAACGTGCTTATTCCAATAAAGGACATTTTCGGCGACATTAGTCTTAGTGTCAACTGGTGTGCCAAGGTTCTACAGCAGCAACAAGTCCTAGAGGCCTGCGTGTATGCAGGTCCCTGGAGCACTTTTAGTGGGCACCGCAGTGCATTTAAGGCAGGCGGACCCAGGCCCATCCCCCCTACCCCCCACAAGAGCTGGATGCCATCGGCATAGGCGTAGATTGTGCCAAAAAGAGAAGTGGCAGTAGAAATATATGAAAAAGAATAGGAGCCAGTAATGAGCCCTGGTGAACCCCTGAGAATAATGTATATGTAGATGACTGAAAGTTCTGCCAATTGACAATGCTGGTATGGCCAGACAAATAGGATGTAAACCAGGCCAGTGCCAAGCCTGTGACACCAATATCCTTTAAGCAATGGAGTAACAGAGTATGACTGATGGTGTCAAAGATCTAAAGAAATAAGAGCTACTGCCTTATCCCTCGCAAAGTTGCGCAGAGGAAAGGAGGTCTGGCCAAGAAGCGCAGTCTACGTGCTCTGACCCTTGCTAAACTCGGTCTGATCAGGATGTAAGACTGCATTGCATCTGACATAGTCCTTCAGTTGTGAAAGGATTATAGATTCTGTCAGTTTCCCCAGAAAAGGCTGGCAATGGGCCAATAATCGTCAACCTGAACCCTTAGATTTAGGATTTTTCAATTTAAGACAGACTACTGTTTGCTTCCAAGCCTGAGGAAACTGACCCAGCTCAATGCTTTCTACCACCATTAGGTGTATAAAAAGAAGAAAGAATGGGGCGAGAAGTTGAACACACATAGCAGGAATAGGGTCATATAAAGCTGTAGTAGTCCACTGTACTCATGAACTTACCCAACGTAACCGTAGTTGGAAGAACAAAGGTGGAAAAGGAGTTCTCTAAATTATCCAGAGCAGAATCAGACTGACGGACAGCAACTGCCACGAGTGACGTATGAAGTAAGGAAATGAGCAAAAATAATCTGCAATAGCCTGTGCTGTAGGAGTTAAGCTAACAGATGGAGAGGGGCAGTAGTCAAGGATGCCAGAATCTGATATAGCACAACAGAATGGGGGGGGAGGGGGACGACAAAGAATTTCAGCAGAAAAAAAATTCCTTTTTGGCCTGTTGGGTAGATTGTTTATGGGAAACGGAACAGAGTATGGGTTTTATACCATAGCCACTCTTGATGTATCAAGTGTCATCTCTGGAGAAAAATGGAATAAGTACACCATGGAGAACAAAGTGATTTAGAGACAACAGCAGAAAAATAGGATGGGGCTAGAGAAATGTATAGTCACAAGGGATGAGTCCCAAAGAATAGTTTTGTCTGCAAGAGTTGCTGATTGGAAACTGGTGTAGTCCAGTGAGAGAATAGGTAAGCTACTTTCTTCAAGGTGAGTTTAGATACACCCAAAATTATGTTATGATCTATTTCTCCTTGAGGGGATAGTAGAGAGCCTGAAATATTGCAGAGAAGAAAGAAGTGATCTGTTCAGGGAAGGGGTAATGGCCTAGAAACAGTTCTGAAGAGCGAGAGGAGGAATAAAACAGTAAGTCTAAAGAATCCCATGGATGTAGGTAGGACCAGGAACAAAGTGGGCACGTTCTAAATCAGAGGTCAAATTAGTGTACTACTGTGGATTAAAAACTGGTTAAAAGATAGAAAACAGAGAGTAGGGTTAAATGGTCAGTATTCTCAATGGAGAAGGGTAGATAGTGGGGTTTCCCAGGGGTCTGTGCTGGGACCACTGCTTTTCTAGAGATAGGAGTAACTAGTGAGGTAATTAAATTTGTGAACGACACAAAGTTATTCAAAGTTGTTAAATCACAAGAGGATTATGAAAAATTACAGGAGGACCTTACGAGACTGGGCATCTAAATGGCAGATGACGCTTAATGTGAGCAAGTGCAAAGTGATGCATGTAGGAAAGAGGAACCCAAACTATAGCTACATAATGCAAGGTTCCACATTAGGAGTCACTGACTAGGAAAGGGATCTAGGTGGTATCGAAACCCACTGCTCAGTGTGCGGTGGCAGCTAAGAAAGCAAAAAGAACATTAGGTATTATTAGAAAAGGAATAGGAAACAAAAATGAGGATGTTATAATGCCTTTGTATCGCTCCGTGGTGCGACCGCACCTCAAATATTGTGTGCAGTTCTGGTCACCGCATCTCAAGAAATGATAAAGGGGATGGGACAACTTTCCTATGAGGAAAGACTAAAGCGGCTAGGGCTCTTCAGCTTGGAGAAGAGATGGCTGAGGGGAGATATGATAGAGGTCTATAAAATAATGAGTGAAATGGAACAGGTAGATGTGAATCGATTTGTTTTTCTCTTTCCAAAAATACTAGGACTAGGGGGAATGCAATGAAGCTACAAAGTGGTATAATCAAAGAAAATATTTATTCTCTCAACGTGTAATTAAACTCTGGAATTCGTTGCCAGAGAATGTGGTGAAAGCAGTTAGCTTAGCGGGGTTTAAAAAAGGGTTGGGTAGCTTCCTAAAAGAAAAATCTACAAGCCATTATTAAAATGGACTTGGGGGAAAACCCACTGCTTATTTCTAGGATAAGCAGCATAAAATGTGTTGTACTGTTTTGGGATCTTGCCATGTACTTGTGACCTGGATTGGCCACTGTTGTAAACAGGATGCTGGGCTTGATGGACCTCTGGTCTGTCCCAGTATGGCAATACTAATGTACTTATGTACGAAGTTCAGAGGCATGGGAAGAATCATCTTAATCAATATTAAAGTTACCTAAGATCAAAGGATTAAGTAATGATATGGCGTGGGTAGTACAACATATCAACAATAATTGGAGTGAATCAGAGGTAACTTGGGGAGGGAGTTATATCAGCAACAAATCTATACTCACTGAGGACAATACCTAAACAGCAAGCGTCTCCATCAAAGCCAATTAGGCTGAAAAGCTATGAATAACCTGAACTGTAGATCAAAATAGTGCCCCTAAATCTCCTCCACGCTTGTCCTATCTGGAGCTACACAGAAATGTATAACCTGCAGGGGCTGCCTGTGTTAAGTATGCCAGCTCCGAGTCCTGTAGCAAGGTCTTGGTCAGGCACAGAATATCTAATTTGAGTTGTTGTATAAGATCCCTCACTAAATCCTGCTTACCTTTGATAGAGTAGACATTTAAGAGACCCAGATGCAGTGAACCAGAAGAGAGAGAGTGAAAATGATGGGCCGCTGCCAAACACAGTAGGGAACTAAGATATTGCGGCCTAAACAGAGTATAATGAGGGGGGGAGGAGGGGAATAGGTCTCCCAGTCCAGAGAACTGGTATGGGCAGACCCACTGCCATTGAGGAAGAAAATAGTTCCAAACCTAAGGAAAGAGATCTGCAAAAGAGGCCTGCAAAAAACACCTCCTTTCTTCTGCTGGTTATACCCCTCTCTATGCAGCCTAGCATAGCATGAAGCCTAAACATTCAAAGCACTAATATATGTTTTTAAATTTCACTAGTACTGTATTTCTATAAACAGTATATGATGTAAACGTATTTACTGGGTTTCCAAGCATCCGCTATATTTAAGAATAGCACAGACGCCAAGCTACAGCCAGGCAAATGATTGGGGAAATTACTTCATGAGTTTAAAAAGAAATAGACTGAAGAGAATAATCGGTTCCTAGAGCTCCATCTACTGACCAAAAACACATCACTCCCAGCAGCTTTCTCAGTTCCATCCATTAAAAATGAACTCAGTCTGCTGTTTTTAGCATGAACATGGTGCTGAGTCTTGCGAAAGGTGTTAATCATGATTTAACTGTGCATATGAATGCCTCGTCAGTGTCAAAGCTAATTTTATAGCACATTAGAAAACTCATAAATTGCAAGATTTAAGGTTGTAGCAAATTGTATTGCAACCTACACATTTAGCAAGTCATGTTTTAGTCACACTTTTTTTTACATGTAGTACAATGAAAATTAATGCTCTTAGTATATGATATGATTCAATGACAATAAGATGATATGTATGAAAGGAGGCAAGGGCAGGAGAATATTTATTCAGTCATATAGGATATGGGCAGTTAAGCAAATGACATTTGTTCTGTGTATGAAGAAATGCCAATGAAAGTTGAAGGAGATGTGGGTTTCTCTTTAATGAAAGTCATTGGAATTAAGCAATTATTAAATGATCAAGTTCCCCATTTTGAATGAGTGGTTAAAGATCAAGTTACATATGAATATGTTATCGAATGATAAGAAATGCAAGGAGAAAATATACTGTTACTGAAATGGAGGAGACAGTGAATAAGACAAGGTTTTATCAGGGCATATACAATACACCCATTTTTGTTCATCCAACACCACGATTTAAGGATCAGGTGCACAAAGGAGCCAACTTTTAAAAATTATTGGGAGTGCTAAGCCCAGTGAGAAAAAACCCCTATCTGGATACATACAAGGAATTTTCTCAATATTGGGGAACCGACTCTTATGCAGGTGTGTATACCTTGCCAGTAAAAGTACAAGGAGATGTTTTGCTGTATTCAAAATCTGTGCCCATATCTAGATCAAAAGCATTGATTAGCCTTGGCTCATGGTCTTGTTACAGTGAGATTGAATTACTGTAATTCTGTTATTAATGGAAACACCTAAAACATCTAGATTGCAGCTGGTGCAGAATTGTAATGATTTGATCATATTTGTCAAGCCTTGCATTCAGTGGCGTTCCTGGGGGGGGCTGGCACCCGGGGCGGATCGCCGATGCGCCCTGCCCCCCAGGTACAGTGCCACCCCATGCAGCTTGGACCCCCCCCCCCCGGCGAAAGGACACCCCCGCGAAGGAATCCCCCCGTCGGGTGCACGCCGCTGGGGGGGTGCTGCGCGCGCCTGTCCTCCGTTGTTCCATGCTTCTTCTCTGCCCCGGAAAAGGAAGTAACCTGTTCCAGGGCAGAGAAGAAGCATGGAACAACGGAGGACAGGCGCGCACGGCACCCCCCAGCGGCATGCATCCGGGGCGGACCGCATCCACCGCCCCCCCCTAGGAACGCCACTGCTTGCATTCACTGCACTGGCTTCCTGTGTGTGCTTGGACTGATTTCAAGATTCTCCCCTGATATTCTGCTCACAGTAGTCAGTATTTTTTTCACACTGGCCACTGTGGGCACACAAAAATCCACAAATTTTGCGGCAGTACCTGGATAGTGGCTGCCGCTGAATATCTGGATAGCACATTGAGTGCCTGGCACTATCCACATAGCAGCGACATTCAGCTGCTCTTCTGATAGCTAATCCGGATACACTTAGGTCAGCTTTCATTGTGTTGTAAGTTATGCAGATAGTTTTCTCCTCATTCTACAACAGGGCACCTAAAGTTAGCTGTCATTTGTGTGTGTATTTATTCCCTTACCCTTAATTGTTCTGTCTGTCTGCCTGTCTTATCTAGATTCTAAGCTCTTTGAGCAGGGGCTGTCTTTTTTTGTGTATGGTGTACAGCGCTGCGTATGCCTTGTAGCGCTATTAGTAGTAGTGTATGTTATAGAGTACTAGAACATATCTGGGTACAGTCTACATGTATGCACAGAAGTGCAAGCTGTGTGAGAAGTAATATTCTACATCATTGGCCTTGCCGACAAGGCGCCGTTTGCATTACAGAGTGACTTTTCTTCTTGGGACTACACAGCGTTTTAGTAGTCAGCATCTCAATATTCCCTTTAAGTCAATCATAAAAAATAAGATTTAATTGACCCTTGAGGCAGGCCTTTGTGCCAAAACATGGCTGCGTCGGGTCGGTTTTATGTCTTTTAGAATAAAGACTTACACTTTGATATCCTCCTTGGATTTGCCTCACTCTTTTGTTTCGCTGCTCACGTTTGCGTGAGGGACCCTTCCCTGTGCTGCATCTGGGTGCCCAGAGATGCCCAGTTATAGAATTGCCCCCTATATAGGTAGTGGTACTAAAAATTGCTGCAACTGGATAACTTTGGTCTCCATCCTGACTCTGACCCCAGACCACATTGGCATTATCTGAATAGTGCTATGGTGGCCTGTAAAGATATCCCAAGTTCAAATCAGTAGAGGAGATAAAAAAGAAGAACCTTTCACCGATGGTGTCCAAAATTTTCTTTATTGAATCTTCCAGATGATTCTACAGCAAATGAGACCCGACACGACCCGTGTTTCGGCCGTACTGGCCTGCCTCTGGGTTCTAAAAAAATACATTATAAAAATCAACTGTCATATAAACATATAAACTATGCTTTTCACATACAAGACAAATGACATCCTACCTAAAATGTTGTCATGTCATTTGCATTTCCAGAAAATCCACATAATGAGTGGAGTGGAACGGGTAGATGTGAAGCGTCTGTTTATGCTTTCCAAAAATACTAGGACTAGGGGGCATGCGATGAAGCTACAATGTAGTAAATTTAAAATGAATTGGAGAAAATATTTCTTCACTCAACGTGTAATTAAACTCTGGAATTCATTGCCAGAGAATGTGGTAGAGGCGGTTAGCTTGGTGGAGTTTTAAAAAGGTTTGGACGGCTTCCTAAAGAAAAAGTCCATTGACCATTATTAAATGGACTTGGGGAAAATCCACTATTTCTGGGATAAGCAGTATAGAATGTTTTGTACTTTTTTGGGATCTTGCCAGGTAATTGTGATCTGGATTGGCCACTGTTGGAAACAGGATGCTGGGCTCGATGGACCTTTGGTCTTTCCCAATATGGCAATACTTATGTACTTATGCACATAAATGGTCAATCTATTGATAATATAAAAAAATGAGAAATATAAACATTTCTATCTATATATCTATATTATATAACTACGGTCCTAATCACATGTGCATCTTTATGTACACAAAAATTTGAACTATTATTATTATTATTATTATTACATTTGTATCCCACATTATCCCACCTTTTTGCAGGCTCAATGTGGCTTACAATTCATCGTGGATACTGGAAATAGAAAAGAATGTACATTTGGTTTAACAGCGAGTTTTGGGTACATGATGGTGAAATACATAATATTAGAAATAGAAAAGAGTATACATTTGTTTTAGCAGAAGTTTTGGTTACATGATGGTAGAATACATGATAGTGTTAAAGCCATAGACAATTAGGTGCATGATAGTGTGAAAGCAGAAGACATTAGAGAACATTCCTGGGTAACTTAAAGAAAGTAGAGTTACGCGTGTTGTTCTTTATGATATATTTTGTCAAAGAGATAAGTTTTCAGGAGTTTGTGGAAATTGGTCATTTCGTAGATCGATTTCAGGTTACGTGGCAGTGAATTCCAGAGCTATGAGCTTGTATAGGAAAAAGTTGATGAATGCACTGATTTGTATTTCAAGCCTTTACATTTGGGAGGATGGAGATTGAGGAATGTGCGGGAGGATTTTTTTGCATTTCTGGGTGGTAGTTCTATTAGGTCCGACATGTAGGCTGGGGCGTCGCCATGGATGATTTTATGGACCAAGGTACAGAGTTTGAACCTGATGCGTTCTTTGAGTGGGAGCCAGTGAAGCAAAATCTCACAATGTAATCTCTCTACTAAAAAAGAGATTATCAGATCAATTAGTTTTATAATCTAAATTAATAAGTGTTGACATCAATATTAAAATACATTTCAGAATATCCAGAAAATGTTTATATCTACCTATCTATGTAATGTATAATCTCCATGTCCCTAAAACATAAAGTTTGTATAAAGCCACTGAAAAAAATAAAACCGTAAGACTAAAAAAACTGAAGATTACTCTTTAAAGGATCTTACAAAAACTGTAGCATCTATGCAGGACAGAAAACATTTGGGCAAGTAAGTTACTTACTAGGCACTGTTCATTCAAACAATAAAAAGCAAAAAGAAAGGTCTGCCATCACACACTGCTTTTAAAAATGCTGACATTGATGTCATATCTGCTTACAGGAACTGCGCCAGAGAGCTGTCTGTAAAATATTCAGCGTATTATCCGGAAAATTCAGGATACTGTTCTAGAGTGTGCAGAAGTGCTTCCTGTTTGTCTTGAGGGCTCTGAATGTCTCTGCTTCCTGTTTTTGCATTGTCCACCTTCACTCTGAGGACACCTTGTGACGTGCCAGTGCCAAAAATGTCTGCACAGACATAGAAGGAGCCTCAGAGAGAAGCTGGGGCTGATCTTCTGCTGGCGCAAGTGCCCTCATTGCCTGAGTGGTCTGTTGCTACAGCATCTGTGCAAGCTCCTCCCTGAGCATGGCTTGGAACTGCTCATCAAAGGAAGGCATCAGCAATGGCGGGGGAACAGGTAAGGTGGCAGCCTGAGAAGGTGTCGGTGTCAAAACGGAAGCGGGGACCTCAATGCTTTGAGGCTCACGCACTGGCACCTCTTTCATAGAGGGGCAGTGCTCCTCTTGGTGCTGGCACTTCTCAGGTATTGGGATGCCAATGCCCTGGTGCTCCCGGCACCTTGCGTCAAGGGAGGATCGATGTTTGTGCTTCTTGGGCTTCCCCCCATGCTCAGTATCGTGGTCCCTCGGTGCCGATGAGGATAATGATGAATCTGTATACGCCCTCGGTGTCGGATCTGATGCTGACCAGTCCCGGGACCGACTCTCAGCACTCGATGCCAAGACAGGAGGAGACCTTCTCGATGCTGGTGCATTTCCAGTGGATGTAGAAGCCTTCACAGCCATCAAGGTTGATGTCTCCGGTGCTGATGTTGATGCACCGGTCTTTAAGGAGCCAAAAAGTTTATCCTTTGGGTCTTCCACATCCTGTGTGTCCTCAGATGCATTTTTAAACAGAGAGAACAAGAGTTAGGCTCATGGTTAGGCCCAAGACACCAGATGCACCACGAGTGTGAGTCCATTACCGAAATCACCCAATTATATTGAGTGCACCTCTTGAAGCCACTGAGATCTTCCTAGGCGTAAATAAAAAAGAATCATGGCCAAATTAAACTTCTCAATTTTGAACCCAAAAAAGGGCAGAGGCTAAACTGAGGTCAGGGCTCTGGCCTAAAGCAAGCCTAGCAGTTCGTGAAAACGAAAGGAAACTTAAAGTGCCGAAAAACCAGGAAAAATAAAAAGAATTTGAAAGGAAAAAAGGAACTACTAACAAAATACTGAAAAAGAAGCTAAAGAAAATAAAAAGAGGTGCATGGGAAGGTACTGTAAAGTCTGGAAAAGATACATGCATTGAGGAGAACATTATGATGTGTCTTCCCAGCTCCATGGAAAACAAAAATTAAGGAACCGAAGCTTGCGCATTCGGTAGGAAGACACCAGCATGTACACAGTGGGATGCCGCTAGAAATTTCTACAACTCGCTAGTTAGCGTACGCACTGAGCTCTGTCAAATTACATTACCCAGACAGATGAGAGAATACAATGGCCTGCTTATCCTCAGAGAAAGAGTTCCTTTCTCTTTTGACAGCAGGGCCATAAGTCAGTAAAAAAAAAACATATTCCTACCTTAAGTAACAGGGAAATTGCTGCCCTCTGAGAGAAAGCAAAGACTCCTCCAGTTCCTGGAGTGGGATGGGTGATCAAGGGTTAACTGAGCCTAGCAAGCCATAGGAGCCCATAGGAAAACAAGCGAGGCCCTTGAGGGCAGGGCTGGGAACCAGTGAGGCAGAAAGATCCCCATGATGCTTTGCCTACTTCAAATCTTTCTAAATACCAAACATAGTACACTTAGACTTGTTGTGGGGTGCCACATAATACACTTCCATACCTAAAAGTACTGCTTGAGATTCTTCAAATGAATTTCCCAGAGTTTTATATTAAAATCAGTAATAGAATAGAGACAATATTATCCCTATGATACATTTAAGACTATTAGGGATAATATTGAAATTCTTAGCAAAAATTTTGAAAATGCTTGTGTTGGATCAATTACATGATTTCCTTGAACTGAATGATTTGAATGATGTTTACCAATATGGCTTCAGATCTAAACATTGTACTGAAATGCTATTGATTCCTATAATTGATTTGATACATGCAGGATTTGATTGGAGTCAGGAATATCTAATGGATATTTCTGCTGCTTTTGCCACAAATTATCTACCATGAAATTTTACTAAGTCGGTAATGTTCTTTAGGGGAATGGTCTTAGAATGGTTCTGTTCTTTTCTATCTTGAACGTTATTTTTGAGTCTGTTTGGGTGAGGAGAACTCATCTTAGACACCGATTACGATGGGTGTACTGCAAGGGTCTGCTTTCGCCTGTTTTATTTATGATATACTTGATTCCAATTTGTCGTGTTCTCTCTGGTATGTGTGTGCAATACCGACTCTATGCTGATGATATTCAGTCTTTTTCTCAGTAAAGTGTTCTGGCTCTGACACTCTGTCTTTCTGACGATGTAGTTGCAGAAGTTAGGATCCTGGTTTAGCACCAATAGGTTGAAGTTAAATGTAGGGAAAACGCAGATATTATTGTTGAATCATTCACATTCTGAATGCTGATCCAGTGAATTCAGCTTTGCAGATACTGAGATTGTTTTCGCCACCAAATGTAAGTATCTTGGAGTTCTCTTAGACTCTAAGCTTATTTGCAAATTTGAAATAAGGAATGTTATTCAGAAAGCCTTCTTCAGGTTAAGATTATGAAGATAATTGAAGAATTTGTTATCTGAAGTAAATTTCTGGACAGTTTTGCAAGCTTTGGTATTATCTGTTCTGAATTACTGTAGCTCACTTTACTTGGGCCTCTGTAAATCAATGATTCATTCTCTTCAAATTGTGCAAGCTTCTGCTGCTAGGATTCTGACAGGATTGTAGAAACCTGATCACATTACATCAGCTTTCAATGATTTGCGCTGGCTTCCTGTGCTTTGGTGGATTGGCTTTAAGGTGTTGACCTTGATTTTTAAGGCCTTGAGCAATGATATACCCCTGGCATTAGCTTCACTAAGACTGTATTAGCCATCTCGTAGTTTACGTTCTGCGGATAAACTTTTATAGGATACTCCTTTCTTAAGTGTGTTAACTTGAAGCTAACTGTTCAGCAATGTTTCACTTTGCAGGCGCATCTCTTCGGAATTCTTTGCCAGTGAACATGCATATTATATCTTCGTTCCTTCAGTTTAGGAAAGAGTTAAAATCATTTCATTTTGCCCAGGCTTTTTCAGTTTAGCTTGAGTATTAGGCTTGCAGCCACAAGTTTCTGGTCATGGTAAGGGTAGTTAATTTGGTGATTCTTTGTTGTAGTTTTTGTGTATTCTGCTTTGCTTTTTTGTGTCTCTTATTGTGTATGTTCCTGAAGCACACTGCCTAGGACTAATGGCTAGTGCAGTTTAGAAATGTTTCAAATAACTAACTAAATAAATAATAAAGGTCCCAGTTCCTAGTGTATATTCTTTGCATCACGTGGAGAAAGAAAAGATCTTCAAGTATTGACCAATGCAGTTGGGCTTGATCAAAATGAATTTTCAAGCATACCCTGATAGATTACGTCTTATGAACTCCAGAGGAAGCTCTCTTTGACACAATGCAATCACTATGGTGAGTAATAGCAGTGGATCTAAGAGACTGAAATCATACTCACTACTCCATGCACTAATTTAGCAGTAAAGTTCATTACAATCATGGTTGTTGCAAAATTAACCTATATGAAGACACTGCCAATGGAGCTGCAAGAGATCTATTCTTTAGAATCTAAGTACTGCCTAGTAACCCAAAATGGCCACCACTGGAGACAGGGTGATGGGCTTTACAGAATGTTAGTTTGACCTATCATGGCATATCTAACACTCTTATGGGATCAGATTAGGGAACTACTGCCCTATAAGAAGATAATTTTATGAAGACTTTTATAAGTGTAAACCTGTCTTATAAAATTACCCCTAGAGGCCGATTGAAACTGCCACCGAAACTGTCTGAAAGCTTTCAGCTGAAACCGAAACTGTGGCTGAAACTCATCACCTGGTTTTGGCCAAAGTCGAAACTGAAAACTCAAGTTTCATTGTTTGAATGTGAACCAGTGAGGGCTGCCAGAGATTGTCAGAACTTGCAGACCACAAATCCTCTGCTGAGCCCACGGTATCCAATTCAGAACATAATAATTTAAATAAATGACTGTATTTTACCTCAAAGTAAAACAGCCTCCACGCACATGGACCACAGCTAGTGAACACTGCAACTAAAAGCCACAGTGCTTTTACAATGGCTGACTTTGCATCACATTTGGAGTGACAGCTGACATCATAACTCCACAGAGAGGGTAATTTCTAAGTTGCTTATTATTCCAAACTTACAGACTTAACACACACACACACACACAAGGCTCCCCTCCCCCACCAAGAACTACTTTACAATCCCTGGTGGTTTAGTGGTGTAGTCAGGGCAGAAGCGAAGTCCCAGTCAAGGTTGTTTAATTTGCAAGAGACGGTGTCACGTGACAAGGCTGAAACCGTAGTCGCCATCTTGATACACTTAAACCAAAGCAAACTATTGGCCCATACCAAGCCACCCATAGGCGGTCCTTATTTATAATAAGCGATTGCTATTGTTTTGGGTGACTCAGCCTACTGGCTTCAGGCCAGATAATAGGCCAAGAATGCTGTTGCTGTCTCCTGTTAATTAAACCTCCTTGGTCCTAATCATGGAAGCCATTTTGAGAGCAGAGCCAGAATGGGCAGGAATAACTGGAGATCGCTCCTGTCCCAACTACATCCCTAGATGACCAGGGTTTCTAAGATAAGCCTAGGTGGGCCTACAGGTGGGGGGAGGGGAGGCATTCAAGGAGGAGTGTGCAACTATTGTTTGGGGAGAGAAAGATAAATGGGACAAAGTGCAAATTTTTGGCTTCCACTGAAAATAATGGTCATTTTTGGCTGAAAATTAAAATAACCTTTCAGCCGAAACTGGGAAGAAAAAGGATTTTGGGCTGGTTTCAGCACCATAACTGAAACCAAAACTGAAATTTGGCATCAGTCTGAATATTACCACTAATTGGATAAATTCCAGCTCCACCCTGACTCCTCCTATGGATAGTGTCATAGAGATCTCCCTGGATTTTCAGCTGCACTATGCAGTTATGTGCCACTGGAAGTCTGGGGAGACCATGATTTATTATTGTAATTTGCTCAGTTGATATTAAATACAGCTGCAAAACTCATCTTTGGTTCACAAAAATTTTGATAAGAGCATCTCAGTTGTTAATCAACTTTATTGGTTGCCGATACCAGGGGCGTAGCTGCTATGGGGCCATGGGGGCCTGGGCCCCCGTAAATTTAGCCCTGGACCCCCTGCCAACGCCCCTCTCAACCTCCTACCAACCTGCCGTCGCCGTCTGTACCTTTGCTGGCGGGGGACCCCAACCCCCACCAGCCGAAGTCTTCTTCCTGCGTTTGGTTTCTTCTGAGTCTGACGTCCTGCTGCACGTACAACGTGCAGGACGTCAGACTCACAGAAACATCACGAAGCCCTGCAGATCGCAAGGCTTCGTTCTGTTTCTGTGAGTCTGACATCCTGCACGTTGTATGTGCAGCAGGACGTCAGACTCAGAAGAAACCAAATGCAGGAAGACGACTTCGGCTGGCGGGGGTTGGGTCCCCCGCCAGCAAAGGTACAGACGGCGATGGCGGGTTGGCGGGTGGGTCAAGAGGAGGGAGTGAAACTTGTTGGAGGTGGGGCTGGCGGCGGCAGGGGGTGTTGGCGATGGCGGGGGGGGGGGGGGGGCTGCGGCGCCGGGGGGGGGGGGGGGTTAAAATGTGCCCCCTCACCTTGGTTCTGGTCCCCCCTACCGCTGAAGTCCAGATACGCCCCTGGCCAATACAAGTGCATGTTCAATTTAAAATGGCTTGTATGGTATTTAAAATCCTAAGAGGCCCTTTTACTAAGCTGTGTAAGGGCCTAAGCACGTACAGCATGTGCCAAATTGGCACTACCGCCAGGCTAGCATGTAATTTCGGCAGTAATTCTGAATTTGGCTCATGCCGAATCCCACGGTAAACAGCAGTTGGTGCATGCTGCAGGCTTACCGCATGGGTCAATGGGTAGTAGTAAGGTCTCAGGCCATAACTGGATACGTGCTGGTTTCAATTTTAGCGCACGTCCATTAAAAAAGGCCCTTATTCCTAGACACGGTAAAAAATGGCCCAGTGCGCGCCAAAAAGACGTGTTTGTACTACTGCAGGTCATTTATTACCATGGCTTAGTAAAAGGGCCCCTAAGGGAGGACATTATCAATGTGAGTTACTGTTAAGACACGTTAGTTTAACTTCAGTTATTAGTAACTAGGTCTCATTGCATATAAAATAGGACTAAGAGCCAACCTCATCAGTGATGTCACAACGGCTTGATTTTTCTATACTTGGCTCACTTTTATTATATAGATCGGTGATTTTGATTTCTAGAGACATTTTTTTCTTTAATTAAGAGGGAAAGTTATTAACATGGGCTACCATTAAGATGTGTTATTTTACTGTTTACCCCATTTATTAGTAACAAGGTCTTGTTGCATAAAATGGGACCTGTGCTAAAATAGCACAAGTTAGTGGTAATATAACACATGTTAACAGTAGCCCACACTGATAACTTCACCCCCTTTAGAGTGAAGCGTTTCAGTCTCTGGTAACCAGAGCTGGTATTGTGGTGTCATAATTGGGCTCATTTTCGAAAGAGAAGGACGTCCATCTTTTGACATAAATCGGAAGATGGACGTCCTTCTCCCAGGGACGTCCAAATCGGTATAATCGAAACCTGATTTTGGACGTTTCCAACTGCAGTCCGTCGCAAGGAAGGCCACATTTCAAGGGGGCATGTTGGAAGCGTAGCGAAGGCGGGACTTGGGCATGCCTAACACTTGGACGTCTTTGACCCATAATCGAAAAAAACAAGGATGCCCCCGACGAACACTTGGACGTTTTCACACGGACGTGTTTTTATTACGAATAAGGCACAAAAAGGTGCCCAAACTGACCAGATGACCCCCAGAGAGAATTGGGGATCACCTCCCCTTACTCCCCCAGTGGTCACTAACCCCCTCCCACCCTCAAAAAACATCTTTCAAAATATGTCGTGCCAGCCTCAGATGTCATACTCAGGTCCATGACAGCGCATGCAGGTCCCTGGAGCAGTTTTAGTGGGTGCAGTGCACTTCAGACAGGTGGACCCAGCCCCAACCCCCTCCTGTTACATTTGTGGAGGAAACAGCGAGTCCTCCAAAACCCACCAGAAACTCACTGTACCCACATGTAGGTGCACCCCTTCATCCGTAAGGGCTATGGTAGTGGTGTACAGTTGGGGGTAGTGGGTTTTGGGTGGCTCAGCACACAAGGTAAGGGAGCTATGCACCTGGGAGCAATTTCTGAAGTCCACTGCAGTGCCCCCTAGGGTGCTCAGTTGGTGTCCTGGCATGTCAGGGGGACCAGTGCACTACAAATACTGGCTCCTCCCATGACCAAATGGCTTGCATTTGGCCGTTTTTGACATGGATGTCTTTGGTTTTGAAAATCACTGAAAGTCAGAAACATCTATGTCTAGGGACGTCCAAATTTAAGGATTTGGATGTCTCTGACGGTATTTTCGAAACAAAAGATAGACGTCCATCTTTTTTCGAAAATACGGGTTTCCCCGCCCCTGGATTTCACCGTCGTCCCTTTCAAAAATGCCCCTCCATGTCTCATTCCTCCAATAAGAGCCAACCTCATCAGTGATGTCACAATGGCTTGATTGTCCTACAGTATACTTATCTCACTTTAGCAGTGATCTCATTTTCTAGACACATTAAGGAGAGAAGTTATCTATGTGGGCTGCTGTTAAGATGTGTTATTTTACTATTAACTTCAGTTATTAGTAACTAGGACTCATTCCAGCTTATAATTGAAAAAGAAAAACGCCTATATTGCGACCCAAATCGGGAGATAGACGTTTATCTCACAAAAACGAATAAAGCGGTATAATCGAAAGCCGAATTTGGACGTTTTCAACTGCACTCCGTCGTGGATGTGGACAAAGTTGATGGAGGCGTGTCAAAGGCATGGTGAAGGCGGAACTGGGGCGTGGTTATCGGCCGATCAGAGATAGGCGCCTTTCGCCGATAATGGAAAATAAATATGCGTTTTTAGCGAGAATTTAGGGCACTTTTCCTGGACCCTGTTTTTCCACGAATAGGGCCCCAAAAAGTGCCCTAAATGACCAGATGACCGCTGGAGGGAGTCGGGGATGACCTCCCCTGACTCCCCCAGTGGTCACAAACCCCCTCCCACCACAAAAATATGCTGTTTCACAACTTTTTATGTTCACCCTCAAATGTCATACCCACCTCCCTGGCAGCAGTATGCAGGTCACTGGAGCAGTTATTAGGGGGTGCAGTGGACGTCAGGCAGGTAGACCCAGGCCCATCCCCCCCCCCACCTGTTACACTTGTGCTAGTAAATGTGAGCCCTCCACACCGCCCCCCAAACCCATTGTACCCACATGTAGGTGCCCCCCCTTCACCCCTTAGGGCTATAGTAATGGTGTAGACTTGTGGGCGGTGGGTTTTGAGGGGGATTTGGGGGGCTCAACACCCAAGGGAAGGGTGCTATGCACCTGGGAGCTCTTTTACCTTTTTTTTTTTTTTGTAAAAGTGCCCCCTAGGGTGCCCGGTTGGTGTCCTGGCATATGCACTACGACTCCTGGCCCCTCCCACGAACAAATGCCTTGGCTTTATTCGTTTTTGAGCTGGGCGCTTTCATTTTCCATTATCACTGAAAAACAAAAACGCCCAGCTCACAAATTGTCGAATAAAACATGGACGTCTATTTTTTTCGAAAATACGGTTCGGTCCGCCCCTTCACGGACCCGTTCTCGGAGATAAACGCCCATGGAGATAGACGTTTTTGTTCAATTATGCCCCTCATTGCCTAATAGGACTTGTGATAAAACAGCACGAGTTAGTGATAAAATGACACATCTTAACAGTAGTCCAAATTGATACCTTTGCCTCTAAATGGATTGTGTTCACCTGATCATATATCCAATGAAAAGAAAGTCATTGGTTTCCAACTTCACTTGTCTTGTGTTATCCTGCTGTTAAACATGTTCTGCCTGCTATTTAGAGTCATTGAAACGGCCAGGAGAGGCTCCTGGCTGTTTAAATTGCTTAACCAGGACATTCTGGGGATATTTAGCAGCACTTAATCACTTAGTGCCACAGCGGGGCATAGGTGGAGTGCAAACGTAGCCAGTTAGTGGTGATTTAAGTAACCGTGTAAAGTTTGGGCAGCAAAAAGGCTGTCCTGATTCATGTGCTGAAGAAAATCAGGTGCTGGTGTGAATATCATAAGCAATGCTGGGAGCTGAACATGCCCCAACACTGAATATCCCGAGTCAGTTCAGCCCAGGGCAGTGAACAACTCAGACACCACTTACTTTCACAGGCTGTATATTGGGCGAATTTGCTGTAAGCAGTTTTTCCAGGGTTCTTGAACAGCATAGGTTAGTAAGGTCTGTAATGGCTGTCCCTTGCAGTGGAGGAATGGCCTAGTGGTTAGGGTGGTGGACTTTGGTCCTGGGGAACTGAGAAACTGAGTTCAATCTTCACTTCAGGCACAGGCAGCTCCTTGTGACTCTGGGCAAGCCACTTAACAGTCCATTGCAACATTAAGCCTACCATGAGTGGGAAAGCACAGGGTACAAATGTAATAAAAAAAAATTAGAAGTTTGTCTTCCTCTTTGATTTTTCAGAAATACTTTAAAACTTAATTTACAAATGGGTATCTCAACTAACCAAATTGATCTCTTTTTTTTTGTCACTTCAAACTCAAGCGGATAAAGCAGGTTATAAACTAGAACACAATAAAACAGATCACCTGGTCAGCAGAAGAAAACCAATTAGGAACCCTCCTAACCATCTATCCCTGCTTAATATTTGCCTTTTGGACTTCTCACATGGACGTCCTTTTATAAAACATGTCCCAATACTGCAGGCAGAATTTCTGTTACTGAACTGGAGGGTGAGTCCTTGGACCGCAGTCAGGTCCTCAACCCGGAGTCCAAACCGATGACAGACGAGCTACATAGGGACAGAGGTCAACACAAGAAACCAGGTGGGCTAGGCTGGAACTGGAGCAGGACCTGAAGACAGTGGACTGGGCTGGACTGGAGCAGGAACTGAAAGACAGTGGACTTGGCTGGGACTGGAGCAGGAACTGATTTGACTTGGCTGGAGCTGGAGCAAGAACTGAAGACAGCGGACTGGGCTGGAGCTAGAGCAGGAAATAAAGACAGTGGACTTGGCAACACATGACTAGACAAGGCTGGTAAACGTTGTGAAGGCAATGAGGGGGCTGGCTGGCTGGCATAAGTAGGAGTGCTGATGTTATCAGAGTGCACCAGGAGCCATCAAAGCCTGAAAAGGGCACACGGAAGCAAGCACGCACACACACAGGCACCTAGGAACCTGGCCGCTAGGGTGGCTTCTCAAGGCATGGGGAACCTAGAACTGCCAAGAGTCATATGGCATGGTGGACCCGGCTGCGCTTCGGAGCGGCTGTGTATTCTCTCTGCAGTCTCTGCTGACAGGTAAGTGTGTGTGTGTGGGGGGGGGGGGGGGTTGGGGCAGGGTGCCAGCCATGACAGTACCTCCCTGTCCTTCTCATGGTGGGTCCAGGTTTCCATGGAAAGCTGTAGTGGAATTGAAAGAGAAGGGCTGAGGCGTGGACTTGGTCCCAGATTAAACATGAATTAGATTCAAACCTAGTTTGGGGGGTGTGGGGGGCACTGCCCCCCCACCTTGAACTCCATGTCTGGAAGGGGAAATAGATGTGTAAAGATGTTGTGGGGGGGGGGGGGCGTGAGGGTGTACTGGCCCCCCAAACGATATGGAAGAGAAAAGGGAGGGTGATTATTTGTCCTAGTGTGTTTTTTGGGTTATGGGTGGGAATTGTCTTCCCTGGTGTGGTGGGAATTGGTTCAGTGGGAATTGTCCCTGTGGGAACTGTCCACATGGGAACTGACCTAGAACCATGATTATTGTAGCAGAATTCTGCCCAAGGTAGGTCAGGACCAGTCATTGTTGAGGGCGGAGACACAGGTGCGCAAGAAAAGTTTCAGAATTTGGTTTATTCTCTCCATCTGCCCGTTGGTCTGTGGATGGTATCCAGATGAGAAATCCAGCTTGACCTATAATAAACTGTTGAACCTCGGCCAAAATCTGGAGGTGAACTGGACTCCCTGAATTGGAGATAATGGATTCAGACAGCCCACAAAGGCAGAAGATTTCTTTGAGGAAATGTTGGGCTAACATAGAGGCTGATGGTAATCCAGATAGGGGTGCGAAGTGGACCATCTTTGAGAAGCGTTCCACCACCACCCATATGGTGCAGAAGCCATTGGAGACCAGGGGATTGGTGATGAAATCCATTGCCATGGATGGCAGAGAGCTTGGCTGGGTCCATCCGTAGACCTTGGTCCGAGATGATATACCCTAAGGTAGTTCTGTGCGCTCAAAGACACATTTTTCCAATTTGGCATACAGCTGGTTCTGGCACAAGCATTGAAGCACCAGCCTGATATGTTTCCAGTGTTCCACAGCGTGGGAAAATATTGAGAAATATACATATATATGTCATATCAGTTAGATTTCATGATTTGCATCCATTGCTCTTGTTCTGTATTCTCTTTTCTTCTTATGTTTTGTAATTAATAATGTCCTTTTTTATTATGTCCTTGTTGGCAATTCATCTACACTGCATATTGTATATGTATTCCAATAATTTTTGGTGTATTTTTTGTAGACCTTTCCTTTGAATATTTTGCATTGAAAAGATACTACATTGGAAATTTTGTTACCTAGTCGTTATCAACAGGTTAGTCCATATTCATTTTTATTTATATGTACATTTCTATTTACATGTGCATTACTCTTATTGTTTTGTATCTTTATACATATGTTTGCTTATATTTGTACATTTTACATTTTCATTATCATCCTTTTTACATATGTATGATTTTTATCATTTTTCTGTTTTAATATTCTTGTTTTTATTTTAATACTATTTATATTGTATTGGTTGGTTTTTTATACATTTATTTTTTAGACTCCTGAGGCAGGCCATAGGCCAAAACACAGTGCTGTGTTGAGTCTTTTTATCAATAAATCTTCCTTAAAGTATCAAGGTTGTCCTTCTCGTCCATGGCCAATTTCTCACTTGTCTTCTTCTACTACTATATCCTATGGAATTTCAGAGTTCTCCACCTTGGTGGATTTTTCCTGAACACATCTGTACAGAAGGTCACAGAAGATGTCATTGACAAAATTCTGAAAGACAGCAGGAGCGTTGGCAAGCCCGAATGGCATCTTCAGATACTCATAATGTCTGTCTCTGGTGCTGAATGCTCCCTTCCACTCATCACCCTTACTGATGCAGATTAAATTATAGGCTCCCCAAAGATCTTGTTTAGTGAAAATACAGGCTACCTGGGAGCCAGATGAAGAGCTCAGAAATGAGTGGAAGGGAGGTATTTGTTCTTCACAGTTGTAGCATTCAAACCTTTGTAGTTGATACAAGGATAGAGCCCCCCCCCCCCCATTTTCTTGCCTACAAAAAAAAGCCGTCCCCAGCTGGAGACGTGGAAAGGCGGATGAATCCTTTCTGTAGGTTGTCTTTGATGTAAGCTGACATTGCTTCAGTCTCAGGGCGACAGACAGGATAGACTCTACCCCCAGGGGCATCTTTCCAGACAGTAAATCAATGGGGCAGTCATAGTTTCAGTGTGTTGGTAGCATCTCAGCCTGTTTTTTGGAGAATACATCAGCATACTCGGAATAGGCCTGAGGTAGGCCCTCCATGCTTTCCAAGTTACTAGCGGCCAATGGCATAGTGGGAAACACAGAATCCAAACAGAAATGTAAACAAGGCTTACTGCAGGCCTAGAGTTCCCCCAGCTCCCAGTTGATACGGGGATTGTGCATCTGCAGCCAAGGAAGGCTGTCTGGAGAACATTCAGTGCAATGGCTTCTTTATGAAGGACCCTGACCCTCAAGCATAGCAGAATTGTTTTTGCCTTGATGACCCCTTGTATGTGCCTGTATACTGATGAAACAGATATGGGGATGTGGTAGTGGCAGACAAGGGACTCATCTATGAAGCTACCTCTAGCCTGAAGTCAATGAAAACAAGTGGAGATTTCAATAACTGATTTTATAGTGACAGGGACTAGCATTTGCATGTGGGGAATTCGTGGGGAGGAACCTAGTCCTGCTTCCAGGCTGAACTAGGGTAGAAGGTTTCCCGATTTTCCTGGGACACTTGTGGGCATAATGGCCTTTCTCCCCACAAATACAGGAAGTATACTGGGTCTATCTACATTGGTTCTCTTGATCCAAGAGGCCTAGATGATCCACCTGCATAGATTCCCTGCCCATGGCCGACGCAGAGGGTTTCATTGTGAGATTGGAGAGGGATTGCGCTGAAAACTGGGGGCCAAACAAAATTGTCTATGACCAGCTTGATGCGCTTGCACTCACTCACGGAAGTGGATGTCCACTTGGGTGCATAGCAGAATAAGGTCATCTAAGGAGGTTTCACCCAGCTAACTCATCCTTGATCTGAGAGGACAATCCTTGCCAGAATATCACAATGAGACTCTCATTATTCCACTCTGATTTGAAGGCCAGGGTCAAAAACCGGATGGCATAATCACCCAGTGTGTGTGACCCTTGCTGTAAGTTGAGCAACTCCGAGGCTGCAGAGGAGGCCTTCCCTGGTTCCTCGAAGATTTTTTAGAACTGGCAAAGTAACTCGTCATGTTATTCAATATCAGGTCATTCTGCTCCCAGATTGGCAAAGCCCAGGAGAGCGTGGGGCCCACAAGGAGCGAGATGATGTATGCCACTTTGGATGCCACTTTGGCTCTGTCTGAAACAAAGTCCCTCGCTTGCAGTTCGAAAACTATTTCACACTGATTCAGAAACCCACAGCAGGACTTTGGGTTCCCGTTGAAAAGCGGGGGAGGGGCAACATGGATTCCTGTTGCTCCCGGATCAATAACAAGAGCTGGAAGTGCAATGGTTGGAGGAGCCATTGCTGGAGGTGTGCCATGGTTCTGGAGGTTGTCCATTCGTTGGATCAAGTCCTGAACAGCTCCAGACAATTGTTGAATCTGCATAGCCAGCTGCTGCAGTAATTGCAAGGCTGGTGACTCCGTTGAGCTCATGGCCTTTGCAATATGTTACAGAACTGGAGGGTGAGTCCTTGGATCACAGTTGGGTCCCCAACCAGGAGTTCAGAGCCCCAGGCCGTCAGTAGACAAGCCAAGCAGGGATGGAGGTCTACACAGGAAACCAGGTGGGCTAGGCTGGAACTAGAGCAGGAACTGAAGACAGCGAGCTGGGATGGACTGGAGCAGAACCTGAAGACAGCAGACTTGGCTGGAACAGGAGCAGGAACTGAAGACAGTGGGGCCAGGCAACACATGGCTAGACAAGGCTGGCAAATGTTGCGAATGCAATGAGGGAGCTGGCTGGCCACCTTAAGTAGGAGGAGTGCTGGGCAGCATCAGAGCCTGAAAAGTGTGCATGGAAGCGTGCACGCACCTAGGAACCTGGCCACTTGGGTGGCTTTGCATGGCGTGCGGAACCTCGGGAGCTGCCGTGAGCTGTACGGTATGGCACAGTACGGTGGCTGCAGTCCCCGCTAATGGGTAAATGGGGGGCTTGGGCCACAGTGTCAGCCATGACAATTTCCCTGTTATAGATAGATCTATCCTGTTCCTCCAGTTTGGTCTATCAGTCACAGGATAAAGTGGGCCTCCTTCTGGAGGAGAGGTAGGCTCAGCGCTAGGCCCTGTCACCAAACTCTCCCACAGATGAATTGGATACCTCTATGGTTTGAGGAAAGTATGTGAATTGGTCTGTGTGCAAGGACTGTGCTATGCTCTGCTTACTACCGCTGTGGTTTTCTCTGTCTACCACTTGCTTCTCCTTCTCTGGGGCTGATGAACAAAGGTTCACAGTAGAACATAATTCTAAAGCGAACCTAGTACAGGAAAAATTCTGCAGCATGTTCAGATTTATAGCAGGCTAGTTGCCACCTGAACAGTTCCCATTCACCAATTCCCACCTGGACAATTCCCTCCTAGGACTTTTCCCCAAGGTGGACAATTCCCTCCTAGGACTGTTCCTCCCTCCTGGCTATTTCTTACTGGAATGTAGTTTTTGTTGTTTTTTCTTGTGTTGGGGTTTTTTTCTTACGCATTGTATTTTTTTATGAGAAATGTCGTTGCGTGCTATGGATGTGTTGGTAATATTTTGTGTAAGTTTTTATATAAATGTTATATTTTATGCTCTTTATTAATATGGATTTTGATTTATTTTAACATTTTTTATGTGGCATTTTAAAGGTAATGTTTGGGGTGTGTATGGGGAGCATTGCTCTCCCCCCAAATGATCTGGAAGGGGAAAGGGAAGGAGATAAATTTCAGACTGTGATGCTTCATGATTGTTAAGGGTGGGAATTGTCCTCCCTGGAGTGGTGGGAATTGGTTAGATGGTAATTAGGTGGCAATTTTCCAGATGGGAATTGGTGAGTGAGAACCTGTCCTAGAGCCCTCAGAGTAACGAGTATGCAAATTTAATGTCATGTTAAAACTGTGGCAGTAATTTGCTGCTCAGAACTCTGCTCCTTTCAGTGCCTGAGCAGTTCAGTGAAAAAAAAGCAGCATTCTGCACCAACCCCCAAACCAACCTGACACCTGTTCCCCCCTCCCCCGCTCAGTAAACATATCGCTGGTGACTAGCAGCACCCACCCTGGCCCAACATACACGACCCCTCCCTTTCTCCCCAATTAGCCATGGTAGTCTAGTGCCCCCTGGCCCTCCTAAACCGCCCCTCTTAAAAACAAACCCTAGTGGTCTAATGGACCCCTGACCCCTACTCACACAGTCCCTCCCACCCCTAAAGTCCCTCCCAAAATCCTTGGTGTCTAATAATGGCGCCCCGGCCCCTCCCCTGATTACCTTATCTCAAAAGAGGCAGGAGCCACATCCACTCACTCTTACCTCCAGGCACCATCATGTTCAAAATGGCAACGTTTTGCCCCTGCAGGGTCTGTCTACCAAGGGTGGACTGAGAGTACTCTGGGCCCCAGTGTACTGAGATTACTCTGCCCCCCCCCCCATGCTGCTGCTGCCACCAACAGTACCCCACCCCTGCATTGCTGCTTCCCTCTCACTGTGTTGCCGTTGTCTCCCCTCTTACCCTGAAGGGCCCTGGTGGTCTAGTGGCTGTGACTTCTTCAGGGGCAGGAAATAAATCCCCTCTTTCCTGCCCACCTGCTGCCTCTACTCTGCCTACCGCAGCGTAGTGTTTATGAAATGGCTGCCACGACTTTATACTGTATCGTTTATCGTTTATTTATTTACTATACCGTTACTTATTGCTTTGGCAAAACAGAACAGTTTACATGTTTAAAAAAAACATTTAAAAACACACAAAATAACATCTAGGAAATCCAGTAGTTGATAGGAAAGCACAGCAAACCAACCATACAAAAGATAAAATAATAATAATTACACCAAACCTAAACATTTATAACTCAAGCTGTAAATTAGCATCTCATTTATTTATTTATTTTTCTTTATCCTGCATTATTATGAAACTAGGAAAAAATGCCCGTTTCTGAGCGGAATGAAACGGGCGCTAGCAAGGGGCCCCCTCCCTCCGTCCCTCGAAGCTACTTGCCTTGTTCGCTGTGGGCCGTTTCGGCCCTCGAGTGTCAATAGCTCCGCCCTCGACGTCATGACGTTTTGACGCGTCATGACGTTTTGACGCGAGGGCGGTGCAGACACTCCAGGGCACACCGGATATCTCGGGCGCCTCAACTTCCGTGGAGGCTTCAGAACGTTGGGGTTGCCTTTTATATATATAGATGTATTTTGAAAACAATATGTTTTTAGGGTTTTACGAAAACAGTATACTCTAATCTTAACAATTTTGGGAGACCGTTCCAAAGTGAGGGCGATAGAAAAAAGAAGGCTGACTTTCGTGTAGATTCCCATCTAGCCCATATTGGTGATGGAATTACTAACCTGTTATGTGAGCGATCTAAGAGTGCGTATCGGTGCGTATGGTATAGTAAGATTAGCTAAATACGATGGAATTGATAAATGTAATGCTGTAGTCTTGCCTCCCGCGAGACTTCCGTGGGAGTCTCGGTAGCCATTTTGTAAACACAGTGGTGCAACCAGGAAGAACAGTGGCAGTGGTCACTAGACCACCAGGGTCCTATAGGGGCTGTACTGTGTGGCGGCTGGCAACCAGGCAGGGCCTCTGGGCTTCCTAGAGCCTCTGGGCCCCTCGGGCAGTGCCCTGTTGCCTGAATAGTCAGTTTGCCCCTGCTGGCTAACAAATAAAGGAGTTTCTCCCTTATGTGCATTTAAGTTGCTATCAGCATATTCCTGAAAGCTACACATCTCAGCTGAGCCTGCGGAAACTTCACGACCGGTCCCTATAAAATCCACCCACGGGGAGGGAAAAGGGGGAGGGGGCGCAGACGCAGGCGCAGTGCGACCCTGCCTCTTAGAGGCGAGGAGGGAACGCACAACAGCACGTCCACACTGCGACCCTGCCTCTTAGGCGCGAGCGGTGAGAGCGCGCAGGGAGCGCGCGGGATGCACATGCGCAATGCGATTCTGCCCCGTTAGGCGCGAGCTGATGGTCAGAGCTGCGTGATGGCGGAAGCGGTTCACCGTTGAGCGCCTGAGCCTGGGACGGACCCCCTCTTCTCCGCCCCCCGCCGGGTCCTTGGCCGCTAAGGTTATCCTACTGCGTATCAACATCACCATGGGCAATGAAACCAGCCTGGAAGGGACAGGGCAATCGGCTGAGAATGCCGCTCTCGTCACCCCGCAGCCGAGAGCAGCTGTGCAGACGCCTTCAGCACCGAGCGGTGGACAGCTCCCAGGGCCGAGGCGCGGCTCCAGCGGCGGCAGGTAAGCAGAGGGGGAGGTGGGGGCCTATCGCTCTGCGTTCTGGCCGGACCTCTCGGAGCAGGTTCTGGCACGGCAGGAATCCGGCACCGTTCCGCTCCTGCTGAACCAGGAAATCTGTGCATTGTGCTGTGGGAGACAAATGACTGAGCACTTGGGAAGACGTTCCCAGAGATAGGTGATTGGTAAACGGCTACGCTCATAGCGAAAACAAGGATTCTTCCTTTCTACCGTATCCTCCTTCTCTTGCATCGTCACCCAGTTTATCTGCGAGCAGTTTGGCAAACATGTTGGGTGTTTCAGGACACCCCATAGCAGTGCCGGTCTTTCCTATTCCTATCAAGTACGGTTTGCCTTTAGGGAATAATTACTCATGGAAAAGAAAACGATTCATTACTGTTGGTGAGATCTTTGCAATCCACGTGAGCAGTTATTTTTGTCAGAGCAGTACAGCAACATTTGATTGTGTGGTGTATTAAGTATGCAGCTTACAGGTTTAGGCAGTGCAGGTGAAACACCTTTTTTAAAAAAAAGCAAATATATTTTGAGCCTGTGCTACTAGATGCTGCCAATACGAATTGATGAATTGCCTTTTCACAATCTGATCTTAAGTTACAAGAAGGTAAGCAACTTATTTCCCTGACCAATCTGAGTTGTAGTTGGAGGGATTGTCATTATGAAACAGAGCTTGGCTATCTGAGTAGATGTTCAATGGGGTGCAGAGGGCCTGACATTTACTGATGCAGAATATGGTGATAAAATATGGTTTTCATGGAAGAATCCACACAGAATCACAGCATTACACTGAAGATGAGATTTTTTTTTAATGCCGCAGTCATGACAGTCCTCTAAGCATCAGAAACATGGACATTGCTAGCCGAGGACTTGTGCAAGATGAAATGCTTGTGTACAATTCTTGGAGGAATGGAAGAGCAGCCTAGGAGTTAGAGCACTGGGCTAAGAACCAGACCCAATTCAAATCCCGTCACTGCTTGTTGTGTTCTTGGGCAAGTCACTTAACCTTCCATTACTTTAGGTACAAGTTTAGATGATAAACCCTGTAGGGACAGGGGAATAAGTAGTTTATCTGAATGCAGCTTATCTTGAGCCATAATTGAAAAAGGTATGAGCTTAATGCAAATAAATCATGCTTCTTATCACTAGTGCAATGAAATCATCTGAGAAATTTGCAACAAACAATCTACCAAAAAAGAAAAGGTAAGACAATCATGTCTTCACTGGTTTAACCCTGTCTGCAGAATGGAGGCATCACGTTGACCATGGAAGGTACTCCAACAGTGTCAACCACCTGACTGGAAGTTGTACAGACTGCTCCAAGAAAGACGTGGCACAGGCAAACTGAGGCTGAAGCAAAACAGTTCGACCTCTGCATGGATCATTTTAATGCAGCTGCTTAGGACCTACTGCATTGGAAGAGGCTTCCTATGGACACCCTTGCCATGGCTGCCACAACACATGTAGGACTGTCTTACCAATTAAGGAATCATCCTAATGGTGCTAGAATATTGATCTGATTTGGCTTGAGGCAATGGAGGGCACAGTGACTTGCCCAGTTTCACTAGGAGTGTCTGTGTGTTTGTCATCTGTGGCCCTACTCCTGGCCCTTCAGCTGTGAACACAGAACAGAAGTATTTGTTAAGCAATTCTGCCTTATCTTTATCAGCTTCTACATATTCTTACCCTTCACCTTCGAGTCTCACAATGCTAATTTTGCACTTCCTCCTATCATTAACATATCTAAAAAATGTCTTGTCCCCCTCCCCATTTTACTGTATTGGCTATTTTTCTTCTGTTTGCATCTTTGCTTTCCTGACTGCTCTACCAGCATCTCTTAGCTTTTCGCAGAAAACTAAAAACATTTCTGTACAGAAAATTCTTTACGATCAACGCAACCTAACAAAAACGACGGACTACACAACAAATCTTCCCAGTACACAACACTACAGTACCTCTCATCTGTCTCTCTCCCACGCACCCCTGACCTGATATTGGTACATCTGAACTGTTCATATGAGTCTACTTGTACATCTGAATTATATTTGTAAATCTGATTGACTTGTATCGGAACACCTGACATCTGTTTGTAATTACGACTGAACTTAATGTAAGCCACATAGAACTGAGTCCCCAACTTGGACGTTTGTGGGGTATAAATCCAATAAAGTATAAATATATTGTTGCCTGTCTTTCTCTTTCTGCAATCTCTTGTAGTTTATAAAGGCTAAACACTTTTTCCTTACCTTTTCAGCTACTACTTTTGAGAACCAAAGAGGCTCATTTTCAAAGCACTTAGCCTCCCAAAGTTCCATAGAAACCTATGGAACTTAGCCTCCCAAAGTGCTTTGAAAATATGCCTCATTGTGGTCTCCTTTTCCTCTTACTTTTATTTACTTTCCTTACAAAAACGTTTGTTGCCCTTACAATAGCTCATTTCAGTTTTGTCCACTGCTTTCCAACTTATTCCAGATGTTCCCATCCAAACAAACATTTCTTGAGGTAATCCCCCATCTGAACAAAGTTAGTTTTTCTGAAGTCTAGAACCTTTAATTTTGAATGAACCATTTCCACATCTATCTTAATATTAAACGACACCATTGGGTGATCACTGGATGACCAAAGGTCCATCAAGCCCAGCATCCTGTTTCCAACAGTGGCCAATCCAAGTCACAAATACCTGGCAAGATCCCCAAAAAGTACAATACATTTTATGCTGCTTATCCGAGATTAAGCAGTGGATTTTCCCCAAGTCCATTTTAATAATGGTCTATGGACTTTTCCTTTAGGAGGTCGTCCAAACCTTTTTTGAAACCCCGCTAAGCTAACTGCCTTTACCACATTCTCTGGCAACGAATTCCAGAGTTTAATTACACGTTGAGTGAAGAAACATTTTCTCCAATTCATTTTAAATTTACTACTTTGTAGGTTCATCGCATGCCCCCTAGTCTTAGTATTTTTGGAAAGAGTAAACAGACGATTCACGTCTACCCGTTCCACTCCACTCATTATTTTATAGACCTCTATCACCTACTATAACATCAGAAACACTCTAAGCAGTAAGTCCAGTATGGCCTCATCCTATGTGGGTTCCATTACCAACTACTGAAATAGGACATAGATCCGATACCCTCCTCCTGGTTACGATTACCAGAACATGGTTTACGGCCTCCTGCACTTTCAATTATTACACACAGTTTGGCATCAGGTAAAGTTCCACTTTCATGGAGGACAGTTATAGTCCACCCAGTACTAAAAAACTAATTTAGATCCTACTCTTCCTGAGAATTATTGTCCAGTATCTAATCTGTTTTCTACCTAAATTGACTGAGAAAGTAATACACCTTAAGTTGTCTTTACATGCTGAAAAGGTTCTGTCTTTACATCCAAAGCAATCTGGCTTCCGTTCTTACCATAGTACTGAGTCAGTTCTGGCTTCACTGCTCAGTGAGGTTCATTCAAAACTTGATAGTGGTATGATTTCTCTAGCAATATCACTTGATTTATTAGATGTTTTTGATCTGATAGATCATTTCCTTCTCTTATTAAGGCTGACTGAAATAGGTCTTTCAGGAATGGCCATGAATTAGTTTAGTTCTTTTTTCTCACAGCGTACTTTTAGAGTAACATCATCTGGAAACACGTTGTGATATTTTCCTTTAAATTGTGATTGTGGAATATCACGAGAATCTAGTCTATTTCCTTTATTGTTTAATATCTTTCTGAACATGGTAGCTACTCTTCTTTAGGACCATGGAATTCCATTTCATATTTATGCAGATGATATTATACTATTGTATTGTATCTCTCCTGATAACATTGATCTTAGTCTGTTACTAACTTGTTTGTGTTCCCTAGCTTCCTGGTTTTTTTTTTGTTTTTGTTACATTTGTACCCCTCGCTTTCCCACTCATGGCAGGCTCTATGCGGCGGGCAATGGAGGTTAAGTGACTTGCCCAGAGTCACAAGGAGCAGCCTGTGCCGGGAATCGAACTCAGTTCCTCAGTTCCCCAGGACCACAATCCACCACCCTAACCACTAGGCCACTCCTCCGCTCCATCAACATCTGATATTAAACATATCAACATCAACATCTGATATTAAATCTGGAAAAGACAACTGCACATTGACTTACTGGCCAATGTTTTTGTCCCTCTTTCAGTCTCTTTATTTGGATCTCTAATTTCTCCAATAGATTCAGTTAAATATTTTGGGGGGTTTTACTTGACTATCAACTGTCCTTCAATACACAAGTATCCACAGTACTGAAAGCAGGTTTTTTTTTTCATTTTGAGATAATTTTATTCTGCTTGCTATTTTGATGATTATGCTTTTCATTCTCTTCTGCACACCTTTTTAATTTCAAACTTGAACACTGTAATGTCACCTGTACTGAGACATCTCAATCAAACCTAAAAAAACTACAGACAGGGGGCAAAGCACAGGGGGCTGTGGTGCTGTTGGAGGTGTGAGCCTTGCCATATTTACCAAAACATTTTCCTTATTCCTCTGACAAATATGTATTTATTTATAGCATTTATATCCCACAATATTCCCACCCATGGGCAGGCTCAATGTGGCGTACAACAGTCTATAAAAACATACAACAATGCAGCAAACAAACAATCAAAGTCGTAAATGGGAAAGGGAAATAGCTAAGGAGGGAAAGAGTAGGGGTGAACAATGTGTTGCTACGTCAGTTGGAATTCAGACAGAAGAGATGCCAGGCGGGTTTGAAGTGTATGCTCTACCAAAAAGGAAAGTCTTGAGGCGCTTCTTGAAGGTCGGGTGATCAGGAGTAAGTTTGACCAATTGGGGTAGCCCATTCCACAATTGAGTGCTGAGATAGAAGGAGGAGGCATAGGTGGTCTTATACTTGAGGCCACAAAAAACTGGGTAATGAAGGTTTAGGTACGAGCGAGCTGATTTGTGAGAGTTCCTAGGCAGCAGGTTAATTAGGGTGTCCATATAAGCAGGGGCTTCACCATAGATGATTTTGTGCACCAAAGTGCAAATTTTAAAAGCGATTCGGTCCTTCACAGGAAGCCAGTTCAGCTTCTCACGCAGCGGTCTTGAACTCTCAAATCTCGATTTACCAAAGATGAGCCTAGCCGCTGTGTTCTGGGCAGTTTGTAGTTTTTTTAGGAGCGTATCTGTGCATCCCCCATAGATTCCATTGCAGTAATCGAGGTGGCTTCTAACTAGGGATTGAACTAAGCTGCAGAATACTTCTCTCGGGAAATAAGGTTGTATACTGTGATAAACACAGTGCCTGCCCTTACAGGAGGAGGCCGCCAGATGGCGCTCTCCCATTGGAAACCTAAAAATGCCCTTTCTGGCCACTAGAGGGAGCCTTAGAGTATAGTCCATGGTAGTGACCCGAAGAGAAAAAAAAAAAAAATCTGGCAGTTAGAAGGGGAATTACAGGCCCTAGGTAAACCGGGGCAAGTCTATAGGCGCCCGGAGCAATGTCTGAGGGAGGTCCTGGAACTAAATAAAGGGCTAATGGTAACTTTAGTGGGCAATATACAGCAGCAAGAGGAGTCCCATAAGGTAATGGAGAAGGGTCTGAGGGAGACTGAGCAGAGGTGGGGCCTATTTGAGGCCGCTTGTAAGGAAAAGATGGCTGCTTCAGTGCATGCCTTGGAGGCCAAACAGGACCCATCCCATAACCTGCTGCACCTGTTTCTATCCCCAGGACTCTCCTCGGTCCTAGCGACCTCCTGCTATACATCCCCCTTACTGACTCACCCAGCCCTTCTCCCTGGACATTTTTAGGGGAACAGCGCCCTCTAGGGGCCTAACCAGGGTAGGACAGCCTCTTCCTTCTCACATACCCCCACCCTTAAGATATTGCTGCTCCCTCAAATCTCTTCTTTGAGGTGCAGCAATTCCTGACTCCCCTACTCATCTTGGGGTCAGGTTCCTTCTCTCCCCTATTACTTAGGAGGGATTCTCAAGAAGGCTTTGTACCCAGTGGTCCGCCTTACCACAAAGGCTCTGCTTTGCTCTAGGGGACCTTCCTCTGTAACCCCTAGAAACTCAAACCTCCCTCGCCTCCCCCCTAGGTACCCTTTACCTGGGTAGGCGAGTAATGCGCTTTTGCTAGTGTTGGCCCCCTCGACGGGCTTCTGGAACCACAGCCTCTGGAACCTCCAAGGACACCTCCATCTCACGCCGACCCCTCATCTGATCTAATCTGGAATCTGACTGCTCCCACGTGGATGTTCAGTGCAGATCCCACCACTGCCACCACTTGTGAAGATGAAGACCTGGAGACCCCACCAGAAGAACTGGTAAGGTGGGTCGGTTACCAGGAGCCACAGCGGGGAGGCTGACCCTTTGGGTTCCCGGCCTAACCAGGGTAGGACAGCCTCTTCCTTCTCACAATACGCTTAAGCTTCCAAAGAGAGAAGAACATTTCCTTGGTTGTAGAGTTTGCTTGCTGCTCCAGGGTTACGGTTCTATTAACAATGACACCTAATATTTTTAGGGACTCCGAGATTGGCAAGACAAGCTCAGGAATGATTAATGTTGGGGGCGTGAATTTGTTATAGGGAGAGGAGAGAATTAGACAATGAGTTTTCTCAGCGTTGAGTTTGAATTTAAATGAGTTGGCCCAGTCAAGCATGGTGGGCAAGAGGAAGGGCTATACCTGGAAAGTTATGGGTTCTTCCTCCATGATATGACCAATAAATTGATTTGCTCGATGAGAAACGGATGAGATGCAAGTTCCAGTAGGGCAGCCGCTGGGAGAAGAGCCAAGAGAAGGAGAGTCGGTGTCTCCCCAGGCTCTGTCGACATCTCTCTCGTCCGAGGAGCGCAGACCTCTTTCGCTTCCTTCTGTAGTGGCAATTGGGGAATGCAGATATGTGAGTTATGGCCTGCAGGAAAAACCATTAGTGGTTGTGCCCCAGGGGGAAATTGCACTGAAGCAGCAAGCTGCTGAACTGGCTATACTATCAGCATCTGTGCTGGTGGAGTCTGTTTAGGTTGTTCAACAGAAAACAGAGTTATCAACCAATGTTTTGGCTGGATTCACACTTGAAAAGCCAAAGAATGTCATGTTGGACTCTCTTTGGATTACTATTGATGGATTGAGTAAAGTATTATCTCAAAATTTAAAGCTTCTAATGAGTAAGTTGAAAAATTGTCAAATGTATCTGAACACACTTTAAAGATGACTGTTCAGGAAAAAAACAAAACTTTGATTTAAAGGTATCAAAAGTTGAGATTTTTTTTAATCAGTGGTGTAAAGGACAGTTTTGTCGTGCAGAGAAGGCTGGAGGCATTAGAAAATTGATCAAGGTCTAATAATTTGCATTTTATACTTTTTCCAAGAAGAGCTGGATGTAAATTGATGGGAATGTTGAAGAAGTATATGAATGAGATTTTGGATGTAACAGCAGACTCTTTACCTAGTGTTACCAAAGCTTATTATATCTCTAATCCATTGGAACTCTCTGAAGAACTCGATGTATCTCAAGATAGTGTGAATACACCTAAAACTCCTTTAGATTCAAAGGCTACTTTGATTGCTAATTTTGCTCTGGAATCTGATAAAAATTTGATTTTGAAGTTATTCTTTAAGATTAAGAAGAAATTGTTTTTCAATCTGCAATTATAGCCTTTTCCAGATGTTTCTAGAACTACACTAAAAAGAAGAAAATAACTTTTACTTTAGAGGCCTAGAGTTCAACAGTTGGGGGCTTGATTTCTTCTGAAATTTTCCTTGCAAAGGTATTGTGTGATATAATTTTGTGAAGTATATTTTATGTGATCCATCACAAGTAATTATTTTTTTGAGTAATAAGGCCCCTTCTTTTAGTTCTGATGGCAAGCCACTATCAAATTGATTGACATGTTAGATTCTTCTGCTCTGATATTATGCTTCATCTGTTCCATTGGCACTGCATCCTATTTTCCTTATTATTTGGATTTTAATAATAAGGTTGATTTATTTATTTGTCAAATTTATATCCTGCGTATCCAAAATATCTAAGCGGGTTACAGCTTACCCCATAAAAGATGAATACATAACTCAAAACTAAAACATACTATACAATTTACAAAATACATGAAACGTACAACAATCCCTAAAAATAACACAGGGGCTTATTTTCAAAGTGCTTAGATTTACAAAGTTCCATAGATTACACGTAACTTTGTTATTCTAAGTGATTTGAAAATACTCCTCTATGTAACTTTTGTAAGTCTAAGGGGGTCTTTTATTAAAGCTTAGCTTGAGTTATCTGCAGCAGGGCCCATAGGAATAAAATGGGCCCTGCTGCAGATAACTTGCGCTAAGCTTTAGTAAAAGACCCCTTAAGTGCTTTGAAAATATGCCTCACAGCGTTCAGCACAGAATTAGCTTACATAGGGCTCCTTTTACTAAGTGTTGGTAAGCCCAATGCGGGCTCATCGCTCGCTGTATAGGAAGTACTGCTTGGCTACTGCCGCAGCCGGGCAGTACTTCCCACCCCCAGCGCGCCGTCATTTCCGGTGCTACAAAAATGTATTTATTTTTGTAGTGACAGAGTGTACCCAGCAGTAATCAGGCAGTGCCGCTTGCTGCCCGGTTACTGCCAGGTTAACATGGGAGCCCTTACCACCACCTCAATGGGTGGCGGTAAGCACTTCCCCCCGAATTGGCCATGCGGCAAGTGCTTTACTTGCCGCCCAGCCATTTCCTGTAGCAAAGTGAGACTTCCCTTTTACCAGCTGCAGTAAAAGCATTTGCTCATTGTTATGGTCCGGGGAGCTGTGGTCTGCTGTTTGTTTGCTGTGGCTGCCTTACTCCCGATCTTCACCACCTCCGTCTGGGAGTTTGCTGCCTGTGCTGCCCTGGCTTGGAAGGCCCTGTCGGTTGGAGCTGCAGAGGAGGACCGTTCGATCCACCATCTTGGTGCCTGCGCCGTTGGTCTTCAGCTTTCATCAGCCTCTGGTGCTCGTCGCCTCACTCCTGGCCGCCTGCTGCTACTGTTTTTCTTAGTGCTCGTTTGGGGATCATCTTGCTTGGACTGGCTCCAGCCCCGGTGTCTTACCTGGATCTTCATCATCTCGCCTGGATCTCTACCGTCCCTCTTGGTCTTCCCCTCTTCCCTTTCTTCCCTGATTTTCCAATCCTAACTATTTTATTGTAACTGTATTTATTTTACTAGTTTATTGTAAGCCGCTTTGGGGCTGCAACACTGCGGCAAAAGGCGGGGTATAAATGACCTAAATAAATAAATAATCAGCAAAATGCCTCATGAAACAAAAAAGTCTTTAACAGTTTCTTAAACATTGACAATGAGACAATTTGACGCATTTCTAAAGGGCGTGCATTCCACATAACTGGTCTTGCAACAAAAAATAAATGAGCACAATCTTTGGCAAGAAGAACTTGATGAACAGAAGGTACATCCCAAAGGCTGTGGCCCTGAGATCTCACCTCTCTTGAAGGCTGATAAAACTTCAGGCTCTGAACCACAATTAATGGGTCAACACTATGTAGGGTTTTAGAAAAGCAACGTCAAAATTTAGTTTAGTTTTCTCTATTATTATGTGTGAATTAATGCTAGTTATATCAAGTTTGAAGTTTATTGTAGACTTATTCCCCACCCTCCCCCCGATGGGCTGTGTCAGGATTGCCGCACGGCTTTATAAAAGGGGAAGTTAGTTTTCTCTTGAGCAATATATTATCAAACGCTTTACAAAAAGGGCAAAATGGAAATCAACAGCCATGAAAGGAACTACTGTAACATTGGAAAGAGGAAGAATGTTTATTTTCTTGTTCAACCTTGTTTCAGTCAAGTGTTTTACTTGTATATTGTATTTGGAATTTCATGTAAAATAAAATAATAATAAAAACAGTACAGGCTCTGCAAAATACAGCTATTCAACTCCTTAGTTGTTCCTGAAAACTTGAACATGTCTGTCCACTGCTGATTAAGGGGCTCATTTTCGAAACAGAAAAACATCCAAACAGTGGAACAAAGTGGCAGATGGATTTTGTTTCCAAATGTACAGAAAAAAAGATGATATTTAAGTTATACAGTGCTACAAAATTCACATTAAAGTATGAAGATGAAGCACCCATTATAAACAAAATATCAATTCCAAACCTAATCATAGTAACATAGTAAGTGATGGCAGAAAAAGACCTGCATGGTCCATCCAGTCTGCCCAACAAGATAAACTCATATGTGTACTTTTTGTCCATACCTTACCTTGATTTGTACCTGTCCTTTTCAGGGCACAGACTGTGTAAGTCTGCCCAGCACTATCCCCGCCTCCCAACCACCAGCCCCGCCTCCCACCACCGGCTATGGCACAGACCGTTTAGTCTGCCCAGCACTATCCACGCCTCCCGCCACTGGCTCTGCCACCCAATCTCGGCTAAGCTCCTCAGGATCCATTCCTTCTGAACAGGATTCCTTTATGTTTATCCCATGTGTGTTTGAATTCTGTTACCGTTTTCATTTCCACCACCTCCCGCGGGAGGTAATCAAACAATAATAATCCACCATGAAATTAAACACATAAATATTGTGAATAAAATGTGTTCAGTTCACCAATGTGATCACCTATGTTTATTTAAAGTGAATACTGGATTGGGAACCATCATTGCACATCAAGTTTTCTATAAGTACCTTCAAATGGACCATCAAGGCTCTCCTCAGGATTAACACCTACTGTCAAACTGAAGCCAGGTCTGTCTGCTAAACGAATCCCTAAATTAATGGCAAGTACCCGGTTATTTGATGAAACTGAGATGATCACCAGGTCTGTGTGCTAAACGAATCCCTAAATTAATGGCAAGTACCCGGTTATTTGATGAAACTGAGATAGATCACCCAGTAGACTGGGGTGGTATACTTAAGATACATAAAGCTTTGGCAAGATCAGAATTGCACTCTGCTGCTGTCATGTGCAAAGAGTCGCTCATGGACTACGTATTAATAAGGAACCTAGATTTTTGGCCAATGCTTCTTATGTTGAAAAATGGAATGATGTCAATCACCCAATGCTTACTGCTGTAACCCAAGAAAGGGATCTAAGCGTCGTTGTTGATGATCCGTTGAAACCGTCTGCTCAGTGTGCTGCAGCGGCTAAGAAAGCAAATAGTATGTTAGGTATTATTAGGAAAGGAATGGAAAACAAAAATGAGGACATTATAATGCCTTTGTATCGGTCCATGGTGCGACTGCACTTCGAATATTGTGTTCAATTCTGGTCACCTCATCTCAAAAAAGATATAGTGGAATTAGAAAAGGTACAGAGAAGGGTGCTGAAAATGATAAAGGAGATAGGATGACTTCCTTATGAGGAAAGGCTGAAGCGGCTAGGGTTCTTCAGCTTGGAGAAAAGATGGCTAAGGGGAGATATGGTAGAGGTCTATAAAATAATGAGTGGAGTGGAGTGGAACGGGTAGATGTGAATCGTTTGTTTACTCTTTCCAAAAATACTAGGACTATTGTGAGCGCCTACATAGTGCACACTAATGGTTAGCGCGCGCTAAAATCACTAACGCGCCTCTAGAGCGGCTTAGTAAACGGGGTCCTGTGTATAAAATTGTTAGTAAAATTGTTAGTAATGAGTTGTTTGAATCTTTTGTTTATGCATTCCAACTATACAAGCAGTGGTTCAGGATCCCAAGTCCCAAGGTTCAATCAAAGGGGCAAAACCCAAAAGACTGAGCAAGCGTTAGCAAATGTCTTTTCCTCTCGTTCATTAACAGAGGAAGAAATTTAGTTATATAAAAGTATGTCATTTGTACCTACTGTCCCTATGACAGATTTTACACTTGTCCATATTTGCAGTACTGAAATTGAGAGTGTTTTTTCAAGATCATGAGATGTATTCAGACCCATCATCTTTCCCTTTACAGGGTAAACTAAAATCAACATGGGTACACCTGGAATAGCGGATCCATCTATCACTGCTTTTGACCAAATTAGAACAACAAAAATGGTGTATAAAAATAATTTGACAACATTACAGAGAACTACTTTACACAATTTAATACATGATTTTGTCTTTGATCATTAAAAGGGCAGACAAAGGTAGTGCAATCATTATGGATAAAAATATATATTTGGAAGAAGCTTTTACACAATTATCAGATATACATTTTTATCAGTTGTTAGATGAGGATCCCACTAGTGCATTACAACAAGTGGAACAGTTTTTGGCTCAAGCCAATCATTTGGATGTTATCTTTATTGAGGTGTTCTGATTTTTATTTAAACAATTCCCAGTGGTCCCTCACACTCACAAATCTGCAACTTGTCCTCCAGGCCAACCTATTGTTTCGGGCCGAGGATCGATTTTGGAACCTTTATCTCAATACGCAGATTTTTATTTAAAACCATTAGTGGCTCAAGTACCATCTTACAGTATGTGAGGGATTCACAACATTTTTTGGAACTATTATCTCGGACATCGATACATAGTGATGACCCCATATTTTTGGCAACATTGGATGTGAAAGCGTACACACACACATACCACAGGAACAAGCTGTTGATGTGTTTCATAATTTCTTATCCATGGCTTCAGTTTCAGGGAATAAGTTGACATTTCTGAAACATATGATTGAATTGGTGGTTACCTGTAATTATTTTATATTTGAACAATGTTTTTATTTGCAAGTTTCAGGAGTGGTTATGGGTACCACCATATCTCCATCTATAACATGTCTCTATATATCTCAATTTGAACAAAAATATGTTTACACATACCATGGATATTCATCGCTAGTATTATAGAAACGCCATTTAGATGATGTCAAATTAATATGGAGGAGAACAAGGGAAAACTTATGTATTTTATTACATATTTGAATGGAGTGGATGCCAATATTTCTTTTGATTTTATATTGCTGATGATCACATTAAGTTTTTGGATGTTAAAGTGTCCAGATCTGAATTGAATATGTTTTCAACAACAGTGTGTCGCAAGGAATCTGACTGTAATACTTTATTATATTATACTAGTTATTATCCTCGACATCTTAGGGATAATATTCCAGTGCATCAGTTTTTACGTATTTGGCAGTTATATTCATCGGAACAAGATTTCCGCCATCAAGGTGAAAAGTTGTCTTCCAGATTTATTGAACATGGATACCCCCTGAAAGTTATACAACAGGCAGTGGCGTTCCTAGGGGGGCTGACACCCGGGGCGGATCGCCAATGCGCCCCGCCCCCCAGGTGCAGCGCCCCCCCCCGGAACAGCACGACCCCCCCTGGCGAAAGAACCCCTCCCCCGGGTGCATGCCGCTGGGGGGGGGGGGGTGCCGCGCGCCTGCCGGCTTTTCGTTTTCATGCTCCCTCTGCCCCGGAACAGGAAGTAACCTGTTCCAGGGCAGAGGGAGCATGAAAACGAAGAGCTGACAGGCGCGCGGCACCCCCCCCAGCGACGTGTACCCGGGGCGGACCGCCCCCCTTTGGTACGCCACTGACAACAGGCATTCAAGAGAGCGCAATATATTTATTGCATTTGTATCCCACATTATCCCACCTCTTTGCAGGCTCAATGTGGCTTACAATATATAGTGGATAGTGGAAATGAGAGGAGAGTTGACATTAGTGTTACAGAAGTATATTAGGTTGCATGGTAATGGAAAATATGATAAAGATATAATATGAGGCGCTTTTAACAATGCTTGCTAGATATATGTGGGGATTTCATATGTTTTAGTCATTGTGGTATGTCTTGTCGAAAAGATGGGTCTTCAGCAGTTTTCGGAAGTTGGTCAGTTCATAGGTCGCTTTTAGGTTATGTGGCAATGCATATCAGAATTGCGTGCTCATATAGGAAAAGATTGATGCGTGCATTAGTTTATATTTTAGGCCTTTGCAGTTTGGGAAGTGAAGATTAAGGAATGTGCGAGATGATCTTTTGGCATTCCTGGGTGGTAGGTCAATTAGGTCAGACATGTAAGCTGGGGCTTCGCCGTGGATGATTTTATGTACTAGGGTACATACTTTAAACGTGATGCGTTCTTTGAGTGGAAACCAGTGTAGTTTCTCTCGTAGGGGTTTTGCACTTTCGAATTTTGGTTTTCCGAATATGAGTCTGGCTGCTGTGTTCTCATAGGGAGTGGTTATCTTTCCGTAGGAATACTGTTAAGATAGAAAATGTGGTATGTGTGCTACCATTTTCACAATATACTGCTGCCATTTTGAAATTAATACGTATGTATTGGCAAATTTTGGGGGTGCATTCTGGTTTGCAAAATTATCCCCAAATTGTGTGTCTTAGACAACACAATTTGGGTGAAATGTTGGCAAGCACTCTGTTAGCATTTGATTCCAATCCTGGTCATTTTAAATGTGGCTATTGTATTTATTGCGAATATGCATGGGAAACCCTCACTATACCAATTCTACATAGTCAAGGATTCTTTCATTGTAAACAGCATACTAACTGTAATAGCTCCCAGATGGTTTATGTCATTAATTGGCTCATTCTCGAAAGAGAAGGACGTCCATCTTTTGACATAAATCGGAAGATGGACGTCCTTCTCCCAGGGACGTTCAAATCATTGTAATCGAAATACGATTTAGGACGTCCCCAACAGCACTCCGTCGCAAGGACGGCCAAAGTTCAAGGGGGCATGTCTGAGGCGTAGTGAAGGCGGGACTTGGGCGTGCCTAACACTTGGACGTCCTTGACCCATAATCGAAAAAAACAAGGATGTCCCTGACGAACACTTGGACGTTTTCACCCATACCTGTTTTTCTTACGACCCTGTATGCCAGCCTCAAATGTCATACCCAGCTCCATGACAGCAGTATACAGGTCCCTGGAGCAGTTTTAGTGTGTGCAGTGCACTTCAGACAGGCGGCCCCAGCCCCATCCCCCCCTACCTGTTACGTTTGTGGAGGAAACAGCGAACCCTCCAAAACCCACCACAAACCCACTGTACCCACATCTAGGTGCCCCCCTTCACCCGTAAGGGCTAAGGTAGTGGTGTACAGTTGTGGGTAGTGGGTTTTTGGGGGGGGTTGGGAAACTAAAAGTGGCCATCTCAACGCCGGCTAAATCCAAGGCATTTGGTTGTGGGAGGAGCCAGCATTTGTAGTGCACTGGTCCCCTTGACATGCCAGGGCACCAACTGGGCACCCTAGGGGGCACTTCTAAAAATTAAAAAAATATATACAAATAGCTCCCAGGTGCATAGCTCCATTACCTTGTATGCTGAGCCCCCCAAATCCTCCCCAAATCCACTCCCCACAACTCTACACCATTACCATAGCCCTTATGGGTGAAGGGGGGCACCTACATGTGGGTACAGTGGGTTTTGGGTGGGTTTCGAGGGCTCAACACTTAGCACCACAAGTGGGACAGGTAGGGGGGGGGGGACCTGGGTCTGCCTGCCTGAAGTGCTCTGCACCCATTAAAAACTGCTCCAGGGACTTGCATGCTGCTGTCAGGGAGCTGGGTATGACATATGAGGCTGGCATACAGGCTGGCAAAAAAGGTTTTTATTTTTTTAGTGTGGGAGGGGGTTGGTGACCACTGGGGGAGTATGGGGAAGTCATCCCCCATTCCCTCCAGTGGTCATCTGGTGAGTTGGGGCACCTTTTTTAGGCTTGGTCGTGAAAATAAAAGGACCAAGTAAACCCGGCGAAATACTGATTAACGCCGCTTTTTTTTTTCCATTATCCACGAAAGCTGGACATCTGGTAGCCACGCCCATGCCCGCCCATGTCCTGCCTTCACTACACCGCCAACACGCCCCCTTGAACTTTTGCTGGCTCGGCGACGGGAAAGCGGCGATGGTGTCAAAAAAGCAGCTTTCGATTATACCGATTTCGCCGCTTTTGAGAGATCGCCGGCCATCTCCCGATTTATGTCGGAAGATGCCCGGCGATCACTTTCGAAAATAAGCCGATTGTCTTATTTGGTTAACCATAGAATTTTTTGAAAAGATAGGTTTTTAGTTCTTTTCTGAATTGAAGATAGTCTTTGATTCTTCTTATCGCTTTGGGAATTGAGTTTCACAATTTGGAACCTAAATAGCTAAATCAGGCTGTGTATATGGATTTGTAGGTTAAGTTTCTGCAATTAGGTAGGTGAAGGAGAAGGTAGCTTCTGGTTTCTGGGCTTGTATTTCTTGGAGACAGTTCGATCAGGTCTACATACAGGCTTATTTTCGAAAGAGAAAGACACCTATATTTCGACCCAAATCGGGAGATGGTCGCCCTTCTCTCATGGGCGCCCAAATTGGTATAATCGAAAGCCAATTTTTGGGCACCTCCAACTGCAGTCTGTCGCGGGAACGACCAAAGTTGATGGGGGCGTGGTGAAGGCGGGACTGGGGCATGTTTATCGGCACCCTCGGCCGATAATGGAAAAAAGAAGGGCGGCAGTAGAGAAAATTTGGGCCGCTTTTTTTGGACCCTTTTTTTTTCATGAACAAGTCCCCAAAAAGTGGGTAGTGGGTTTTGGGGGGATTTGGGGGGGCTCAGCACACAAGGTAAGGGAGGTATGCACCTGGGAGCAATTTTTGAAGTCCACTGCAGTGCCCCCTAGGGTGCCCGGTTAGTGTGCTGGCATGTGAGGGGGACCAGTGCACTACGAATCCTGGCCCCTCCCACGACCAAATGCCTTGGAGTTGTTTGTTTTTGAGCTGGGTGGCTTTGGTTCCATTATCGCTGAAAACGATACCGCCCATCTCAAATCCGCCCAAATCCGATTCATTTGCCCGGCACCAACCGTATTATTGAAACAAAAGATGGATGCCCATCTTTTTTGAAAATACGGTCTGTCCCGCCCCTTCGTGGACCCGTCCTCGGAGATAGTCGCCCATGGAGATGGGCGTCCGCGTTCGATTATGCCCCTCATAGTAACATAGTAGATGATGGCAGAGAAAAACCTGTATGGTCCATCCAGTCTGCCCAACAAGATAAACTCAAATGTGCTACTTTATGTGTATACCTGACCTTGATTTGTATCTGCCATTTTCAGGGCACAGATCGTAAAAGTCTGCCCAGCACTAGTCCCGCCTCCCAACCACTAGCCCCGCCTTCCACCACTGGCTCTGCCACCCAATCTCCGCTAAGCTTCTGAGGATCCGTTCCTTCTGAACAGGATTCCTTTATGTTTATCTAACGTATTTTTGAATTCCGTTACCATTTTCATCTCCACGACCTTCCGCGGGGGGGGGGGGGGGGGGGGGCATTCCAAGTATCTACCACTCTCTCTCCGTGAAAAAATACTTCCTGACATTTTTCTTGAGTCTGCCCCCCTTCAATCTCATTCCATGTCCTCTAGTTCTACCGCCTTCCCATCTACGGAAAAGTTTGTTTGTGGATTAATACCTTTCAAATATTTGAACGTCTGTCACCCCTGTTTTTCCTTTCCTCCAGGGTATACATGTTCAGATCAGCAAGTCTCTCCTCATACGTCTTGTAACGCAAATCTCATACCATTTTTGTAGCTTTTCTTTGCACCACTTCAATTCTTTTTACATCCTTAGCAAGATACGGCCTCCAAAACTGAACACAATACTCCATGTAGGGCCTCACCAACGACTTATACAGGGGCATCAACACCTCCTTTCTTCTGCTGGTCACACCTCTCTCTATACAGCCTAGCAACCTTCTAGCTACGGCCACCGCCTTGTCACACTGTTTCATTGCCTTCAGATCCTCAGATACTATCACCCCAAGATCCCTCTCCCCATCTGTACATATCAGACTCTCACTGCCTAACACATACGTCTCCTGTGGATTTCTACTCCCTAAGTGCATCACTTTGCATTTCTTTGCATTGAATTTTAATTGCCAAACCTTAGACCATTCTTCTAACTTCTGCAGATCCTTTTTCATGTTTTCCACTCCCTCCTGGGTTAGAAATCTTAGTATCATCCGCAAAAAGGCAAACTTTACCTTTTAACCCTTCGGCAATATCACTCACAAATATATTGAACAGAATCGGCCCCAGCACCGATCCCTGAGGCACTCCACTACTCACCTTTCCCTCATCTGAGCGAATTCCATTAACCACCACCCTCTGGCGTCTGTCCGTCAACCAGTTCCTAATCCAGTTCACCACGTCGGGTCCTATCTTCAGCCTGTCTAATAAACTTGACAGGCTGAAGATAGGACCCTCCTGTGGGGAACCATGTCAAAAGCTTTGCTGAAATCTAAGTAGATTACGTCTGTAGCACGTCCATGATTCAGTTCTCCGGTCACCCAGTCAAAGAATTCAATGAGATTCGTTTGGCACGATTTCCCTTTCCATGTTGTCTCGGATCTTGCAACTTATTGGCTTCCAGGAAATTCACTATCCTTTCCTTCAGCATCGCTTCCATTACTTTTCCCATAACCGAAGTGAGGCTTACCGACCTGTAGTTTCCAACTTCTTCCCTATCACCACTTTTGTGAAGAGGGACCACATCCGCTGTTCTCCAAGCCCACGGAACCTGTCCCGTCTCCAAGGATTTATTAAACAAATCTTTAAGAGGACCCACCAGAACCTCTCTGAGCTCCCTCAATATCCTGGGGTGGATCCCGTCCAGTCCCATGGCATTGTCCACCTTTAGATTTTCAAGTTGTTCATACACACAGGAATAAGCAGAGCAGCGGTCTAGCATGTAGTCGGAAGACATGCCAAACAGTATTCTGAAGATGAGAGTGTTTGATTTAACAAATAGTCTGGCCTTTATTGGGAGTTAGTATAGTGCCATGAGTATTTAGATTTTCTGAATATCAGTCTTGCTGCTGTGTTTTGAACGGTTTGCAATGATTTTAGGATGTTCTTTTTGCATCCTACATATGTATTGTTGCAATAGTCTAGTTGGCGTAGTATCAATGATTGTATTATCAGATGAAATGATTGTCTGGGAAAGTAATCTCTGATCCTTCTAAATTTCCACAAGGTTTTGAAACTCTTCGATGTGACTGCAGAGTGAGTGTGAGCTTGCTGTGATCTGACCATATCACCTCTTCCCAATTGTAATTTTTTAGTATATGGTTATTGTTGGTTGAGAATCTGTAAGCTAGTATGTCTAGTTGAGGATAATCTTTTGCATGGGATGAAGTGGCTTGTGCTATTTCAAGGTTCCATTGGTTTAGGAAGTTTATTACAGCCCTAGTGTTGGGGTCTTGTTGTTTTTTAAGGTGTAGATTTATTATCGCCTAGTAGGAGAATGTCAGAGAAGTTAGTGCAGATATTTGATACAAAATCCATGAAGTTGCCTTGGGCATTTGCCCAACTGCCTGGAGGTTGGTAGAATAGTATTCAGCATAATTGACCAGTTAGTGTTGTGTTGATGATTTTGCATGTTAAAATTTTGATTGTTCAACTATAGGTTCTATTGTGAAGATGTTTTTTTATATTAGTGCAACCCCACTACTTGTGACCTGGGTTGGCCAGTGTTAGAAACAGGATACTAGACTAGATGGCCCATTGGTCTGACCGAGTATGGCTACTGTTATGTTCTTATGAAGGAAAAAGAGGATAAAAGGGAGAAGACTAGGGCAAGGTCATGGGGTGAGGAGGGGACACTCTAGTCTTCTGGGCATTTCGAATGAGAACTCTGAGGGTCACATGCTCTAAATCCAGCACTGCATGAGGGTATTTTTAAAGTGCAAACTTTACACTGGTAGTTTCTTTTTGAAATGTAGGTACTAAATATACATGGAGGGGCATAATCGAACGAAAACGTCTATCTCCATGGGCGTTTATCTCCGAGAACGGGTCTGTGAAGGGGCGGACCGAACCGTATTTTCGAAAAAAATAGACGTCCATGTTTTATTCGACAATTTGTGAGCTGGGCGTTTTTGCTTTTCAGCGATAATGGAAAATGAAAGCGTCCGGCTCAAAAACGAATAAATCCAAGGCATTTGTTCGTGGGAGGGGCCAGGATTCGTAGTGCACTGGTCCCCCTCACATGCCAGGACACCAACCGGGCACCCTAGGGGGCACTTTTACAAAAACAAAAAAAGAAGGTAAAAGAGCTCCAAGGTGCATAGCACCCTTCCCTTGTGTGTTGAGCCCCCCAAATCCCCCTCAAAACCCACTGCCCACAAGTCTACACCATTACTATAGCCCTAAGGGGTGAAGGGGGGCACCTACATGTGGGTACAGTGGGTTTGGGGGGGTTGGACGATTAAGCATTAAGCAGCACAGTTGTAACAGGTAGGGGGGGGATGGGCCTGGGTCCACCTGCCTGAAGTCCACTGCACCCCCTAACAACTGCTCCAGGGACCTGCATACTGCTGCCAGGGAGGTGGGTATGACATTTGAGGGTGAAAATAAAAAGTTGTGAAACATCATTTTTTGTGGTGGGAGGGGGTTAGTGACCACTGGGGGAGTCAGGGGAGGTCATCCCTGATTCCCTCTGGTGGTAATCTGGTCATTTAGGGCACTTTTTGGGGCCTTATTCGTGAAAAAACAGGGTCCAGGAAAAGTGCCCTAAATTCTAGCTACAAATGCATACTTTTTTCCCATTATTGGCGAAAGGCGCCCATCTCTGTTCAGGTGATAACCATGCCCCAGTTCCGCCTTCACCACGCCTCTGACACGCCCCCGTCAACTTTGTACACTTCCGCGATGGAGTGCAGTTGAAAACGTCTAAGTTCGGCTTTCGATTATACCGTGTTATTCATTTTTGTGCGATAAACGTCCATCTCCCGATTTAGGTCGGAACTTGGGCGTTTTTCTCGTTCGATTATAAGCAGGTCAGTATCCTAGCTATTCATGCTACAGAAAATTCTCCCTCTGTAAATAAAGATAAACATCTCTAGTCTATTTCAATTGAAATTAAGCTTTAATATTATTACAACTCTGGAGTCCTTTGAATTTTCTGATTAGTCACATTATGAAAATGTTGATTGTACATATTTTGATACTATTTCAGTGTCTCAGGAAAACTGGAACACTCTGAACGTTTGGCTGGACACAAAGCAGCACCCCAGTCTCTTAAACAAGCTACGCGGAGCCATGAAGGCACCCAAGAGACAAAAAGCCACATATCCTCTCAGCAACAGGGCGATAATACCAAGAGAATGCTGCAAGTGGACAACAGAATTCAGAGGTCACGACGGTCTCCGTCTGCATCCCCAGATCGAGGCAACACCCCCACCTCACCTTACTCTGTCCCACAAATTGCACCTCTTCCCAGCAGTACTCTCTGCCCTATATGCAACACGACAGACCTCACCTCCTCTCCTCACCAGCCAAACTTTAACACCTGCACCCTGTGTCACAACGAAGTGTGCAAGCAATGTGGATTCAATCCCAATCCTCATCTTACCGAGGTAAATACTATTGCTGTGCATGTTTCTTTATCACTAACTTTTACTTTGGAAAAGCTCAGGAGAAGTTGTTAATTATATGTTTTAAATTGCTTGCTTTCTGTTTATTTCTAATGTTTTAATTAATGCCATACAATGGTTTTGGAGAATGTACTAGCAAGAGTAAATAAATATGTGAAAAAAAGAACTCATAAAAGAAATAAAATGTCATCATGTTAGCAGGAGGTATTACAAAGGATTAAGGGCTAAATTTACCATAGTTCCTATTTTATGAAATAGGATCAATTTTATTACTAACATGTTAATGGCATTAGCACACACACTAATGTATAGCCCTAAAGACCTCATTCAATCATTTTTTTTTCATAGATAAAGAATGGTACAAAATACTTTTTGATGAAGTCTTGATTAAGACTTTAAGTGGACTTTTTTTTACAAAGCTACATATTTTTAAAATATCTATCTACAGTACATACATAAAATGTACTTAAGGGAAGAGAGAGAGAGAGAGAGAGAGAGAGAGAGAGAGAGAGAGAATGCCTTGGGGAAGAGCTAACAGTAAGAGAAAGAAAGAATGAGAAGAAAAGAGAACTTTCTGGGGAAAGGAAAGGGTTGAAATGCTTTGAATTGAGAGCGTGTGTGTGTGGGGGGGAGGTTGGAAGGAGAGGCAGCAAGATAATGCCTTGATGGAGGAGAGAAATTATAGAAAGAGAGGGCATCTTGAGGAGCTGAAGAGAAAAGAGAGAGAGCATGTCTTGTGATTAAAGAGAAGGGGACAAGAGGAGACTGGGAGATTGCCTGTGGGTGAAGGTGTCACATACTTACCCCCAATGATGTTGCCTCACATAAGATGGGAGCTGTGATCTCTTCCTGTCTAATATTCCGCCAAAATCGCTATGCTCATATCAACCCACTCCTGAAGTCACTTCACTGGCTCCCTATCTGCTTCCGTATGCGCGCCCAAAACATTCGTCTACACTACCGCAGGCCATTTTTTCAGCGCACATTTGTAAAAGGGCCCCTTAGGTAACTGAATTCAAAAATGCTTGGGATAAACATAAAGGAATCCTGTTTGGAAGGAATGGATCCTCAGAAGCTTAGCCGAGATTGGGTCGCAGAGCTGGTGTTGAGAGGCGGGGCTAGTGGTTGGGAGGCGGGGCTAGTGCTGGGCAGACTTCTACGGTCTGTGCCCTGAAAATGGCAGAAACAAATCAAGGTCAGATACACAAAAAGTAGGACATATGAGTTTATCTTGTTGGGCAGACTGGATGGACCGTGCAGGTCTTTTTCTGCCGTCATCTACTATGTTACTATGTATACAATTCAGGCTCCTCTTATTGACCTATAAGTGCATTCACTCTGCAGTCCCTCACTACCGCTCCACCCTCATCTCTCCCTACACTCCTTCGCAGAAACTCTGGAATTCATTGCCAGTGAATGTGGCAAAAGCAGTTAGCTTAGCGGGGTTTAAAAAAGGTTTGACCACCTTCCTAAAAGAAAAGTCCATAAGCCATTATTAAGATGGACGGTGAAAATCCATTGCTTATTTCTAGGATAAGGAGCTTAAAATGTATTGTATTGTTTTGGGATCTTGCCAGGTACTTGTGACCTGGATTGGCCACTGTTGGAAACAGGATGCTGGACTTGATGGACCTTCGGTCTGTCCCAGTATGGCAACACTTATGTACTTATTATGTAGTTATCATCCACCTTGATCAACATTATAACCAAGGTAAAGCCCTCCATAGCAGATTTCCCACTTGGGATAGTAATAACTTTGAGGCCGATATTCAGCCGGTAGGAGGCAGCCCGCATAAGTTCCATGGTCTGTGCTGACCTCGAGTATTCAATGCTGGGCCTTTTCTGGTGACCAGCATTGAATATCCATTTTCTTTTTTTGGCCGGCACTAACTTAACCGCCTAAGCAAATATTCAGCACTGGTCGGTTAAGTTAATAGCAATCAAAGATAGGACTTCTATTTATGGCGTCTGATTCAGGGACGTAGCCACGGATGGGCCTGGGCCCACCCAGTTTGGGGTTAGGCCCACCCAGCAGTGGTGTCCCTAAAGTGCTTCCGCTGGTCGCAGGTTTGCAGCGATTCCCACACATTGCCTGCTGCTCAATGATCTCCTTGCAGCTGCTAAGTGCTAACCCAGAAGCCTGTCCTCTGCCGCAACTTCCGATTTCTGCCGTCAAGATGAGGCAGAGGAGAATCTTCCGAGTTAGTGCTTAGTGGCTGCAAGGAGATCGTTGATTGTCAGGCAGTGTGTAGAAATCACTGCCACTGCCAGCAACCCACAGAAGCATGAAGAGAGTTGTGAGTGGGATAGGAAAGAGGAAGGAAGGGGGCGAAGATGCTGCACGGGGGTGAGGGAACTGATGGGGGGAAGATACTGCATGGGGTGTGGGAAGATGGGGACAAATGCTGCATGGGGAGGAAAGATGGGGGAAAGATGCTGCACGGGGGAGGGAAGACAGGGGACATATGCTGCACAGGGGGAGTGAAGACGGGGGACAGATGCTGCATGGGGGAGGGAAGACGGGGTCAAATGATGCATGGAGGAGGGAAGACGGGACAGATGCTGCAGAGGGAGGGAACATGGGGGGAAAATGCTGCACGGGGGAGGGAAGATGGGGAAAGATGCTGCATGGGGGAGGGAACATGGGGGAAAGATGCTGCGGGGGGGGGGGGGGAAAGATGCTGCACGGGGGGACGACGAAGGGAGATATGCAGCAAAGGGGTGGAGGGTGAGAGAGAAATCTTGCATATGAAGTGGAGGGGAGGGAGACATGCTACATAGAGAGGGAGAAATGTTGAACATAGGGGTGGAGAGGAGGGAGAAATGTTGGACATAGGGGTGGTGGGAAGGGAGAAATGTCAGACATAGGGTGGAGGGGAGGGAGACATGTTGGACATGATGGTAGAGGAGAGGAGGGGAGAGATGCTGCATGGGAAGGGGAGAGAGATGTTGGATCCAGAGCACAAGGAAGGGGGGAGAAAAAGATGGTGGACAGTGGGAATGAGAGGGGAAGATGTTGGATAAGGGGTGGATAAGAAGGAGAGAGAGGTACACAGGAGGTGGTGAGGGGAGAAAGGGAAAATGCTAGACCATGGGGGAGAGGGTAGGAGGGAAGAGAGAAGGGACAGGAAATTGGCAGGCTACGAGGGTGGGGTGGGGAGGGGAAGAAGAGGAATCAGATGCTTGTTAGAAGGGTGGAGGGAGGAAGATGATGGGAATGGTGGAATCCTGTGGGAGAGGCCAGGAGGGGGAGGAGGAGGGGTGACAAGGAAATGAATGAGAGGATAGTGATTACAGAGGGTAGAAATATGGTAATGGGGAGTAGATTAAAGATGAAAGAGAATGTAGGGCTGGGGAAGGAGTGAGATGGGTAATGGGAGAGCTAGTGGGTGAAAGAAGAAGATGGAAATTTGATAGGTAGTTAAAAAGTAAAAAGGAGGAGAAGAAGGGCGAGAGAGAGGCAGAAAAGAAAGAGCTAAAAAACAATGATCACTATGTCAGAGGCAGGCGCAGTGAGGGAACAGACAGGAGAGAGGAGAAAAGACAAATGGACTGCAGCCGCTTGAAGATGAATTAGCAGAAAAGAGAAATTGGAACCAGCAAGATGGAAAAATAAAATGTCCAGACAACAAAGGTAGAAACAAAGCATTTTATTTTGAATGTTTTAAATGGAACGTGTTAGCTTTTGGAAATGTGCATAGCAAATGTCTTTGTACTGTGTTCAGTAGAAAAGGAAATGCATTTCTGTTTTATGTCTCCAGTGTTGCAGTAATGCTAAGTTTAACTTCTTAGGGTTCCATTCAATTTTTTTCTAAATATTTTATTTCTAATTTGTAATCTCTTCTTCTGTATTTGGTGAGGGTCTGTTGGTATGATAATAATGGCAGGTGGGAAATCTGAGGGGAGACAGAGATGAGAGGGAATCGGGGAGGAGGGCCCTCCTTTATTTTCTGACTTGGGCCCAAGCAGGTCTAACACCAGTCCTGACCCTTGCTGTATAGCTGGTGAGGATCCCCAAGCATCCCTAGCTAAAGACCTCCAGAGACAACCAGAACGCCCTTCTACCAAGCTTTGCAGTTGGCAACAGCATCCTTGAACCATCGACAACTAATCATGTGTGGGGTGCCGGCATCAGTGGCATAGGGTCATTGCTGCTGCCTGCCAAGTTTGGTAAAAGAGAGTTCTGGCCACCTTCAGAGAAAGTCTTCAGCTGACAGAGCTTGGGGATCCTCATTAACTAAAGTATTTATATTTTGAGGTGGGGGTAGGGCGGGGCAAAGAAACTTTTATGCCCACCCATAAAAGCCAGTCTGTCTGGCTATGCCACTGGTCTGATTTGGCTGCTAAAGTTAGCTGATCAGCGCTGAATATTGCTGGCTATCACTTGATATAGCCGGTTAATGTTTCAGTACTGACCTCAAATATTCAGCAAAGATAATTGATTATCTCGCACTGAATATTTGCGTTTTGGTGCCAAAATGCTATTTAACCAGTCAGTGGCTGTTTCTGGCCAGTTAAATAACTCTGAATATCGGGGGTGGGGGGTGGGGGGGGGTGGGGGGGGGGAGGGGTTGTGTTGAGAGGTGCTTCTAAATAATGGAAGTGAAGAAGAAGCATACTGAAAGTGTAATTGATATTTTCTGAGAACGAGCATGATATCATAGCCTTAAAGTGGGATCCGATGGATGATATGGGAACTCTCTTCTGCTTATTTATGACCAGTTTTTTTTTTATAGTACTACACATGTTATTGTTTATTGTAGACCTGATATATTGCCTAATCCAATGGATAGGTCAAAGTGATGTACAAATTAAAAAAAAACAACCAATCTAGCTGATAGTCAAAGTGATTTAAGCAAGCAAAAAGGCCCCTGCCCACTTAAATCGCCTGTCACCATCCACACTCCAATATTCAGCGACACTAAAGCGGGCAGTGGCACTAAATATTGTCTCTGACTGCCGCCAAAAAAAGTGGGCAGGTGAGAGGCAGTGGCAGAGCAGGGGGTGGTGTTATGGAGGAGCCTGAGGTTATAAGGGTGCCGGCAACACAAAAGCTGTCCTAAATTAGGCTGCTTAGCTGTGCAGGTGCTGGCACTGAATATTGTCTGGCATTTTCATAACCGTTTCTACCTTCAAAAAAAATCCCCTGATCCCCAGCCCATGCTAAGAAGAAGACCTACACTCCTGAGCCTACCTTTGCTCCCAGTGGAAGTGTTGGGGTTGCCAATACCAAATGGCCTAAAAGTTCCAACCAGCTCCCCAGCAGAATATAACCTTGGTCCCAGTAATTTTTCTGGATGACCTTCCAGAGACCTTCAAGAAGACTGAAGTGTTCCAAACAAGGTGGCCCCTTATAACCTCAGACTGGTGGGTTCTCCAAATTGTCCAAGTAGGTTACCATCAAATGTATAATTGGAATGGATTCCTCCAAATTCCCCACTTAGAGCATCGACGTTAAGCTCTCAGCATCAGGAATTGCTTACCAAGGAAGTGCAGTCAAACACTTTCCACCAGGGGAAAGAGGAAGGGATTTTACTGCAAGTATTTCCTGATCACCAAGAAATGGAGGGATATCATCCCATTCTGGACCTAAGTGCCCTGAACAAGTACATAGCCAAACAAAAGATCAGGATGGATTCCTTGGGCACTTTAATACTCATGATTAAAAAGGAGATTTGGCTATGCCCTCTGGTCTTAAATGATGCTTATACCCACATATAGATACAGTACATCCAAGTCATAGGAAGTATCTGAACTTCACAGTAGGAAAACATGACTTCCAGTATCACATGCCACCACTTGGCCCCAAGAATATTGACAAAGGGCTTGATAATCAGCCAGTGGTGGGCAGAACGTTTGCTGTCCACTGCTGACGTTAAACACAGATATTCAATGCTGGGCCATATCTGGTGACAGGCATTGAATATCTATTTTGGCTGCTAACCAACTATGCCAATATTCAGCGCTAACCAGTTAACTTTTTAGCAGTCAAAGATAGTCCTGCCGTCTATTTTGACCGCTCAACATAGCTGGTTTGGCGCTGAATATCCCCTAACTGGGATATTCAGCAGGAGATAGCCAGTTATCTCCTGCTGAATATCCATAGTTAAGGCGCTTAAACCCTTTAGCCCTAACCTCTTTAGCCTTTCCTCATTCGAGAGGAGTTCCATCCCCTTATAATTTTGGCTGCTCTTCTTTGAACCTTTTCTAATTCCATTATATCTTTTTTGAGATATGACAACCAGAACGGAACACAGTACTCAAGGTGTGGTCGCACCATAGAGTGGTACAGAGGCATTATAGTATTTTCAGTCTTATTAACCATCCCTTTCCTAATAATTACTAGCATTCTATTTGCTTTTTTTGGCTGCCACCACACACTGAGTAGAAGATTTCAGCATATTTATAACCACACCTAGATCTTTTTCTTGAGTGCTGACCCCCAAGGTGGACCCTAGCATCAGGTAACTATGATTCGGATTATTTTTTCCAATGTGCATCACCTTGCATTTGTCCACATTAAATTTCATCTGCTACTACTACTACTACTTATCATTTCTATAGTGCTACTAGACGTACGCAGCGCTGTATACTTGACCATGAAGAGACAGTCCCTGCTTGACAGAGCTTACAATCTAATTAGGACAAACAGGACAAATAAGAGATAAGGGAATATTAAAGTGAGGATGATAAAATAAGGGTTCTGAACAAGTGAATAAGGGTTAGGAGTTAAAAGCAGCATCAAAAAGGTGGGCTCTTAGCTTAGATTTGAAGACAGCCAGAGATGGAGCTTGACATACCAGCTCAGGAAGTCTATTCCAGGCATATGGTGCAGCAAGATAAAAGGAACTGAGTCTGGAGTTAGCGGTGGAGGAGAAGGGTGCAGATAAGAGAGATTTACCCAGTGAACTGAGTTCCCGGGGAGGAGTATAGGGAGAGATGAGAGTGGAGAGGTACTGAGGAGCTGCAGAGTGAATGCACTTATAAGTCAATAAGAGGAGTTTGAACTGTATTCAGAAATGGATAGGGAGCCAGTGAAGTGACTTGAGGAGAGGGCTAATATGAGCATAGCGACATTGGCGGAACATTAGTCGTGTAGCAGAATTTTGAACAGATTGAAGAGATGTCTAAGTGGGAGACTTGTGAGAAGCAAGATGCAATAGTCTAAGGGAGAGGTGATAAGAGTGTGGATGAGGGTTCTGGTAGTGTGCTCAGAGAGGAAAGGGCAAATTTTGGTGATATTATAGAGAAAGAAACGACAGGTTTTAGCAGTCTGCTGAATATGTGCAGAGAAGGAGAGAGGGGAGTCAAAGATGACCCCAAGGTTACGAGCTGATGAGAGTGTTATCCACAGAAATAGAGAATGGGGAAGAGGAGAGGTTGGTTTAGGTGGAAATATAAGAAGCTCAGTCTTGGTTATGTTTAGTTTCAGATGGCGGTGAGACATCCAGGCCTCAATGTCAGACAGGCAGGCTGATACTTCGATCTGGATTCCTGCTGAGATTTCTGGTGTGGAGAGGTAGATCTGGGAATTGTCAGCGTAAAGATGATACTGAAAACCATGGGATGAGATCAGAGTACCAAGGGAAGAAGTATAGATGGAGAAAAGAAGAGGTCCCAGGACAGATCCATGAGGTACACCAACTGACAGTGGGATAGAAGTAGAGGAGGATCCACCAGAGTATACACTAAAAGTATGTTGGGAGAGATAAGAAGAAAACCAGGAAAGAACAGAGCCCTGAAATCCAAGTGAGGACAGCGTACCAAGGAGTAGGCTGTGATCAACAGTGTCAAAAGCAGCAGATAGATCGAGAAGGATGAGTATAGAATAGAGCCCTCTGGATCTGGCCAGGAACAGGTCATTGGAGACTTTAGCAAGTGCTGTTTCGGTTGAATGAAGGGGGCGAAAGCCAGATTGAAGTGGATCAAGAATAGCTTGAGATGAAAGAAAGTCAAGGCAACAGTGGTGAACAGCATGTTCAAGTATCTTGGATAGGAAAGGGAGATGGGGCGATAGTTGGAAGGACAGGTAGGGTCCAATGAAGGTTTTTTAAAGAGTGGTGTGACTACAGCATGTTTGATGGCATCAGGAACAGTCGCAGTGGAAAGTGAAAGATTGAGGATATGACAGATAAAAGGGATGACAGTAGGAGAGATACTGTTAAGTAGATGGGTGGGAATAGGATCAGAGGAACAGGTAGTTAGTTTCGAGAAGGAAAGAAGATGTGTAGTTTCCTCTTTAGTGATTTCAGAAAAGGAAGAAAAGGAGGCAGAGGTTGGAGGGTTGAGAGAATGGACTAAGGGAAGGAGATGTGGAGGTGACCTGGTTGAGAATTCAAGTTTAATCTGGTGAACCGTATCATGAAAGTACTCAGCCAGAGTCTGGGGAGAAAGTGAAGGGGGAGTTGGAGGTGAAGGCACTTTGAGGAAAGAGTTCAGTGTGGTAAAGAGACGTCGAGGGATTGAGCAAAGAGAATTTGTCAACTGGATATAATAGTCCTGTTTGGCAAGTAAAAGAGCAGACTGGAAGGAGGTCAGCAAGAATTTGAAATGTATGATGTCAGCATGGGCACGGCATTTCAGCCAAAGGCGTTCGGCAGAGTGGGCACAGGAACGTAGGTAGCGGATTCTAGAGGTCAGCCAAGGCTGGGGTTTGGTATGTTTTACAGAACAGGGAATGGGAGGAGCGAGAGTATCCAGAGCAGAGGAGAGAATAGTATTACAGGAAGAGACAGCCTTATTGACAGACTTGGATAACATGGAGGGGCATGCTGTAAAGCGGCGTCCCGACCGTATTATTGAAACAAGATAGCCGGCTATCTTTCGTTTTGATAATATGGTTGGAGCCGGCCAAATCTCAGCATTTGCGCCGGCTTTAGTGATGGCCGGCATCGGTTTCCGGCGATAATGGAAACTAATGCCGGCGATCTCAAACCCAGCCAAATCCAAGCCCTTTGGTCATGGGAGGAGCCAGCATTTGTAGTGCACTGGCCCCCCTGACATGCCAGGACACCAACCGGGCACCCTAGGGGGCACTGCAGTGGACTTCAAAAATTGCTCCCAGGTGCATAGCTCCCTTACCTTGGGTGCTGAGCCCCCCCAAATCCCCCCCAAAACCCACTCTCCAGAACTCTACACCACTACCATAGCCCTAAGGGATGAAGGGGGGCACCTACATGTGGGTACAGTGGGTTTTGGGTGGGGTTTGGAGGGCTCCCATTTACCACCACAAGTGTAACAGGTGGGGGGATGGGCCTGGGTCCACCTGCCTGAAGTGCACTGCACCCACAAAAAACTGCTCCAGAGACCTGCATACTGCTGTCAGGGAGCTGGGTTTGACATTTCAGGCTGGCATAGAGGCTGGCAAAAAAATAAATTTTTTTTTTGGGTAGGAGGGGGTTGGTGACCACTTGGGGAGTAAGGGGAGGTGATCCCCGATTCCCTCCGGTGGTCGTCTGGTCAGTTGGGGTACCTTTTTGAAGCTTGGTCTTGAAAAAAAAGGGACCAAGTGAAGCCGGCGAAATGCTCGTCAGAGCCGGCTTTGTTTTTTCCATTATCAGGTGAAGCCAGCCATCTCGTAACCACGCCCCGTCCCGCCTTCCGTACCCTGCCGAAATGCCCCCTTGAGGTTTGGCCGGTTCCGCGATGGAATACAGTTGGCGCCGGACAAAATCGGCTTTCGATTATACCGATTTGGCCGGGTTCAGGAGATGGCCAGCTATCTCCCGATTTGTGTCGGAAGATGGCCGGCAATCTCCTTCAAAAATAAGCAGGATAGTGGTAGAGAAGAGATTTGAAACACCGGGGGACAGAGTAGAAGGGTCAGTAGCCTGAAGATTCCTAAATGTGTTGGTTCAGATTGGACGGGACTGGGGAGGAGGGTGTTTAAGTGTGAAAGTTATCAGATGATGGTCAGAGAGGGGAAGAGTTGAGGCACAGAAACTGGAGAGTGAGCAGTTTGAGAAGAGGATAAGATCTAGACAGTGGCCATTCTGGAAAGTAGGGGCAGTGGAGCACAGTTGAAGATTGAAAGAGGATGTTAAAGCAAGAAACTGAGAAGCATAAGAGTCAGAGGGATCATTAGCATGAATGTTAAAATCCCCAAGAATGAGGGAAGGAGATGAAGGTTCAAGAAAGAAGGAAAGCCAGGCATCAGAGTCAGTGAGAAAGGAAGAAAGGGACTTATCAGGGGGTTGATAAATGACTGCTACTCGGAGAGGCAGAGGCGTGAATAGATGGATGGAGTGGACTTCGAAGGAAGAAAAGCAGTGAGACTGAGGTGGAAGAAGAGGTTGAAATCTACAAGAAGGTTGCCCAGTCTTCCAGTTTCCTAAGGTCTTCCTGCAATATTTCACAGTCCGCATGTGTTTTAAAAACCTTGAATAGTTTTGTGTCATCTGCATATTTAATCACCTCACACATCGTTCTGATTTCCGTATCATTTATAAATATGTTAAGTAGCACTGGGCCCACCACCAATTCTCGTGGCACTCTCTGTTCACCCTCCTCCATTGAGAGAAATGACCATTTAAACCTAACCTCTGTTTTCTATCCAATAACCAATTCCTAATCCACACCAGAACCTTGCCTCCTATCCCATGACTCTTTAATTTTCTCAGGAGTCTCTCATGAGGAACTTTATGAAAAGCTTTCTGAAAATCCAGATACACTGCATCAACCGGCTCACCATGGTTTAATGAGATAAAGCCAACATGGATTTAGTGAAGGGAAATCTTGTCTTACCAATCTATTACATTTCTTGAAAGGGGTGAACAAGCATGTGGAGCTGGTTGATATTTTGTATCTGGATTTTCAAAAGGTGTTTGACAAAGTACCTCATGAAAGACTCCAGAAGAAATTGGAGAGTCATGGGATAGGAGGTAGTGTCCTATTGTGGATTAAAAACTGGCTAAAAGGTAGAAAACAGAGAGTAGGGTTAAATGGTCAGTATTCTCAATGGAGGAGGGTAGATAGTGGGGTTCCCCAGGGGTCTGTGCTGGGACCGCTGCTTTTTAACATATTTATAAATGATCTAGAGATGGGAGTAACTAGTGAGGTAATTAAATTTGCTGACGACACAAAGTTATTCAAAGTTGTCAAATCGTGAGAGGATTGTGAAAAATTACAAGAGGACCTTACGAGACTGGGAGACTGGCGTCTAAATGGCAGATGACGTTTAATGTGAGCAAGTGCAAAGTGATGCATATGGGAAAGAGGAACCCAATCTATAGCTATGTAATGCAAGGTTCCACGTTAGGAGTCACCAACCAAGAAAGGGATCTCGGTGTCATCGTTGATGATATGTTGAAACCCTCTTCTCAGTGTGCTGCAGCGGCTAAGAAAGCAAATAGAATGTTAGGTATTATTAGGAAAGGAATGGAAAACAAAAGTGAGGATGTTATAAAGCTTTTGTATCGCTCCATGGTGTGACCGCACCTTGAATATTGTGTTCAATTCTGGTCACCACATCTCAAAAAAGATATAGTGGAATTAGAAAAGGTACAGAGAAAGGCGACAAAAATGATAAAGGGGATGGGATGACTTCCCTATGAGGAAAGGCTGAAGCGTCTAGGGCTCTTCAGCTTGGAGAAAAGATGGCTGAGGGGAGATATGATAGAGGTCTATAAAATAATGGGTGGAGTGGAACAGGTAGACGTGAATCGTTTGTTTACTCTTTCCAAAAATACTAGGACTAAGGGACATGCGATGAAGCTACAAAGTAGTACATTTTATATGAATTGGAGAAAATGTTTCTTCACTCAAACGTGTGGTTAAACTCTGGAATTCTTTGCCAGAGAATATGGTAAAGGTGGTTAGCTTAGCAGGGTTTTGTCTTGACATCTTCCTAAAGGAAAAGTCCATAGGCCATTATTAAATCGACTTGGGGTGAATCCATTGCTTATTTCTGGGATAAAGCAGCATAAAACGTATTAAACTTTTTCAGGATCTTGCAAGGTATTTGTGACCTGGATTGGCCACTGTTGGAAACAGGATGCTGGGCTTGATGGAGTTTTGGTCTGTCCCAGTGTGGCAGAGCTCCAGTCCACTGGGAGATAACAAAATGAAAATCTTCTGCATGCCTTTGATGTAGAATATCAAGACACTACCATCTTCGTCTCAACATGGACCATGTTTCACAAAGGGCTTCATCAGGAGACCAAACTCTATAAATATAAAAGGATAAAACAAAACTAAAAGAAAAACGTAACAAATGCTATCTGCCAAAACAGGAGTGGGGTCCCAAGCTTCTGTGCTAATGGCATCTCACCACTCTCAAGGAGCCAACAAATGTGCAATGTCGGGAATATACCGCTTAAATATACAACCATTCTGCCTAAAGGCGGAAGTAAGAATCACACTGCCAGCATCAAAATCCAGTCTACCTCTTTATTGAGCCAATTGCCTCTTTAACATATAGTGTAACCCTCCCTCCAATTTGATCCTCTCTATTATTGTGATATAATTTGTACACTGTTAATACAGTGTCCTATTGATTGTCCTCTTTCCACCAAGTCTAGGTCATCCCAGGTCCCTCCTCCACCCTCCCTCCTTCTCTTGCCTTATTCCTTTCTCTTTTACCACATAAAAAAAAAGGATTCTGTGCAGCCATTTTGCAGTTCAAGTCTGGCACCATTCTTGCAAGTATTTCTACTTCAGAGTTTTTCCCTCCATTCTTCTGTGGACCCGTTCGGTATTGTTGAAGAGGGAAGGCCAGTTGAGCCTTTCTCTCCTGATTTTATATTGCATAAGGCTTATCTCTTGAGGCAACCAGGCTGGGGTCCAGTACAAACCATTCTGGGGGCCCATGTGCTTCACTACCTGAGTCCTGCAGCACAGACTTCTGGGGATCCTTTCCCAAAGTGAAGGCATTGTACGTCCCTTTCTGACATGGAGTCTCTGGCCCCACTGTCCCCTCTGTTATTGGAGAGTGGTGTCTCTGGGGCTGCTGTTTTCATGCAGGAACAGCTGCATTTGGAAGAGGGAGAACTCTGACTGGAGGAGGTGGATGACCCCACAGCAGCCTGCGTTTTTCATAAGGAGGAGCTTGCTTCCTTTACTACCAAGGCCAAGATGGCATTGAGGGCAGATGCATGAAAAGCTCGGCTCCTGTTCCATAACTCTGCTCCAGCACTTCTGACTCCCTAGCCACCAAAAAGTCTGTTGCTTCTGTTCAAAGAAAAAAATGAGTAAGGGCTTCTTTTAAAAAGCACGCTAGTGATTTCTGAGTGATAAATGAAACCCATTCAATTCCTGTGGGCTTCCTCTAATTTGCCACGCGGGAATCGCTAGAGCAGCTTTGTAAAAGAAGCCCTAGTTATACAGCATTGTGCAGGAAATTTAAAAATAAATGTAAGGGAAAGGGAAATAGGACTTGATATATTGCCTTTCTGAGGTTTTTGCAACTACATTCAAAGTAGTTTACATATATTTAGGTACTTATTTTGTACTGGGGCAATGGAGGGATTTTCCCCAAGTCCATTTAATAACGGTCTATGGACTTTTCCTTTAGGAAGCCGTCCAAACCTTTTTTAAACTCCTTTTCTTTTTCGTATGGATTTGGAAAAATTCATACGTAAGTTGAATTTAAAGTTATTTTTTTCCTCTGAAGAATCTTCTAGTGGCATGGATAGATCTTTGGTGAGTGAACCTTCTAAATGGTGTCCTACGGGCAATTTAGAAGCGGTGTTGGCGACCTTTAGAATGTGCATTTTAAAGGACTTGGAGGAGGTAGAATTGCACTTACCTAGATGCAAGCTGAATTTGGACAAAGAAGAACGGTGCAGCCTTGCAGACTTTAAAAATAGATCCTAGGATAATTATTCGGAGAGCTGACAAAGGAGGGGCGGTGGTGATACAAAATACTACTGCCTACATGGAAGAAATAATACGTCAATTATCGGATGGAGACACATATGTAGAAGTTGATGGAGACCCTTCTGAAGAAGTACAGGACTTGATTGAGAAGGTGACTAGTGGAGGTAAAAATGCGGGTTTTCTTACTCAGAAAGAATATACTTTTTTGAATTTTCGTTTCTTTAAAGTTCCTATTTTTTATACTTTGCCTAAGATTCATAAAAACTTGGAACATCCTCCTGGCCGGCCTATTGTATCGGCCAAGGGATCTTTACTGGAACGTGCTGCACAATACATTGATAAGATCTTGCAACCACATATGTTAACAATACGCTCATATGTATGGGATAGTTCCCATTTTTTGATGTTGTTAGAATCTTTACAAATACAAGAAGAATCAGAGGTTCTGCTAGTTACCCTTGACGTATGTGCTTTATACACGTCAATACCTCAAGAAGAAGTCATCATAGTCTTGGAACAGATTTTAGAATCTAGACCACGTCCCCAGTTAATTCCTACTGAATTAATCATTGAATTAATTCACATTACTTTGTCTCGAAATTATTTCACATGGAACCATAGATTTTATTTTCAGAAAAAAGGGGTTTCCATGGGAGCAGCTTGCTCTCCCACCATCGCTAAACTTTTTATGGAATATTTTGAGAACCGATGGATTTATACATCCGATTTATTTGTCCATGCCATATGTTGGTTTCGATATATCGATGATATCTTCATGGCTTGGAGAGGGACATTGGAACAGTTGAATTTATTTGTAGAAGAATTAAATACATGTCATAATACGATCAGCTTTGTAGCTAAACATAGTGTTTCAGCTATTGCCTTTTTGGATGTGAAAGTAAGTTTAGAACAACATCACTTAGACACGTCCATGTACATTAAACCCATGGATAGGAATACGACTTTACAATACAATAGTATGCATCCGCATCATTGCAGGACTAACATTCCTTTTGCGCAATTTCTCAGATATAGAAGGATTTGTTCTTCCAGAGATGGTTATGTACAGCAAGCCACCCAATTGGAAGCTAGGTTAATAGATAGAGGCTATCCTAAAAAATTGGTGGCTAAAGCTAAGAAAAGAGCTGGAAATAATCATAGAGATTGGCTATTGTATCCTCCACAGAGAATCCAGGAGGCAGAAGAAATATTGACATTCGTTACGCGTTTTAATGCTCATTCAAGCAAGATGATTAAAATTGTTAAACGCCATCAATCTTTGTTACAAGTCCATCCTTGCTTTCGAGATTTACGTGTGATTTTTGCTTTCCAACGAAGCAGTAATCTCAATGATGTGTTATGCCCTTGGATGTCTGGAATCGAGACACCGTTGGGAGAAGAGAAGAAGGTGGTCACAGTTCTTGTGGCCATTGTTCTGTATGTAACATCATGATGGAGTCTAGTGTATTTATGGATCCTTGTTCAAAGAAAGTGTATACGCTACATGCTAAAACGAACTGTGCCTCAGCGCATGTGATATATGCCATAATATGCCCATGTGGTTTGTGCTACGTGGGACAGACATCCCGGAATTTAAAAACACGGTTAATAGAACATAGACATTGTATCCAGACTGGTAAAACTTATGAACCTATGGTATCGCATTGCCTGAAATATCAACATCAATTTTCAGATTTGAAATGTATCGTATTGGAGCAAATAAGAATAACTGAAAGGAAGGGAGACATCAGACGGATTTTAAGACAAAGGGAACAACGCTGGATATTTGATCTAGGGACTGTCATTCCCAAAGGCTTAAATGTTGCAATTGAGTGGAAAGCGTTTCTTTGATCACTGCTCCGTTTGATTGGATAAGTGCGAGATGACGTCAGACGCTGAGTATATAAATATTCAACGGGTATAGAGAAGCTGTCCGCCATTTTCTGTTCCAGTGAGATTGGAGACGGAGATATTTTACAGGCTTGGGATTGCGGTTATTTTGAAAGATTTCCCTGAAGCAGCTATATTATTTAGCGAAACAGGGCTTCCCTGTCGGAACCTTTTGAATGTCAAGAGCATATTGGATAAGGCTGGACTTTTCAAGAATTCATACACTGAGATAAGTACTCTTGCCAAGCTTTAATATATATGAAAATTGTGTCTCCTATGCATCTGCTTGTTGGGACTTGTGGTTAAATTTATGAGAAATTTAGTTAGTGGAGTTTTTTTTGAAGACCTATGACTGATAAGGCCTCCTCATTATACAAAAGGCTTGTCCTTTAAGAACGAGGAGTAGCCGAATGACCTGAGGTCTTTTTTTCTCCACTTTCTTGTGTCGTTTACCAGAGTGTCCCTCAAACACGTTGCATAATAGGTAGGATAGCGAAATATTATTGATTATAGATCCTACTCATTCCGAATTATTATAGTGTTAATTAGACTCCCATACTTATGCATGTTCCAGCTGCAGGGTCTTGTAGTCTATTCTGCTAATCTTGGTAAAAATTATTTTTCTTTGATACAGATTTATCCATTTTTTCATGTGGCTCCTCCCAATTTCCTTATTGTGGACTACAAGTTGGGTTTGTTTTTTTTTCTTCAATATTTATTTTTTTCCCTCTATGTAGTATTTCTGTTTTCTATTTTCAAGTTTATTTTGCTTGAATTATATTATGAATATTGCATTCATAAAAAAAAATAGTTTCAACTATTTTGCCCAGCACTGAAATCAGGCTTACCAGTCTGTAATTTCCTGGATCACCCCTGGAACCCTTTTAAAAAATTGGCGTTACATTGGCCACCCTCCAATTTTCAGGTATTATGGACAATTTTAATGACAGGTTGCAGATCACTAACAGCAGATAAGCAATTTCTTGTTTGGGTTCTTTCAGTACTCTGGGATGCATTCCATCCAGTTCAGGTGATTTTTACTGCTCTTTTAGTTTGTCGACTTGGCTCGGTACATCTTCCAGGTTCACCAAGATTTCTTTCAGTTCCTCTGCATTGTCACCCTTGAAATCCATTTCTGATACAGGCAGATTTCTTTCATCTTCTTCAGTAAAGACCATTCATTCTCTCTGCTATGGCCTTGTCCTCCCTGAGTGCTCCTTTTGCTCCTTGATGGTCTAATGGTCCCACAGATTTCCTCACAGACTTTCTGCTTCTGATGTACCTAAAAAAGTTATTGCTATGAGTTTTTGCTTCCATGGCAAGTTTCTCTTCATACTCTCTTTAGCCTTCTTTATCAATGCTTTGCATTTAACTTGCCAGTTCTTATGTGGTTTTTGTTTTCTTCATTTGGATCCTTTTTTCCATTTTTTGAAAGATGTTCTTTTGGCTTTAATAGCCTCTTTCACTTCACCTTTTAACCATGCTGGCTGTCGTTTGCTCTTCTTTCCACCTTTATTAATACGTGGAATACATCTGATCTGGACTTCCAAGATGGTATTTTTAAATAACATCCATGCCTAATTTAGGGCCCCTTTTTCAAAGTGGCAGTAAGCCCAATACGGGCTTACCGCTCGCTAAAAAAAAAGTACTACTGGGCCACTGCAGCAGCCCGGCGGTACTTCCCACCCCCAGTGCGCCATCATATCCGGCGCTGCTCGGTAAGTGCTTTACTTGCTGCACAACTTTGCTGCAGAAAAGCAAGACCTACCTTTTACCCGCTGCGGTACAAGGGGCCTCAGTGCTCATCAAAAACACGTGCCAACACCAGCGCAGGCCCCCTTTTGCTGCAGCTTGGTAAAAGGGGCCCTTACAGTCTTAACCTTTGGAGCTGATACTTTTAGCTTCTTTTTATCTGTTTTCCTCATTTTATCATAGTTACCCTTTTGAAAATTAAATGCTGCTACCATAGATTTCCTTAGTGACTTCACTCCAGATGTGAGCTCATATTTGATCATGTTATGATCACTGTTTCCCAGCAGACCCAACATCGTTACCTCTCATACTAAGCCCTGCATTCCCCCTCTTGTGGATTCCTGGACCAGTTGCTCTAAGAAGCAGTCATTTATTACATCTAGGAATTCTACCTCCCTAGCACTCCCTGATGTGACATTTATCCAGTCAGTATTGAGATAATTGAAATCACCCATTATTATACTGTTGCCCAATTTGCCAGCTTTCCTAATTTCTGTTAACATTTCTTCCTCTGTCTGTTCATCCTGTCCTGGTGGATGGCAGTACAACCCTACCAACATACTCTTTTCCATCATACATTGAATTTGTAGCCACAAGGCTTCCACACTGCTGTCTCTTTCATGCAGAATGTTTATTTTGTTTGACTCAATTCCCTCTTTAACATATAGTGCAACCCCTCCCCTCCAATTTGGTCCGCTCTATCATTGCAGTATAATTTGTACCCTGATAAGTATGCCATTGATTGTCCTCCTTCCACCTGGTTTCAGAAAATCCTGTTATATCTACCTCTTCATTTTGTGCTATATATTTTAACTCTCCTATCTTATTTCTAGCATTTGTATACAGACACTTCAAATTGTCCTTTTCCCTGCATCTATAAGCTGCTTAGAAGTTGACGGGGATAATTTGCATCTAAAGGTGGACAAAGCTGTGGTACCGGAGGGGATCCACCCCAGGATATTGAGGGAGCTCAGAGAGGTTCTGGTGGGTCCTCTTAAAGATTTGTTTACTAAATCCTTGGAGACGGGAGAGGTTCCGTGGGATTGGAGAATGGCGGATGTGGTCTCTCTTCACAAAAGTGGTGATAGGGAAGAAGCTGGAAACTACAGGCCGGTAAGCCTCACTTTGGTTATTGGAAAAGTAATGGAAGCGATGCTGAAGGAAAGGATAGTGAATTTCCTGGAAGCCAACAAGTTGCAAGATCAGAGACAACATGGTTTTACCAAAGGTAAATCGTGCCAAACGAATCTCATTGAATTCTTTGACTGGGTGACCGGAGAATTGAATCATGGCCATGCTATAGACGTAATCTACTTAGATATCAGCAAAACTTTTGACACGGTTCCCCACAGGAGGCTCTTGAATAAACTTGACAGGCTGAAGATAGGACCCGATGTGGTGAACTGGATTAGGAACTGGTTGACGGACAGATGCCAGAGGGTGGTGGTTAATGGAATTCGCTTGGATGAGGAACAGGTGAGTAGTGGAGTGCCTCAGGGATCGGTGCTAGGGCCGATTCTGTTCAATATATTTGTGAGTGACATTGCTGAAGGGTTAGAAGGTAAAGTTTGCCTTTTTGCGGATGATACTAAGATTTGTAACAGAGTGGACACCCGGGAGGGAGTGGAAAACATGAAAAAGGATCCACAGAAGCTAGAAGAATGGTCAAAGGTTTGGCAATTAAAATTCAATACAAAGAAATGCAAAGTGGTGCACTTAGGGAGTAGAAATCCACGGGAGACGTATGTGTTAGGCGATGAGAGTCTGATACGTATGGACGGGGAGAGGGATCTTGGGGTGATAGTATCTGAGGATCTGAAGGCGACGAAACAGTGTGACAAGGCGGTGGCCGTAGCTAGAAGGTTGCTAGTCTGTATAGAGAGAGGTATGACCAGCAGAAGAAAAGAGGTTTTAATGCCCCTGTATAAGTCATTGGTGAGGCACCACCTCGAGTATTGTGTTGTTTTGGAGGCCATATCTTGCTAAGGATTTAAAAAGAATTTTGAAGCGGTGCAAAGAAAAGCTACGAGAATGGTATGGGATTTGCATTACAAGACGTATGAAGAGAGACTTGCTGACCTGAACATGTATACCCTGGAGGAAAGGAGAAACAGGGGTGATATGATACAGACGTTCAAATATTTGAAAGGTATTAATCCGCAAACGAACCTTTTCTGTAGATGGGAAGGTGGTAGAACTAGAGAACATGAAATGAGATTGAAGGGGGGCAGACTGAAGAAAAATGTCAGGAAGTATTTTTTCACAGAGAGGGTGGTGGATACTTGGAATGCCCTCCTGCGGTGGTGGAGATGAAAACTGTAATGGAATTAAAAAATGCGTGGGATAAACATAAAGGAATCCTGTTCAGAAGGAATGGATCCTCAGAAGCTTAGCCGAGATTGGGTGGCAGAGCAGGTGGTGGGAGGCAGGGCTGGTGGTTGGGAGGCAGGGCTAGTGCTGGGCAGACTTCTACGGTCTGTGCCCTGAAAATGGCAGATACAAATCAAGGTAAGGTATACACAAAAAGTAGCACATATGAGTTTATCTTGTTGGGCAGACTGGATGGACTGTGCAGGTCTTTTTCTGCCATCATCTACTATGTTACTATGAGGGGCATAATCGAACGTCGCCGGCGAAATAGGTCGCTGGCGATCTGTTTTGGCGGCGGCGCAACAGCTGGCCGGAACCGTATTTTCGAAAAAGATGGCTGGCCATCTTTTTTTTCGATAATACGGTTTAGCCCGGCCAAATGCCTGAGTTCGCCGGGTTTGAGATCGCCGGTTTTGTTTTTCAGCGATAATGGAAAAAACTGCCGGCCATCTCAAACCCGGCGAAATTCAAGGCATTTGGTCATGGGAGGAGCCAACATTTGTAGTACACTGGCCCCCTCACATGCCAGGACACCAACCGGGCACCCTAGGGGGCACTTCTAAAAATGTTCAAAAAATACACAAATAGCTCTCAGGTGCATAGCTCCCTTTCCTTGGGTGCTGAGCCCCCCAAATCCCCCCCAAACCCACTCCCCACAACTCTACACCATTACCATAGCCCTTATGGGTGAAGGGGGGCACCTACATGTGGGTACAGTGGGTGTTGGGGGGGTGGACCTGGGTCTGCCTGCCTGAAGTGCACTGCACCCATTAAAAACTGCTCCAGGGACTTGCATACTGCTGTCAGGGAGCTGGGTATGACATTTGAGGCTGGCATACAGGCTGGCAAAAAAGTATTTTATTTTAAATATTTTAGTGTGGGAGGGGGTTGGTGACCATTGGGGGAGTTTGGGGAGGTCATCCCCCATTCCCTCCGGTGGTCATCTGGTCAATTGGGGCACCTTTTTGAGGCTTGGTCGTGAAAATTAAAGGACCAAGTAAACCCGGCGAAATACTGATGAATGCCGCTTTTCTTTTTTCCATTATCCGCAAACGCCGGCCATCTGGTAGCCACGCCCATGCCTGCCCATGTCCCGCCTTTGCTTCGCCGCCGACACGCCCCCTTGAACTTTCACTGGCATGGCGACGGGAAAGCGGCGATGGTGTCAAAAATGCCGCTTTCGATTATACCGATTTTGCCGCTTTTGCGAGATCGCCAGCCATCTCCCGATTTATGTCGGAAGATCGCCGGCGATCACTTTCAAAAATAAGCCTGTATGTTACTCTGCTCTTCACTTAAAACTCTCCTGGCTTTGTGTGACCATTGTTGAAACCTCTCTATTGAGATTCCCTGAATAACCTGTTTTAATAGCATCCTTCAACGATACCCCACATTGAACCATCAACTTCCTCCCCCCTTCATTCTAGTTTTAAAATCTGTTCAATCTCCTTTTTAAATGTTAGTTCCAGCAGCCTGGTTCCGTCCTGGTTAAGGTGTAGTCCATCCTTTTGGAATAGCCTCCCCCTTGTCCAGAGGTTGGCCAGTTCCTAACAAATCTATATCTCTCATTCCTGTATCATTGTCTCAACCACGTATTGAGACTTTGGAGCTCTGCCTGTCTCTTGGGTCCTGCAAGTGGAATGGGGAATTATGGTAGGAATTGTACCTGGGTGCCATTGTTTAAAGTCTGCTGCACTCCCAGTGATTGGTTTCTTCCGAGTGTATTCCACATAGAATTTATAAACTGATTGCAGAATACGAGAACATTTGTAAAGAAAAGGAAAAGATCCATACATTGCTCTATACTGAAGGCTCCATGTTTGGGACAAAGTGAAGGAAGCTATGGACATCATCTAGGACCACTGCTTCACTTTGCAATCAATGTCTATATCATCCTCTGTATGAATGAGCATTTTTCATTACCAAAGGGATTATTACTATAATAGAAGAATCCTTCACTTAATGAGGCAGCCTCTGCATATGCAGCATCTTGATCTCTCCAAACCTCGCAAGTGAGAAGAGGACAAGCAGACAGGCCACACCTCCTTAGCAAAAACAACCACAATTTCATTGCAATTCTGCTGGACCAGTCCAGATGTCTCCAACCAGCAGATGGAGGCAGAGAACACTGAGCTTTTAGTGATGTGGAGGGGCATTTTCGATATGACGTCTAAGTCTGACTTTGGACATTTTGCAGAAAACTTCCAAAATCTGAATAGGAAAGAAGGTCATTTTGAAAAAAGAAAAACGTCTATCTTTTGTTTGCGAAAATACAGGTTTTGTGATTTGGACATTTTGTTTTTTGGTCCATTTTCAAACAAAAAACATCCAAGTGCAAAACGCACAAAATCAAGCCATTGGGATGTAGGAGGAGCCAGCATTTTTAGTAGACTGGTTCACCTGATAATCCCAGGAAAGCAATAGGGCACCCTAGGGCGCACTGCAGTGGACTTCATAAAATGCTCCCAGGTACACATCTCACCATTGCTCCCTTAACTTGTCTGCTGAGCCCCCCCCCCCAAAGCCCACCCAAAACCCACTACCCCCGCTGTACACCACCACCATAGCCTTTACGGGTGAAGGGGGCACCAATATGTGGGTACAGTGGGTTTCTGGTGAGTTTTGGAGCGCTCACAGTTTCCTCCATAAGTGTAATAGGTACGGGGAGGTAGATGCCTGGGTCCACCTGTCTGCAGTGCACTGCACCCACCACTACACTACTCTAGGGACCTGCATGCTGTTCTGATGGACCTGAGTATAACATCTGAGGTTAGCATAAAGGCTGGCAAGTAATGTTTTTAATCATATTTTTGGGGAGTGGGAGGGGGTTAGTGACCACTGGGGGGAGTAGGGAGAGGTCATCCCTGATTCTCTCGAGTGGTTATCTGGTCATTTGAGGCACCTTTTTGTGCCTTATTTGTTATAAAAACATGTCTAGCTCAAAACGTCTTAGTTTTAGTCCTGAACGGTTTTGTTTTGTTCCATTATGGCTGAAAAATGTCTAGGTGTTAGGAATGCCCAGATCCCACCCTTAACACGCCCCTGACATGCCCCCTTGTGATTTGAACGCACTTCTGATGGACTTCATAGAAAAACGTCTAAAAATTGGTTGTGAAAATACCAATTTGGACGTTTTTGTGAGGAAAATCGTCCAAATTTATTTATTTATAGCATTTATATCCCACAATTTCCCACCCACGGGCAGGCTCAATGTGGCAGACTTATGCCACTTTCTGGATGTTTTTCTCTTTTGAAAATGAGCCCAATAATCATCAGTATAAAATACCCCCAGAAAAAGCAAAATACCCCCACCTACCTCTCCTCCATCCATGATAGGCCCCCCGGACCTACCTTCAATCCCTGGAGGTCCAGCGTTGGGCAATCAGGACAGAAATGAAGATCACTCACTCCTGCCTCTTGCAGCTGCCTCAGGGAAATGGTCACCGCAACCTCATGCAGCAGCCTCACAGAACTACCCTCAGGTCGGGACATCCATCACTTGAGGCTCAGGTGATGTATATCTTGACTGTTTTCAATATATATATGCAAAAAAAGAAAGCATGCTGAAAATGAGTATATATTCTGAACCTGTTATCACCCCACTATGATTCAGTAAGAGACATATTTACATAAATACATGAGCATTGCCATACTGGGACAGACTGAAGGTCCATCAAGCCCAACATCCTCTTTCCAACAAATGCTTAGTAAGATCCCAAAAGAGTAAAGCAGGTTTTATGCTGCTTATCACAGGAATAAGCAGTGGATTTTCTCAAGTCCCCCATAATAATGGTTTATAGATTTTTCTTTTAAGAACTTGTCCAAACCTTTTAGAAACCCTGCTGTGCTAACTGCTTTTAGCATATTTTTTGCAACATTCCAATTTGGGGTTTTTTATGTTTAACAATTTTTTATTGAGCACAACACATCAATACACATTTTCACCATAAAGCCATACAGATATTAACCATAGTGTCATTCACTGCGCCCAAATACTGCACCTTGATCTCAACTTTTTATAATATATCCCATCTCCCTTAAGCCCCTAATTCCCCAATTCCCTCCTTCCTCCTTTATTAGAAAGATTCCAGTTTGTTTTAAATGTTTCATTGCATGCCCCCCTTTGTATTTTTTTTTGGAAAGAGTAAACAAGCTGTTCATTGTACCCATTCTACTCCACTGAGGATTTTTATAGATCTCGATCATATCTCCATTTAGCCATAGGCGCCCGGTATAAGAGGCTTGGACAGGCTAAGCCTCCCCTGCTGTGCTCAGAAAGGTTTAAATTGTTGATTTACCTCCATCCTCACAGCCAGAGCTGCAGTGAAAGCCCTCTAGCCTTGTGTAACCAATTGTAGAAATTGGTTTATGGTTTGTTTACTTTACTGCTGGGAGAGGGGGGGTCTCCTGGGTTGCCAGGGAGATATTTAAAGAGGATGACTTCCTGACCTGCACTGAGGACAGATAGCAGCAGAATTGGATACTGGACCAGCATGATCAGAAAAAGTCACCAGACAACAAAGGTAGAAAAGATCATTTTATTTTCATTATAGTGTTTGGAATATGTCCACTTTGAGAATCAGGTGCTCAACATAAAAAGTTTATATTTATTTACTTATTTATGGCATTTTATCTCACATTAAACATGAATTAGGGTGTTTTGTGGCTCTACATGAGAATTGTGATGATATGATCCCTTGTTTCATATTGTTGACGGTCTGCATTTTCCGTATGGGTGGTATATTGGTGTATTAGGTTCTGCCCAGTGTAATATTTATGATACAGTAAGGTTCTGAGAGTGTTTTTGCACAAAGTTGTGCATAGTGTTTTGCAGTTGAGCGATTGTGCTTAGAATATGCTTTGAGCAACCACTTTATTCTTTGACATAAGATACATATCTAATATCTAAATTTAATAAAAGTATTAATTGTGACTTTTATTTTTATTTATTTTTTCTGTGTGTTATCAGACAATTATGGATTTAAGCTCCCCGCCCCCTTTAGCCTCCCCAAACAGTTGGGCCACTGACCGCCTATGCATTTAGCCATCTCTTCTTCAAGCAAAATGCCCTAGCCTCTTTAGCCTTTCCCTTTGAGGAACTCCACTCCTAACAGAACCCATGCCTGCATTATCCTCTGCACAGCTACCAGTGTTCCAGGCTGCAAGTGATGATGACAATAATACTACATTTCTGTTCATGTGTCCAAACTTTTTTTAAGCATCAGCAATTCAGCCTGACCCTGTTCCAAGTGCCTCAGTGCACCCGGTGCACACAACAAGTAGCATTATGGTTTTTACATAGTAATGAACTGCTTTAGATGCATTTTGCATGTTTTGCATCTTATTACTATGTAACCCTTGGTGACCTAAATATTGCTGTGGTTAAAAAAAAGTCAAGCAGCATTTGGGCCCTTTAAGTATGTTAAGGGGCAAATAACACAACTTTAAGTCCTAATGCTGCTTGAGAGGTTCCCCTCTAAATCTTCTGTTAAATGTGTAATATTGAATTTTTCATCAACGTAGGCAAGGATATGGAAAAAGGAAGAGGAAGGGATATTAGTAAGATGGGCTGTTATCTGCAGCTGTGTTTGTATACAGCATATTTGTTCAGGCTGAACAAAACAAAATCATCAAGATTCCCCTTTTTAGTTTAGCAGAAATTGTTGTGTTAGGGTGGCCTGCCAGTAAAAAAAAGAAGTCTTTTAAAAAGTCCAAGGAATTATGATATTCAGCTGTGTCACTCTGTTGCAACTTGCTTTTAACAGAAAGAGCCAAGAGGTGAGCAATTAACTCACTAGCCCAGGGTATCCAAACCAGAGAAGCTCAGGGGTGGGCTGGGCTTTCTTTAATGGGGGAGGGGGGAATTGCTTAATATGCGCTTAATTTTCCACAAGGCGGGTGCTTACTTAAAAGGTGAAGCCATCACGCTGCCGAGTGAGTTCCTTCAGTTCAGTGCACTGTACTGTCCGTCGTTTGACTTCTCAATGAAGTCTGCCTGGTGTGGTGAGCAGTCCACTGATGCCGGAACTTAACTTCCCTCTGCTGTGACCCGCCCTTGCAGAAGAAGGAAGTAAGCTTTGAAGGGGGGGTGGGCCACAGGAGAGAGAAGTTCTGGCATCAGCCAATGTAGCTAGCTGCTGGGGCTGGCTGCCCTTCTTGTGTGCCGAAATAGGATGGGGGAGGGGGGGTTGGTGACTGGAGGCAGAGGAACAGAGTGCTGAGTACCAGAGCAGAGGGAGAGAGTGAGAATGAGTGTTGGCGGCGTCGCGGTCAGCACAGGAGAGAGAAGGGGTCAGGGAGTGACAGGATCAGAGTGCCGAGTGCCAAAGGGAGAGAGAGAATGAGCATCTTGTTGGCGTCACAGTCGGGTCAGCACAGGAGAGAGAGGCACCAGGGCATCATGTTGGAGGTTAGCACTGGGCCCCCCACTACCCTGGGCCTTCGGGCACTGCCCAGTTACCCGACTGGTCAGTCCTCCCCTGCTTACCGCAACTTAAAAGGGCTTACTGCGGTGCAGGCTGAGGCGTCCCAAAGTAAAATTCTGATATGCACATGCTACCCGTGCGCTAAAAAACAAATTTTATTTTGTGGCTGAGGGGTGTGTCTGGAGTTGGAGAAGTGGGCATGTCTGTGCTCATTAGCACAGCCACATTGCTGCATGCTGATTAGCGTGCGAGTCCTTACCACCTACAAAACGGGTGGCAGGTAGGGTCTACACGCTACTGGCTACAGAAAAAGTGGTCTTAGCGTGCAGGAAAGACTCATGTAAAGGTACGCTTAAGGCCATCTTTTGCTGCAGCTTTGTAAAAGTGTGGCTAAGAATTTATGATGAAGATTTTTCTGCTAATGTATCTTCCAAATGGTCATTAGTGCACATTAATGGCAAACCTTTGCCACAGGTTAGTACTGTAAATAGGCTCCTTTGAAGAGGAACTTAAAATGAACCACTTAAGGCCTAGGAAAGGCCAAAGATCTTCCTCCTTTGAACTCTTCAGGTTCACAAATACCTGGAATCAAAACCTAAAGAAAGTCTTTTCATCAGAACTTGGACAGCTGCTTCAGTGGACTGAAGAAGGAGATTGCTGAAGCACTATGAACTAGCCAGATTTCAAAATGGATCCAAAATAAAGACCCACAAACTGAAGAATTTATGTTTTGGTCACTCGCAAGAGACTTGTTTGCTGCAGCCTACTGAAATTGGGAGAAGGATAGTATTATGCTTGGTCTCCAGCTCACAAGTAGGAGCATCTGTCTGTTTCTTTTATTGTGCACATAATTTTAACATTATCTTAATGATATGCAGATAGTTGATCTGCCCTATCTTTGTAAAGGGCTCTTAATTATTGAGATTCTTCTTATGTAATCAAATCATAACTGTACTATTATGCTAAATTTTTAAAAATTGTTTTTTTAGACAAAGATGAGGCTAAAACCATGGTGCTACAGTACATTGTTGAGGACAATACAAGGAGGAACAACTGGAGGAAAGTACGAGTGGCCAAGGTGGATATCATGAAGACAAAATATGCCATACATTTATTTTACTCCACTGGGTATTTTTCTTGCATACTTTCATAATTGCTTGCATCATTGTGTTTGTGCATGCAGCTTTCTTTTCATATCATATAGGTTTTATGGTATGCTTGTCTGACGCCATGCTATGACTGCTGTGATCTGTTTCTGTGCATGAGTCCATATGAGTTTTGTTGTAAATTTAGTAATCATACTTTGTAGTATTATATACAGTGGTGGAAATAAGTATTTGATCCCTTGCTGATTTTGTAAGTTTGCCCACTGACAAAGACATGAGCAGCCTATAATTGAAGGGTAGGTTATTGGTAACAGTGAGAGATAGCACATCACAAATTAAATCCGGAAAATCACATTGTGGAAAGTATATGAATTTATTTGCATTCTGCAGAGGGAAATAAGTATTTGATCCCCCACCAACCAGTAAGAGATCTGGCCCCTACAGACCAGGTAGATGCTCCAAATCAACTCGTTACCTGCATGACAGACAGCTGTCGGCAATGGTCACCTGTATGAAAGACACCTGTCCACAGACTCAGTGAATCAGTCAGACTCTAACCTCTACAAAATGGCCAAGAGCAAGGAGCTGTCTAAGGATGTCAGGGACAAGATCATACACCTGCACAAGGCTGGAATGGGCTACAAAACCATCAGTAAGACGCTGGGCGAGAAGGAGACAACTGTTGGTGCCATAGTAAGAAAATGGAAGAAGTACAAAATGACTGTCAATCGACAAAGATCTGGGGCTCCACGCAAAATCTCACCTCGTGGGGTATCCTTGATCATGAGGAAGGTTAGAAATCAGCCTACAACTACAAGGGGGGAACTTGTCAATGATCTCAAGGCAGCTGGGACCACTGTCACCACGAAAACCATTGGTAACACATTACGACATAACGGATTGCAATCCTGCAGTGCCCGCAAGGTCCCCCTGCTCCGGAAGGCACATGTGACGGCCCGTCTGAAGTTTGCCAGTGAACACCTGGATGATGCCGAGAGTGATTGGGAGAAGGTGCTGTGGTCAGATGAGACAAAAATTGAGCTCTTTGGCATGAACTCAACTCGCCGTGTTTGGAGGAAGAGAAATGCTGCCTATGACCCAAAGAACACCGTCCCCACTGTCAAGCATGGAGGTGGAAATGTTATGTTTTGGGGGTGTTTCTCTGCTAAGGGCACAGGACTACTTCACCGCATCAATGGGAGAATGGATGGGGCCATGTACCGTACAATTCTGAGTGACAACCTCCTTCCCTCCGCCAGGGCCTTAAAAATGGGTCGTGGCTGGGTCTTCCAGCACGACAATGACCCAAAACATACAGCCAAGGCAACAAAGGAGTGGCTCAGGAAGAAGCACATTAGGGTCATGGAGAGGCCTAGCCAGTCACCAGACCTTAATCCCATTGAAAACTTATGGAGGGAGCTGAAGCTGCGAGTTGCCAAGCGACAGCCCAGAACTCTTAATGATTTAGAGATGATCTGCAAAGAGGAGTGGACCAAAATTCCTCCTGACATGTGTGCAAACCTCATCATCAACTACAGAAGACGTCTGACCGCTGTGCTTGCCAACAAGGGTTTTGCCACCAAGTATTAGGTCTTGTTTGCCAGAGGGATTAAATACTTATTTCCCTCTGCAGAATGCAAATAAATTCATATACTTTCCACAATGTGATTTTCCGGATTTAATTTGTGATGTGCTATCTCTCACTGTTACCAATAACCTACCCTTCAATTATGGGCTGCTCATGTCTTTGTCAGTGGGCAAACTTACAAAATCAGCAAGGGATCAAATACTTATTTCCACCACTGTATACTATACTTGTGAGGTATGTGTTTTAAGAAGTGTTTGAATTTTAGGACTTTATTTTAGGTCTGATGTTAGAAAGTGCAGTGCTACAAGTAGGCTATTTTTCCTACATCTTTTGATATTACATGTTATCCCATAAACAAACAAAAAAAAAAGAATCAGACCAATGTTCAAAGCCAGTTCCAGGTAAGATACACCTTTAATTTCTGATTGAATAACAGACTTAAACTAAATGGATAGTGCCAGCATGGTGTCTATACTATCTGAATATTCAGTACTGCAGATTATGGCCATGAGTGGGAAAGCGCAGGGTACAAATGTAACAAAAAAAAAAGTTATTGCACAACTATCTTCACTGGCTTTACTCGTTCCTCTGAAGAACATCACTATAAGAAACTTAACAAGTAACCATTAATTTGCCAAGAAAGATATACGGAGGAAAAAGAACTTCAGTGTCTCAGGTCACGTCTATGATATAACTTGGACTAATGACCCACATATTTTTTCATTAGTTCTTAAAAAACCTCTGATTTTTAATTACTTCATTTTTTTATAGTTTAAAAAAAATAATTTTTCTGAGAACTTACACTTAGGACAGGTACTCAAATAGCTGCATAATAAAAATGGTCCTGACGAAGCCGGGGTAAAACAGCTGTGCTGTAGAGCATAGCAGTGTAGCAGCGTTCTTTCAGATAAGTACTTGGGAAAATTCGAATATTAATTGGCTTCAGAAAAAAAGGAAAATTATATTTTTTTAAAAACTATTAAAAAAAATAAAGTAATTAAAAGTCGGAGGTTTTTAAGAAGTAATGAAGAAGTAGGTGGGTCATTAGTCCAAATTATATCATAGATGTTACCCAAGCCACTGAAGTTCTTTTTCCTCATATCTTTCATAGCAAATTAATGCTTACTTGTTAAGTTTCTTTTATTTTAGAAGTGCAATTCACAGTATTGAATCTCTATTACTTTCCATACTTGACATTATACGTCAAAGTTTGGAACATTCTTACAAATACTTTTTGGTATTGCTGGATGTGTCATCAGCTTTCAATACGGTTAACCACCACATTTTGTTCGATAGATTGAGAGCATGTGGCCTATTTGGGGACCTTACTGGTATGATTTGAGTCCTTCCTTCTAGGTAGGAAACAAGAAATTTGTATTGGAGATCATTATTCTGATGCTAGAGATCTGATTGCTGGACTTCCATAGGGTTTTGTTTTAATATTTATTTGGTTCCACGTTGTTACAAATTGAAATCATAATGAAGCTTATTTTCAAAGCTATGTGCTTTGAAAATGAGCACCTAAATGTAGATTATTGTATACGTGTCGCTGATGTTCAGTTTTTCTTTGCTTTTGATGATGATAATGATCAAGCGATTGGTAAATCGCACGATATAGTTTTCTGTTGCTGATTAGATACAGATGAATAAACTGGCTCTTAATGTGGATGAAACAGAAATACTTTTAATAGGGCAATTAGATGGGCAATGCTTTCCATCCAGGGTGGATTTATGTGGCAGGACTATTTTGATCTCTCAACATGCTTGAAGTGTAGTGGTAATTTTAGACTCCCAATTAAATTTTAAGGAACATATACAGAATGTAATTTGAAATTCTTTTTTTTATACTACACTGAGTAGGTTAGAACCTCACCTTGCCCCTTGGGACTTTAGGGTGGTTGTGCAATGTTTAGTTTGGAGTGGCCTAGACTACTGTGATTCTTTATATTTAGGGTTATCTGCAGCACATATCCAGTCTTTACAGGTCATTCAGAACGCTGCAGAGTGTCTTATTTCAGGTTGTTCCTATTTTAGTCATATTCCCCCGGATTCTATATAGCGCGACTGAAATTGTGTAAGCAAATCCGGTCGTATTCTGAATTTGCGCATGCAATTTACTTAACAAGCCAGTCAGCACTGATAATTGCCACTTAACAAGCAGTTATTTACACTAATTGGCATTAATTAGAATTTACACACAACTTACTAGGTGTTTCCTGTAAAAAGTGGTGCGTGTAAATTCTAATGTGCGCTGCCGAAAAAGGGGGCATGGTCATGGAATGGGCGGGCCGTGGGCATTCTATGTGTAGGGTTACAGGGGAAAGGGGACTTGATATACCACCTTTCTGAGGTTTTTGCAACTACATTCAAAGCAGTTTATATTCAGGTACTTATTTTGTATGAGGGGCAAATGGAGAGTTAAGTGACTTGCCCAGAGTCACAAGGAGCTGCAGTGGGAATTGAACTCAGTTCCCCAGGATCAAAATCCACTGCACTAACCACTAGGCTACTCCTCCACTCACACCTCTTCCATGCCTAACTTAGGCACCAGTATTTATACCACGTTTTGCTTGGCCGCTAGGTGTACTCTACAAACCCGCTAGGCGTATTCTGTAAACTGCTTGGTTTACAGAATACATCTAGGTGGAAATATTTTTGGCACCAATTTTTCAGGCACCATATATAGAATCTAGTCCATTACCCCTTTGGTTTGTCAGTTACATTAGTTACCAGGTAAGCAGAGACTTGTATTTAAAGTGTTCCTTATTCACAAAGATTTGAAAAAGGAGTCTGATTTCTATTTGACTTCAGCGCTTCAAATATATTCTCCTAGTCATCAATCAAGACGGAAGGTGCACACCATTTATTTGTTTTGGCATTATACAAAATTCATTATGAGGCAACCTGTCAGGAGGGTTCTTTTTGATTGCTGGTCCCCCACTATGGAATCAGCACATTCAGGAAACTGGTAGAAAGTGTGCTGTTTTCCAAAGTGTTTGCTAGCAACGTTCAAAATGTTTTACAATACTGGTGGTTTGATGAGTCCCTCTTATGATTATTGTTCTTATTTTAAGTTTGATTAATTTAGTTTAATGTTTTTAATGATCTTATTTTATACCTTGTTTTATTGTGTATGTATTAATAGTGATCTGCCTAGGTTTTAGGCAGAATATAGATTAATAAATCCTTAATCCTTAGATTTGTATAAACTGACATTTAGACGTATGTATTGCATACATGTCTAAATCCAGATTTTTCAAAGCTGAGATATACATGTCTAAAACTGGAAAATGTGCGTATAACAAAGGGTTTTGTGGTCTGGTCATGTTTTAGATGGGACTAGAGTGGGCCAAAATAATAAATGTATATTCCCCATTTCAGAAGGGGAATGAATGTTTTATGCCCAAACATATGGTGTTGGGATTTACACCTGCTACCTGGTACATCTAGATTTTAGGTAAATAATCATATTCAGCAGAGCTCTGCTAGAGAAATTAGGGAGTGTTGCCCTCTTTACCCCAGTGGTTTATGACCCCCTCCCCCCAAGCAAAACAGGCAAGCGATATGAAAAATGCTTGTCTGTGTTTCTAAAATGATGATAAAGATGTGTGAATTCCGGCACATCCATGTGTATTTTCCTATTTCGTAACATAACAGATTCTGTCAGCAGATCCTTTTCTAAAATACTAGTGAAACTTCGAATGCCCTGACCTGGATGTCTCGATTCTGATTTGTATGTCCTTTCTAAAATTTGCCTGTATACATTTAACAGCACTGACTATCCAGATCCAGACACCCCCTCCCCCCTCCGAGGGACAGGCAGACACTGAGATACACAGACAGAAGTTATTCTGTGACAGTTTTCTCTTAGAAGTGCTGTACATTTGTAAGAAGCCTATTTCTATTTAAAATACCTTTTTTCAAGCCACACCTGTTAGTTCTGTTACTGAGCTGCAAACTTCACTGCCTCTGGGAAGTGAACCTAGGAACGAAGAATGAGAATAATAGATTACAGAAGGTACAATGGTTAGAATGTTACCTGATTGTACATAAAAGAGTCATATATACACATATAAGAGTCATAATATACACAATATACTACTAAGACTCTTTGGCCACTTTGGCATTGATGGAAATGTACTTAACTGGATAAAGGGTTTTCTAACTACCAGAACTTACCAAGTAAAATCAAACTCAAACTTATCACCACCGTGGAAAGCTACTTGTGGAGTACCTCAAGGATCACCATTATCACCAATACGCTTCAACATGATGATGATCCCACTGGCAAAGTCCCTATCCAACCGAGGCCTCAACCCGTTCATCTATGCAGATGATGTCACAATCTACATTCCCTTTAGTCATGACTTAACAGAAATAACCAATGAAATCAATGACGGCCTGAACATCATGGACTCCTGGGCAAACTCATTCCAACTGAAACTGAACACTGAAAAAACACACTGCCTCATCCTCTCATCTCAACATAACAAGTACAAACCCACATCCATAAACACCCCAGAACACACCCTCCCCACCTCAGACAGCCTAAGAATACTTGGCATCATAATTGACCGCAACCTTACCCTTGAGAGCCAAGTAAACTCTGTAATAAAGAAAATGTTTTACTCAATGTGGAGACTCAAACGAATAAAACCTTTCTTCCCAAGGGAAATTTTTCAAAACCTAATACAATCAATGGTCCTAAGCCATACAGACTACTGCAATGGAATCTATGCGGGATGTAAAGAACAACTCGCAAAAAAACTCCAGACCGCCCAAAACACAGCTGCCAGACTGATATTTGGTAAAACACGCTTCAAAAGCGTTAAACCCCTCTGAGAAAAGCTACACTGGCTCCCAATCAAAGAACGGATCATCTTAAAATCTGAACCTTGGTCCACAAAATTATCTACGGTGTAGTCCCAGGATACATGACAGACCCCATAGATTTACCAACCAGAAACAGAATCGGATCACCTTGATCATACCTAAACCTACATTACCCAAATTGCAAAGGACTGAAATACAAAACAACTTATGCATCCAGCTTCTCCCACTTAAGCGCACAACTATGGAATGGACTCCCAAAAGCAGTGAAAATAATCCATGACCATCTAAACTTCAGGAAATCACTAAAAACCACCCTCTTCAAAAAGGCTTACCCCACCGATCCAACGTAAATCCCCACACCCAGCAACACAACATAACCAATGATCTTACTGGACAATATACAATCTTCATCCCTTCCATCCTCATGGTGCCTGATACACACCTACCTCATTTCGACCACAATATAACCTGTATTTGTTATCAACCGACTGGTGAACGCCTTTATGGTACTATGTAAGCCACATTGAGCCTGCAAATAGGTGGGAAAATGTGGGGTACAAATGTAACAAATAAAGAAATAAATAATTCAAAACTACTATATTTGTGGAAGCCAGAAATGGAGAAGTTCAAAATCATCAACAAAGGCAAAACCTTGAGCAGATTATGGAACAAAATCCTCAAGTGCTTATGTGCAAGTTCAGGATAAAGTTTAAGGAAAATGAGTCAGTTAAGTGTAGAAGAGCTATAGGAAAAGAACAAAGGCATTATGAAAGCTGAATGCAAAAAATCATTGCACAAAATAAAGAAACTAAAAAGGCCAAAATGGATGACAAAAGAAACAGGAAATTGCTTAAAGATGAAAAGAATAGAACTTTTAAAATTCAATGTGCTGTATGTCAGAATAATATGTGCAAAGAAATGGAGACGTGAGCATATTAAAGAGAAGACAAGAACTGTATTCATAAAGATAAAAAGAAAAGGAGAAAGTTCTGCCCAAAAATCTGAATGCTGAAAGATGCACATGGCACTAAATTAAAAGAAGCAGAGAAAATCAAGCAGAGAGAGAGAGAGAAAATACACAGAAAATCACTGTATGAAAAAGACAAAGACAATCGGGAGTCATTTGAAGAGGTGCCATATGATCAAGTACAAAAGGAGAATGAAGTTGGAGGGACTCTATATGTTTTACGAAGATTAACCAGTCAATATTCAGCCTGCAATATACAATGCTGGGCCATGTGTGAACCCTGGTATTGAATATTCAGGGCTAATTTGGCATATGCTAGCCGCTAGGTCTTATGTGGGTCCTGGCCAAAATTGAGCTGGGACCACATAAGACACTTATGAGGGTCTCAGCTATCGGCCAGCACATGAAGAAACCCCCATTCCAATCCCCCCCCCCTTCACTCCTCCAGGAACATCAACAATTTTCCCTCAGATCCTCCCCCCCCCCCCCGCCTATTTGCCCGATCCCTCGTGGTCTAGTGAAAAACAGGCAGGAGTGATGCCCATTTGCTCCTGCCCATTGTGGCTGCCTCTTCAAAATGGCGAGTGAGCATCAATCTTGCCCATTCCCCGCTAGACCACAGTAATTGGGATGATAGGCTTGGGGAAATCCGGAAGGGGGGGGGGTAGTTGTTGATGTTTCAAGGGGGTAGGTGGGAGGGGGGATTGGAATGGGGGCTCTCTTTATGTTCCAGGGGGATGGAAGGGAGGGGGGACTTTCTACATGTTTTGGGGGGAGGAAGGGAGGGGGATCAGCACCCGTCAGGCTGGTACCCAGAAGCTATGTGGGTGCTAGAACATATTCAGTGCCATCACACACATAGCTAAGCAAGGAAAGTTAGGACTGCTATTTCTGAAGTCCTATCTAGTCATTTAGCTATATGGCACTGGCATTGAATATTGCTAGCACCAACATAACTGCCAGCTTCTCTCCAACTCTGCACTACGAACACCTCTCCTTGGCCCACTTTAGTCAGAGCTGAGTTAAATGCCACTGAATATTAGCAGCCAGCCCGTTTAAACTGTTTTGTATATTGACCTTGAAAGCTCCAGGAGTCGATGATATTGAATTATTACTACAGTACCTACTGTACCTGAAAGTAGCTCGTTACTACTGAAAAAAAGGTGTGAGCAAATCTAAAATAAATAGGAAAAATAGACAGAAGAGTGCATTAAAGTCCCAACTAATTTATGCTTCCAGATTTGGAAGACAACATGACTGATTAACTGGAAGAATTAAATATATATATGAGTGGTAAAGAAAAGCATTCCAACAGATTATGGAAATAATTATTGAGCGATTATTTTGATTTTACATAGTAACATAATAGATGACAGCGGATAAAGATCTGCGTGGTCCAATAGGTTATACAATATAACCTATGCATACTCATTCTTGATCTGTTTTTTACATTTTCAGGGCACAAACCATAGAATTGTGCCCGCACTGGTCTTATTCCCCAACTACTGGAGTTGCCTTAAAGTCTACTCCAGCCCATCCAGATTTGTCTAGCCATAATCAGGGCACAGACCGTAGATGTCTGCCCAGCACTGACCTTGTTCCTCAACTACTGGAACTGCAGTTGAAGCCCCCCACTCCAGCCTATCCAGAACTGTCTAGCCATAGTTGGAGCATGGATTGTAGAAGGCTGGCCTTATTTCCCAATTGCTAGAGTTGCTGTCTATGCACTGTAAGTTTGTTTTGCTTCCATTCTCTTTCCATATAGGAATCCTTTGTGTTTATCCTACCATGTTTGAATTCCGTTACCGTTTTCATCTTCACTACCTCCTGTGGGAGAGCATTCCAAGCATTCACCACACTCTGTGAAAAAGTACTTCCTGTCATTATTCCTAAGTTGTCCCCCCTGTAACCTCAATTTATATCCTCTAGTTCTACTGCTTACCTGTCTCTGGAAAAGGTTTCTATATTAATACCTTTCAAATATTTAAATGTCTGTATCATATCATGACTATCCCTCATTTTTTCTAGGGTATACACATAAGAAGAGACGATGACCTAAATATGTCTTGTGGTACAGACCACATACCATTTTTGTTGCCTTCTCTGAACTGCTTTAAACCTTTTTATGTCCTCAGTGAGATATCACTTCCAAAACTGACACAATATTCCAAGAGAGGCCTCATGAGTGACTTATACTGGAGCCTCAACACCTCCTTTCTTCTGCAGGATGCCCCAGAAGATCATTAGAACATAAGAATAACTATATTGGGTCAGACCAATGGTCCATCTAGCTCTGTATCCTGTTTCCAACAGTGGTCAATTCAGGTCACATTTACCTGCAGAAACCCCAGTAGCAGCAATATTCTATACTACCAATCCCAGGGCCAGCAGTGGCTTCCCCATGTCTATCTCAAGAGCAGACTATGGACTTTTCCTCCAGGAACTTGTCCAAACTTTTTTTTTTTTAAACTCAGATACCCTAATTGCTGTTTCCACTCTCCTCCGCCAATGAGTTCCAGAGCTTCATTATTCGCTGAGAACAATGTTTCCTCCTTTTTGTTTTAAACGTATTTCCATGTAACTTCATTGAGTGTCCCCTAGTCTTTTTACTTTTTGAAAGATTCACGTCTACTTGTTCTAAACCACTCAGGATTTTGTAGACCTCAATCATATTTCTTTTCCAAGCAGAAGAACCCTAATCTCTTTAGGCTTTCCTCATATGAGAGAAGTTCCAACCCCTTTATCATTTTGGCCCCTCTTCTTTGAGCGTTTTGTAATTCTGCTATATCTTTTTTGAGATATGGCGACCAGAGCTGAACGCAGTACTGAAGGCAAGGTCACACCATGGAGACTACAGTCATATTGGAAAGAGAATTAGCTGACATAGAAGCCTCTTTCAGGAAAGGTGTACACATGTATTTTATTGATTACACTAAGGGGTCCTTTTACTAAGGTGCGCTGAAAAATGGCCTGCAGTAGTGTAGACGCATATTTTGGCGAGTGCAGAATTATTTTTCAGTGCACCTACAAAGAATGCCTTTTTAAAACTTTTGCTGAAAATGGATGTGCGGCAAAATGAAAATTGCCGCTCGTCCATTTTGGGTCTGAGACCTTACCGCCAGCCATTGACCTAGCGGTAAAGTCTCATGCGATAACCGGGCAGCAATGACCTATGCACGTCAAATGAAATTACCGCCACATAGTAGCCGGGTGGTAAACTCCATTTTGGCATGCGTTGGGCGCACGTAGATGCTTACGCGCCTTAGTAAAAGGGCCCCTTTGGCTTTTGATTCTGTGGCCCACAGGAAGTTTTGGACACCACTGTGAAAAATGGGACTGCTGTTTTTATCTGCAAGCCATATCTTGATTCAAATTGGTAGGTGTATGATAAAGATGTATACTCTATCCATATCTTTATGCAGAACAGGTCATCGGGGAATCAGGTTTATATGAATAAGAACAAGTAGTGAAGAACTATCAACAACTGGTAGAGAGCATAGTAGACCTGCATGCATATTTTCAAAGCACTTGGCCTTCCAAAGTTCCATAGAAACCTATGGAACTTTGGAAGGCTAAGTGCTTTGAAAATATGCCTCCTGGAGTCTTTAAAAAGCAGACAGATTTTCAAGATTGCACATTATCACTGTCAACTGCTGAGTAAGATGTAAATCGGAACAATAAACATAGTCTGAAATGTCTACATGCAAATGCTAGAAACCTAAGAAGCAAAATGAGAGAGTTAGAACATATTGTACTAAATGAAAAAATAGATATAATAGGCATTTCTGAGACCTGGTAGAAGGAGGATAACCAGTAGAAACACTGTCATACCAGGATATAAATTATATCGCAGTGATAGGGTTGATCGAATTGGTGGTGGGGTAGCGTTGTATATTAAAGAGGGCCTTGAATCGACTAGACTAAAAATTTGACAGGACATGAAACACATCCTGGAATCCCTATGGATTGAAATTCCATGTGTAAAGGGGAAAAGGATAGTGATAGGAGTATACTACCGTCCACATGGCCAGGGCGAACAGACAGATGTAGAAATGTTATAAGAAATTAGGGAGGCTAACTGGGGGCCACGATAATAATGGGTGATTTCAATTACACAATATTGACTGGATAAATGTAACATCAGTGTATGCTAGAGAGGTGAAATTCCTTGATGGAATCAAGGACTGCTTTGTGGAGCAACTGGTTCAGGAGCCGACAAGAGGAGGAAGAATTCTAGACCTACTCCTTAGTGGAGCGCATGATCTGGTGCAGGAGGTAATGGTGCTGGGGCCTCTTGATAACAGTGATCATAACATGGTCAAATTTGATATAATCTCTGGAGTAAGTACACACAGGAAATCCAATACATAGCATTTAACTTTCAAAAAGGAGACTATGATAAAATGAGAAGAACGGTGAAAATAAAACTTAAGAGGGGCAGCTGTGAAGGTCAAAAATTTACATCAAGCATGTAAGGTGAAGGAAGCTATTAGAGCTAAAAGAAAATCCTTTAGAAAATGGAAAAAGGGTCCAACTGAAAATAATAGGAAACTACAAAAAGAATGGCAAACCAAATGCAAAGCGCTGATAAGGAAGGCAAAGAGAAACTTTGAAATGAAGATTGCGTTGGAGGCAAAAACACATAGTAAAAACATTTTTAGGTATATTAAAAGCAAGAAGCCACTAGATGACCTAGGGTTAAAAGGGGCACTGAGGGAAGACAAGGCCATAGTGGAGAGATTAAATGTGGAAGAGACACCGGTGCCAGAAATGGTATTCAGTGCTGATGAGTCAGAGAAACTGAATCAAATCTCTGTAAACCTGGAAGATGTAATGGGGCAATTTGACAAACTGAAGAGTAGCAAATCGCCAGCACTAGATGGTATACATCCCAGAGTAATGATAGAATTGAAAAATGAACTTGCAGAACTATTGCTAGTAATGTGTAATTTATCTGTAAAATCAAGCATGGTACCGGAAGATTGGAGGGTGGCCAATGTAACGCCGATTTTTAAAAAGAGTTCCAGAGGAGATCCGGGAAATTATAGACTGGTGAGCCTGACGTCAGTGCCGGGCAAAATGGTAGAGACTATTATAAAGAACAAAATTACAGAGCATATTCAAAAGCATGAATTAATGAGACAAACCAACATGGATTTGGTGAGGGAGAAATCTTGTCTCACCAATCTATTAACATTTCTTTGAAGGATAGATAGTGGGGTTCCCCAGGGGTCTGTGCTGGGACTGCTGCTTTTTAACATACTTATAAAGGATCTAGAGATGGGAGTAACTAGTGAGGTAATTAAATTTGCTGACAACACAAAGTTATTCAAAGTTGTTAAATTACAAGAGGATTGTGAAAAATTACAAGAGGAAGACTGGGAGACTGGCAGATGAAGTTTAATGTGACCAAGTGCAAAGTAATGCACATGGGAAAGAGGAACCAGAATTATAGCTATGTAATGCAAGGTTATATCTAAGCTTAACACAGCTTGAAAGGGCTTACTGTGGGATGCGCACAGGTATCCTGCGGTAAGTTTGGCATTAGTGCGTGCAATCCACATGCAAAAGAATGTTTTTATTGTTTCAATGGAGGGGTGTCTGTCTCGGGGCAGAGAATGGGCATTTCTACACTCATCAGTTACTCCTACTAATCATTTCTATAGCGCCACTAGATGTACACAGAATTGTGCACATTACATGCAGGTACTTTCTCTGACCCTAGTGGGCTCACATTCTTGGTACCTGGGGCAAAGGAGGTTTAAGTGACTTGCCCAGGATCACAAGGAGCTGCAGTGGGAATCAAAACCAGTTCCCCAGGTTCTCAGTCCACTACACTAACCATTAGCGTATCTACATTACTACGCGCTGACTAGCACATGAGACCTTACCGTCTACAAAATGGTGGTGATAAGTGTTGATGTGCTAATTTTTGTTAACAGCCATTCACTAATGGCAACATTAGTGCATAATTCGAAAAATTGAAAATTGGCTGTTTTCTGGCTGCGGGAAAAATGGCCATAGCGCATGGAAAAAACTCACATAAGGGCACGTGAAGGTCACCTTTTCCCACAACTTGGTAAAAGAACCCCTTTTTGTTAAAATGTATTGTTATTTTTAAAAAATAGGTAATCTACAGCTGACTTGTGTTTGGTAATTGTATGTTTTTGCCTTTCTTCTACAGAATGATATCTTTGTGCCTAGAAAGAAGGTTACAAGAGAGGACCAAAGTTCCCCACTCCACCTAGAAGCAGGTGGAGAGGTATCACCCCTACCTTCACCCTGCTAAACCAAAAGAGAAATAAAAAATTATGGTATATACATTCTTATGTCTGGTGTGTTTTGTATCAATATTTGTTGTGCGCCAGTTTATCAGTTTGTTTTATAGTGGGATTGGTAATGATCAGGAGGACTGAAGTATCCTTTTAAGCAAACATGCAGGTGGGCTTCTTTTTTTTTTTCTTTTTATTTTTTAGAGGTCTTTTTATTAGAAGCTCAATTCAATGTTACAAACATAACATATACATAAGTAATGCCACACTGGGAAAAGACCAAGGGTCCATCGAGCCCAGCATCCTGTCCACAACAGCGGCCAATCCAGGCCAAGGGCACCTGGCAAGCTTCCCAAATGTACAAACATTCTATACATGTTATTCCTGGAATTCTGGATTTTTCCCAAGTCCATTTAGTAGTGGTTTATGGACTTGTCCTTTAGGAAACCGTCTAACCCCTTTTTAAACAGTGCAATCCGCTTAAGTTGAAGGGTCTGGGACCAAAGAAATGCATGCAGTTAACCAGAGCGTGCACGTAACCGTTGTGACCCAAAGAAGCTTGACATCTTATAAACATATGTACAGTACTGTTTATTATTATACGTACAGTATACAGTCTCAGTTAACTGACATTAGGCTTTACTTGAAGTAATCAGTTATAGTCCTCTGTACACTCTTGGGTCTGTGAGTTCCATAGACTATATCTGCCAGACGGTAAAAGCTGTTAGCACTGACATCCAGTGGCCTCCTGATAGGCCCGCACTGTGTTGAGATTCTCCAGCGGTCTTGCAAAAGTGACAGGAGGAGGTTGTTGAATTTCATCAGCATGTGCCTCACTGCTCATTTCTTCATCTGTTCCATCATCAGCCGTTGTTGCCTGCGTGTAGGCGCATATCTCGACATCAGTGCTGTCTTCAGCTGTTTGTAGATCGTAATCAACAGCTATGTAGCGATGGAACTCCTCTTCAGTAACACCGGCTGGTATGTCAATAACCTCTTCATCTGACATGTTTGCAACAGCTGCATCCTCCTCCACATCCTTAACAAAGCTTGCCCGCTTGTAGCAGTTCACAATGGTTGCCTTTGTAACATGATTCCAGGCTTCTTTCTGCATATGTAGGGAATCCAACAGTGATAGATTATGAGCCAGTTCAACAGCATGTTTATCCTTGGCAGTCTGGTCTTCCACAACGCTCATCAGATGATATAGCACAAGAGCCCGATAATGTTGTTTGAAATTGGCTATTATGGCCTGATCCATAGATTGGATCAGAGAGGTAGGGTTTGGTGGCAGGAAGACCACCTTGACGTTAGACAGCCTGACATCATCCCTGTGTGCAGCACAATTAACACAAAGCAGCAAAATCTGATGCTTTTGTGCCCACATTCTAGTGTCTAACTTCTTTAGCCACTGCTTCCAAATTTCCCCAGTCATCCGTGAATTTGCGTTAGCCTCGTATGACACAGGAAGTCGCTTAACTTTCTTGAAGCAACGGGGCTGTTTGCTCTTTCCAATGACGAGAGGTTCCAACTTCTCACTCCCATCCATATTGCAGCAAAGGAGGATTGTCAGTCGGTCCTTCAATGTTTTACCTCCAGTAGTTTCGGCATGTTTGAATGCAAGTGTTCCATCAGGAATCACTCGCCAGTAGAGACCATTTTTGTCAGCATTGAAAATGTCACGAGGTGCAAACTCGTTCAAGATGGTAGGAAGAATTGAAACAACCCAATTTTCAGCACCAAAGTCATCAGCGTCTTCTTTCTCACCATGCTGTTTCTTGAATTTTATGCTGTTCCTCTCCTTCCATCTTTCCAACCATCCAACAGTGGCTTTGAATTCAGTCAGTCCAAGACTTTCTGCTACCTGGTTAGCTTTCTCCAAAAGCAGTGGACCACTGACAGGAAACTGTCTGCTCCTGATTCGAGAAAACCACCAAAGAAGAGCATCTTCTACCGCCTCAGCTTTTCCTGCCCATTTTCGTTTCCATTGTGGATTTGTATTGTTTTGCCAGTCTTCCAGAAGCTGGTCTTTCTGCTTCAAGACACATAAAATTTGACTGGGATTGACACCATATTCTTTAGCAATAGAAGCTTGACTTTGTTTTCTAATTTTGTAAGAAATTCTATTCGTTCAGCCAGTGTTAAAGTCTTACAGTTCTGCCGCGACGAGGACCCCGGTGTACGCCCTAACAACATTCTTTCACTTATTCTGCCTGTGGCAGTTAAAGAGGCAGTAAATTTGAAATCTCGTTTGTCACGCGCCAATCGGCTTCCATATTCCATGCGCACGCTTATACGGAGTCTTTCCTGCAGAGGAGCGGTCTTGAACCATGTATATAAGCAAATCTTGCACATCAGTGGTGCGCTAAACCGAAGTTTGTCCCCATAGAAATTGATGGTGCCAAAAACGGGATCGAAGTACGGCATGCAGTTAAACAGAGCATGCTCTTATCTGACATGCACTTAAATGGAGTGCACTGTGTGTGTGTGTATATATATATATACAGTGGGGGAAATAAGTATTTGATCCCTTGCTGATTTTGTAAGTGTGCCCACTGACAAAGACATGAGCAGCCCATAATTGAAGGGTAGGTTATTGGTAACAGTGAGAGATAGCACATCACAAATTAAATCCGGAAAATCACATTGTGGAAAGTATATGAATTTATTTGCATTCTGCAGAGGGAAATAAGTATTTGATCCCTCTGGCAAACAAGACCTAATACTTGGTGGCAAAACCCTTGTTGGCAAGCACAGCGGTCAGACGTCTTCTGTAGTTGATGATGAGGTTTGCACACATGTCAGGAGGAATTTTGGTCCACTCCTCTTTGCAGATCATCTCTAAATCATTAAGAGTTCTGGGCTGTCGCTTGGCAACTCGCAGCTTCAGCTCCCTCCATAAGTTTTCAATGGGATTAAGGTCTGGTGACTGGCTAGGCCACTCCATGACCCTAATGTGCTTCTTCCTGAGCCACTCCTTTGTTGCCTTGGCTGTATGTTTTGGGTCATTGTCGTGCTGGAAGACCCAGCCACGACCCATTTTTAAGGCCCTGGCGGAGGGAAGGAGGTTGTCACTCAGAATTGTACGGTACATGGCCCCATCCATTCTCCCATTGATGCGGTGAAGTAGTCCTGTGCCCTTAGCAGAGAAACACCCCCAAAACATAACATTTCCACCTCCATGCTTGACAGTGGGGACGGTGTTCTTTGGGTCATAGGCAGCATTTCTCTTCCTCCAAACACGGCGAGCTGAGTTCATGCCAAAGAGCTCAATTTTTGTCTCATCTGACCACAGCACCTTCTCCCAATCACTCTCGGCATCATCCAGGTGTTCACTGGCAAACTTCAGACGGGCCGTCACATGTGCCTTCCGGAGCAGGGGGACCTTGCGGGCACTGCAGGATTGCAATCCGTTATGTCGTAATGTGTTACCAATGGTTTTCGTGGTGACAGTGGTCCCAGCTGCCTTGAGATCATTGACAAGTTCCCCCCTTGTAGTTGTAGGCTGATTTCTAACCTTCCTCATGATCAAGGATACCCCACGAGGTGAGATTTTGCGTGGAGCCCCAGATCTTTGTCGATTGACAGTCATTTTGTACTTCTTCCATTTTCTTACTATGGCACCAACAGTTGTCTCCTTCTCGCCCAGCGTCTTACTGATGGTTTTGTAGCCCATTCCAGCCTTGTGCAGGTGTATGATCTTGTCCCTGACATCCTTAGACAGCTCCTTGCTCTTGGCCATTTTGTAGAGGTTAGAGTCTGACTGATTCACTGAGTCTGTGGACAGGTGTCTTTCATACAGGTGACCATTGCCGACAGCTGTCTGTCATGCAGGTAACGAGTTGATTTGGAGCATCTACCTGGTCTGTAGGGGCCAGATCTCTTACTGGTTGGTGGGGGATCAAATACTTATTTCCCTCTGCAGAATGCAAATAAATTCATATACTTTCCACAATGTGATTTTCCGGATTTAATTTGTGATGTGCTATCTCTCACTGTTACCAATAACCTACCCTTCAATTATGGGCTGCTCATGTCTTTGTCAGTGGGCACACTTACAAAATCAGCAAGGGATCAAATACTTATTTCCCCCACTGTATATATATATATATATATATATATATATACACACACCCCCTACTTGTTTCTCAATGCCCCCCCACCCCAAATCCCGCCCCTTCTCCACTGGGCTATGAAATAAAACAAATGAGCAACTAATGTGCATAAACAAATTCTATGAGCAATGAGTAAGAAAGTGATCCCATATGCGCTACCATTTAGCCAGGGTCTTGTTATGCTGTGCCGTGATCTTTTCCATATCTGCTATAAACCAAAGTTTTGTAATCCATTTATAGGCAGGTGGATGTGTCTCAGATTTCCAAGCAGTAGCCAGAGTGAGTCATGCTGCATTAAGACAATATTGGATAAGATGTTGCTGTCTCAAGCATCCTCTCAGAACTGATCTATTAAGCAACATATCATCATCCCTACTCACTCAGCTGGCAATTCTTTGGACTTAGTTTTTACCCTCTCATATTCCTCCTCACCCTCTCCTCTCTCTCCACCTCTGCTTTGCCTTGGACTGGCCACTTTCTTCAGTTCTAATTCTCCATCCCTCTCCCCGTTTCCTACAGCCTGCCAAGTCGCCCCTATTTTTGCTGTTTTTTGGACACTGCCATAGATTGCATAGCTTCTGCCTTATCCTCCCTATCCCCCTGTCCTCTCGATTCAGTGACCGACTTGTCATGTCAGCTCAATTCTTCTCTCAAACAACTCTTAGACCAACATGCTCCTCTCAGCTCATGCCCCTCTGCTCCATCCTCACATTCTCCTTGGTTCTCACCTGATCTCCGTCTCCTCAAGTCCCAACTACATCATATTGAATGCCACTGGCATAAGTCCCGCTCTCCCTTGTCTTCCTCGTATTATCAAGCTTGCCTTCAGGTTTATTGCTCAGCTATAAAATCCGTCAAATGCAGGTACTTAGATTGGCACAAAGCTATGGTTTCCAATCATCCACAAGCTTTATTCCACATATTTGACCAACTGTCCCCTGCCGATACTCTTCCCTCAGCCTATGATCCATCTTTACTTCTTCTCTCATCTCTTGCAGATGTTTGGTTCTCTAAAGTTGCCTGTCTCCATTCTTCCCTCCCCCCACCCTCCAGCTCCTCCCCCACCAGTCCCTCCTCTACCCCTATGCCTGGACCCAGTCATTCCTCCTTCCCTTCCTGGTCTGCGGTTAATCTTCCTTCCATCCCTGCACTTCTCAAAATTATCCAGTCTCTCAATCCCTCTTCCTCCAGATTTGATCTATGGCCTGCCTTTTTATGGCCTGCCTTTTTAGTCAAGTGTCTTGCACCTCAATTGTCTCTGTTCTCCTCCCTCTGCTTCATTTGTCTGTCTCTTGTTGTGCCCACCCCATGGAAACACACCCTGGTCACCCTTCTCTTTATAAAACCTCAACTTGACCCCTCACTTCCAGCCAATATTCGCCCAATTTCCAACCTCACATTTTTCAGTAAGATCCTCGACAAACTTGTCCTTTCCCAACTGGACTCTTATCGAACAATCCAACATTCTGCACCCATTCCAGTCAGGCTTTCGGTCAAACCACAGCACAGAAACACTCCTCGTGGCTATGATACTATTCGTGTTGCCCTGGATCATCGTTACTCTGTTGTCATTATATCTCTTGATCTTTCTTCAGCATTTGATTTAGTTGACCACTCATTACTCCTTCATTGTCTTTGCTCTATTGGTATTTTTGGCTGACCTGGCTTTTTAGCTATCACTCAGGCCACTCCTTCCAACTTGCCCACATCACTACCCATTCCCCCCTCTCCCTTTGCAGTCTGGGGTCCCTCAGGGTTGCATTCTCTTCCCTACTCTTTTCAACATTTTTCTAGCACACCTTCTCACTGTCATTCAGGAACAGGGCTGTTTACCTTTTTGATACGCAGATGATATTCAAATTCTTTTTTCTGTCTCTGACACCCTCCAACCACTCTGACTTCTTGCCTTTCTATTGTGTCCACCTGGCTGAGGGAACACAGTCTCTTCCTTAACTCATCCAAATGTGAAGCTGTTGTCTTTTCCAGTCCCTCCTCTCCTTTGCCACTGGCCCCTGTTTTTGACTTTCAACACCTGCCTTTTAGGGACGCTATCAGGATTCTGGGAGTGATCTTTGATTCTAAATTAACGCTCAAGGCTCAGGTAAATTCCACTCTTCTTGCCCTCAATCACATATGCTTTGCCCACCTATTCCTCTCCTCTAGCTCTATCCACTCTCTGGTTCTAGCTATGGTTATTTCTCGTATTGACTACTGTAACTCTCTATATGCCGGTTTTCCACTCTATGCTATCAAACGCTGCAACGGCTAAGAAAGCAGATAGAATGTTAGGTATTATTAGGAAAGGAGTGGAAAACAAAAATGACAACGTTATAATGCCTTTGTATCGCTCCATGGTGCAACCGCACCTCGAATATTGTGTTCAGTTCTGGTAACCGCATCTCAAAAAAGATGTAGTGGAATTAGAAAAGGTGCAGAGAAAAGTGATGAAAATGATAAAGGGGATGGGACGACTTCCCTATGAGGAAAGGCTAAAGTGGCTAGGGTTCTTCAGCTTGGAGAAAAGATGGCTGAGGGGAGATATGATAGAGGTCTATAAAATAATGAGTGAACGGTAGACGTGAATCGTTTGTTTACTCTTTCCAAAAATACTAGGACTAGGGGGCATACAATGAAGCTACAAAGTAGTAAATTTAAAACGAATCAGAGAAAATGTTTCTTCACTCAACATGTAAGTAAGCTCTGGATTTTTTTTTGCCAGAGAATGTGGTAAAGGCAATTAGCATAACGTTGTTTAGAAAAGGTTTGGACGGCTTCCTAAAAGTCCATAGACCATTATTAAATTGACTTGAGGAAAATCCACTGCTATTTCTGGGATAAGCAGCATAAAATGTTTTGTACTTTTTGGGGATCTTGCCAGGTATTTGTGACCTGGATTGGCCACTGTTGGAAACAGGATGCTGGGCTTGATGGACCTTTGGTCTGTCCCAGTATGGCAATACTTATGTACTTTTGTATGTATGTCTTCAGTTAATCCAATCAACAGCTGTAATGCTCATTCATTGTGCACATCACTTTGATCATGTTACACTTCTCCTCTGTCTTGAACATTGGCTTGCTGTTTCTGCTCATATTCATTTTAAGCTACTTATGCTGGTCTTCAAGTGCTGCTTTCCCGCTGCCCTGTGTACTTAAATAAGCTACTCATTCCCTACCACCCACCTTGCAGTCTTCGCTCTTCCACTGACCATCTTCTCTACTTCCCATTCCCTTCAGTTCTTCACCTTTCACTCTCCTGTGACACTGTCTTCAGTTACTTAGGCCCTAAGCTCTGTGGATGCACCCACAACAAAGAAGCCAAGTTCACAGGGCCAACTCGAGCCTGCTCCATCACAATCCACACCTTATGAGGATGGGCTTGAAACCACTCAATGGCCGCACGCGCTTGACCACTTGATAAAGACACAAGTAGGGCACACCTAGCCCTCCCCCCATTTCATATCCCTATAAAGAATGCTACAAGGCAATCTCAGACATCTGTTATTCCATATTTGATTTTGAAGGTAACAAACAAAAGTTCTAGGCAAAGGTACAGGCAAGACTTGAAATAAATATAAGAGCCTAGGTAAAAGATTCATTTCTATCGTGGCTATTCGACTGAACCAGGAAAGGGACACATGATCCCAGTGATCAAGATCAAGCTTTAATTCATGCAATAATGCAGGATAATTTGCCTGAAGCAAACTAGAATACTCAGTAGTTATGTAAACACCCAAATATTTAATTTTATTGGTTACCCATTTAAAACTAAAAGACTGCTGAAGAGCCTGTTAGAGCACTATCCAAATTAACATTAAAAGCTTCCGGCTTACTCCTGTTACCTTTAAATCCTGAGACTGCTGAACTTTGCAAGAGAAATAGTAGATTTGGAAATGAGACAAGGGAATTAGTAAGCTGTATATCTGTGAAAAGCACAATTTTGTATTGAGTTTCACCCACACAAAGTCTAAGAACATCCAGACTGGTGCGAACAGCACTTGCCAGTGGTTTCATCAACAATGCAAAAAGCATGGCAGACAGAGGACAACCCCGTCTAAGTCCCCCTGTTCAACTCAAAAGGTTTACATCTGTGTTCAGCACTGAGCTAGGGCGATAGGACTGGCACACCGTCAGATATTTCTGCGGCTTACGGATCACTGCAATCCAAGCCTCCATCATAGACAGTGGCAAGGGGCAACCTAAATGAACAGCATTGAAGAGATCAGTAAGTATTGGAGCAAGCTTGGAAGTGAGTTTTATAGAATTCCCCCGAAAATTCATCTAATTGCAGAGACTTATGATTAGGTAGGGATTTAATAGCTTGTAGCAATTCTTTAACCATGATCTCTCTATGCAGAGAAGTACATTGTGCAGGTATTAAAGCTGTCTGCCGTATATGATTTAATGTAATATTCTCTAAACCACTCCTGTATCTGAGTGATATGAGTCAATAACATGCCAAATCTATCTTTGATTTTATATATGCTTCTATCAGCCTGTTGTCTACGCAGGCGCAAGGCCAACACACTGCTTATCTTGTTGTTTTTCTCATAAGCCTGATGTTTCAGCCTGGTGCTGTTGCTCTAAGCTGTTAATATGAGAAGTACAGTCTTGTATTAATCTAGTCTCCTGCTGCTTACATTGGGAAGCAGCTTTAAGGAAAAAAACCCTAGAAACTGCATTAAGGGCATTCCAAACACCTTAGGGTGGGCCAGAGTCCAGGTTATGCTGCAAGTAATCCTTCAGCAATGTTCTATAAACTTAAACCAGAAACTCATAGCTTTATTAATGGACCAGTATCTAGTCCTAGGTTCTCCCCCAATATCAAATAATTCAACCCAATTCAAGACTCTGTTCCTTTTATCTCGCTGCACCTCACGCCTGGAATAGACTTCCTGAGTCTGTACGTCTAGCCTCGTCTTTGGCCGTTTTCAAATCAAAACTCAAAACCCACTTCTTTACCACTGCTTTTGACTCCTAACTTACTTGCCCTGTCCCTTATCCTCACCTCTCTATTCCCTTACCCTTAATTGTTCTGTCTGTGTACTGTCTTATCTAGATTGTAAGCTGTTTGAGCAGGGACTGTCTTTGTGTATGGTGTACAGCGCTGCGTATGCCTTGTAGCGCTATATAAATGATAAGTAGTAGTAGCAAGTGTGACTGTAGAGGATATAGAATCAGCAGTGAGAGATGCAGTGTCAACAAGCAAATAATCGATCCTAGAATAGGAATCGTGAGATTGGGAATAAAATATATAGTCTTGAGCCCTAGGACTGGCTAGCCTCTAAGCATCTGCCATCCCTAGAGCATGGGTAAGATGCTGGAAGGCTTTAGAATTATGGATATCATCACTAGTAGAGACCCCTGTGTGATCCAAGCCAGGCTGCAAACAGGCATTGAAATTGTCTCCTGATTAGCTTACCAATAGCAAATGAAGAAAGCAAACAGGTTAGCTTCTTTAAAAAAAAAAAAAGAAAAAGCAGCCTGACCCAGTGGCATGACCAGACAGCCAATTTTGGGTGGGCACAAAATTTTCTTTCTGCCCTGCCCCCTCCCCAGCACCTCCCAACTCAAAATATAAATATTTTAACCCATGAGGATCCCCAAGCTCTGTCAGCTGCAGACTTCCTTTGAAGTTGGCCAGAACGCCCTTTTACCAAGCTTGGCAGGCAGCAGCAGCAACTCCTTGAGCCACCAGTGCTGGCACCCCACACATGCTTAGTTGTCAGTGGCTCAAGGATACTGCCACCATCTGCTAAGTTTAATAGAAGGGAGATTTGGCCACCTTCAGAGGAGGTCCTCAGCTGATGGGGCTTGGGGATCCCCACCAGCTACAGCAAGGGTTAGGGCTGGTGTTAGACATGCTAGGGCCCAAAGCAGAAAATAAAGAAGGCTTCACCACCAATAACCTCTCCACCTGCCTCCCCTCCAATCTCCCCACCTGTCATTACAATCACGCCAATAGACCCTCGCCAAATACAAAACAACAGATCACAAATTAGAACTAAAAATATGTAGACAAAAATTGAGCTGGAAACCTTGGCATGTACTGCAACAGTGAAGAAATAAGAACAGAAATGTATTTCCTTTTCTATTGAACACAATAAAATGATATCCGCTATGTACATTTCCCAAGCTAACATATTTTAGTAAATACATTTTTTAAAATGCCTTTTCTACCTTTGTTGTCTGGACATTTTATTTTTCCATCATGTTGGTTCCAGTTTCTCTTTTCCACTTTCTGTCTTCTGCTAATTCTTCAAGTGGCTACTGTGCATGACCGGATGGCATACACCCCAGGGTATTGAAAGACCTCAAACATGAAATTGCATATCTGTTGTTAGTGATCTGTAACCTGTCATTAAAATCATCTATAGTACCTCAAGACTGTAAGGTGGCCAATGTGATGTCGACTTTTAAAACTGGTTTCAAGGGTGATCCTGGAAATTACAGACTGGTAAGCCTGACATCAGTGCCAGGGAAAATAGTGGAAATTATTATAAGGAATAAAATTACAGAACACATAGACAAACATGGTTTAATGGGAAAGAGTCAACATGGGTTCAGCCAAGGAAGTCCTGCCTCATCAATTTGCTTCATTTCTTTGAAGGCATAAATAAACGTGGATAAACGTGAGCTGGTTGATGTAGTGTATCTGGATTTTCAGAAAGCTTTTGATAAAGTTCTTCATGAGAGACTCCTGAAAAAATTAAGAAGTCATGGGATAGGAGGCAATGTACTTTTGTGGATTAGGAATTGGTTATTTGGCAGAAAACAGAGGGTAGAGTTAAATGGTCATTTTTCTCAATAGAGGAGGGTGAATAGTGGCATGCAGCAAGGATCTGTACTAGGATCGGTGCTATTTAACATATTTATAAATGATCTGGAAATCAGAATGACAAGTGAGGTGATTAAATTTGCAGATGACAAAAACTATTCAAAGTTGTCAAACACATGCAGATTGTGAAAAATTGCAGGGAGACCTTAGGAAACTGGAAGACTGGCCATCCAAATGGCAAATGAAATTTAATGTTCTGAATAAATAATTAACTGATGCTAGGGTCCACCGTAGGAGTCAACACTGAAAAAAAAGATCTAGGTGTTATTGTATGTAAACAATAGACTGCAATCTTCTGCCCAGTGTGTGGTGGTGGCCAAAAAATCAAACACGATGCTAGGAATCATTAGGAAAGGGATGCAAAATAAGACAAAGAATATTATAATGCCTCTGTATTGCTGCATAGTGCAACCTCACCTTGAGTATTGCTTTCAGTTCTGGTCGCCCTATCTCAAAAAAGATTTAGTGGAATTAGAAAAGGTTCAAAGAAGAGAGACCGAAATGATAAAGGGGATGGAACTCCTCTCATATTAGGAAGGGCTAAAGAGGTTAGGGCTCTTCAGCTTGGAAAAGAGACAACTGAAGGGAGTTAAGATTGAGGCCTATAAAATCCTGAGTGGTGTAGAACGAGTAGAAGTAAATGGATTTTTCACTGTTTCTAAAAGTACAAAGACCAAGGGTCATTCAATGAAATTACATGGAAATACTTTTAAAACAAATAGGAGGAAATATTTTTTCACTCAAAGAATAGTTAAGCTCTGGAACTCACTGCCGGAGGATGTGGTAACAGCGGTTAGCATATCTGGATTTAAAAAAGATTTGGACAAGTTCTTGGAGGAAAAGTCCATAGTCTGTTATTGAGATGGACTTGGAGGAAAGCCACTGCTTGCCCGGGATTGGTAGCATGGAATGTTGCTACTAATTGAGTTTCTGCCAGGTACTTGTGAGCTGGATTGGCCACTGCTGGAAGCAAGATACTGTGCTAGATGGACCATTGGTCTGACCCTGTATGGCTATTCTTAAGTTCTAAGGTTAGAAATTGGAAACGGATAGATCTTGGTTTGGTGGCTTCGCTATGTGCCATGTTTGATAAGGACTTCCTTGAATCTATAGTAGAAGAGCAGACAGTAGTTTGGAATAGTAAACTCAGTGTCTGGGTGGACCAAACTGTTCCTGTATGATATATTAAAAGCAGGACCCATTATGACCTTCATAATGGTAAATGGTATTATACGGGTCAATTAAGATGCTGGGAAAGACAATGGAGAGAAAAGAGAACATTAGATAAGATTTACATATCCAATGTAGGACCTTACAAAAGTATAATAGACCGGTCCATCTGTCAAAGAAAAATTGTTTTTCAGCATTGGTTAAAGAGAGTAACAATGCAACAGGTCAGCTGCTGTCATTGGTGAGAGTTTTGACTGGCTTTGGAGGGGATGATTTACATTCCTTCATTGCTATGCCAGATGTGAGATTGTTGAGCCAACACTAAGGTCACGGACCTAAGTAATAGGTGTAGGTTGAGTCCTTCATATAAGACTAGCCGTTGAGCCCGTTAAACGGGCTAGTATGGGGTTTTTTCCAAGGCCCCCTGCCCTCGCCGCTGCAGGGCCCCCCCCCCCCGAGGTCGCCGCTACCGGTCCCCCCCCCCGGAGTCGCCGCCGCTGCCACCCCTCCACCCGGCCAGGGCCCTCTCTTCGCTATTGAACTTACGTCGCCGAAATGCAGCACGCAGATCAGCATAGCTCCCGTCGGCCTTCCTTCTCTGCCTGTGTTCTGCCCTTGTGTGGCGTAACGTCGGCGAGGGCGGGACACAGGCAGGGAAGGAAGGCCGACCGGAGCTCAGTTGATCTGCCTGCTGCGTGTCGGCGATGTAAGTTCAATACTGAAGAGAGTGCTCGGGCCGGGTGGAGGGGGGCGGCGGCGGCGACTCCGGGTGGGGGGAGCGGTAGCGGCGACCTCGGGGGGAGGGGAGTGGTAGCGATGTTGGCGGTTCCCTCCTTCCCCTTCACGCAGTTTCCCTCTCTGTCCCGCCCCCGTCATCACGTGGGGGCAGGACAGAGAGGGAAGTCTCTACTGCGCATTTGCGGGTGAGTACAGTCACTCGCCATTTATATGTTTGATTGATAATGATGAGACTGAGCCATTATTACCAGTCTCAAAGTTAAATGAATTTCAGGCCTGCTCACTAATTATTTTTGGAGAAATTAGTGTGCAGAGGATCAAGTGTCCCTGCAGACCTAGATCCTATACTGATCTCTCGCATTCATGGCCTTAGACACTGTCTTATCCCATTGCTTTTATTGATAGTAAATAACAGCCTTAAGAAGGTGTAATTCCTACTTATTGGAATAATCCTAGTGTTTGTCCAGTATTGAAAAACACTGCTCTGGACATATGTGATGTTCAGAATTATAGGACTATTTCCAACATGTCTTTTAGCTAAGATAGAGGAGCAGGTAGTTTTGAAGCAGTTGACTGATTTTGTAGAAAATCTGAATATTCTACATCCAAGCCAAGCTGGCTTTAGAGAAAGCCATAGTACAGAAACAGTTCCGACCGCAGTACTTACATCGGGGAAATACTAGATACTGGTTGACTGATATTAGCTGTTTCATTAGATTTAGCTGCAGTCTGTGCTTTATTTATTCAGTGTCTCCAATCCAAGCCTCAGCGTGGCTTATTTACTTTCTCTGAGAAAGATCTCACACAGTGAAGGTAAGGAACAAGATCTCCTCCCCGATACTTAGTAAGGGGGCTCTGCCATATTGCTATTGTTTAACATACGCTTGAGTCCACTTATACATTTGATACAAGAACTAGGCCTGAGCGTGTACTGCTATGCAGATGACATACTCATACTTGCACATTTCCCCAATCATAATGAATCTATCCCATTTACAGAAGGGTCTTGGGCAGTAGCCAGTTGGTTACATTGCCTGGTGTTAAATATCACTAAGACTATTGTATGTTGGATTACTGGGAATACCCCCACACCAACTATAGTACCCACCTTATTTCATAAACCTAACAGCTTTAAATATATAGGTGTGGTATTTGACTGTATGTTATCTTATAGAGATCGGGGATCGACAGTTGCAAGAAAAGCATTTTATGTATTGAGACAATTGTGATCCATTATGGGCTATTTTAATGAAGCAGCTCTTCAGATTTTCATTCATGCATTATTTACTTCCAGGCTTGATTATGTAATGTAGTGTATCTGGGTTTATCAAAGTCACAGCTCAAACGATTGCAAACGTTAGAAAATACCACACTCAGGCTCCTAGGAAATGTAAGGTTGTTTGATTATGTATCACCATTATTTATTAAATATCATTGGCAGCCCATTTATTATCAACGTTCAAGATTCTTTGCATAGCGCATAAGGCACTCTGGGGGTCTTTTACAGAACGTTGGTAAGCCCACACAGCGGCCGGCGGTAGTTCCGCTCCAAGCGCATGCCATTTCTGGGGTAAAAAGAAAACTCCTGGAAATGGCTTGCATGGTGGTAACCCAGTAGTAATCGGGCATCACCACACCCTGCCTGGTTACCAACAGGTAACCATGAGAGCCCTTGTCACCACATCAACGGGTGGCGGTAAGGGCTCCCTACCGCATGGCCATGTGGTAAAGAGTTTTCTTACCGCATAGTCATGTTTGGGGGCTTTTTACTTGCTGTGGTAAAAAAGGGCCCTGGTGCATGGGAAAAACAGCCCCCGCCACTAGCGCAGGACCCTTTTTCTCTCAGCTTGGTAAAAGGACCCCTCTGGGGCCACCAGCCCCCATACCTTAGTAGATGTATGGTTATATACGCCTACTACATGTCTAAGGTCATTACAGGACTTTAGAGTGATGACCCCCCCCCCCCCAATGAAAGCCCATTTGGCAACCAGAGCCTTCTTTTGTCAAGCCCCTACCCTTTGAAATGATTTGCCTAGGGAAATCCAACGAGAGGTAAATTATAAGAAATTTAAAGTATTACTGGAAACCTATTTCTTTAAGATAGCATTTAATCTCTAGCCCAGGGAAAGGGAAATAGGACTTGATATACCACCTTTCTGAGGTTTTTGCAACTACATTCAAAGTGGTTTACATATATTCAGGTACTTATTTTGTACCAGGAGCAATGGAGGGTTAAGTGACTTGCCCAGAGTCACATGGAGCTGCAGTAGGAATTGAACTCAGTTCCCCAGGATCAAAGTCCACTGCACTAACCACTAGGCTACTCCTCCACAGAGGAGTAGCCTAGTGGTTAGTGCAGGTCTCTGTGGTTTAGGTCTGTTAGGCTGAATATGGATTTGGTATTTAGTAGGTCTGTCCTATCAATCTGCGGTGTTCCTTTTCTTTTATTTATGATGCTGTATATATATATATATATATATATATATACACACACACATTTTTTTTATTGTAAACCGCTTTGGTCTGGGAAGGGTGAGCAAGATATCAAGTTTCTTAAATAAACATAAATATTTAAACTCCATGGTTGGCATTGCTTTAAAACATCAGCTGCAGCATTTAAAGTTATACTCTGAAGTTATTTAGTGAGTTAAGATTTGATATATCACACAATCACTTCTTACCTCAGCTACATTCCACAGAACAATTGTAAAGTAGCCTATAACACAGTACGAGATATTAAAAAAGAGTGGCATGTAAGGATAGGGAAAGAATAGCACAGCAATAATTTACTAGTAATGCAGCATAAAAGCTCAAATGGAGCAATGACTAACAATCAGAAAACAAAGGCAAAGAAAAGGGGGAGGGGGGTTGCAGTGCAACCAGGACAAAATATAAAAGGGGATAGGAGACTCTCGTCTAGCCTAGTCGCAGATGGGGAAAGAATAAGCACAGGTAAAGAGCTAATAGCCTGGTATTCAGCCTGCAGCAATCAGCAGTGAATTTCCAGGTAGAAGGAACCCGTAAAAACATAGCTTAGGACTTACATATATGGAGCAAATTAGATATGAGCTTCAGGTTCGTAGGCATTCTTTTGATGTGGACTGGGTCCCTTTCTTCCACCATATGGAAAATTCTAAATTTTAGTAAGTCTCGAGTTAATGGTAGTATTTCTCTCCTAACAATTTTACACTTCTTGGGTATTTATAATTTTGTACAGAGTCTGTGAACATTTAGGGGTCCTTTTACCAAGCTGCGGTAAAAGGACCCATGCAGTGGCATTGGCATGCGGGTTTGCCATATGCTGTGGTCCCCTTTTACTGGGGCGGGTAAAAGAATGGTTCTTTTTAAAAACTGAAATGGTTGCGCGGTTAAGCACTTGCTGCATGGCCATTTCCTGGGGGAACACTTACTGCATCTTATTTAGGAGATGGTAAGGGCTCCCCTGCTAACCTGGTGTTAACCAGGCAGCACATGGAGCTGCCCGATTAGTGCCAGGTTAGCCACCAGCACTTAACAAATAAAATTATTTTTTTGAGCGTCAGAAATGGCGAGTGACATATACCAGCACTACTGCCAGGCTCCTGCAGTTGCCTGGCGGTAGCGCCAATTTGCTGCGTGCCATTGCCATGGTAGCCATACTGTGGCTTTGTCCCTTAAAGATATTATTGGTGAAGGGAGGTTAGTGGGGTTAGGGGAGGGAGTTGTTTTAGTTTAAGTGGATGGCAATGCTTATTTTAAAAAATGTATTGTAGGGAATTGGGGGTTTGATTGTCTTTTTGATGTTTTAACATTATCCTATATAATAAAATGCACCTCCAACGTTCTGAAGCTGACTGCGTTGACATAAACCTTGAGGCATTTGTGCTTCTGTATCCATCTCCTGAAATGATGACATCTACCACTTCCGGGTGCGTCAGCAGCGACAGTGCCCAATCACAACATAGCAGCGCGAGCCAACTCCATCGCGTACCTGTGCTGACGGGGGACCCCAGCCGAAGTCCTGAATGATCTGATCAAGTTTCTGTGAGTGCGTCTGACATCAGACGCACGCACAGAACCTTGATCAGACCATTCAGCAAGCAACGCCGGTGCAGACGAGAAGAAGACTTTGCCTGTGGGGGGCTGGGGTCCCCTGTCAGCACAGGTACGCGACGGTGGTGGGGGAGGGTTTTTGGCGGAAAGGGGGGGGTTGAGAGGGTCGCAGCAGGGGGGTCCAGGGGTCAGTAATGCGGAGGGGGGTGTTGAAATCGGAGGTAGGGGGGAGTCTGTAACGGTGGGAGGGGCGTGAGGGGGTCTTGAACTGGAAGGGAGGGAGGGAGGGGGGTCTGGAACCCGGAAGGCAGGGAGGAAGGCAGGGGGGCGTGGGTCTCGGAGGGGACAGAGTGAGACAGCGAGGGAGGGTGGGGGATTACCTTGCTAGCGCCCGTTTCATTGCCTACCGAAACGGGCCTTTTTTTTACTAGTTATTATATATTTATAGTCGCATCTCTAAGGTTCTGTTTTAAGATGTTACTGTTCTCATTACTATTGTGTTACTGTTATTCTGTTTGCCATCATTGTCTCTTTGAATTTTATATTAATTTGAAAATATTAAAACGTGTTGAAATGAAAGATACGGATAGACAGTGGTGAAGGAAAAGCAAAATTACTCAACAATTACTTCTGTGTGGTATTCATGGAAGAAAAATCTGGCAAAGGTCCGTGGATGTTTGACAAAGATACATTTGGAGATAATGTAGTTTTGGCACCATTCATTGCAGAACGTTTTTATGAACAACTTGCAAAACTGAACATAGACAAAACCATCGAACCAGATAAGGTACATCCCAGGATATTGAGGGAGCTTAGAGAGGTCTTGTCAGACCATCTAAAGGATATGTTTAAGTGACTCTTGAAAACTGGAGAAATACCACAAGATTGAAGAAATCTGATGTGGTCCCTCTTCACAAAGATGGCAACAGAGAAGCGGTGGAAAACTACAAACCGATAAGCCTTGTCTTGGTAATTGTGGTAATAGAGATGCTGAGGAAGGAAAGGATTGTCAGCTTTCTACAAACTATGGGGTTATTTTACTAAAGATTAGCTTGAGTTATCTGCAGCAAGGCCATTAGGAATAAAATGGGCCCTGCTGCAGATAACTCGAGCTAATCTTTAGTAAAAGACTCCTTATAAATATAATGCAAGTTTATATCACTAAAACTTTGATGAAATTTTAGTGAAAATGGAAGGAAAAAGACTTCAGATGCTCAGCCTTCTGTCTTTAATTATAAATTCATTTTCTGTTCGGCGAATGGTTCTAGGTCAGGTCCCACCTGGGCAGTTCCCACCCACCAATTTCCATCTGGACAATTGCCACCACACCAGGGAGGACAATTGCCACCCATAACCCCAAAAATACAAAACACAGTAGGACCTTTTCCAGATCATTTGAGGAGCCAGTACCCCCTCACATTCCCCTACAACATTATCTTTTACACATCCCTTTCCCCTTCCAGACATGCAGTTTGTGTGTGTGTGTGTGGGGGGGGGGCAATGCACCCCCATATACCCCCAAACTAGGATTCAACCTAATTCATGTTTAATCTGGGATGTAAATATCATAAATAAGTAAATAAATAGATAAATATAAACTGCAGTTCATGTGGGAGGCAATCCTGCTTATTTTCAAAGGAGAAGGGTGGCTATCTTCCAACACAAATCGGTATAATCAAAAGCCGATTTTGGCCGGCTTCAACTGCTTTCCATCGCAGGGCCGGCCAAAGTTCAAGGGGGCGTGTTGGCAGTGTACCCAAGATGAGGCGGGGGCGTGGTTAAGAGATGGCCATCCTCGGCTGATTAATGGAAAAAAAGAAGGCCGGCCCTGACGAGCATTTGGCCGACTTTACTTGGTCCCTTTTTGTTCATGACCAAGCCTTGAAAAGGTGCCCCAACTGACCAGATGACCACCGGAGGGAATCGTGGATGACCTCCCCTTACTCCCCCAGTGGTCACCACCCCCCTCCCATCTCCCCCAAAAAATTAAAACATTTTCTTGCCAGCCTCTATGTCAGCTTCAAATGTCATTTTGAAAGCTTCAATGCTCATCATAAAATCCAAGCGTGAGAAGAAAGCGCTACTACTACTATTTAGCATTTCTATAGCGCTACAAGGCGTACGCAGCGCTGCACAAACATAGAAGAAAGACAGTCCCTGCTCAAAGAGCTTACAATCTAATAGACAAAAAATAAAGTAAGCAAATCAAATCAATGTGTTCAGGGAGAAGGGTAGGTGGAGGCGAGTGGTTACAAGTGGTTACGAGTCAAAAGCAATGTTAAACAGGTTACTTCCTGTTCCGGGGCAGAGGGAGCTGCAGCGAACCAGCGAAGTTCGCGTAGCGAACTCGGAGCCCACAGGCGCGCGCCACGGCACCCCCCCCTGCGGCGTGCACCCGGGGGAGGTGTCATTTCGCCGGGGGGGGGGAGGTGTCATTTCATGGGGGGGGGGGTGCATCGCCGATCCGCCCCGGGTGTCATCGAGGGTAGGAACGCCACTGCTGAGAGGAAGAGCTAAATAAAACCTTATATATGTATTCAACATAAAATAGGGAGAAAAATGAATAAGGAACATGATGTGTAAAGCTATTCTTAAAGATCTGCTGTAAAAGGATGCAGCAAACAGCAATCCAAACAGCACCTCAGATAACACTTGAAATGATGTGATGCAAATGACATTGCAATGGATAGAGAAACACAAGAAGTCAATATAAAATCGCAAAAATTACAATTCATAGATATAAAAAAATGACAAACATGAATATTAAAAATAGCAACATATATGACCTGACCTGAACGGATACAAGAATGGCAAATGTCCAAATTCTCAAAAAAGGGCCTTTTCTTCTCCAAAGTGAAGATCCCATAGATGTGCACAGAGGGAATATTAACATGTCTCTAATCCCATTATTTCATTTTCTTTGTTAATTCTACTGTTCAAACCACTTCAAGAATCAATTTCTTATTGGTTGCTATGTGTATTGCCAAGTAACATCTGTTACTGTGGGCAGGGCCAGATTAAGCAACTGGCAAACTTTGCACTATACTTTGCATCCATATGTGTAGGGGAGCCCTATGAGATGTGCTTAAGACTCAAGAAAATAGGATTGACAACTGTCTGGATTTTTTCAGACAGCCTAACCCAAAAAAAGGAGGGAAAAAAAAACTCAAAGAAAAATGAGTGCCAACAAAGAAGAAGTGAGGCAAATATGAAGAAGAATCCAAAAACAATAGCCTTTATTGTAAAAGTCATATAAAACAACCCGACACGGCCATGTTTCGGCACGTAGGCCTGCCTCAGGGGTCAGTGGACCGATGATATTTGGATAGCCTCAGTCTTGTAGATGTTAAAATCCGTTTCTGTGAGAAATCTCCATTTCAATAAAATGTAGCAGCTCACAGAAACGGATTTTAACATCTACAAGACTGAGACTCTCAAATATCATCAGTCCACTGACCCCTGAGGCAGACCTACGTGCCAAACCCTGGGTGTCAGGTTGTTTTATATGACTTTTACAATAAACTCTATTGTTTTTGGATTCCTCTTCATATTTGCCTCACTTCTTCTTTGTTGGCCCTCACTTTTTTTCAGAAGTCAGCAGAATTTTTACATTCCAGAAGGTAGAATGATATGTAAAATGTCTGTATATTTTTCTGAATTTAAACTTCTATCTGTAGTTCTCTAGTTCCCCTTGCCCCCTCCCCCCATTATGAGTGAGTCTTCCTCTATTGTAACTGGTAGCAGAGACTGTAGGTAGGATCCAGCCAATGGGAAGGCAGTGAGGCAGAGGTCTGGAAGACGACTCTAATTATTGGAAGAGAGGAGGTGATCTGCAGAAAGTTTCTGCAATATACAAGTGGCTGAAATTTGAGGACAATGCTGGGCAGATTTTACGGTCTGTATCCTTCAAATTATAAGACAGATAAGCTTCAGTGGGCTTCAGCAGCTACTCCAGTAGTTGGAACTTAAGTACATGGCCAGGAGGACTTCTATGGTGTATGTTCCAGAAACTTTACCAGCAAAAAACAGGAAAGATGGGAGACTACCACAAACCTCCGTAGACACAAACAAATCTCCCAATCAGATACAAAGAAAGTGTCCAAATTTATTAAATGTTCTTCCACAAAATTGGAGATAAAAAAAAATCAAAGAAATTCAACATTTTCTTCCATATCACTTGAACATTTTTTAATCCAAATCAGTTTTTAAAGCGCCTATTATGTAAATAAGTTTAACGGCATCAACAAAAAATGTCTGCTGTATAGAAAACAACCACAATCAATTTTGCAGTTGTGTGTATGGTGAAGACAAACTTAACATCTAAGTCGGGCGCCTAGCCACTATGTTCCAGAGACGTCAAAGAAGGACCATGATCAAGTATTTTACATCACATTCATTGTTGATTTAATCGTGAATTGGTAATGAGTGTGACAGTTGGGCAGACTGGATGGATCATTCAGGTCTATCTGCCATTACTTACTATGTTACTATCAGGCTCATTTTCGAAAGAGATGGACGTCCAAAAAGTGACATAAATCGGCACTTCGACGTCCATCTCACAGAAACGTCCAAATCAGTATAATCAAAACTGCATTTTGGATGTCTTTCTCCGAAGTCCGTCGCAAGGACGTCCAAATCTCAAGGGGATGTATCAGAGGCTTGTTCAAGGCGAGACTTGGGTGTTCCTAAGACTTGGATGTCTTTGAGCCATAATGGACCTGTTTTTATTATGAATAAGGCACAAAAAGGTGCCCCAAATGACCAGATGATCACTGGAGGGAATCAGGGATGACCTCCCCTTTCCCCCCAGTGGTCACTAATCCCCTCCCACCCTCAAAAAGTGTGGTGAAGAGCATTACTTGCCAGCCTCTATGCTAGCCTCAGATGTCATATTCAGGTCCATGACAACAGTATGCAGGTCCCTGGAGTATTTTAGTGCACTTCAGACAGGTGGACCCAGGCCCACCCCCCACTACCTGTTACACTTGTGCAGGAAACTGTGAGCCCTCCAAAACCCACCAGAAACCCACTGTACCCACATATAAGTTCCCCCTTCACCTGTAAGGGCTATGGTAATGGTGTACAGTTGGGGGTAGTGGGTTTTGGGGGGGCTCAGCACACAAGGTAAGGGAGCTGTGTACCTGGGAGCATTTTATGAAGTCCACTGCAGTGCCCCCTAGGGTGCCCAATTGCCATCCTGGCATGTCAGGGGGACCAGTCTACTAAAAATGCTGGCTCCTCCCACGTCCAAATGGCTTGACTTTGGACATTTTAAACTTGGACGTCTTTGTTTCGAAAATGGATGAAAATCAAAAACGTCTAAATCCAAGGACATCCATGGTATTTTTGAACACAAAAGATGGATGTCCATCTTTTTCGAAAATGACCTTCTCCCCGCCTCGGAATTCAGACATCTTTGTAAAACATCCAAATTCCGACTTAGACGTTTCTTTCAAAAATGCCCCTCTATGTAAGTTTCTGCATCGTGTGGGAGGTGGAAAATAAATGAACCCCTCCAAAAATGCCACAAATACATTTTTATAGGAGAAACCATTCCAAGAGCTGCAGCCTTCTGGCAGTGTCAGCAATTAAGGCATACTCACCTCCTGCCAGCTCCAGAAGCCTTTGCTCTGCTATGACTTCCTGCATAGGTGGAATGTGGCAGAGTGAAGGCTCCTGGGGCTGGCCACAAGTGAGGTCACCTTGGGGGGGGGGGGCAGGGAAGAAGGGAGAGAGATAATAGACATGCATGGGAGGGATGGAGGGAGAGGTACTGAACCCGCTGGTGGGGGGTGGAGGAAGGGAAGATAAAAAGAAATGTACTATTCTAAGCAAAGTATACTGTAGCTTAAACAGCCAGCATAAACCATCCCCAAGCAGAAGCTTTATCAGTAGACTCTCAATTCTTAAGCTAATCTTTATTGTAGTACTCAGAATAAACAAAGAAATTCCAACTTACAGTTCAGTTGCTTATAAAAGAATTGTTGCCTTCTGCACATAGAGTCTATATCTAGCCACCTCAGTGGCAAGGAGATGGCCAGAACCTCAGCCCAAGAAATGCCAGATCACCAGGGGAGAGGAGAGAAGAGAGAGCTCAGATAAGGGGGTGGGGAAGAAAGGAGTGAAATGCTGGACCTATGGAGGGAGAGAGAGGGAAAAAGAGAAAAGAGAGAAATGCTGGGATTGAGGGGGGGGGGGGGGGAGGAGATTTGTGGAGGAAAAAACAAGAGACTGGGCCAGGGGGAGAGTGGGAGAGATGTTGAACCCATGGAGGGAGAGAGAGTAGAAGATGGATGAAACTAAGGGGAGAAGGGTAGCCGAGATGACTGGGACTTGATAACTGACAGGAGAGTATTGGGTAGCACTGCAGAGAATTATGGATGAGAGAGATGGAGCAGGAATTTTAAGGGAATTGTAAGTACCTGGCAGTTGCTATGTATAAGTGGGGTTATGTTGATTGGTGGGAAAAATGAGAGATGGTGTGAAATAGGGGAAGGGGGTAAGAGAAATGAAATGAAGTGTGGGGAATGGTTGAGACATAGACCGCCTTATTTTCGAGAGAAAGACGCCCATATTTCGACCCAAATCGGGAGATGGGTGTCTTTCTCCCATGGGCGCCCAAATCGGTATAATTGAAAGCCGATTTTGGGTGTCTTCAACTGCAATCTGTCGCGGAAATGGCCAAAGTTGATGGAGGCGTGGCGAAGGCGGGACTGGGGCGTGATTATCAGCCGAGAAAAGATGGGCGTCCTTGGCCGATAATCGAAAAAGGAAAGGCGTTTTTAGCGCGAATTTAGGTCACTTTTTTGGACCCTTTTTTTTCACGAACAAGTCCCAAAAAAGTGCCCTAAATGACCAGATGACCACCGGAGGGAATCGGGGATGACCACCCCTGACTCCCCCAGTGGTCACTAACCCCCTCCCACCCAAAAAAAAGAACTTTAAAAACTTTTTTTTCCAGCCTGTATGCCAGCCTCACATGTCATACCCAGCTCCATCACAGCAGTATTCAGGTCCCTGGAGCAGTTGTTAGTGGGTGCAGTGGACTTCAGCCAGGTGGACCCAGGCCCACCCCTCCTACCTGTTACACTTGTGGTGGTAAATGGGAGCCCTCCAAACCGCCCCCAAAAACCACTGTACCCACATCTAGGTGCCCCCCTTCAGCCATAAGTGCTATGGTAATGGTGTAGAGTTGTGGGGAGTGGGTTTTGGGGGGAAATTGGGGGGCTCAGCACCCAAGGGAAAGGAGCTATGGACTTCAGAGGTAGTTAACCCTTTTTTTTTAATTGTTACAAGTGCCCCCTAGGGTGCCCGGTTGGTGTCCTGGCATGTGAGGGGGACCAGTGCACTACAAATCCTGGCCCCTCCCACGAACCAATGCCTTGGATTTGTTCGTTTTTGAGCTGGGTACCTTCGGTTTCCATTATCGCTGAAAAACGATACCGCCCAGCTCAAATCCGCACAAATCCGATGCATTTGGCTGGCACAAACCGTATTATCGGAAAAAAGATGGATGCCCTTTCTTTTTCGAAAATACGGTTTGTCCCGCCCCTTCACGTACTCGTTCTCGGAGATAGACGCCCATGGATTATGCCCCTCAGAATGAATGACCTGGAAGAATGGAGAGAGGATGAGAGGCATTGAAAAGGGACGGGGTATTGTGGAAGGATATGCAAGGTTCCATGTTAGTAGTCACTGACCAAGAAAGGGATCTAGGCGTCGTCGTTGATGATACGTTGAGACCCTCTGCTTAGTGTGCTGCGGTGGCTAAGAAAGCAAATAGAATGTTAGGTATTATTAGGAAGGGAATGGAAAACAAAAATGAGGATGTTATAATGCCTTTGTATCACTCCATGGTGCGACTGTACCTCGAATATTGTGTTCAATTCTGGTTGCCGCATCTTAAAAAAGATATCATGGAATTAGAAAAGGTACAGAGAATGGTGATGAAAATGATAAAGGGGATGGGATGACTTCCTTATGAGGAAATGCTGAAGCGGCTAGGGCTCTTTAGCTTGGAGAAAAGATGGCTGAGGGGAGATATGATAGAGGTCTATAAAATAATGAGTGGAGTGGAATGGGTAGACGTGAATCGTTTGTTTACTCTCTCCAGATATACTAGGACTAGGGGGCATGCGATGAAGCTACAAAGTAGTAAATTTAAAATGAATCGGAGAAAATATTTCCTCACTCAACATGAAATTAAACTCTGGAATTAGTTGCCAGAGAATGTGGTAAAGGCGGTTAACTTAGCGGGATTTAAAAAAGGTTTGGATGGCTTCCTAAAGGAAACATCCATAGACCATTATTAAAATGACTTGGGGAAAATACACTGCTTATTTCTGGGATAAGCAGCATTTTGAACTTTTTTGGGATCTTGCCAGGTATTTGTGACCTGGATTGGCCACTGTTGGAAACAGGATGCTGGGCTTGATGGACCTTTGGTCTGTCCCAGTGTGACAATACTTATGTAATTATGTAGAGGAAGGGGATAAGTCTCTGAAGGGGTTAAGTGAAGGCAGAAATGTGGTAAAAAAAGATGCTGAAAGACAGGCAATATGAGATGGGTTAGAGGGTAAGAGAAGAATGGCTTGGAGGAAGGAAAGAAGGACAGGGGTGGAGCTGGGGCTAGTGAGAGAATGAAAAGCAGTGATTACGTGAGGATGGAAATTGGGAGACTAGAGAGTGAGTGAAAGATAGGAGGAGGAGGAGATTAGGGAAGGAGAGAGACAGAGGGGGCAAAGGGAGTGCTGGAGAAGGGATGAGAGGGAAATGAGAATAGCCAGGAGGTAGATGAGATGTGAAAAGGAGGCGACTAAGGACTAGAGAGAAAGGGAGAATGAGAGTACAATCAAACTGGTAGATATACAGTGGGGGAAATAAGTATTTGATCCCTTGCTGATTTTGTAAGTGTGCCCACTGACAAAGGCATGAGCAGCCCATAATTGAAGGGTAGGTTATTGGTAACAGTGAGAGATAGCACATCACAAATTAAATCCGGAAAATCACATTGTGGAAAGTATATGAATTTATTTGCATTCTGCAGAGGGAAATAAGTATTTGATCCCCCACCAACCAGTAAGAGATCTGGCCCCTACAGACCAGGTAGATGCTCCAAATCAACTCGTTACCTGCATGACAGACAGCTGTCGGCAATGGTCACCTGTATGAAAGACACCTGTCCACAGACTCAGTGAATCAGTCAGACTCTAACCTCTACAAAATGGCCAAGAGCAAGGAGCTGTCTAAGGATGTCAGGGACAAGATCATACACCTGCACAAGGCTGGAATGGGCTACAAAACCATCAGTAAGACGCTGGGCGAGAAGGAGACAACTGTTGGTGCCATAGTAAGAAAATGGAAGAAGTACAAAATGACTGTCAATCGACAAAGATCTGGGGCTCCACGCAAAATCTCACCTCGTGGGGTATCCTTGATCATGAGGAAGGTTAGAAATCAGCCTACAACTACAAGGGGGGAACTTGTCAATGATCTCAAGGCAGCTGGGACCACTGTCACCACGAAAACCATTGGTAACACATTACGACATAACGGATTGCAATCCTGCAGTGCCCGCAAGGTCCCCCTGCTCCGGAAGGCACATGTGACGGCCCGTCTGAAGTTTGCCAGTGAACACCTGGATGATGCCGAGAGTGATTGGGAGAAGGTGCTGTGGTCAGATGAGACAAAAATTGAGCTCTTTGGCATGAACTCAACTCGCCGTGTTTGGAGGAAGAGAAATGCTGCCTATGACCCAAAGAACACCGTCCCCACTGTCAAGCATGGAGGTGGAAATGTTATGTTTTGGGGGTGTTTCTCTGCTAAGGGCACAGGACTACTTCACCGCATCAATGGGAGAATGGATGGGGCCATGTACCGTACAATTCTGAGTGACAACCTCCTTCCCTCCGCCAGGGCCTTAAAAATGGGTCGTGGCTGGGTCTTCCAGCACAACAATGACCCAAAACATACAGCCAAGGCAACAAAGGAGTGGCTCAGGAAGAAGCACATTAGGGTCATGGAGTGGCCTAGCCAGTCACCAGACCTTAATCCCATTGAAAACTTATGGAGGGAGCTGAAGCTGCGAGTTGCCAAGCGACAGCCCAGAACTCTTAATGATTTAGAGATGATCTGCAAAGAGGAGTGGACCAAAATTCCTCCTGACATGTGTGCAAACCTCATCATCAACTACAGAAGACGTCTGACCGCTGTGCTTGCCAACAAGGGTTTTGCCACCAAGTATTAGGTCTTGTTTGCCAGAGGGATCAAATACTTATTTCCCTCTGCAGAATGCAAATAAATTCATATACTTTCCACAATGTAATTTTCCGGATTTAATTTGTGATGTGCTATCTCTCACTGTTACCAATAACCTACCCTTCAATTATGGGCTGCTCATGTCTTTGTCAGTGGGCACACTTACAAAATCAGCAAGGGATCAAATACTTATTTCCCCCACTGTAAATGTAGAGAAGAGAAAAGTGAAAAAAAAAACCATAAAAGAAAGATCAGCGGGAGAGAGTTGTAGAGAAGGAAATGAAGAAGACAAGAGGAGATAGAAGAAATGGAAAGGCAAACCTGGAAAATAATTTAGGAGAAGACTGACATAAGGAAAGTAGAAAAGTGCCTGGAACTAGCCACATTAGAAAACTAAAATGCCCAGACAAAAAAGTATTATCTAATACTTTTTAAGGATTGGGATGTGTCTGCTTTTGGAAATGTGCATCTTTTCTATTTTGTATTTTGCAGAGCACAGGAGAAAATGTATTTCTGTTTCTCTTTTACCAGTATTGCACTGCATATAGAGTCTGGCTTTCTTAAGTGTGTGTGTGTGTGTGTAGGGGGGGAGGGGGGAGTGCCTCCATTTAAGTTTCTGTCTGCATGTTTTCCCATCGTACCTTCAGAGTATACTCTCATGGTTCGTCCTCCTCCCCTATCCCGCTCTCTGTTGGAGTTCCTCAGGGATCTGTCCTTGGGCCCCTTCTTTTTTCAATCTACACCTCTTCCTTAGGCTCCCTGATTTCTTCTCATGGTTTCCACTATCATCTTTATGCCGACGACACCCAGCTTTATCTCTCCACACCAGAAATCACTGCGGATACCCAGGCCAAAGTCTCGGCCTGCTTATCCGACATTGCTGCCTGGATGTCCAACCGCCACCTGAAACTGAATATGTCTAAGACTGAACTTATTGTCTTCCCACCCAAACCCACTTCCCCTCTCCCCTCACTCTCTATCTCGGTTGAGAACACCCTCATCGTCCCCGTCTCATCTGCCCGCAACCTCGGTGTTATCTTCGACTCCTCCCTCTCCTTTTCTGCGCACATCCAGCAGATAGCCAAGACCTGTCGCTTCTTCCTCTATAACATCAGCAAAATTCGCCCCTTCCTCTCCGAGCACACCACCCGAACTCTCATCCACTCTCTCATTACCTCTCGCCTTGACTACTGCAACCTACTCCTGACCGGCCTCGACGTAGCCATCTACTCCCCCTTCAGTCCATCCAGAACTCTGCCGCACGTCTTATCTTCCGCCTTAACCGATATACTCATATCACCCCTCTCCTCAAGTCACTTCACTGGCTCCCAATCAGATACCGCATACAGTTCAAGCTTCTCTTACTCACCTACAAATGCACTCGATCTGCGGCCCCTCCGTACCTCTCTACCCTCATCTCCCCTTACGTCCCTACCTGTAACCTCCGCTCTCAAGACAAATCCCTCCTTTCAGTACCCTTCTCCACCACCTCCAACTCCAGGCTCCGTCCCTTCTGTCTCGCCTCACCCCATGCCTGGAACAAACTCCCTGAGCCCATACGCCGTGCCCCCTCCCTACCCATCTTCAAATCAATGCTCAAAGCCCACCAATGTTGCCTTCGGCACCTAATCACTACTCCTCTTCTCAGAAAACTTATCTACCCCAACTTGACATTTCGTCCTTTAGATTGTAAGCTCTTCCGAGCAGGGACCGTCCTTATTGTTAATTTGTACAGCGCTGCATAACCCTAGTAGCGCTCTAGAAATGTTAAGTAGTAGTAGTAGTAGTAGTATGTTTTGTGGTTCCGTGTTCTGTATCAGGTGAGGGTCTTCTCATATTCTGCAAGTGCAATTGAGGTGAAGGATTCTGCTAGCATGTAGCATCTGTGTAGGAACCTATAACAGTACAAACTTGTTTTAGCTTCCCAGTAGTAGGTATATTGGTGCTCTAGGGTCTACTGTAATCAGTGCTTTTTTTTGTAGGAAAAAAGGTACCGGTACTCATTATGGGTGGGGGGTCACCATCTATCGCTCCACCCCCTATGGTGGCCACACCCACAGTAGCCACACCCCTTATATCAGCCGTGGCGCATATAAGCAGTATCATTAAAAATACTATATAGGAGCAAAAAATAACTTGTGATATTTTTCATTATAAATAATTTTTCTCCGAGGACAAGCAGGCTGCTTGTTCTCACTGATGAGTGATGTCCACGGCAGCCCCTCCAATCAGAACACTTCCTAGCAAAGTCCTTTGCTAGTCCTCGCGCGCCGATGTGCACCGCGCATGCGCGGCCATCTTCCCGCCCGAACCGGCTCGTGCCGGCCAGTCTTCTTTTGTCCGCGCTCGGTACGGTCGTGTTTCGCTGTTCGCGATCCAAAGTTGACCTCGCGCGTCGTATATCGACTTCGTTCTTTGAAAAAAAAAAAAAAAGGTGTCGGAAGGAGACCTTTATGGTTTTCTCCCTTCCCATACTTCCAGTTTTGCCACGGTAAGTTTTCTTTCGTCGTCGGGGTAGGCCCTATTAGGCCTCGGTCGAAGTTTTTCTTCCCCCTATTTTTGTGGTGCCATTTTCACCATTTTGAGTTTTGATCTCGCCGGCGCGATTTTTCCGCCCATGACATCGAAGTCTTCCAGCGGCTTCAAGAAGTGCACCCAGTGCGCCCGGGTAATCTCGCTCACTGACAGGCACGCGTCGTGTCTTCAGTGTTTGGGGGCTGGGCACCGCCCTCAGGCCTGTAGTCTGTGTTCCCTTTTACAAAAGCGGACTCAGGTAGCGAGATTAGCCCAGTGGAACGTTTTGTTCTCGGGCTCTTCGTCGGCATCGGCATCGGGAGTATCGACTGCTTCGACGTCGTCGGCGCCCGGACCTTCATCCTCGCCCCCGATTGCATCGAGTGCATCGAGGCATCGACCCTCTGCATCGGGGCGACATCGGAGGGCTGCGTCGGCGTCGGTGGTATCGAGACCTCCTCGTCTGCTGATGTCGTCGGACGGTGGTGCTTCGTCTGGAGTGCAGGTGAGGGCTGTCCATTCCCCTGCTGGTGGCGGTGAGCCTTCGGGTAGGTCTCCCCCTACCCTGAGGGCTCCTGCGGTACAGCCCCCCCGAGATCGACCTTCTTCGGCCTCGGCCCCGAGGAAGAGACGGCTGGATTCTACGTCCTCCTCGTTGGTGCCGGGAAGCTCCGGTGACGTGCTTCGTTCCAAAAAATCGAAGAAGCATCGTCACCGGTCCCCTTCCCGTGTCGGCACCGAGAGCTCTGGGTCGCCGAGGGAGTCGGCACCCAGTAAGCATCGGCACCGAGAGGACCGCTCGCCCTCTGTTCAAGAGGTGTCGATGCGCTCCCCTTTGGACAGCCCGGAACAGCCTCCACGCCCGGAACAGGTTCTGACATCGACTCCTGCATCGGCTTCCATGTCTTTTTCTACAGCCGCTCTGCACGAGAGCCTCCGGGCCGTTCTCCCAGAGATCCTGGGGGAGCTGTTGCGCCCTACCCCTCCGGTACCGGGGGTGCTTGCGCCACCGGTACCGTCGAGCCAGGCGCCGGCTGGCCCATTGTCAGGGGTGAGGTCTCTGACATCGGTGCCGCTTGCGGTACCGAGTGCGGTAGCCTCCCAGGAGGGCTCCCCGACCACGTCGGCGGAGGGAGCTTCGCTGGTGCGGGCGAGGGAGTCTACCTCTCGACGCTCCCACCGTGGCCGTGGTTCCACGGAGTCGAGCCGGGCACGGTTGCAGACACAGGTCCGTGAACTTGTGTCTGACACCGATGGTGAGGCCTCGTGGGAAGAGGAAGAGGACATCAGATATTTCTCTGACGAGGAGTCTGAGGGTCTTCCTTCTGATCCCACTCCCTCTCCTGAAAGGCAGCTTTCTCCTCCTGAGAGCCTGTCTTTCGCTTCCTTTGTCCGGGAGATGTCTACGGCCATCCCCTTCCCGGTGGTTGTGGAGGACGAGCCCAGGGCTGAAATGTTTGAGCTCCTGGACTATCCTTCTCCACCTAAGGAAGCGTCCACAGTACCCATGCATCATGTCCTCAAAAAGACATTGCTGGCGAACTGGACCAAGCCTCTAAGTAATCTCCACATTCCCAAGAAGATCGAGTCCCAGTACCGGATCCATGGGGACCCAGAGCTGATGCGCACCCAGTTGCCTCATGACTCTGGAGTTGTGGATTTGGCCCTAAAGAAGGCCAAGAGTTCTGGGGAGCATGCTTCGGCGCCCCCGGGCAAGGACTCTAAAACCTTGGACTCCTTTGGGAGGAAGGCCTACCATTCTTCTATGCTCGTGGCCAAGATTCAGTCCTACCAGCTCTACACGAGCATACACATGCGGAACAATGTGCGGCAGTTGGCGGGCTTGGTGGACAAGCTCCCCCCTGAGCAAGCCAAGCCATTTCAGGAGGTGGTCAGGCAGCTGAAGGCGTGCAGAAAATTCCTGGCCAGAGGGGTGTATGACACCTTTGATGTTGCGTCCAGGGCCGCTGCTCAAGGTGTGGTGATGCGCAGACTCTCATGGCTGCGTGCCTCCGACCTGGAGAATAGAATCCAGCAGCGGATTGCGGACTCGCCTTGCCGTGCGGATAATATTTTTGGAGAGAAAGTCGAGCAGGTGGTAGAGCAGCTCCACCAGCGGGACACCGCATTCGACAAGTTCTCCCGCCGGCAGCCTTCAGCCTCTACCTCTACAGGTAGAAGATTTTTCGAGGGAAGGAATACTGTTCCCTACTCTTCTGGCAAGCGTAGGTACAATCCTCCTTCTCGACAGCCTGCGGCCCAGGCTAAGCCCCAGCGCGCTCGCTCTCGTCAGCAGCGTGCGCCTCAGCAAGGCCCCTCGGCTCCCCAGCAAAAGCAAGGGACGAGCTTTTGACTGGCTCCAGCAGAGCATAGCCGACATCCAAGTGTCAGTGCCGGGCGACCTGCCAGTCGGAGGGAGGTTGAAAGCTTTTCACCTAAGGTGGCCTCTCATAACCTCCGATCAGTGGGTTCTCCAAATAGTCCGGCAAGGATACGCCCTCAATTTGGCTTCCAAACCTCCAAATTGTCCACCGGGAGCTCAGTCTTACAGCTTCCAACACAAGCAGGTACTTGCAGAGGAACTCTCCGCCCTTCTCAGCGCCAATGCGGTCGAGCCCGTGCCATCCGGGCAAGAAGGGCTGGGATTCTATTCCAGGTACTTCCTTGTGGAAAAGAAAACAGGGGGGATGCGTCCCATCCTAGACCTAAGGGCCCTGAACAAATATCTGGTCAAAGAAAAGTTCAGGATGCTTTCCCTGGGCACCCTTCTCCCCATGATTCAGGAAAACGATTGGCTATGCTCTCTGAACTTGAAGGACGCCTACACACACATCCCGATACTGCCAGCTCAAAGACAGTATCTGCGATTTCAGCTGGGCACACGTCACTTCCAGTACTGTGTGCTACCCTTTGGGCTCGCCTCTGCGCCCAGAGTGTTCACGAAGTGCTTGGCTGTAGTAGCAGCAGCACTTCGCAGACTGGGGGTACACGTGTTCCCATATCTCGACGATTGGCTGGTGAAGAACACATCCGAGGCAGGAGCCCTGCAGTCCATGCAGATGACTATTCGCCTCCTGGAGCTACTGGGGTTTGTGATAAATTATCCAAAGTCCCATCTTCTCCCAGTGCAGAAACTCGAATTCATAGGAGCTCTGCTGGATTCTCGGACGGCTCGCGCCTATCTCCCAGAGACGAGAGCCAACAACTTGTTGTCCCTCGTTTCGCGGGTGCGAGCGTCCCAGCAGATCACAGCTCAGCAGATGTTGAGATTGCTGGGCCACATGGCCTCCACAGTTCATGTGACTCCCATGGCCCACCTTCACATGAGATCTGCCCAATGGACCCTAGCTTCCCAGTGGTTTCAGGCTGCTGGGGATCTAGAAGACGTGATCCACCTGTCCACGAGTTTTCTCAAATCCCTGTATTGGTGGACGATTTGGTCCAATTTGACACTGGGACGTCCTTTCCAAATTCCTCAGCCACAAAAAGTGCTGACTACGGATGCGTCTCTCCTGGGGTGGGGGGCTCATGTCGATGGGCTTCACACCCAAGGAAGCTGGTCCCTCCAGGAACGCGATCTGCAGATCAATCTTCTGGAGTTACGAGCGGTCTGGAACGCTCTGAAGGCTTTCAGAGATCGGCTGTCCCACCAAATTATCCAAATTCAGACAGACAACCAGGTTGCCATGTATTACATCAACAAGCAGGGGGGCACCGGATCTCGCCCCCTGTGTCAGGAAGCCGTCAGCATGTGACTCTGGGCTCGCCGTCACGGCATGGTGCTCCAAGCCACATACCTGGCAGGCGTAAACAACAGTCTGGCCGACAGGTTGAGCAGGATTATGCAACCTCACGAGTGGTCGCTCAATTCCCGTGTAGTGCGACAGATCTTCCAGGTGTGGGGCACCCCCTTGGTAGATCTCTTCGCATCTCGAGCCAACCACAAAGTCCCTCAGTTCTGTTCCAGGCTTCAGGCCCACGGCAGACTGGCATCGGATGCCTTCCTCCTGGACTGGGGGGAGGGTCTGCTGTATGCTTATCCTCTCATACCTCTGGTGGGGAAGACTTTGTTGAAACTCAAGCAAGACCGAGGCACCATGATTCTGATTGCTCCTTTTTGGCCGCGTCAGATCTGGTTCCCTCTTCTTCTGGAGTTGTCCTCCGAAGAACCGTGGAGATTGGAGTGTTTTCCGACCCTCATCACACAGGACGAAGGGGCGCTTCTGCATCCCAGCCTCCGGTCCCTGGCTCTCATGGCCTGGATGTTGAGAGCGTAGACTTTGCCTCTTTGGGTCTGTCAGAGGGTGTCTCCTGTATCTTGCTTGCTTCCAGGAAAGATTCCACTAAGAGGAGTTACTTCTTTCTGTGGAGGAAGTTTGCCGTCTGGTGTGACAGCAAGGCCCTAGATCCTCGCTCTTGTCCTACACAGACCCTGCTTGAATACCTTCTGCACTTGTCTGAGTCTGGTCTCAAGACCAACTCTGTAAGGGTTCACCTTAGTGCAATCAGTGCATACCATTACCATGTGGAAGGTAAGCCGATCTCAGGACAGCCTTTAGTTGTTCGCTTCATGAGAGGTTTGCTTTTGTCAAAGCCCCCTGTCAAGCCTCCTACAGTGTCATGGGATCTCAATGTCGTTCTCACCCAGCTGATGAAACCTCCTTTTGAGCCTCTGAATTCCTGCCATCTGAAGTACTTGACCTGGAAGGTCATTTTCTTGGTGGCAGTTACTTCAGCTCGTAGAGTCAGTGAGCTTCAGGCCCTGGTAGCCCAGGCCCCTTACACCAAATTTCATCATAACAGAGTAGTCCTCCGCGCTCACCCTAAGTTCTTGCCAAAGGTTGTGTCGGAGTTCCATCTGAACCAGTCAATTGTCTTGCCAACATTTTTTCCCCGTCCTCATTCCTGCCCTGCTGAACGTCAGCTGCGCACATTGGACTGCAAGAGAGCATTGGCCTTCTATCTGGAGCGGACACAGCCCAACAGACAGTCCGCCCAATTGTTTGTTTCTTTTGATCCCAACAGGAGGTGAGTGGCTGTAGGAAAACGCACCATATCCAATTGGCTAGCAGATTGCATTTCCTTCACTTACGCCCAGGCTGGGCTGGCTCTTGAGGGTCATGTCACGGCTCATAATGTTAGAGCCATGGCAGCGTTGCTAGCCCACTTGAAGTCAGCCACTATTGAAGAGATTTGCAAAGCTGCGACGTGGTCATCTGTCCACACATTCACATCTCATTACTGCCTGCAGCAGGATACCCGACGCGACAGTCGGTTCGGGCAGTCAGTGCTTCAGAATCTGTTCGGAGTTTAGAATCCAACTCCACCCCCCTAGGCCCATGTTTGTTCTGTTCCAGGCTGCACTCTCAGTTAGTTGGTAAATTTTTTAGGTCAATCTCATTAATGTCCTCGCCGTTGCGAGGCCCAATTGACCATGGTTGTTGTTTTGAGTGAGCCTGGGGGCTAGGGATACCCCATCAGCGAGAACAAGCAGCTATTTGTCCTCGGAGAAAGCGAATACTACATACCTGTAGAAGGTATTCTCCGAGGACAGCAGGCTGATTGTTCTCACAAACCCGCCCGCCTCCCCTTTGGAGTTGTGTCTTCCCTTCTCTTTGTTTTGCTACATATGAGACTGGCCGGCACGAGCCGGTTCGGGCGGGAAGACGGCCGCGCATGCGCGGTGCACATCGGCGCGCGAGGACTAGCAAAGGACTTTGCTAGGAAGTGTTCCGATTGGAGGGGCTGCCGTGGACGTCACCCATCAGTGAAAACAATCAGCCTGCTGTCCTCGGAGAATACCTTCTACAGGTATGTAGCATTCGCTTTATAAGCTGTTACAGCTCTATTATACCCAGTGCAAAATAAGATAGCAGACGTAAATTCTCAAATTGGACATCTTCCAAACACTAAAATGAAAATAAAATGATTTTTTTCTACCTTTGTTGTCTGGTGACTGTTTTTCTGAACATGTTGGTCCCAGTCTCTGATTCTGAGGCTCTTTATCTGATCCCTTAACTCCGTTTCCAGGGCTTCCTTTCCATTTCTTTCTTTACTTTCCTTCTTCATTTCTTGCCCTACATCCATAGGTAAAAGCTGGGTCCTCTGCGGACTTGACTGGAGGAGATATAGAGTGGATCCAGCTTTTGCCTATCATCCATGTGCAGATTTTCTCCTCTTTTCCCTTTCCCTCACCTTGTCAGTATGCATCTCCTTCTTCTCTCCATCACATCCAGCATTTTTCCTCTCCCCCTCCATCCATGTCCAGCATTTCTCCTCTCTCCTCCCCTCCATCCATGTCCAAAATTTCTCCTCTCTCCCCTAAATCCAGGTGCATCTCCTCCTCTGTCTTCCCTTCCCTTCATCCATGTCCAGCATTTCTCCTCTCCCCCTCCACTCCATCCATGTGCATCTCTTCCCTTCCCTCCAACATTTCTCCTCTCTTCCCTGCCCTCCACTCCATCTATGTCCAGCATTTCTCTTCTCTCTCCTCCATCCATGTGCATCTTCTTCCTGTCTTCCCTCCACTCCATCCATGTCCAGCATTTCTCCTGCCCTTCCCTCCATCCATCCATGTCCAGAAACTCTGCTCTCTCCCCTGCCCTCTCTTCCCATCCACGTCCAGATTCTCCTCTGCCCTCCCATCTGTGTCCAGCGATTCTCCTCTCTCCCCTGCCCTCCATGTCCAGCGATTCTCCTCTGCCCTCCTCTCCCATCTATGTCCAGCGATTTCTCCTCTCTTCTCTCCCTTGTCCTCCCATCCATGTCCAGCAATTCTCCTCTCTCCCCTGCCCTCCATGTCCAGCGATTCTCCACTGCCCTTCTCTCGTCCAGCGATTCTCTTCTGCCCTCCCCTTCCATCTATGACCAGCGATTTCTCCTCTTTCCCCTGCCCTGCCCTCCCCTCCCCTCCATGTTCAGCGATTCTCCTTTGACCCCTATCCTCCCCTCCATGTCCAGTAACTTGCCCCAGGCCTCCACCTGCCCCCACTTTTAAGCCCCCGTTGAGTTCCAGCGCCCCAGCCCCACCTGCCCACCCATAGCTTCCCGACAGCCCCCCGCGACGTGTTTAAATCTTTTACGTGAAGTCGCAGCGCCGGCGTTAGTGAGAGGATCAGGCTCACCTCCTTCTGCCTTCCCTTCGTTCCCTCTCAGTGTCCCGCTTCCCTGTGATATAGTTTCCTGTTTCCACAAGGGTGGGACACTGAGAGGGAATGAAGGGAAGGCAGGAGGAGGCAAGCCTGGTCCTCTCACTACCGCCGGTGCTGCGACTTCACATAAAAAAAAAAAAAAGATTTAAACGCGTCATGGGGGGGGGGGGGGGGCTGTCGGGAAGCTAATGGCGGGTAGGTGGGGCTGGGGCACTGGAACTCTACGGGGGCTTAAAAGGGGCGTCGCGGGTGACAGGAACGGAAAGCAGTGCAAGGGAACTAAGGGTGGGTAGGTGAGCCTAGGAAAAAAAGGTGCCAGTACAACAAAAGCACTGACTGTAATAGTTGTAGCACTGTCTTTTCATTTATGGTCTGATAAGTTTGTTTTATAGGCTTTGAATGTCTTTTTGCAGATTTTGTGTTATTTTGCAAGTAACTGGCCCTATTTGAAAGGAGACTCTGGGACAAGGGCCACAAGTGGTGGCCCTTGTCACCCAAAATTTAAAATGCTCAAGGCTAGTGGTCTTCACATTCTGTGGCATCACCACTCAAACAAAAACTGGTTTGCTTTAAACAAAGTGTCTGGCAACAGAAGGAGTATGTGCTGTTCCTGAAGTAATAATAATCTGAATATTTTTTGTATGGCAAGTTGTAAGGGGGTAGTTCCATTACTGGGGAACATGGAGTTGCAGGATTTGTATTAAGATTTTTTTTCAATCCTTTAGAGAATCCAGACTTCACTCCTACACAGAAGAATTTGTTGAATGATGCTATCGTTTATATTGGCAACTCTACCTGGTAGCTGAAACTAGCTGGAGGGGAAGTATTTCTTTATGCATTGAAAGCTCTGGTTTTTTAAATTGCTAATTCTAAAAGTGGGGATGGAAGGGTAGAGGGGCATGTGATGTGGTGGTGGGTATGATGTGGCTTGCTTCCCTGTTGCTATCCCAAGTATATCTACTACTACTTATCATTTCTATAGCGCTACTAGAAGTACGCAGCGCTGTACACTTGAACATGAAGAGACACTCCCTGCTCGACAGAGCTTACAATCTAATTAGGACAGACAAACAGGATAAACAAGAGATAAGGGAATATTAAGGTGAGGATGATAAAATAAGGGTTCTGAACAAGTGAATAAAGGTTAGGAGTTAAAAGCAGCTATATCTGTCTAGTTATGCCACTGATACATAGACCGATTCCCTGTAACACTGGTATTAAGGAATTGCACCTTTCTTACTGCCTTCCCCTCTCATCTCCTCTCCTGATCAGACAGAGAGAAAGCACACACACATACATATATCAACACAGAAACACGCATGTACAGATACCCCCTCCACACACACACACACACACACACACACACACACACACACACACACACACACACACACACACACACACACACACATGCATTTACAAGCAGAGGGGTTGGAAAGAATTCCATGAGCCATGCTATGCATTCTTTCCACACTTGTTTAATTTTAAGGACAGAGATACTATAAACCAAGGGGTTTTTATCAGTGGTGCCCACATCCCAAAGGTTGTGAGAGGACGTCAAACTGGGTTTGAAATCTGAGGCAATTTATTGAAACTTTATAGACACAGTAAAAACAGTTATTAGGACAGTTATTAATAATATAACTGTATACTACTGTTAATTCAAGCAATATATTAGCACTGTTAGCGGCCTACAGCAACACATGTTACTGTAAGTAGTCATTAGTGGATACATGGTTTAGGAACAGTGAGGGACGGTTTCATTGATCAGTTATAGGTAAAGAATTGCTGTGTAAACTGTTAGTAGATCTGGCTATACTTATTCCTCAGTTTTAGTTGCTGTAACCATAGTAACTGCAGATATATTTTTGGAGAAATATTTGTACAGGGGACTGAAAGGAAGAGAATGTCTTGTGTTATATTAGATATATCTAAAAACAAGAACAGATGCAGTAGCTTATTTATTTATTTAAAAATTCTTATATACCACCCACTTGTTTCCACAGAAACCATCAGAAGGGTGAAGTAGTTGAAAAACAAGCTCATAGTCTTATGAATAGTTTTCTCGCTAAAGACTCCCAGGCTTGTGTTGATGTATGGAATGGGATTCTGATGTTTTGAGGTAATGACCATAAGAACTGCATGGTGTCTTTGTAGTGAGAGTGTGGGGACAATTCTATAACTAGGTGCCCCATGTTACACACCCCAGTGCTGCATGGGGAGCACCTATTTTTTAATGGCATCTGGGAGACAAGACTTCATTATAGAAACTGGTCAAACCCGCATTGGTGTGCCTAAAGTTAGATGAGCCCACTTACACCAGGTCAATGGTAGGCGTAAATGAGTGTGCCTAAGTGCAACATGTAATAAGTTACATGTGTAAGTGGGAGGCATGCCATTCATGCTTTTCTGTTCACTTATGCACACAAGGGGCACATAACTGCACGCATGTAGTTATAGATTGTGCCACGAACTTGGGGAAAGTGAGCCCTTGGGCCACCGGCAGATACAAGCTAGCAGCTGGCGAACCACCCGGGGAGGGCACAGGACTAGGCAAGAACCAGGAACAGGAGTTGGCTTGAGCAGGAACCAGAAGCAGGGCTTGGCTTTAGCAGGAACCAAGAACAAGGCTTCAGGAACAAGGCTCACAGGAACAAACAAGGCTAGCTTTGTTGCAAAGGCAATGCATAAAAGTCCCAATGTTCCTTGTAAAAGCCCTCACTAATGATGTCAGAGCCTCTGGTGCCCTAGAATGAGGCTTGGAATGCACTTCAGAACACAGCAGGGACTCCAGAGAGAGGGTGAGATACTTGGACATCAGACTGAGGCTTGGATGCTGGAACATCAGAGTGAGACTTGGATAATCTCTGGAATGAGGCTTGAGAAACAGGGAGAAAAACAGCGAAGGTGGACAATAAACATTTAGATCCTTCAGAGCATCGTCTATATTTTTTGAGTCACCTTCACTGTTCTTCTTTGTGTTTTCAAGTCTGTGAGGGATTTGTTTCTTCTGTGTGCAAGTCAGTTTGAGAAACAGGGAAACAGACAGCAGTGGCATCATTGCAGGGAGAAGGCAGTCCACAGAAGCCACAGAGCCTGACTACTGGAAGGAAAGGTGAGTCTGGACACGTGGGTACAGCTACGGCTGTGACAGTACCTCCTCCTCAAGGATCCCATGAACCCCATGGGAGATCTGGGCTTCCAAAGGTATCTTTGATGGAAACGGTGGACCCGGACAGGAGCATGGACCGCAGGACTGGAGTTTGAAGGCAAGTCTGGAGCTTGAGAGCAGAACTGGAGTAAAACAACAGGTTGTCCTCAAGACTGTAGGCCCCCCTGGAATCAGGGACATCCTGGACCCCATATCTAGGGTTCAGTTATTCAGGCACAGTACATGACATTGGAGCTTGAAGAGGTTTCTCAAGAAAATACCTAGCGAAGGTCTGAATCTTGGCTGCAGCAAGAGAAGAGGTCTTACTCTGAAGGAACCTCCCTCCCAGGAGGAGATCCACAGCATCCTTGCTCTCTTGCCATGGGGACCTTGTCACCTCTTGCTGCTCAGGACAGGCCTTTGCCTGAAATGCGCTAGTCTAGGGTGGAACATCAGGAACACTAGCAGTGGCTAAGGTGACAGCAGACAACTCAGAATCCAAGCAACGTAGTTCACAGGTGTCACTCCAAGCTGTAATCTCGCCTCTTTCTGAGTCTAAAGTCGGGTTGTATCTCCGTAGCTAGGGCAAACCCAAGATGATGGGCTTCATGGAGTTTTGGAGGACATATAGAGTGATGTCCTCCCTGTGGTCATTAATACACAAGCACACTGGAACATTAGGAACACTAGCGGTGGCTAAGGTGATAGCAGACAACTCAGAATCCAAGCAACGTGGTTTACAGGTGTCACTCCAAGCCGTAATCTTGCCTCTCTCCTAGTCTAAAGTCGGGTTGTATCTCCGTAGCTAGGGCAAACCCAAGATGATGGGCTTCATGGATTTCTGGAGGACATATAAAGTGATGTCCTCCCTGTGGTTATTGATACACAAAAGCACTGGAACAGTCCAGGTTCTTAGGTGTCCTTGAACGTTATCATAGACTGAGGAGACCGGAATGGTCTTGGACAAGTCTTGAAATGCCAGACCAGCCCCTCATCTATGAAGTTTCCTCCTGTCCCAGAATCCAGCAAAATCTCAGTATGCTTCCCTCCTTGATCTAGATCAAGCACTGCTGGAACTAAGTATTGGGTGGAGTCCCCGGGGATGGTCCCAACGCTGTGCCCACAGTCAGAGCTAGGTTCGAAGGTCCAGACTTATTCAGGCACTTAAGTTCATAGAGTCCACTCTTACCACAATAGACATAGTGTAATCCGTTGGGTTGGTCGTGAGCCCTTGGGCCCTGGCCGAGGCCAGCAGAGCGCCGACCCAGGCCAAGGGGAGACCGACCCACCACCGCACACCCCAGCTACACAATACCCCTTAAGTTACCCCTCCCCACAGTCCCTCAGGAAGAAGGGAAATAGGCATACTGGCGGGCCTCACGGCCGAACCGGAACCCATGCACACAGAGCCACTCGTGCGAGCCTCACGGCTGAACTGGAACCCAATCACACACAGGGAGGGGTGAAAGATCCCAGAGGGCCCCAAGATGCCAGACACGCGCTGAACACCAGCAATAGGGCAGCGGGGGAAACAAAGGACCAGAGCGGGCCACGCCCACCCAGGGGACTAGCGCAGGACAGGGGAACTAACACAGCACCCCCCCCCACCAGGGTAGGAGCCCCAGGCAGAAGCCAGAGGAACCAGACACAAAAGGAAGGCAAAAAGCCTTTGCCTCAAACCCACTGTAGGCAGAGGCACACAGAACACAAAGGGTTAAGCTTGTAGAGCCAGCAGAGAGAGAGTGCCATAAATCAACAAACAATCAGAGAGAACGCTTCCCCTCCCGAGAGGGAGCGGGGCCCATCCAACAAACACACACACTGGCAGAGGCAGGAATACAATACACACAGTACACAAAGGGTTAAACTCACTGAGCCAGCAGGCTGGGACACTGGGAAGAGAAATCCTTAAAACAAGCAAACAAAGGAGAACGCTCTCACTCAGCCCAGAGCCCTGGAGGCTGAGCAATGCCCAGCCCCCACTAAACAAACGAGCAGCTGACCCTGATTACAGAGCTACGCACACACACACAGCAGCAGCTAACCCAGAGGGAAGGAAAAGAATACTCTAATACAACACAGATCCCTGTCAGAACCTAGAGCACGTTCTGAGAGAAAACTATCAGGCTTTCCTGTCACCACCAAGTAAGTAACGCAAAAGCAGAGAAACTTTTCAGCTGCAGGCTAAAGTACTATCCCCTGACGTCAGCACAACCCCTGGCAGCCAATCAGAAGAGACGTCCCCCCCTCCCCCTCAGCCAAACCGGCAGAATCATAACACATAGATTAAGAGTCTGATGCCTCTGTCTCCCTTACACAGAGAGGGGAGAGCGATCCACTTGCATGGGTTCTATATGATTGAGGTTTGAGATCGCCCTCTGACTGGGAACACTTGGAGGGTACTGGTAGCTAGGAGCCTTTAAGGTTGTCTTCTCTGAGGAGCGCCATTTCCAGGCTTATTCCTAGAATTGGATATCTGTCATATTGCAGAGACAAATAAGGTCATCTAATCTGGTTGGGAGGTCTCGCCTTGCCAGTTCATCCTTGATTTGGGGTGCCAACTCCTGCTATAAGGCCACACCAAGGCTCTAGTTATTCCATGTCAATTCAGAAGCCAAGGTGTGGAACTGAATAGCATAATCACCCAGGGCCTGTGTCCCATGCTTTAATCTAAGAAGCCCGGAAACTGCTGATATAACTTTCCCAGGTTCCTCAAAGACCCTCTTGAATTGTCCTGTGGAGATCATCAAGCACTGGGTCGTCCAGTTCCCAGATAGAAGATGCCCATGCTAAGGCTTGACCAGACAGAAAGGAGATGATATAGGCCACTTGGGCCCTGTCAGAAGAAAAATCTCTGTCTTGAAGTTCAAAAATTATCTGGCACTGGTTGAGGAATCCCCTACAGTCTTTGGGGTTTCCATCATATCTCAGTGGTGCCATGAGTCAAACGCCTGGAGTTATGGAAGCTATAGCCGGTTCTGGGTCTGAACTTGAAGGAGCCAGAGCTCGAGGTGCTGCTCATATAAGTTGGTGGTCCAGGCAGTTAGCCAGAGCCTGAACAACCCCTACAAGTCATTGGAACTGGTCCGTGCATGAAGCCATGACTTGGACAGCACCATCTGGAGAGCCAGTTACTGAAGCAGCTACAGGGTGGGTGATTCTTCCAAGCTCATGGCCTTCACAAACTGTCACCAACTCAAGGAATGTGAACCCTTGGGCTGCCGCCAGATACTGGCTGATGAACCACCTGGGCAGGGCACAGGACTAGGCAGGAACCAGGAACAGGGCTTGGCTGGAGCAGGAACCAGGAACAGGGCTCACAGGAGCAAGGCTTCAGGAGCAAGGCAGATGTCTGGTGCAATGATTGTGTGCATTTTCTGTTTCACTTCCCTGTTTTTGAAGATGTTACTTTTTGGCCACTTATTCAGCCAGGCCAGCTGATATATGATATCTACCATGTCCTTATATAGTACATCCTCTCTGCACTCCATTTCTCCGTCTGGTTCTTCATATATTTTTTTCAAGGCCTCCCAGATGTTCAGGCCTACCTCTGCCAAGGCCTCTCTTGTTGTTTCAGGCCAAGACTTTTCAAGGTGTTCCTTGTTGTTTCAGGCCAAGGTCTCTGACATTGATAGCACAGCATCTGTCTTCAGTAGCTTCCGAGCTCCTGTGCCTTTGACAAGGGACACTAACTGTGGGTCAGTATGCCATTTAATTCTTGACCCTGGTTTCAGAACTGCAATGGAATTAGGAAGCTCAGGTGGCCATCTTTTGGCAGGGTCTGGCGGGGCACATTAAGGATGAACTGGTGGGACAGAATCTCCCCACACAGTAACATGGTAGATGACAGCAGATAAAGATCTTACGGTTCATCCAGTCTGCCCAACAAGATAAACTCATTACGTATGGTTTGAAGTGATACTTCATATGTATACATGATCTTGATTTGTCCTTGCCATTTTCATGGCACAGACCATAGAAGTTTGCCCAACACTGTCCTTGTTCTAAATTTCTGAAGTTGTCTAAGACCGTGAAACGCTCCACTGCAGCCCATCCAAATCGATTCAGCCATGATCAGGACACAGAGTGTGAAAGTCTTGTCCAACACTGGCTTTGCTTCTCAATTAGTGATATTGCTATCTAATCTCTGCTAAGCTTCATTGGATCCATTCCTTCCAAACAGGATTCCTTTGTGTATATCCCACAGATTTTTGAATTCCATTACCGTTTGCATTTCCCCACCTCCCGTGGAAGGGTATTCCAGGTACCTACCACTCTCTCAGTGAAAAAATACTTCCTGACATTATTCCTAAGTCAGCCCTCTTTCAACCTTGATTCATTTCCTCTAGTTCTACCACCTTCCCATCTCTGGAAAATGTTTGTTTGTGGATTTATACCTTTCAAATATTTGAACATCTGTATCATATTACCCCGGTTTCTACTTTCCTCCAGGGTATACATGTTCAGGTCAACAAGTCTCTCCTTGTACATCTTGCTACGCAAGCCCCGTACTATTTTTGTTGCTTTTCTCTGAATCAGTTCAGATCTTTTTTTTACATCCTTAGCAAGATATGGCCTCCAAAACTGAACACAATACTCCAAGTGGGGCCTCACCAACAACTTGTACAGGGTCATTTGAATGACTTGGTTTCCCTATGCATCAAGGTGGACATCCACTTTCAAGACAGGGCTAAGGAACATGGAGGCATATGTCACCTTACACAATCGACACCCCAGTTTCAGGACCCTAAAAACTCAGACGCTAGCTGTTACTGCCACCCTGGAGGAAGAGGTTCCCATGCAGATAGGACATTCTCAACTTTCACAGGAGAATGCAAGACTTCTGTCTATATTGTGTTGACTTGGGACATTATGCTAAGCAATGTCCGAGAAAATCTACGATGCCTGGAAGTGGTGTTGGAGACTTCCCTAGGTCCTTCCCGAGTTGCTCCAACCTCTCTCTATACCTGTCACTATTCAATGGGAAAATAAATAGATTGCTGTCCAAGATCTCCTTGATTCCGACACAACCAGGAACTTTGTGGATGAACGCTGATATGAAAGTATGACATTTCTGTAAATCCCCTTAGAGGGCCCCTCTGTATCTCCTCAGTCTATGAAGACTCACTGCCAGGGCATCTGCAGGCTGTTACTCAACCTATTTTAGTTTCATGTGGGTTCTCAGCATCAAGAAACGATAGAGTTCTATGTACTCCCCAGATCTGTCCATTAGGTTATTTTGGGGATTCCCTGGTTGCAGAAACATGAACCTTGTATTGACTGGCATTCTGGAGATATTCTAGCCTGTTCTCAGTGTTGCTTAACACCTGTTCAACCTCAGCTAGCCCTGCCCAAGATGGATTCGCCCCTGTCTCTTGACCCACTATCTACTCCTGCCTCCAGTGTGGATGTTTCCAGCAAAAATCAAGCCAAGAAACTACTGCCTCACCAGGAGTGTGACTGCCCTAGTGACCTCCAGCTGGGCAAGATGACACCCCCAGAGCAATCCTTCCATCTTGGAATCCCAACCCATCCTGGACCCTTCTTGCTGTCTCCCAGATCGTTGTACCAGCAGAAAGAACTTCAGTCCCCAGGCGGTCAAGAAACCAGACCTTGCACAAGACATGCAACTTCAAGTCTACAGGATGCCCAGGAAAGAAGACCCTTCAGTTGGGGGGTACATCAATACTTGTGACCCCAAATGTCTTATGTGATGCCCAATATTCTAGATATCAGGAGGATAATACGTGAAAACCTGCTATCAGTGTTCATATCTCTGCACTTATAAGATATTGTCATCACTTTTATTCTCTCAAACCTGGGGAGGGGGCTTCAGGGAGGGGGTACTGTCATGCACCTCACCTATTCTTTGTTGTCTCCAGTAGCATTCCATGCCAAGGATCTGTTTTCTTTCTGGAACCCTAGCACTTTCTTTATAGCCCTGCAAGAGGGCTCTGGCTGATGTCATCACTTCCTGTCTGCTAGTACATAAGGAAGTTCCTGATTCCCAGCCAGTGCCTTTGAAACAGGTCTCCTAGAGTTGTCTAGTGTGTGTTGCAGCCTTGTTCCAACCTGTCTCCTGTTCCTGCCGGTATTCCAGCCCTGTTCCTGCTTGTGTTCCAGACCTTTTCCAGTCCTGTTCTTGCTCCATGTTCCGGTTTTGTTCCTGCCCTTCTCCCAGTTAGTTTCTAGCCTTGTCCTCAAGATCCAGCCCAGTGTTAACACTCCAGCTCTGTCTTCAAGCTCCAGCCCTGACTTCGTTCCAGCCTTGCCCAGGTGTCTTATTCACCACCATTCGGGGCCTAGCTTGCCCTTGGGTTGGCTAGGTAGCATCAACTCGTCTGCAGCCTAAGGGCTCACCCAAGTTATGACAAGCTCACAGTCAGTGAGCTTCATGCCCTAGTAGCTGATCCACCTTACACTAAAGTTTCACCACAAAAGAGTAGTTCTCTGCACATACCCAAGTTCCTTCCTAAGGTAGTGTCGGAGTTCCATCTTAATCAATCATCCTGCCAGCTTTTTTCCAAAACCACATGCCCATCCTGGTGAGAGTGTAGCTCATACCTTAGACTGCAAACAAGCCTTAGCTTTCTATCTGGAGCGGACTAAAGACCATAGACAGTACACCCGGCTTTTTGTTTCTTTTGACCCTAACAGGATGTGGGTAACCGTCGGCAAATGCACAATTTCTAACTGGCTAGCAAATTGCATCTCCTTTACTTATGCCCAGGCTGGGCTGACTGGAGGGTCATGTCAAGGCTTATAATGTTAGAGCCATAGCTACGTTGTTAACCCACTTGAGGTCAGCCTCCATAGAGGAGATTTGCAAAGCTGCGACGGGGTAATCTGTAAACACATTCACATCTTATTACTGCCTTGAGCAATGATAGCCAGTTCAGTCAGGCAGTCCTGAAAATTTTGTTTGGTTTCTAGAATTCAACTCCACCCTCCTAGGCCCAGTTTTCTTTAGTTCCAGGATGCACCTTCACAACTAGTATGTAAATAGTTTCAGGTTAATTGACTTCCAGGCCCATAGCTGGAGAAAAGTTGGCATGGCCCAAACAATTAGAGGTTTTAATTAGTATTTTAATATCAGAAAGGTGTTTTCTTGACAAAAAATTTTATTTGCCTTCATTTTATTCACAGTTTTTCTTTTTATTGGGTGATTAAGCCCATGAACATTCCATGAAATTAATTTGACTTTTAAAGGAAGAGTTGTGGCCATTTTAATACAGGTAAAATACAAACAGCTAGTAAGATAAATAGATACAGAACAGTGGGATTTATTTGTATGGTAGCTGGAAGGATAAATTCAAATGATTAATTGCAGATATGAAGTATATATATGACTCTATGCTTATAATACAAAAAATACAACACTAAAAAAAGATAACATATTGCATAAAATACATTGGTAGACAGAGCCATGAAACAGGCTCCACCTATAAAAAATTACAGATGGGGGGGGGGGGGGGGGGGGGGGGGGGGGGGAGAAATGCAGAGAATAACTGCTTTATGAGGCAACCTCCCAAGGGTGAAAGAACACTCAATCCCTTCGAGCGTCGGCAAAGGAAGCTGGCTCTTCCAAAGAAAACTAAGGGAGATGCTTATTCAAAAATGTGGTCTTTATTGAAAAACATAAAACGACACGACTGCCGTGTTTCGACGCCCAAAGCGCCTGCGGCAGCAGTCTATAAAACATATAAATACTGGTATAAACATATATATCAAAATGCAAGATATAAAACATATGAATACTGGTATAAACACATATATCAATAAAATTAAATGAAATACAATAAAATTAAATGCAATAGAATCCAGACAACTTACAATAATACAAATGGTGTGAGCTTAAAGCAACATACAAAAAAATAGGGAATAAAAATAAAAAATAAAATGAACAATAAATATAATACAATTAATTTGCCAGGGTACAACTGAAGTGAACTTAAATAACATGCTGACACATGAGAAATGCCAATATGGAGTCAAAAAACGCTGACCTTATAGTGTAGGTGACAATTCTAAGAGCAAATTCAAACAAAGGCAGACAAAGTTTGTCCTGTTCATATAAAATAAAAACAAAAACTGAAAGCATATGAAGGTATTGTCTGAGAACTAAAACATGCTCTTATAGAATGGCATTTATACTATGTCTAATCAATTGTGAAATCAATAATGCAAAAAGGTTGAATAGAATGGAGGACAAGTTTCAAAAGAGAGAATCAATATAATAAAAGCATAAAGGAATCCCTAATGTGGCGTAGTGGAACACACAGCATAATAAATACAGTGTTAAATGCTCTTCATTTACATCTGAACAGTGAAGAACGCATTTAGGAAAGGAAGTACAAAAGACAAAAGGGAAACGCGGGGGGTGTTCCCAGCAGTAACCGGCCCATGTTGGCGCACGCTGCATGATTCCCACTTGGATAGCGTGTGAGCCCTTACCGCTAGGTCAATCGGTGGCAGTAGGGGCTCAGGCCTTAAATAGGTGCACGCTAATTTTAATACTAGTTCAGGCCTATTTCCCAGCCCATTAAAAAACAGCCTTTTTCCCAGCTGTGGTAAAAAAATGGCCCAGCTCACGCGCCTAAAAGACGCATCCACATCACCTCAGTCCACTTTTTACCGCGGCTTTGTAAATGGAACCCTTAATGGATATACCTAGTATGAAGTCTAGCAAATCCATGTTGTGGGGTCATCCCAAACCAAAAATTAACAACAAGCCTATATTTTGGTTGGAGTGGTTTAAGATGGGTATTTGGTCTCTTGAAAATCCACTTGTATATTGTCTTTCATATCCATCCAGTTTCATTTTTCATTGTCTCAATCTCAATTTTTTAAATGGCTTCAACTGAAGCAAAATATTCAGAACAGTGACCTTTTACAAAAAATAACTACAAACCACCCATCCATTATATAATTTATTCACAACCTTTTTCACAAAGGACATACTGAGGGGCATAATCGAACGAAAACGTCTATCTCCATGGGCGTTTATCTCTGAGAACGGGTCCGTGAAGGGGCGGACCGAACCGTATTTTTGAAAAAAATAGACGTCCATGTTTTATTCGACAATTTAGGAGCTGGGCGTTTTTGTTTTTCAGTGATAATGGAAAATGAAAGTGCCCAGCTCAAAAACGAATAAATCCAAGGCATTTGTTCGTGGGAGGGGCCAGGATTCGTAGTGCACTGGTCCCCCTCACATGCCAGGACACCAACCGGGCACCCTAGGGGGCACTTTTACAAAAACAAAAAAAAAGGTAAAAGAGCTCCAGGTGCATAGCACCCTTCCCTTGTGTGTTGAGCCCCCCAAATCCCCCTCAAAACCCACTGCCCACAAGTCTACACCATTACTATAGCCCTAAGGGGTGAAGGGGGGCACCTACATGTGGGTACAGTGGGTTTGGGGAGTAGGACGACTAAGCATTAAGCAGCACAATTGTAACAGGTAGGGGGGGATGGGCCTGGGTCCACCTGCCTGAAGTCCACTGCACCCCCTAACAACTGCTCCAGGGACCTGCATACTGCTGCCAGGGAGGTGGGTATGACATTTGAGGGTGAAAATAAAAAGTTGTGAAACATCATTTTTTGTGGTGGGAGGGGGTTAGTGACCACTGGGGGAGTCAGGGGAGGTCATCCCCGATTCCCTCTGGTGGTAATCTGGTCATTTAGGGCACTTTTTGGGGCCTTATTCGTGAAAAAACAGGGTCCAGGAAAAGTGCCCTAAATTCTAGCTACAAACGCATACTTTTTTTCCATTATCGGCGAAAGGCGCCCATCTCTGTTCGAGTGATAACCATGCCCCAGTCCCGCCTTCACCACGCCTCTGACACGCCCCCGTCAACTTTGTACGCTTCCGCGATGGAGTGCAGTTGAAAACGTCCAAGTTCGGCTTTTGATTATACTGCGTTATTCGTTTTTGTGAGATAAACGTCCATCACCCGATTTAGGTCGGAACTTGGGCGTTTTTCTCGTTCGATTATAAGCAGGACTGCCTCACAATTATATAAATTGTTTATCACTAAGAGCCCTATTTACTAAGCCATGTTATAGGCACATTAGCATTTTTAAAACATTTTATAACATTTAAAACAGGAGAAAATATTTTTTCACTCAATGAATAGTTATGCTCTGGAACTCTTTGCCGGAGGATGTGGTAACGGCGGTTAGGGTATTTGGGTTTAAAAAGGTTTGGGCAAATTCCTGGAGGAAAAGTCCATAGTCTGTTATTGAGACATTCATGGGAAGCAAGTGTTTGCCCTGGGATTTGTAGTATGGCGTGTTGCCACAATTTGGGTTTCTGCCAGGTACTTGTGACCTGGCTTGAAATATTTTCTCTGATCCGTTTTAAATGTACTACTTTGTAGCTTTATTGCATGCCCTGTAGTCCTAGTATCTGCCAACATACAGCCTGTTCTTAAATACATGAGAAATGGACGTCCATGTGCTGGAGACATCAAGCATGAACATCCATTTTGCAAACTGAAACACCAAATTAGAATACGGAAAAGCAAGGGATATGGACATCATTTTGGCAGCATAGGAACGTTTTTTTTAATTGCACCAAAGATGTCCATGAAGAGCAGAGGGGTAACTTAATGAGAAGCAGGGGGCCTGGGTTCAAATCCCATTTCAGCTGTTCGTGATTTTTTTTTATTGTGAGGTTTCCATGCACACAGAAATACCTACTGCACTTGAATGAATGCCACTTCAATAGCCTTCAAACTTGCAAGTTTCTTATACATTCTGGTACAGTAGATATTTTGCTCACAATTTAATTTAAAAAAAAACAAAACACAACAAGCTGAAGGGGGATTTGAACCTCAGTCCCTTAGCTCTTAGTCCACTGTTAGACTACACCGCAGACCTGCATGGAGAGCTATTAAGAATGGCCATAGGTTCTGAAGCTGTCATAGAGCCTAGTATTTATTTATTTATTTATTTATTGCATTCCCACATTTTCCCACCTCTTTGCAGGCTCAATGTGGCTTACAATACATCATGAATGGTGACAACATGAGAAAACATACATTTAGTATTACAGAAGGATTTTGGGTAACATGATAGTGTTTTAACAAGCAAATATTGTAAGGTACCTGGGAGTATTTGATGAAGTCCACTGCAGTACCCCCTAGGGTGCCCTATTGCTGTGCTGGGATGTCAGGGGGACCAGTGTACTAAAAATTCTGACTCCCAATGGCTTGATTTTGTACGTTTTACACTTGGATGTTTTTTTTCCCAAAATGGACCAAAAAAAACCCCCCAGCCAAATCACAAAACATCCAAAATACAAAACGTCCATAGTATTAAAAAAAAAAATAGATGTTTTTCTTTTTCGAAAATAACCTTCTTTCCTGTTCAGAATTTGGACATTTTGTGTAAAATGTCCAAATTCAGATTTAGATGTCATATCAAAAATGCCCTTCCATGCCATTCTTTGTATTGTTATTTGAATATTTTTGCTGCTGTAATTGCCTGTTGCTCATGTTTGATCTATTCTTACTGTACATCGCCTTGAGTGAATTCCTTCAAAAAGTTGGTAAATAAATGGACAATTGATCTGACCTGGTATGGTCAGAGTTGGACGTCCCTAGTTCTGCCCCAGACTACTACTACTACTACTAATCCTATATAATAATTCTCACCTCCAACGTTCTATGCGTCTGGCTGCCTGTGTCCGTGGCTTTCTTCAGAGTTGGTCTGCTAGGCTCTGAAGCCTAGGCTGACATCACATGCAGCACTGACCAACCACACGACAGCAGCACGAGGCCCCGCCCCTGCCGCCCTCACCGCCACGCCCCTCCCCCAAGGTCGCTGCCGCCGCTCACCCCTCCACCCCCCCAAGGTCGCCACTGCTCCCCCCTCCACCCCCCCCTTGAGGTCGCCTCTCTCCCCTGCCCCCCTCCAGCCACCCAAGTTGTCCAGCAAATTCTTCGGGCAGGCAGGAAAGATCCCCAGTCTTGCCTGCCCGCTGCCGGCGCTGACCCTCCCCCGCTGCCAGATAGCTCTTCAAAATGGCCGCCAAGACTTCAGCAGAAGTCTTGCGAGGCCACCGCTGGAAGTCTCGGCGGTCATTTTGAAGAGCGATCCGGCAATGGGGGAGGGTCAGCGCTGGCAGCGGGCAGGCAAGCAAGACAGGGGATCTTTCCTGCCTGCCCCGAAGCATTCGCTGGACAACCTGGGTGGCAGGAGGGGAGGCAGGGGAGAGAAGAAAGTCACTGGACATGGGTGGCTGGAGGGGGGGCAGGGGAGAGAGGCTGGACATGGGTGACTGGAGGGGGGGCAGGGGGAGAGGAGGGTCACTGGGCATGGGTGGTTGGAGGGGGGGCAGGGGACAGAGGAGAGTTGCTGGACATGGGTGGCTGGAGGGGGGCAGGGGGAGAGGAGGGTCACTGGACATAGGTAGCTGGAGGGGGGCAGGGGAGAGAGAAGGTTGGCTGGAGGGGGAGCAGGGCAGAGAGGAGAGTCGCTGGACATGGGTGGCTGGAGGGGGGCTGGGGAGAGAGGAGGGTCACTGGACATGGGTGGCTGCTCACAGAGAGTCTGTGTATCGCACACATACTCTCTCACACTCTCTGTCTCACACACACTCTCTCACACACACTGCATCTATGTGAAACACACTTTCTCTCACACATTCACTTTGTCTCAGATACGCAGTCGCACACACTCTCATTCTCACACACACACTCTCTCACAGACACACTCGCAAGCAGTCTCACTCTCTGTCACACACACTCGCACATTCACTCTCTCTCTCTCTCACACAGTCACTCTCACACACACTCTCTCAAACATACGTACTCAGAGGAAAACCTTGCTAGCGCCTGTTTCATTTGTGTCAGAAACGGGCCTTTTTTACTAGTCATTTCTATAATGCTACATACACAGCACTGAACATTTTATATACAGGTACTTTCTCTGTCCCTAGCGGGCTCACAATCTAAGTTTTTGCACCTGGGCAATGGAGGGTTAAGTGACTTGCACATGGTCACAAGCAGCTGCAGTAGGAATTGAACCCAGTTCCCCAGGATCACAGTCTGCTGCACTAACCATTAGGCTACTCCATCACTCAAAAACAAGCCCAACCCATACCACTTTCCAATATGAACATACTGCAGTTTTGAACATCTATATCTTGGTTTATAAAATTGGGATTTGGACATCCATGCAATATGGACATCTAAATTCCAGTTTTGAGATGTCCAAGAATAGAACTTGTATAATACCCACCAAAATTTAAAGTAGATAAAGAGGAGTATTTTCTATATGACTTCTAAGTCTGATTTAGGATGTTTTGCTGAAAATGTCCAAAAATCGAAAGGCAAACCTAACGATTTTTGAACCAGAAAAAATGTCTTTTTGTTTCAAAAAAAGCTATTGGAATGTCTAGGGACCCAGATTTTTGGTAGACTGTCCACACAGACATCCCAGCAGAGCAGTGGGGCAGCCTAGGGGTCACTGCAATGGACTTCACATAAAAGGTTCCAGATACTGTACATGGTATCTCATTATAACCCCCTTGTATTGTCTGGTGAGCTCTCCAGGAATAGCAAAAAATGTACTGTACCCATCTGTACACCACTACAATAGCCCTTAAACCTGCAGATGTCACCTATATGTAGGTACAGTAGGTATTGTGTGGTTTCTGAAGGGCTCACATTTTCCGCCACGAGTGTGCCAGTTAGAGTGGGGTATGAGCCTGGCTTCCTTTCTCTACAGTCCACTGCAATGACCACTAGACTGCTGGGACCTGCTTGCTGCTGTAAGAGGAATGGCCATTATATGTACAGCTGTCATAGAGCCTGTTATGTACTGTCACTTTCACCTCTTAAGGGACTGGGGGGGGGGGAGTGAACACTGGGGCATTAAGGGGGGGGGGGTCATGCCTTTGTCCCTCCAGTGATCATCTGGTCAGTTTGGGCACCTTTTTGGCACTTATTCTTTATTGAAACAGTTCCAACCTAAAACGTCATTTTTTGGCCCTGGGCAGTTTTTTTTTCTTTACAATGTTCCATTATCGCAGAAAAACATCTAAATCTTAAGCCCGTCCTAGTCCCACCCAAAACACGCCTCCAACATGCCTCCATGAGATTTAGATGAACTGCATAGAAAACTGTCTTAAAAATGGGTTTCGAAAATAGCTAGCTATTTGGCCAATTTGGAAAAAAAAACCCATCCATCTGCTACTTTGTGCCAGTTTTGGATGTTTTTCTGTTTTGAAAATGTGCCCAAAAATAATAAAAGTGTAGCAACGGTTTTTAATTCATTTTTAAGAGGGAAAGTATTTCAATCATTGACTTTTTATAGGTTCTTTAAGGGGATTATTTATTTATTTTTATTTGTTGCATTTGTATCCCATATTTTCCCACCTATTTGCAAGCTCAATGGCTTACATAGTACCGTAAAGGCAGTCGCCAAGTCCGATATAGAAACAAATACAAGGTGATATTGTGGCCGAATAAGGCATTCGCCAAGTCTGGAAGAGAAACAAATGCAAGGTGATATTGTGGTCGAATAAGGTATATGTGTGTCAGGTACAATGGGGGTTGAGGGAAAGAAAGATTATTTGGAGGGGCAAAATCGAACGGTGCCGGCCATCTATATGGCTGGTGCCACAAAAGGCGGTCCCGAACCGTATTAACGAAAAAGATGGCCGTCCATCTTTCGTTTCGATAATACAGTTGGGGCCGGCCAAATGTCAGAGATGGCCGGGTTTGAGATGGCCGGCATCGGTTTTCGCCGATAATGGAACCCGATGCTGGCCATTTCAAACCTGGCCAATTCCAAGGCATTTGGTCGTGGGAGGGGCCAGCATTTGTAGTGCACTGGTCCCCCTGACATGCCAGGATACCAACCGGGCACCCTAGGGGGCACTGCAGTGGACTTAATAAATTGCTCCCAGGTGCACACCTCCCTTATTACCTTGTGTGCTGAGCCTCCCAAATCCCCCCCCAAAACCCACTCCCCACAACTTTACACCATTACCATAGCCCTTATGGGTGAAGGGGGGCACCTAGATGTGGGTACAGTGGGTTTTGGGGGGGGGGGGGTTGGAGGGCTCCCATTTACCACCACGTGTAACAGGTAGGGGGGGATGGGCCTGGGTCCGCCTGCCTGAAGTGCACTGCACCCATAAAAAACTGCTTCAGAGACCTGCATACTGCTGTCATGGAGCTGGGTATGACAATTCAGGATGGCATAGAGGCTGGCAAAAATGTTTTTTGGTTTTTTGGGTGGGAGGGGGTTGGTGACCACTGGGGGAGTAAGGGGAGGTCATCCCCGATTCCCTCCGGTGGTCATCTGGTTAATTGGGGCACTTTTTTGAGACTTGGTCCTAAAAATAAATGGACCAAGTGAAGCCGGCAAAATGCTCCTCAGAGCCGGCCTTCTTTTTTCCATTATCAGCTGAAGCTGGCCATGTCTTAACAACGCCCCCGTTCCGCCTCCGTCCTGCCTCCGTCCCGCCTTCCATACCCTGCAGAAACACCCACTTTAACTTTGGCCGGCTCTGTGACGGAAAGCAGTTGGTGCCGGCCAAAATCGGCTTTCGATTATACCTATTTGGCCGGGTTCAGGAGATGGCCGGCCATCTCCCGATTTGTGTCGGAAGATGGCCAGCGATCTCCTTCGAAATAACCATTTTGATCTTTGACTTTGCTGTGTTGCAGACTGTAGGTATCTATGTTGGATCGGTGAGGTATGCCTGTTTGAATAGATAGGTTTTTAGTGATTTCCTGAAGTTTAGGTGATCATAGGTTGTTTTCACCGCTTTTGGCAATGTGTTCCATAGTTGTGTGCTTATATAGGAGAAGCTGGATGCGTAGGTTGCTTTGTATTTGAGTCCTTTGCAGCTTGGGTAGTGGAGGTTTAGGTGTTTTTGAGATGTATTGGTTATGTTTCTGATTGGTAGGTCGATAAGGTTTGTCATGTATCCTGGGACTTGCCCGTAGATAATTTTCTGGACCAAGGTGCAGATTTTGAAGTTGCATTTTTTCTCAAAGGGGTTGGCACTTTCGAATCGCGGTTTACCAAATATCAGCCTAGCTGTTGTGTTTTGAGCGGTCTGGAGTTTCTTTGTAAGTTCTTTGCATCCCGCATAGTTTCCGTTCCAGTAGTCTGCATGGCTTAGTACCAATGATTCTACAAGGTTGCGAAATATTTCTCTCTGGAAGAAAGGTTTTATGCGTTTGAGTTTCCACATTGAGTGGAACATTTTCTTAATTGTAAAGTTCACTTGGCTCTCGAATGTGAGGTTCCAGTCAATAGTAACGCCGAGTATTTTCAGTCTGTCTGATATAGGGAGGGTGTGGCCTGGGGTGATTAAGGTTGTGGGTTTGTATGTATTGTGATAAGATGAGAGGATGAGACAGTGTGTTTTTTCAGTGTTCAGTTTGAGTTGAACACTGAACCAGGAGTCCATGGTATTCAAACCGAGTTTGATTTCATTGGTGATTTCTGTTAGGTCATGTCTGAAGGGAATGTATATTGTGACATCGTCTGCGTAGATAAATGGGTTGAGGCCTTGTTTTGATAAGGCCTCGGCCAGTGAGATCATCATTATATTGAAGAGTGTTGATGATAGTGGTGATCCTCGAGGTACTCCACAGTCTGCTTTCCAAGGAGGTGATATGTTTAATTTTGATTTCACTTGGTATGTTCTGGTGGTAAGAAAGCCCTTGATCCAGCTAAGTATATTTCCACCAATCCCGAAGTAGTCTAAGAGTCTTAGTAGTATGTTGTGGTTTACCATGTCGAATGCGCTCGACATATCGAACTGGAAGGGAAGTATGCTCTTGCCTGTAGCTATTTCCTGCTTGAATTTGGCCATGAGAGTGATTAACACAGTTTCGGTACTATGGAGGGGGTGAAATCCCGATTGTGATTCATGTAATAATGAGAACTTGTCCATGTAGTCAGTAATCTGTTTGGTCACCATGCTCTCCATCAGTTTGACTGCTAGTGGGATAGATGCGACTGGGCAGTAGTTGGCGAGTTCAGTTGTTTTTTTCTTGGGATCTTTTGGGATTGAGGTGAGGAGGATGTTGCCATATTCCTCAGGGAAAAGGCCTTGTTGGAGCAAGTAGTTTAGATGGGATGTAAGGTCTGTTATGAAGTGGTCAGGGGCAAATTTTAGCAGGTGGCTAGGGCAGGTATCCAGTTTGCAGTGGGTGCTGGAGAACCTTTTGATCGCCTGGGTGACTGTTTCGACAGTGAGGAGCGTGAAGTTTGACCAAGAGTTGTCAGCTGGGTATTCTCCAGGGTTTGGGTCCAAGCTATTGATGAAGTTTTCAGTACCAGTATTGTCCTGAGGTAGAGTTTTGTGTAAGTTTGTGATTTTTTCATTGAAGTATTTAGCGAGTTTGTCTGCAGATGGAATGTCTGTATTGGTTGCAGTGACAGCTGTCTAGTAATTTGTTCACAAGTTGTTATAGTTTCTTCGTGTCTTTGAAGTCAGGCCCTATTTTAGTTTATAGTATGTCCTTTTGGTTTGTCTTAATGCGTATTTGTATTTTCTGTGTATCTGTTTCCATGCATTAAGTGTGTGTTCATTTTTTATTTTTTTTCCATGCTTGTTCAAGTTTCCTGGATTGTGTTTTTAGTTTTTTCAGATCATCATTGGTATAGAGTTATGCCTACGTGAGTTATGCCTACGTGAGGTTCTTGTTCGTAAGGGCGCTATTTCGTCTAGTATGCTTCTGCATCTCTTGTCCCATTCTGTGAGATAATGTGTGGAATCCGTTTGTGCTGTCCGTTCGTTATTGTATATTTGTAACCAGAAGGTTTCTGGGTCTGTTTGGCCTCTGGTGCTATAGGTTGTGAGATCTTGTGTGTGGTGTGAACATTTCTTCTGCCATTTTAGTGATAGGTTTAGTTTGTAATGATCGGTCCATGGTGTTTCTGTCCATTTGATATCTTTTATTATTAGGTTCTGGTCTATTGGGAGTTTGTGTGAGATGAGGTCCAGTGTATGTCCTTTGACGTGGGTTGCTTGCATTTGTGGCCATGTGAGGTCCCATGAATGGAGGAATTCCTTACATTCTCATGCTTTGGCGGAGTTTGGGTTTTCTAGGTGAAGGTTGATGTCTCCTAGTATTAGTATGTTGGAGTTAGTCGCACAAGTGTTTGAAATGAAGTCAGTGAAGATAGTCTGGCCTTCGTTCCAATTTTCTGGTGGTCTATAAAATAGGACAGAGTTCAGGTGATCAAGCAGGGTTTTGCTGTGGATCCTGATTGAGGCAATTTCAAGTTGGGGTGTTATGGACTCAGCGATGGTTTCGATGGTAAACTGGGATCAATAGATTAATGCTATGCCTCCACCTCCTTTTTTTCCTTTCTGGTCCAGTGAACTATTTTATATCCTGGGGGGCATAGATCTAGGATTATGGGGTCCTTTTGGTCACGGATCCAGGTTTCATTAATGAAGAGTAGATCAAGGTTTTCTGACATGATCCAGTCTGTTACAAGTGTCATTTTGCTTACAACGGATCTGGCGTTGATGTAGCCCATTTGAATTGTTTGGTATGGATCAGTTATGTATAGTGTTATGTAGATTTTTGTTAGTTGTCGATTCTTTGTTGTTGTGGGTTTGTTGTGGGGGTTCTTTCCCTTTTGATGGGATTATCTGCATGTTTATGTTCTTCCTTTGTTTTGGTTGTTATCGGTTTGGTGAGGTGAGGTATGCCTGGTCAGTCTTTGGGGATAGAGTAGTATTTATTCCACAAGCTTGATATACAGCAGAGGGCCTAGCATAGACTTCACAGCGGTTTACAAATAATTTTTAAAAAGGAGAAACAGCAGGAAGGGATGTCTTCATTGGGGAATAGTATGTGTATAAATCACAGAAGCAGGTTAAAATGTTAACCAGATAGTGCCAATTTTTAGTGCTATCCAGTTAATTCCTGTCCTAAAGTTAAAGTTTTATCTGATCTAACTTATTTCGTTAACTTGACATATTGGTATATTCATATCTGACTACTTAACAAGTTATCTTATTGAATATCCTGGTTACTGTTAACCATATATCTTATGTGGTTAAGTTTAACCAGAATACTCTGCAGAATATCAACTCCAAAGGGTCCTTTTGCCAATGTGTGCATTAAAAATAGCCTGCGCTGGTGTAGACGTGTGTTTTGGACGTGCGCAGGTCCATTTTTCAGCGTACCTGCAAAAGCCTTTATTTAGGGGGGGCGAAAATGGACGTGCGGCAAAATACGCATGTCCATTTTGGGTCTGAGACCTTACCACCACCCATTGACGTAGCAGTAAAGTCTCATCCATTAACCGGGCAGTAATGGTCTACACATGTACAATGCCAAGTACTGCCCAGTTAGCACCGCGCGTCGGAAAATTTCTGGCTCGCTTAGTGAACGCGCATAAAAAATGAAATTACCACCCAGGCCACATAGTAGCCGGGTGGTAGTTCAAAATTGACATGCGTAGGATGCGCATATGCACCTACATGGCTTGGTAAAAGGGCCCCCAAGATAATAGACAGTGAGAATTTGCCCGATCTGTTATTAGTTTCACATTGTTCATAAATATGGCAGACTCACTAAAGACTCCTAACTTTTCTATTTTGTAGGTTAAAGAATGGTTATGTTTGAACTGTCAAATGCAGAGGGCTTTGGGAATGGATATGACTACAGCCACACGCTCAAAAAGCCAACAACAACTGCACTCTCCTTCTCTTTCTCCATCCCATTCCCCAGCCAAGCAATCACAAACTCAACCAGAGCCCAAAGTACATCATCAACCGCAATCCAATGTGCTACCCCAACCGCAACTACAGACAAAAGTAGAATATGAGAAATCATTAGGAGCTATGCAAACAAGCATCAAACAGGACACAAGTATTCTGCCCTCCCCACAAGCTAAAGCACAGTTAATAAGTGAAAGGGAGCAGCTTGGCCAAGCCTTACCAAAATCTGCTATTGCTCACCCTCAGCAGGTAGTGGGATCTCACCCACAGCATCAGCAAGCAAAGCCGTCTAGCCTGGACAAGAGAAAACGTGTGAGTGATTCCCCAGCTAAATCTCCAACTCAACCCTCTATTGTAACAGAGGAAGAAATGCAGGAAGGCCTCACTGGGAAGCTATTTGGATTTGGGGCTTCTCTTCTGAACCAAGCAAGCACACTCATTTCTGTCCATCCAGAAACCACCCCACCAAGTCATCATTCCCCTGGCAAAGTGCCTCCAAAAATAGTCTTCAGTGATGCCAGTAAAGAAACTAGCACCAAACACAGTGGAACTGTGCCTGGAACACTGAGCAAGTCTGGAAGCGCCCCAACTGACAAACAAGGAATATCGGAGAATCTTACCAAGCCAAAAGGTGTCCAGAAGGCCAGAACCATCTGCCCTCTGTGTAAAGTGGAAATTAATGTGGGCTCAAGTGACCCTTCCAATTATAATACATGTACAGCATGTAAGAAACAGGTCTGCAACATGTGTGGATTCAACCCCACTCCCCACCTAGTAGAGGTAAGGACATGTTTTGTATGGTAAGTCAATGTGTGGCATTTCCTTTGTAGGTTAAAGCAGTATACCAGTGATATATAATGTTGCATATCCATGCATTTCCCAATCAATTATCTGATCAACAGGACAAGGGCATAGCTGGACACCCAATTTTGGGCGGGCCTGGGCCCAAGATGGGTGGGCAGAAAAAGAACGCCTTGTCCCACAAGTGATTTGGTCTCTCCCTCTCTGGCCTGCATGCCTTATGGTCTCTCAAACATCCCCCCTTCCCTGCATACCTTTTAAATAGCAGATTTTCACTGGCAGCAAGCAGCAACTAATACGCACTGCTCATGTTGGCCCCACAGCCTTCCTTCTGATGATGCAACTTCCTGTTTCCGCATACGTGGGAATACGTCAGAGGAAAGGCTGTTTGGCTGGTGCGAGCAGTAAGTATCAGTCACTGCTCGCTGCAGGCGAAGATCTGCTATTTACAAGGTATGTAGGAGGGACAGTTGTTGGGAGTTTTGAGCTGGTGGGGCTTGGGGATCCCTGCCAGCCACATCATAGATATGCTGCTACTGGGTGGGCCTAAGCCAAAAGTGGGTGCCACTGCAACAGAATGGCCTGGTACAGAAATTCCAGGCTGTGCACTTTTTGTACCAGGCTATTCTGTTGATCGCCACTTCTTTTTTGCTTCTTTGTCTGACCTATCAATCCTCTGCCAGAGTTATTGATTACACTAGTTAACATCATTTAGGGTCTGTTTTAGTAAGCTTTTTCTCTCTTTGTTACAGCACATTAAAAGTTAAGGTTAAGGCTTATTAATTTATATTCCACCTAAGAACTTGGCAGATCACATGAAAAATGAATTACAGTTACAGAATTGATGCTTAGTGGATGCAGCATGTTGAGTTCAAATTCCAACAAGTGCAAAAAAGACCATAAAAAGTGGAAAGAACACAAAGGTCCCATGGAGTGGACAAAGTCAAAAAAACAAGAAGTGGGATCTGGATCAGTCTCTACAAAAACAGACTCAGGACTCCACAGCGGCATCTTACATGCTATTCATCATTTTTTTTTCATTTTCTTTTTTTTTTGTTGTTGTTACATTTGTACCCCGCGCTTTCCCACTCATGGCAGGCTCAATGCGACTTACATGGGGCAACGGAGGGTTAAGTGACTTGCCCAGAGTCACAAGGACCAGCTTATGTTTATTTTACCAGACGTATTGTCAAGGACATATGTGATTGTCAAGTATACGCATCAAGACTCCTGAGGCAGGCCCTTAAATGCTAAAACACTGTGCCGTGTTGAGTCAGCATAAATAAACACCTGTAATTTTACTTTGGAGTCCTGAGTCTGTTTTTGAAGAGCCTGATCCAGTTCCTACTCCTTGTTTTGTTGAGTTCAAATTCTGAAACAGCATCAGGATGCCAAGGTTCCATTATAGAATATTACCATAATTGGCATCATTGTCTTGCCCACTTATGCCATGTCAATCGCAGGTGTGAATTTGTTCACGTAGATATGACACTTTTTTAGCACGTAACTTACAGTATTCTGTAAGCTACGCATGTAAGTGGGAGTCGTGCCTATGCCCTGCCTGACTTTGAATATCTGAGTCTAAATTAGCTGGCGACGGTCAGAGCGCTGACTGCCACGAGCTGAATAGCCACTTAAATCAGGGTTTCAAAAACAAACACAGGGAATTACTAAGGAGCCGTTTTACAGAGCGGCGGTAAGCCCAATGCGGGCTTTCGGCTCGCTATTCCGGGACTACTGCCGGTGGTAGTTCTGGGTCCAGCGCGCACCATTTCTGGGGGAGGGGGGGAAACCCCCAGAAATGGTTATTGCACACCATTTTCGAGGGAAGGGGGGAACCTCCAGAAATGGTTAGCATGGTGGTAACCCGGAGATAATCAGGCATCGCCGCGTTCTGTGGGAGCCCTTACTTCCACCACTGCAGTAAAAAGGGCCCTGGCACATGGAAAAAAATGGCCCCTGCCGTTACCTTAGGGCCCTTTTTCCCACAGCTTGGTAAAAGGACCCCTAAATAAAACAATTAACATCCCAGTGGTAGCAATTATAGTCACATATCATAGAAATAAGAAGTAAGAAAATACTCCAATTAGATCATAATTCTCTTCATTTTCATTATATTATAACAGTCACTGCTCTATGTCAGAAGTGTAGAAGAATAGCATAATTATTTAAGAAAAATACTTTTGGACCATCAGAATGGCATATACCATAAGTGCAGTAAACAACTGCTAAAATATCGTCCACAGATCCTTATTGGTCCTCATATACATTTTGTTGTGCAGTCCACGCCATACATAGATGAATAAAGTACTTGTATTTAACAATCCGACTCACTGCTGACATGGCCAGTGTTTCTCAACCATCCTAAGGGTAGTGGTCCATTAAATCTGCTAAGACAAAAAATAATAAATTATTATCCAGCAGCAAACTTCAACCATTTTTCAAAGTCCATACAAATATACGGAGCTAATCTTACTAATCAATAGCTCAACATGCTTATACTTCTTTAGTTCGTCCATCAAGATAGCGCTGGCATCTAGTCAGCGTCTTAAATACTTCTTAAATACTTATCATGTGATCTTCAGACTCAACCTGATAGGATGAAAGTTCAAACCCAAAATGGCTGAATATCGACAGGTTAGTCTTGTTTAGTTTCCTGTATCATTTGCAGGTTTTTAAATTTCGTTTTGTTTAGTTTTTTTTATAAAATTACAGTTTGTTTCATTTTGTTTATATAATCCCCAGTGAAAAAACTTACAGCCCCTAAGAACATCACCCAATCCACTCCTTCCTCCCTCCAATCCCCTCTGGCATCAGCACTAGGCAATATATCACTCTTCAAACCAAAGAGGCAGTTGATCCCCGCTGGCACTTCTCAGGGTTATCATGGTGGTACAGTTTTGGGATCCATTAAACTTAACCAAAGGTAGCCAAAGGACGGGGCAAGACATTTTTAGAAATCCTAGTGATAGGAGGAAGTACAAAAGTAGCACTGTTGACGCAAGTGTGAAGGGAAGCAATATGTAGAATCTGATAAGGATAAGTAAAATTGATTAACAGATTTTTCTGTCCTGTGTGCATGGATGAAGGGCCGGAAGTAGGACTACTGAAGACAAATACTAATAGGAATATATGTGTGGTAAAGCTTGAACAATTTTCAGAAGATTTTGTTTATAAGGAGCTAGGTAAAGGTAGATAAAGCGATGGGGCCAGATGTGATACATCCGAGGGTGCTGAAGGAACTTAGAGAAGTTCTGGTGGCTCTTCAATTCTTCTTTAGAGTTAGGAATGGCCCCGGAAAACTGGAGAATGGTGGATGAGAGTCCTCTCCACAAAAACAGAAGTAAGAATGAGGCTGGTTAGTCTGTCTTCTGTGGTGAGTAAATTAATAGAAACATTTCTAAAAAAGAGGAGAGTGAGATTTCTGAAATCCAATGGAGGAAACATTGTTTTACAAGAGGTAGTAAATCTCTTTGACTGGGTAACCAAACAGTTGGATTTAGGGGAGTAAGATTGCTTCTTTCCAAATGATACCAAACTCTGTAATAGGATAACATAGTAAATGATGGCAGATAAAGACTTGCACGGCCTATATAGTTTTCCCAAGAAAGTGGCCAGAACCGCTATCAGTTGGTTATAATTTTGGCTCCAGCATTCATTGTCAATACTGGATTATACCAACAATCCGACGCTGGCAACATTTTGTGAGCTATCAACCTCAAGATGTTCCCCCCCCCCCCCATCTCAAGATATATCATATTCTATGAATATTATGAATATGGATCAGCACTATAAGCAGTTAGGAAAATAGGCTAATAGTAAGGGAAACCAGGTTTCAAATTCTGCTTTCAGCAGTGACACTGTTTATGACCTTGGGCAAGCTACTTTGCTCTCTGTTATCCTAGGTACCAACTTAACCCCCAATATTCAACTGCATCGGTAGGTATTTGTTTAAATGCCAGCCATTGTAGGTTTTTCTTGCCCGAATATTCAGCACTGGGCCATATCTGGATGGTTACCTGGTTATTGGACTGAATATTACTGATAACTAGGTAACTCCTGGCTCAGCACCGGATCACCTCAACCCCATCCAGATAGTACCAGGGTCAGTGGTGTGCTGGAGCCGGCTCGCAAGAGCCGGTTGTTAAATTGTTTACAATTTTGCGAGCCGGTGTTATTCAATGCGAGCCGGCTCTCCTCCCACCTGCTACAGGGTCCCATACCTGAAGAAGGCAACTGGTTATCCAGTGGATGCTTTGGGGTAGGCAGGAAAGATCCCCAGTCTTGCCTGCCCGCTGCCGGCGCTGACCCTCCCCCGCTGCCGGATCTCTCTTTAAAAATGGCCGCCGAGACTTCCAGCGGCGGCCTCGCGAGACTTCTGCTGAAGTCTTGGAGGCCACCCTTGTAAGTCTTGGTGGCCATTTTGAAAAGCGATGCAGTAGCGCCTCGGGAGAGTCAGCAACGGCAGCGGGTAGGAAAGAATGGGGATCTTTGGTAGATCATACGTTGTTTTCGCGGTGTTTGGTAATGCGTTCCAAAGTTGCGTGCTTATATAGGAGAAACTGGATGCATAGGTTGATTTGTGTTTGAGTCCTTTGCAGCTTGGGTGGTGAAGGTTTAGGTATGAGTGTGTTGATCTTGTTGTATTTCTGGTTGGTAGGTCTATGAGGTTTAACATGTATCCCGGGGCTTCGCCGTAGATGATTTTATGAACCAGAGTGCAGATTGTGAACGCAATACGTTCTTTGATTGGGAGCCAATGCAGTTTTTTTCATAGGGGTTTGGCGCTTTCGAATTTTGTTGTACCAAATATAAGCCTGGCTGCGGTGTTTTGAGCAGTTTGGAGTTTCTTTATGATTATTTCTTTGCATCCCGCATAGATTCCATTACAGTAGTCTAGGTGGCAGTTGTGAAATATTTCCCTTGGGAAGAAAGGTTTTACTCGTTTGAGTTTCCACATCGAGTGGAACATTTTCTTTGTTACAGATTTCGCTTGGCTTTCTAGCGTGAGGTTTCGGTCTATTGTGACTCTGAGAATTTTCAGGCTGTCTGAAACAGGAAGGGTATAGTCTGGGGTGCTTATGTTAGTGGGTTTGTACATGTTGTATTGGGATGAGAGGATGAGACAGTGTGTTTTTTCTGCGTTGAGTTTTAGTTGAAATGCATTCGCTCATGAGTTCATTATGTTCAAGCTGAGTTTGATTTCATTGTTGATTTCTGTTAGATCATGTTTGTAAGGGATGTATATCGTGACATCGTCCGCGTAAATATACGGGTTAAGGCCTTCGGTGGAGAAGGACTTAGCTAGCGGGGTCATCATTAGGTTGAAAAGGATCGGTGATAGTGGTGATCCTTGGGGTACTCCATAGTCTGGTTTCCATGGTGGTGATATGTTCGAATTTGATTTCACTTGATATGTTCTAGTGGTTAGAAAACCCTTAATCCAACTATGTACATTTCCACCAATTCCGAAGTATTCTAGAATGTTTAGTAGTATTTTGTGGTTAACCATGTCGAACGCACTGGACATGTCAAATTGTAGGAGAAGTATGCTTTCTTGTTTAAATTTGGTTAGGACAGTAATTAGTACTGTTTCAGTGCTGTGGTTGGAGCGAAATCCTGATTGTGATTCGTGTAATATTGAGAATTGGTTTATGTAATCGGTCATCTGTTTGGTTATCATGCTTTCCATCAGTTTGACTACTAGTGGGCGGTAGTTGGTGATTTCATTTGTTTTTTTCTTTGTATCTTTTGGAATTGGGGTGAGTAGGATGTTACCGTTTTCCTTAGGGCTGACCTCTAGAATCCGCTACCTACGTTCCTGTGCTCGCTCTGCCGAACGACTTTGGCTGAAATCCCGTGCCCATGCTGACTTCATACATTTCACATTCTTGCTGACCTCCTTCCAGTCTGCTCTTTTACTTGCCAAACAGGACTATTACATCCAGTTGACTAATTCTCTTGGCTCAAACCCTCGTCGTCTCTTTGCCACACTGAACTCTCTTCTCAAAGTGCCTTCACCTCCAGTCCCCCCTTCACTTTTCCCCCAGACTCTGGCTGAGTTCTTTTATGATAAGGTTCACAAGATTAAACTTGAATTCTCAACCAGGTCACCTCCACCTCTCCTTCCCTTAGTCCATTCTCTCAACCCTCCAACCCCTGCCTCCTTTTCTGAAATCACTGAAGAGGAAACTACACATCTTCTTTCCTCCTTGAAACTAACTACCTGTTCCTCTGATCCTATTCCCGCCCATCTACTTAACACTATCTCTCCTACTGTCATCCCGTTTATCTGTCATATCCTCAATCTTTCACTGCGACTGTTCCTGATGCCTTCAAACATGCCATAGTCACACCAATCCTTAAAAAAACCTTCATTGGACCCTACCTGTCCTTCCAACTATCGCCCTATCTCCCTCCTCCCTTTCCTATCCAAGATACTTGAACATGCTGTTCACCGCCGTTGCCTTGACTTTCTTTCATCTCAAGCTATTCTTGATCCACTTCAATCTGGCTTTCACCCCCTTCATTTAACTGAAACAACGCTTGCTAAAGTCTCCAATGATCTGTTCCTAGCCAGATCCAAAGGTCTCTATTCTATCCTCATCCTTCTCGATCTATCTGCTGCTTTTGACACTGTTGATCATAGCCTGCTCCTTGATACGCTGTCCTCACTTGGATTTCAGGGCTCTGTTCTTTCCTGGTTTTTTCTTATCTCTCCTAGTGTACTTTTAGTGTATACTCTAGTGGATCCTCTTCTACTTCTATCCCACTGTCAGTTGGTGTACCTCAGGGATCTGTCCTGGGACCTCTTATCTTCTCCTTCTACACTTCTTCCCTTGGTACTCTGATCTCATCCCATAGTTTTCAGTATTATCTTTACGCTGATGACTCCCAGATCTACCTCTCCACACCAGAAATCTTAGCCAAAACCCAGGCTAAAGTATCAGCCTGCCTGTCTGACATTGCTGTCTGGATGTCTCAGCGCCATCTGAAACTAAACATGACCAAGACTGAGCTTCTTATCTTTCCCCCTAAACCAACCTCTCCTCCTCCCCCATTCTCTATTTCTGTGGATAACACTCTCATTCTTCCTGTCTCATCAGCTTGTAACCTTGGGGTCATCTTCGACTCCTCCCTCTCCTTCTCTGCACATATTCAACAGACTGCTAAAACCTGTCGTTTCTTTCTCTATAATATCAGCAAAATTCACCCTTTCCTTTCTGAGCACACTACCAGAACCCTCATCCACGCTCTTATCACCTCTCACTTAGACTATTGCAACTTGCTTCTCACAGATCTCCCACTTAGCTATCTCTCTCCTCTTCAATCTGTTCAAAATTTTGCTGCATGACTAATATTCCGCCAGGGTCGTTATGCTCATATTAGCCCTCTCCTCAAGTCACTTCACTGGTTTCCTATCCGTTTCCGCATACAGTTCAAACTCCTCTTATTGACCTATAAGTGCATTCACTCTGCAGCTGCTCAGTACCTCTCCACTCTCATCTCTCCCTACATTCCTCCCTGGGAACTCCGTTCACTGGGTAAATCTCTCTTATCTGCACCCTTCTCCTCCACCGCTAACTCCAGACTCCATTCCTTTTATCTTGCTGTACCATATGCTTGGAATAGACTTCCTGAGCCGGTACGTCAAGCTCCATCTCTGGCCGTCTTCAAATCTAAGCTCAAAGCCCACCTTTTTGATGCTGCTTTTAACTCCTAACCCTTATTCACTTGCTCAGAACCCTTATTTTATCATCCTCACCTTAATATTCCCTTATCTCTTGTTTGTCCTGTTTGTCCTAATTAGATTGTAAGCTCTATCGAGCAGGGACTGTCTCTTCATGTTCAAGTGTACAGCGCTGCGTACATCTAGTAGCACTATAGAAATGATAAGTAGTAGTAGTAGTAAGTGTCCATGTTGAAGCATGTAGTTTAGGTGAGATGTGAGGTCTGCTATGAAACGTGAAGGAGCGGATTTTATTAGGTAGCTGGGGCAGGTGTCCAATTTACAGTGAGTCTTGGCGCCTTTGTTGATTGCTTGGGTGACTGTTTTAGCGTTGAGGAGATAGAAGTTTGTCCAGATTCGATCTGCTGGGTATTCACAGGGGGTTGGGTCCAGATAGTCAAAGAATTTTTCGATGTCGGTGTTGTTCTGAGGTAAGGTGTTGTGTAGGTTTTCAGTTTTTTCCTTGAAGTATTTAGCAAGTTTGTCTGCAGATGGGGTGCCTGAATTGGTCGTGGTGACCATGGTGGTGTCTAGTAGTTTGTTCACAAGTTGATATAGTTTCTTCATGTCTTTGTAGTCTGGCCCTATCTTGGTTTTGTAGTATGATCTTTTGGTTTGTCTTATTGCATATTTGTATTTTCTTTGAGTTTGTTTCCATGCGTTGAGTGTGCACACGTCTTTAATATTTTTCCATGCTCGTTTGAGTTTCCTAGTTTGTGTTTTTAGTGTTTTCAGTTCCTCATTGTACCATGGTATCGAGTTATGCCTGTGTGAGGTTCTTGTTTGTAGCGGTGCTATTTCGTCTAATATACTTCTGCATCTATTATCCCAATCTGAGAGATAGTATATAGAGTTTGTTTGTGCTGTCCATTCGTTGTTGTAAATCTGTTGCCAGAATGTTTCCGAGTCTGTTTGGCCTCTTGTACAGTATGTTGTGTGTTCTTGTATTCGGTGTGAACCCTTTTTCTGCCATTGCAGGGATAGGTTTAGTTTGTAATGGTCTGACCATGGTGTGTCTGTCCATTTAGTGTCTGATATTATTAGGTTCTGTTCTGTGGACAGTTTGTGTGTGATGAGGTCGAGAGAGTGTCTTTTGACATGGGTTACTTGGATGTGTGGCCATTTAAGGTCCCATAGTTGGAGGAATTCCTTGCAGTCTCGTGCATTGGTGAAGTTTGGGTCTTCTAGGTGAAGGTTGATGTCACCTAGTACTAGTATGTTCGAGTTAGCTGCACAGTTGTTTGATATGAAATCCATGAAGTGTGATTGGCATTCGTTCCAGTTGCCTGGTGGTCTATAAAACAAGACACAATTTGAGTGGTTGAACAAGGTTGGGTGTTGGATTCTGATTGAGGCAATTTCAAGTTGGGGTGTTATGGACTTGGCGATGGTTATGGTGGTGAAGTGGGATCGATGGATTAGTGCTATGCCTCTGCCTCGCTTATCTTTCCTGGTCCAGTGAGTGATTTTGTATCCTGGGGGGCAAAGGTCTATAATTATGGGGCCATTTTGATCATGAATCCAGGTTTCACTGATGAAAAGTAGATCAAGGTTTTCTGATGTGATCCAGTCTGTTATTATTGCTGCTTTGCACACGCTCAAAACTAAACTCATTGTCAAGCACGTCTTTTTGGCAAAAGGTCTTTCTAAAGACCACCATTTTTTGACTTTCCATTACAAAAGAACATAGAATTACCACAAGTACCTGAACCATTTTGCATTTCGCAACACCTACGCATCAGATGCTCTCCGTCTACTAAGACTTCTGATGCAGGCCTAGCGGCCGAAACACAACATTTGTGTTGAGCCTTTTTTACTAATAAACGGTTGATTTTAAGCTTTCATCTCTCCTGTCTTTGGTTTCTGTGGTTAAACATCCCACTTTTCCTCTTCGCAAACCTAACATACAACAGTAGCACTAATTCCAATGGTTCAAACAATTTGAATGTTACTTATGAATAGGCAGCATTACAATATTACATGGGCCCTGTAATGCTATTATACCGATGACTGGTAAAAACAAAACACTACATCTCAGTGATAGGCAAAACACAGACAGACCCTCACGAAATATAGAACCACTTTAACACTGTTATTCTAAGCAGTATATTAATAAATAAAAAATAAAGAGAAAAAATGAACTGGGAATGTCAATATGTCATACTGGGCTTGTACCACAGCATTGCAGAAGGAAAACCAGAAATGCATTTCCTTTTTACTGCACAAAATACAAAGACACCCATGATGCACATTTCCCAAAACTAACATATTCCACTTAAATTCAAAATAAAACACTTTCTACATTTACTGTCTGGTCAGTTTATATTTCCAAGCATGTTGGTCCCAGTTTCTCTTGTCAGCTTTTCTGTCTACTACTCTCTTTTCAGTGTGTGCTGACCATTTATTCTTTCTGCAATTTGTGCTTGTCTTCTTCCGTTCCTTCATTTCCCTTCCACCCTTATTGTCCAGGATTTTCCTTGTCCCTTTCTTCCCCTCCACCACTATAATCCAGCATCACCCTGTCTTTCCTCTACCCTACGTTCCAGCAGCTCCATGTCCCCTCTCTCCCTTCCTTCCCTTTCCACTCCATATGGTCCAGCAAATCCCTACCCCCTCCACCCATATGACCCAGCAACTCCCTGTCTCCTCTCCCTTCCCCACCAACTCTAAGGCACAGCAGGTCTCTATCCCTTCTCCCTCTTAGTCCAACAGCTTTGTGCCATGTCTCTCCCCATCACCTCTGTAGTCCAGCAACTCCCTGTCCCCTCTTCCTTATGTCTAGCAGCTCTGTCTCCTCTCTCCCCCACCCCTGTAGTCTAGCAATTCCATTTCCCCTCCCCCCACCCCTATGGTCCAGCAACTCCCAGTCCCCTCTCCCTTCTCCTCCACCCCTATAGTATAGCAGCTCTCTATCCCTTATCCCTCATGGTCCAACAGCTTTGTGCCCCCATCACCCCTGTGGTCCAGCATCTCCCTTCTCCCTTATGGTGTAGCACATCGGTTGCCAAAACTTCCATAAAATATTTTTCAACATTTCCAATGGTGATAAGACAAGAAATTTAGGAAAGTTAATAAATCTAAGCAATCATGATTTTCTAATGCCTTCAACTTCTAATGGGTAGCCAAATTGTTTTTCATTAAAGCAGTTTACTCAGATCTTAAAGTCTCCAATTTTATTTCCCCTGCACATAATCTTTCTTCTTGTTTAGTAACAGTTTCTATAGTCTGTGATTGCACATTATCTGGAACATGCAATAACTTATCAATATGCTCTAACAAGGATTGCTCAACATCTCCTAAGGATTCACACAAACCATGCAAGTTCACTTTCTCAGGCTTAAGTCTTCTCTTGATAGAACTCATAACTCCAGGTTTCTCCCCCAAACTTGCACCCATACCTGATGGTAAAGTCACTTCTCCCAACATTAGTAATGTATCTCACCTCATTTGTCAAAGAAAATAATGGCATATTTTTGACAGGTGGTCATGCCCACTTCAGGTCCCAACAGCCAATCAGAATCGAGGACACTCCCAATCCCACCTACTTACAATGTAAGCCCTGCCAATGCCCACCTACTTCCTGCCCCCTTTACATCACTGCCTCCCTAACCCTGCCTTATTTACATAGCCATTCCCCAACCCTACCCATTTTTGCATAACCCCACCCTAATCGCCTCTTTAGTGATATCACCGGAAGTAACATCATTGCCACACCCCCTTTTCCAAGATGGGGGCCACCACGGGTCGCACTACGTCACTGTCTCTTTCTTCTAATGGTCACTATCCTGTATGGGGTCACGTGAGGGGAAGTGATGTCAAAAAACCCGACACCGCCCCCTACAGCCATGAAGGAATGTGTGCAGCTTAACCTTTTTTTTTTTTACAGGAAAGAAAATAGGTATTTGTTTTCTTTTTTCTTATTATTTTTCTTTCAAAAGGATGCCTTGTGCTTATTTTTAAGCTGGATTGAGTCAGCTCTGTCTGGTTTTAAGAACAACATACTGATTGCTGAATGACAGCTGTTTTAGGTTCTAAAACAAAAGGATTGACCCTCCTCTTCCTTCTTCTCTTTGCTTTAAAGGGTATATATAGATAAAAGCTAAGCTGTTTTAAGATTAACATACACAAGAAACCATAGAGGATCTGGCTCCTTAGGCTTTCAGATCTGGTCACACGGGCAGAATGCCCATGAGCTGTGCCTGCAGAAGCTGGTTTTCTACAGACAGTTCAAAAGGAAAAAGGTTTTGTATGAGAGACTCCACAAACCCTACCAACACCCCTTCCCTTTTTTTCCTACACACAGCTGTTTGTAAAGCGCAGAGCCTACCAGTGTGCACATCTACACTCTGTCATACCCCCTCCTGTTTTCAAGACATCTGTATGAGATTGTGCCCTGCAGAGTTGGTTTCAGGGCTAATCCTGTGAGATTTGACAGTGAATGATAAAACCCCTACACAGAGCCATTGTTGTTTTGCGTTACAGATTACCAAACTTCTTTTTTCTTTTTAAATGCTTTATTTTGCTGTAGCAGTGTTACTCTAAGAATCATACAAGTTTTATAAAAGTTAAGTACAGCACACATGACAAAGGTAGGGAAAATGCTTTATACAGGGGATTGCTTTGCCCTAACAGTATTCATTTAAGAAGCATACATTGTTTAAAAAGGTTAAGTAAAACATATGCAAAGCGTATGGACATAATCAATAGCTGTAAGGCAATTCATTTAGGAAGCATACAATGTTTTTAGTAAAGCATATGCAAAGAGTATGGACATAATTAGTGTGAGCGCTATGGGCTGTTCCTCCCTGCTTTTCAGAGCTGGGGAAAAATTTACAGATAAGCAAACCTCTCTCTCTCTGCATCCCCCCTCCTTCTACCTCTCCTTTAGCAAAACCATCACCCCAACCGACTGTAGTCAGGCTGCTGTACATAGAGAGATGCAATGTGCAGCTAATCCTCTGCCCCTCCCCCTCTCCAGCCCCATTTATACGGCTCCCCACCCACCCTAAAGCACTAGTGTTGAAATGCATGCTGCCTTACGAAATCATGTACAAAAAAAATCCTAAGAATTTTCTACAATCCGGAGGCAGTCGGTAGTTTAGGAAGCATCACGGCTCTGCTCAGGGCCTCTAGAAAACATAATAAAGCTCTCAGTAGATTACAGGTCAATGAATGTCTCAGGGAGCAAGACACTTATACCTTACACCAACCTGCTCACATTCATTTTCAAAGAAACAAAGCCATAGTTTTATAGGTGGATACTCAGTGGCAAGCAGACCTGGTGGATCTGTTAGCTCTGTCTTCTTTTTAACAATGGCTATAAATACATACTGACGATCAGTGCTTTTTTTGTGCCGGTATGCACCGGTACGGTGTACCGGCACCTTTTTTGTGAGGTCCGGGTCACCTGCCCGCTCCCTTCCATTCATGCACCCATGCTTCCGGCTTTGAAATCTTTAATTTACCCGAAGTCGCGGCGAACTGGCAGTAAAAGCAGCAGGCAGGCAGGCAGGTTCGCCTCCTCATTGCTTCCCTTCCCTCTCAGCACGTCCCACCTTCCTCTGATGTAATTTCCTTTCCGCGAGGGCGGGACGTGCTGAGAGGGAAGGGAAGCGAAGCGACGAGGAGTCAAGCCTGCCTGCCTGCTGCTTTTACTGCCAGTTCGCCGCGACTTTGGGTAAACTAAAGATTTCAAGGCAGGGAGCTCGAGTGCATGAACGGAAAGTCGGAGGGGGGAGAGAGGGGCAGCGGGGGGAGGGCGCTGGGGTTTGAACGAATCACTGGACGTGGAGGGGAGGCCAGGGGAGAGAGGAGAATTGCTGGACATGGAGGGGAGGGGAGGGCAGAGGAGAGAGAATTGCTGGACATGGATAGCTTACAGAAATTATTTATAATGAAAAAAAATCACGTTATTTTTTTCTCCTATACTAGTATAATATTTTCAATGATGTCTGTTTATATGCGCCATGGCTGGTATAAGGGGTGTGGCTAATGTGGGTGTGGCTACAATGGGGTGGAGCCATATGTGGTGACCCTGCCCATAATGAGTACCGGCACCTTTTTTCCTACAAAAAAAGCACTGCTGACAATTATCAACATCTTATCGAAATATGCTTGAGCCATGTGTCTAAAAATAAAAACTGGCCGTGAAGTGGCTGAAGCCTTTGAAAAGGTATTTGGTTTAGGCCGCATGCCTAAAAAAATACAAATGGATAAGGATAAAGAGTTTTTAAATAAACTTGTACAGACATTACTGAAAAGAAAAGGAATCTGTCACTTTGTGACCAGCAACGATGTATAAGTGGCTATGGTAGAGAGGTTTAACTGTACACTAAAGTTTAAAATGTGGTGGCATTTTGCGTCATGCAACACGTCACGCTACGTTGCTATAATCAGAGTTTTCACAGAACCATAAGGGGTAGACCTATCGATATGACACCTCTAAATTCTCTACGGGTCTGGAAAACAATCTGTAGTAGGAATGTAAAACTAGAAATGACAGTGAAACATTTTGGAAAAGGCGATCAAATAAGACTGTCGAAAACAAAAGGCATTTTCAAAAGGGGTACGAACAGACATGGACCGATGAGATATTTATAATCACGGATATGTTAAACAGGGGGCAGAAGCCTGTTTATAAAATACAGGATTATGACGGGGAAGTTGTGGAAGGTTCTTTTTACCCCGAAGAACTATTAAAAATCAACCCTAACACTGACAGGCTCTACCGTATTGAAAATGTTTTAAAAGTAAAAGGAAGGGGTCAGAACAAAAAATGTCTTGTAAAATGGAAAGGGTGGCCTGAGAAATTTAACAGTTGTGTGCCAGCCAGCAAGGAACAAGACATCTAAGGGGTGTGCATGAGAGCCAACATGGATGATGAAGGGTTCTACATTAAAGTAATTAGCAACGCCTCTGCGGAAATATTCCTGCAAAACACCAGTTCTAATGTTATAGTACGTTTAACATGACCTCTGGATCTACAAGACCCTTGGGAAGTGGATTTGGTGGAAATACAGTACCCACACACGTGGAACAGTGTTACAAAAGACCAATTTTACGTATTGACGGTCACGGTATATGGCTTACCGGATGAAACATTTGTAGTACAGAGAAGTTATTACTCGAGCATGGAAACTTTAACAGAGAGTATGTACAATGACATTGCCATTCACTATGATAAGCAACATCTGTTAATCTCTTATGACCCCATCAGGTATAGAAACGTACTGGTGCTCATCCGAGCAGAAGGCGAATTAGCGATCATTTTAGGGTTAGCACCTAACAGTTTTACTAGTAGTGTGAGCTTGCCTGCTGACATCACAACAGGTTTTAACACCTTGTACCTCTATGCAGACATCGTGGAGCATCAATAACAGATCATTTTGTACCACTGTTGCATTGCGTAACGGTTAAACAGAAAAAAACGAGTTTTTCACCTTCACATATAATAAACCCCAGTATGTCCCTATGAACAAGAACCACATCGATACTGTTGCCTTTGAAATAAAGATGGATCAGAACAGGCAAGTCTCATTTTGCTATTGGAATATGATCCCTTCGGAAAACAAACATATTTTAATATGTTAGCGATTAAAACTTATAGTGACCCGGTGGCATACAAAGATTATTCTCCGAGGACAAGCAGGCTGCTTGTTCTCACTGATGGGTGACGTCCACGGCAGCCCCTCCAATCGGAAACTTCACTAGCAAAGGCCTTTGCTAGTCCTCGCACGCCCATGCGCACCGCGCATGGGCGGCCGTCTTCCCGCCCGAACCGGCTCGTGTTCGTCAGTCTTCTTTTGTCCGCGCTCGGTTCGGTCGTGTTTACGCCGTTCACACCCCTTAAGTTGACCCTCGCGCGTCTTTTTGACTTTTCGCTACTAAAAAAAAAAAAAAAAAAAAAAAAAAAGGATTTCGGAAGAAGGCCTTTCGGTCTTTTTCCCCTTCCTGTATTTCCAGTTTTTGCCCCGTTAAGTTTTCTTTCGTCTTCGGGGTAGGCCCTTTTGAGGCCTCGGGTCGAATTTTTTCTCCCCCTCCTTTTAGTGCCTTGCCGCAATTACGAGTTTTGATTTCGCCGGCGTGATTTTTCCGCCCATGTCATCGAAGTCTCCCAGCGGCTTCAAGAAGTGCACCCAGTGCGCACTGCCCGCAGGCCTGTAGTCTTTGCGCCCTTTTACAGAAAAGGACTCAGGTAGCGAGATTGGCCCATTGGAACGTTTTGTTCTCGGGCTCTTCGTCGGCATCGGCACCGGGAGTATCGAGTGCGTCGACATTGACAGCGTCAAGACCTCCGCCCTCGGCCGCGACTGCATCGAGTGCATCGAGGCATCAACCCTCTGCGTCGTCGGGGCCGAGACATCGGAAGGCTGCGTCGGCGTCGCTGGTACTGGGACCTCCACTAGTGCTGATGTCGTCGGACGGTGGTGCTTCGACTGGAGTGCAGGTGAGGGCTGTCCATTCCCCTGCTGGTGGCGATGAGCCTTCGGGTGGGTCTCCCCCTACCCTGAGGGCTCCTGCGGTACAGCCCCCCGAGACCGACCTTCTTCGGCCTCGGCCCCGAGGAAGCAACGGCTGGATTCTACGTCCTCCTCGTCGGTACCGGGAAGCTCCGGTGACATGCTTCGTTTTGAAAAAGTCAAAGAAGCATCGACACCGGTCTCCTTCCCGTGTTGGTACCGAGAGCTCTGGGTCGCCGAGGGAGTCGGCACCCAGTAGGCATTGGCACCAGGAGGACCGTTCACCCTCTGTTCAGGAGGTGTCGATGCGCTCCACCTTGGACAGCCCGGAACAGCCTCCATGCCAGGAACAGACTCTGACATCGACACCTGCATCGGCTTCCATGTCTTTCTCCACAGCCGCTCTGCACGAGAGTCTCCGGGCCGTTCTCCCAGAGATCCTGGGAGAGCTGTTGCACCCTTCCCCTCCGGTACCGGGGGGTGCTTGCGCCACCGGTACCGTCGAGTGAGGCGCCGGCTGGCCCTTTGCCCGGGGTGAGGTCTCCGACATCAGTGCCGCTTGCGGTACCGACTGCGGTCGCTTCCCAGAAAGGCTCCCCGACGACGTCGGTGGAGGGAGCTTCGCCGGTGCGGGCGAGGGAGTCTACCTCTCGACGCTCCCACCGTGGCCGTGGTTCCACGGAGTCGAGCCGGGCACGGCTTCAGACACAGGTCCGTGAACTTGTGTCTGATACCGATGGTGAGGCCTCGTGGGAGGAGGAGGAGGATATCAGATATTTCTCTGACGAGGAGTCTGATGGCCTTCCTTCTGATCCCACTCCCTCCCCTGAAAGGCAGCTTTCTCCTCCCGAGAGTCTGTCTTTTGCGGCCTTTGTCTGGGAGATGTCTACGGCCATCCCCTTCCCGGTGGTCGTGGAGGACGAGCCCAGGGCTGAAATGTTTGAGCTCCTGGACTATCCTTCTCCACCTAAGGAAGCGTCCACAATACCCATGCATCATGTCCTAAAAAAGACATTGCTGGCGAACTGGACCAAGCCTTTAACTAATCCCCACATTCCCAAGAAGATCGAGTCCCAGTACCGGATCCATGGGGGCCCAGAGCTGATGCGCACTCAGTTGCCTCACGACTCTGGAGTTGTGGATTTGGCCCTAAAGAAGGCTAAGAGTTCTAGGGAGCATGCTTCGGCGCCCCCGGGCAAAGACTCTAGAACCTTAGACTCCTTTGGGAGGAAGGCCTACCATTCCTCTATGCTCGTGGCCAAAATTCAGTCTTACCAGCTCTACACGAGCATACACATGCGGAACAATGTGCGGCAGTTGGCGGGCTTGGTGGACAAACTCCCTCCTGAGCAAGCCAAGCCATTTTAGGAGGTGGTCAGGCAGCTGAAGGCGTGCAGAAAATTCCTGGCCAGAGGGGTGTATGACACCTTTGATGTTGCGTCCAGGGCCGCTGCTCAAGGTGTGGTGATGCGCAGACTCTCATGGCTGCGTGCCTCCGACATGGAGAATAGAATCCAGCAGCGGATTGCGGACTCGCCTTGCCGTGCGGATAATATTTTTGGAGAAAAGGTCGAACAGGTGGTAGAGCAGCTCCACCAGCGGGATACCGCTTTCGACAAGTTCTCCCGCCGGCAGCCTTCAGCTTCTACCTCCACAGGTAGACGTTTTTATGGGGGAAGGAAGACTGTTCCCTACTCTTCTGGCAAGCGTAGGTACAATCCTCCTTCTCGACAGCCTGTGGCCCAGGCTAAGCCCCAGCGCGCTCGCTTTCGTAAGCAGTGTGCGACTCAGCAAGGCCCTTCGGCTCCCCAGCAAAAGCAAGGGACGAGCTTTTGACTGGCTCCAGCAGAGCATAGCCGACATCCAAGTGTCAGTGCCAGGCGATCTGCCGGTCGGAGGGAGGTTGAAAGTTTTTCACCAAAGGTGGCCTCTCATAACCTCCGATCAGTGGGTTCTTCAAATAGTCCGGCACGGATACACCCTCAATTTGGCCTCAAAACCTCCAAATTGTCCACCGGGAGCTCAGTCTTACAGCTTCCAACACAAGCAGGTACTTGCAGAGGAACTCTCCGCCCTTCTCAGCGCCAATGCGGTCGAGCCCGTGCCATCCGGGCAGGAACGGCTGGGATTCTATTCCAGGTACTTCCTTGTGGAAAAGAAAACAGGGGGCATGCGTCCCATCCTAGACCTAAGGGCCCTGAACAAATATCTGGTCAAGGAAAAGTTCAGGATGCTTTCCCTGGGCACCCTTCTCCCCATGATTCAGGAAAACGATTGGCTATGCTCTCTGGACTTGAAGGACGCCTACACGCACATTCCGATACTGCCAGCTCACAGACAGTATCTACGATTTCAGCTGGGCACACGTCACTTCCAGTACTGTGTGCTACCTTTTGGGCTCGCCTCTGCGCCCAGAGTGTTCACGAAGTGCTTGGCTGTAGTAGCAGCGGCACTTCGCAGGCTGGGGGTACACGTGTTCCCATATCTCGACGATTGGCTGGTGAAGAACACATCCGAGGCAGGAGCTCTACAGTCCATGCAGATGACTATTCGCCTCCTGGAGCTACTGGGGTTTGTGATAAATTATCCAAAGTCCCATCTTCTCCCAGTACAGAGACTCGAATTCATAGGAGCTCTGCTGGATTCTTGGACGGCTCGTGCCTATCTTCCAGAGGCGAGAGCCAACAACTTGTTGACCCTCGTCTCGCGGGTGCGAGTGTCCCAGCAGATCACAGCTCAGCAGATGTTGAGATTGCTGGGCCACATGGCCTCCACAGTTCATGTGACTCCCATGGCCCGCCTTCACATGAGATCTGCTCAATGGATCCTAGCTTCCCAGTGGTTTCAGGCTGCTGGGGATCTAGAAGACGTGATCCACCTGTCCACGAGTTTTCTCAAATCCCTGTATTGGTGGACGATTTGGTCCAATTTGACTCTGGGACGTCCTTTCCAAATTCCTCAGCCACAAAAAGTGCTGACTACGGATGTGTCTCTCCTGGGGTGGGGAGCTCATGTCGATGGGCTTCACACCCAGGGAAGCTGGTCCCTCCAGGAACGCGATCTGCAGATCAATCTTCTGGAGTTGCGAGCGGTCTGGAACGCTCTGAAGGCTTTCAGAGATCGGCTGTCCCACCAAATTATCCAAATTCAGACGGACAACCAGGTTGCCATGTATTACATCAACAAGCAGGGGGGTACCGGATCTCGCCCCCTGTGTCAGGAAGCCGTCAGCATGTGGCTCTGGGCTCGCCGTCACGGCATGGTGCTCCAAGCCACATATCTGGCAGGCGTAAACAACAGTCTGGTCGACAGACTGAGCAGGATTATGCAACCTCACGAGTGGTCGCTCAATTCCCGAGTAGTGCGACAGATCTTCCAGGTGTGGGGCACCCCCTTGGTAGATCTCTTTGCATCTCGAGCCAACCACAAAGTCCCTCAGTTCTGTTCCAGGCTTCAGGCCCACGGCAGACTGGCATCGGATGCCTTCCTCCTGGACTGGGGGGAAGGTCTGCTGTATGCTTATCCTCCCATACCTCTGGTGGGGAAGACTTTGATGAAGCTCAAGCAAGACCGAGGCACCATGATTCTGATTGCTCCTTTTTGGCCGCGTCAGATCTGGTTCCCTCTTCTTCTGGAGTTGTCCTCCGAAGAACCGTGGAGATTGGAGTGTTTTCCGACCCTTATCTCACAGGACGAAGGGGCGCTTCTGCATCCCAACCTCCAGTCTCTGGCTCTCACGGCCTGGATGTTGAGAGCGTAGACTTCGCCTCTTTGGGTCTGTCAGAGGGTGTCTCCCGCATCTTGCTTGCTTCCAGGAAAGATTCCACTAAGAGGAGTTACTTCTTTCTATGGAGGAGGTTTGCCGTCTGGTGTGACAGCAAGGCCCTAGATCCTCGCTCTTGTCCTACACAGACCCTGCTTGAATACCTTCTGCACTTGTCTGAGTCTGGTCTCAAGACCAACTCTGTAAGGGTTCACCTTAGCGCAATCAGTGCATACCATTACCGTGTGGAAGGTAAGCCGATCTCAGGACAGCCTTTAGTTGTTCGCTTCATGAGAGGTTTGCTTTTGTCAAAGCCCCCTGTCAAACCTCCTACAGTGTCATGGGATCTCAATGTCGTTCTCACCCAGCTCATGAAACCTCCTTTCGAGCCACTGAACTCCTGCCATCTGAAGTACTTGACCTGGAAGGTCATTTTCTTGGTGGCAGTTACTTCAGCTCGTAGAGTCAGTGAGCTTCAGGCCCTGGTAGCCCAGGCCCCTTACACCAAATTTCATCATAACAGAGTAGTCCTCCGCACTCACCCTAAGTTCTTGCCAAAGGTTGTGTCGGAGTTCCATCTGAACCAGTCAATTGTCTTGCCAACATTCTTTCCCCGTCCTCATTCCTGCCCTGCTGAACGTCAGCTGCACACATTGGACTGCAAGAGAGCATTGGCCTTCTATCTGGAGCGGACACAGCCCAACAGACAGTCCGCCCAATTGTTTGTTTCTTTTGATCCCATCAGGAGGGGAGTGGCTGTGGGGAAACGCACCATATCCAATTGGCTAGCAGATTGCATTTCCTTCACTTACGCCCAGGCTGGGCTGGCTCTTGAGGGTCATGTCAGGGCTCATAATGTTAGAGCCATGGCAGCGTCGGTAGCCCACTTGAAGTCAGCCACTATTGAAGAGATTTGCAAAGCTGCGACGTGGTCATCTGTCCACACATTCACATCTCATTACTGCCTGCAGCAGGATACCCGACACGACAGTCGGTTCGGGCAGTCAGTGCTTCAGAATCTGTTCGGGGTTTAGGATCCAACTCCACCCCCCTAGGCCCATGTTTTATTCTGTTCCAGGCTACACTCTCAGTTAGTTGGATAAGTTGTTAGGTCAATCTCAGTTATGTCCTCGCCGTTGCGAGGCCCAATTGACCATGTTTGTTGTTTTGAGTGAGCCTGGGGGCTAGGGATACCCCATCAGTGAGAACAAGCAGCCTGCTTGTCCTCGGAGAAAGCGAATGCTACATACCTGTAGAAGGTATTCTCCGAGGACAGCAGGCTGATTGTTCTCACAAACCCACCCACCTCCCCTTTGGAGTTGTGTCTTCCCTTGTCTTTGTCTTGCTACATACGGGACTGACGAACACGAGCCGGTTCGGGCGGGAAGACGGCCGCGCGTGCGCGGTGCGCATGGGCGCGCGAGGACTAGCAAAGGCCTTTGCTAGTGAAGTTTCCGATTGGAGGGGCTGCTGTGGACATCACCCATCAGTGAGAACAATCAGCCTGCTGTCCTCGGAGAATACCTTCTACAGGTATGTAGCATTCGCTTTATATAGCCCAGGCTGGTCATGGGCTCTCAGGATTTTATGGATCAGCCGTTATGTATGGAGCGGGGATCAGTGGTGTGTTTCGTGGTCTCTTTAGAAAAGTGCTACCATTACTGAGAAGGGGCATTGAGATTGTTAAACCGCACATGAAAAGTGCTGCTAAAAACATAGCCAAAGATGTGATGGGTCACGTTACCACTGCCGTTCTGAATAACATGAACAACAACAACGCCATGCAGACTGGATCTGTACTAGCGGTCGTGCGAAAAGCCCTTAAAAGTAAAAGAGGAGAGTAGATGCTTTTAGAAGGACCGCCCAAACCCCTTAAATGAAAGAAACCAAACTGTGTAGTTCCTCAGAAGCCTAAGTGCAAGGCTAAGAAAAGAGTCGATGTTACAGAGCTGGAAGATATATTTTTAGAAAAATCATGGCTTTTGTGCACAATGACTCCTTAGAATGCATTAAATCAGAATATGACCTCTTTCAATTGTCACCACACACAAACTAATATCGAAAAAGCATTTATGTGGAGATACCGCCGTTATCGGCTTTATCGGAAACCACACTACTTGATTTTTACATAGCTGTTCACGTTGAAGATTATTTGTATTTAAACAATACATTGTTGTATCTGACTTGTAAGATCGTGAAATAAGATGGAACAGATATCACAGGGGTGGCCAAAGTGGCACTACTAAATTATCCGATAGCCTCCCTCTTCAGCCAGCTGGACATTACGATTAGAGACAGGCTGATCAGTCAGAGCAACAACTTCTACTGATATAGAGCCTTCATAGAACTGCTTCTCAATTACGGCAAAGGACCCCTCAAAACGCAGTTTACAAGCAGTTTTATAAAGATTCAGCCAGGAGCCACAAGTTGACAGACCCTGGTGGTTGCAACGCTGGTGTCAAAAAAAGGCTCACTACAGCCAGAAGGTAGAATTACTGGGCCATTTACATAGTGATCTGTTTTTCCAAGAAAAACTTGTGATCAACTGGGTAGATGTTAAGATAAAACTGACGAGAAGTAAAGATGCCTTCTGTTTAATGAGCAGGGATACCTACTCACTTACATATAGCGTACCATAGGATCAGTTACTTAGTGTATCTCTATATAATTCCTATGTTATAAAACTTCTATGTGCTGTTATAGGAGGAAAAAGCCTCAACAGATTCCTGAAACTCAGCACTATGGCTGTCACTTCTATGGAGTTCTCTCTGCAATCACAGGCTTAAAAAACCTCCTCTTCATTTATTGTTTTTATATTATATAGAGTCCAAACTGTACTTATCTAAGATAAGTGCAGTTTGGACTCTATATAATATATAAACAATAAATGAAGAGGAGGTTTTTAAAGCCTGTGATGACAGAGAGAACTCCGTAGAAGTGACAGCCATAGAGCTGAGTTTCAGGAGTCTGTTGAGGCTTTTTCCTCCTATAACAGCACATAGAAGTTTTATAACATAGGAATTATATAGAGATACACTAATGAGCATGGATGCCAACCAACACTACAAAGTACAGATCTTGTCCACATTGTTGTTTGTAAAGAGAATAAGGTTGGGTCACGTTGAAGTGCTGTTGAAGTCCAACATCAAGTATTCCGTTGATCACGTGGGAGCTGAAAGTGTTTAGCATACCCGCCAGAGCACGCGTTACCAACTAGGAAAACCTTTTTCTGGGCAAGTTGCTTAAACTCATCGTCCTGGGGTTTGTGGACAACAACACTTACAACTGGTCTTATGGTAAAAATCCTTTTAATTTTCAACTTTACAATATCAACTTTGCCGCGCTGTACGTGGACGGAGAGCAAGTGCCAGGAAAGTTCAACCGGACTTTGAACACGGTCATTGCATGAGAGAATACATGCAGCTAGTACAAGCAACTGGTAAACATGGAACTAACTAACTTGTTAGTCTCACTCACACACACAAGGAGTGACTCAGACTGCATATACTGCAGCAGGACATGTTTATCCACTCCTACCCTAGCTGAGATGATATTTAACTATCTCTCTGACATAAGGTGCAACTTTCTTTAAATCAGTCACCTTACTTTCTAACTCTTCTTACTCTCTTACCTATCTATATGTTACATCTTTGCTTTTTCCTTCACTATCAATTAAAATGTTCTATTATATATTGTGTTGACATTGTAAATAGTATACTATGCCATACTTTGTATTATTTGAATATTTTTACTGCTTTAATTGCCTATTGCTCGTGTTTGATCTATTCTTGCTGTACACCGCCTTGAGTGAATTCCTTCAAAAAGGCGGTAAATAAATCCAAATAAATATGAATGATAGCGCTTTAATGATCAACCGTACAGAGTTTTACAGAGGTTATATTTTGCTGTTTTGATCTGTCACCTGACCAGGAATGCACAGATCACTACTCCTTGATCAAAACCGGTAATCTGCGTGCAGAAATCTGCTTTGCGAATGCTTTGCCTAGTATCATAAACATAATTGTCTATGGGGTGTTTAACAATGTAATAGAAGTTAACCAGTGATGAAACGTCCTGTTTGACTACCTGTAAAACAATGAACACCGTACAGATTTATCATTTGCTGAAGGAGGACCCATACACCGCAGAATCATTTTTAGACATTTTACTCAGCAATTGGTTATTCGGGCAGCGCTTGCCACGGAGACCTTTCGCATTAGTGGTAAACATCCACGCACATGACCTACCCAGCTAGCACTGGTTAGCCATCTGTGTGTCTCAGAATGGCGTTGGCGAGTTTTTTGATTATGGACACCCCCCCCCCCTCATAGTTTATTGTTTCCTAGCAGTATTATGGACTCTTTAGAGAGGCACTGTGAAACTGTTGTATACTACAACAGACAGTTACAATACCCTCTATCGCTTACCTATGGTCACCACTATGTGTTTTCTTACACCACCGTTGTAAAGAATTATCTCTTGAAGATGTTTTACAATTATATTCTGAGGACCCTCTAAAAATGATGAAATGGTGTTACAGTTTGTGAAAAATAACAAAGAAAGTGCTGTGTGTGTAGATCTTTTTGAAGTCTATTTTGTAACCTACAAAGATGTATTCCCTACAAAGAATGCCATGGGGCGTCTAAATAAAAGTCTATAAAGGAATCATGGGTCTCACGTCACATGTCTGTGTGCAAAGTATTTTTTATTACAACTGTACATATTACATATTTAACCATTGTTATCTGTTCTATGCAAATGGTTTCTTATAGGGGAGGCTAACATATTTCACAGATTTCTTTTTTTAAAGGGAAGAGTTTCTTCAGTTTTTCAGAGGGCTTTTCTTTACACTTCTTGCTCGAATTACTGACTACCGTTGAGGGCATATTGAGTTCAGCCATGGAGCTCATTAACTCCTCCCAACCTCTGGGTTTCCTTTGTTGGGAAAGAGGGTGTGTCTGCATAGCCCCGAGAACTAGGTCAAGCAGAGTAGAACCGCTGACGGGCTACCCCTTGCATACAAAAGTCCCATCAGCACCCCAGGTTGCCACTTTCTTGTTCCTGGATAGCTTATCAAGCAACACTTTGGCATTTTTCCTATAATGTGCACCAATTCCTTTTAACACTTCCTGAAGAACAGGGTCAGGTGGGCCATCATTATCTAGCAATGTGTCCATCTGTTTAGGACCTTGTTCGGGGAGATACAGGTTTATTTTATCTCTTTTCCTTTTGCCCTGTCTGATTGTCAGACCTGTGAGTTCTTGTATCAAGTAGAGCGCTGCCGAGCCCAGTACTCAGACCAGGTTCTGATTGGTGGCCGGACAACCCTGGGTTTCACCTGCGCTGACCGCCTTTCCCCAGAGGTTGAGTCCCTAGGTGCGGGTGGCCTGCAGGGCTTACGAGATGGAGCAGGAAGCGGGGTGATGAACGTGACGGCCAGACAGGCAGTAGGCAAGAGAGTGATCCAGGTACAGGCAGTCAGTAGGCAGGCAGCAGGTCAAGAGAGTAATCCAGGTACAGGCAAGGTCAGGAGGCAGGCAGCAGACACAAGAGTAATCCAGGTACAGGCAAGGTCAGTAGGCAGGCGGCAGACACAAGAGTAATCCAGGTACAGGCAAGGTCATGAGGCAGGCAGCAGACACAAGAGTAATCTAGGTACAGGCAGAGTCAGTAGGCAGGCAGCAGACACGAGAGTAATCCACGTATATGCTACGTCAGCAACGAAGAACAAAGTAGAGGAGAAGCACACTACTGAGCAAGTAACACCTACCAAAGTAGAAGCCAAAGCAAGGAGTCTAGGGAGAGCTCAGCTGATAAAGTGCTGGCGTCTGACATCAGCAGGGAGAAGGGGCACAGCCATAGGACAAGAGCAGGGGAAGGAGGAACCGGAAGACCAATAGGACAGAAGCAAGGGAAGCCAGGCAGAGGAAGAGCAGACCCAGTTGGGTGGAAGCAAAGCAATCAAGGAACCTGGAAGCCAGGCAGAGGAAGAGCAGACCCAGGTGGGTGGAAGCAAAGCAATCAAGGAGCCTGGAAGCCAGGCAGAGAGAGAGAGAGAGCAGAGCCAGGTGCATGGAAGCAAAGCAATCAAGGAGCCTGCAGCCAGAGAAGAACTACACACACATGGCTCAGGGCTGTGCCAGTCAAGTGTGCGTGTCGATGGGACCCTGTGCAGCCCGAGGACACCGCTTGCATTGAGGTAGGGGACATGACACTGACAAACGACAGGTAGTACTGTAACATGGCTGAATAACATTTGGCCTTTTCATAGCCTGGAACTTTGAAGAATACCGCTTATTCTTCATTGAGCCTTTGAATGGCATCTATTCTAATATTTTCATGGGGTGCCAGAGGACCTCTTAAATGATTGATCTGCTAGCTAGGGACCAAGTATATCGTTTCAACATACTGCATTGCCAATAAGGCTTGTGATTAGCAGTAAGGAACACCAATAAAACCCCCAGACAGCATCACCAGCTTCTTTTTTGTTTTAAAGGGTATCCTTTTGTCTCCGAGACTCTTTGTTGCATGCCTTTGTCTTTTCAGGGCATTAATCTGGTGCTGCGATAACAGTATGTTACTTTTCAGAGTGTTTAGGGCTATCTCTGCTATAGCCGCTATTAAGTCATCCAAAGCGATACTGAGGATGGCCTGAACGAAGATGTTTGCTCCAGGTTTCTCTTTAGACGGTTAGACGTATTGTTGCCTGTGAGAGCACAATTACAGCATGTGGAAAAAGTGGCAGCTCGTCACTTCTTTTTATAGACGCCTGCTGTTTTCTCACTGTATACAATGGTCAAAGCTGGGGAAAAGATGCCTGTCCTTAATCTGTAAGCCTCGGGTGTCAATGCGTTCAAATCCACAATGAGATAGTGTCTTTGAAGGCCTCGAGAAAGAAACGCATCTTTCCTGGATACCTTTTTCTGGTGAGAACAGCTATCTGCTGTTTATCTATTGGATTTTTAAACAACACCATATATTTTGTATTTAAGGTGATGTTGCGGCTTGTTCAGCCTTGATAAAAAAATGTTGGGTTGTAAAAATGATGAGATTGAAAAAGCCTTTACCAAATATACACACCACAGAAATGTAAGTATTATATATATTGTCCAAAACATTTTTTTGTCAAGGCAGAACAAGCCGCAACATCACCTTAAATACAAAATATATGGTGTTGTTTAAGAATCTCCATAAAATCATTGACGATGACCAGATTTACTTTATGAGGTGGAAACAACAAGTCATCATTAAATGTCACTGGCAGTGAATCCATAAAATGTATAAACGGGTAATGGTTTGACAATTCTTCATACGTAGGTTGCCAACACCATGCAATTTGATTGGGTTTGACTATGACTGTAAGATCAGTGTGTTCTAACAATTTTTTTATCAAAGAAACTTTTACCACTATTTGAGGGCAGCCCTATGATGTAAGAGAAGGGGTAGCGCACACGTGCATCAAACTCATCAGTAGAAATAGCAAAAATGTAAACTTCTGTCCACTCCTGATTGTAGTAAATTCTGCTTAGGATTTTTTTGTACATGACTTTATAAGGCAATGCGCATTTCAACACTAGCACTGTAGGGTGGGTGGGGAGCCGTATAAGGGGGATTGGAGAGGGGGCGTAGGGTTAGCCGCACACTGCATCTCTCTATGTACAGCAGCCTCACTGCAGCCGGTTGGGGTGATGGTTTTGCTAAAGGAGGGGTAGAAGGAGGGGAGATGCAGAAAGAGAGGTTTGCTTATCTGTAACTTTTTCCCCAAGCTCTGAATAGCAGAGAGGAACAGTCCATAGCGTTCATACTAGTTCTGGGGGATTGTGGTCTTAAAAACCAAAACCAAAAACAGCTCTGTTACGATCTCTTGCAAAAGCAGGGAAGAAAACTACATCTGCCTACTGATTATGTCTGTACTCTTTGCATATGCTTTAGTAAACTTTTTTTTTAAAACATTGTATGCTTCCTAAATGAATTGCCTTACAGCTACTGATTATGTCCATACTTTTTGCGTATGAATACTGTTAGGGGCAAAGCAATCCCCTGTATAAAGTATTTTCCCTAGCTTTGTCACATATGCTGTACTTGATTTTTTTTAAAACTAGTATGATTCTTAGGTTAACACTGTTACAGCAAAATAAAGCATTTAAAAAGGAAAAAAAAGTTTGGTTATCTATAATGCAAAACAACTGTGGCTCTGTGTGGGGGTTTTCTCATTCACTGTCAGATCTCACAGGATTGGCTGCAAAAACCAGCTCTACAGGGTACAAATTACAAATGTTTTGAAAACAGGAGGAGTGTGACAGGGTGTAGAAGTGCACACTAGTAGGCTCTGTGCTCTACAAACAGCTGTCTGTAGGGAAAAAAGGGAGGGGTGTTGGTAGGGCTTGTGGATTCTCTCACACAAAACCTTTTTCCTTTCTGTCCATAGAAAACCAGCTCTTGTAGGTACAGCTCATGGACTTCTGCCTGTGTGGAGGGATCTGAAAGCCTAAGGAACCAGACCCCCTAAGGTTTCTTGTGTATGTTAATCTTAAAACAGCTTAGCTTTTGTCTATATGTACTGTTTAAAGGGAAGAGGAAAAAGAAGAGAAGGGTCGATCATTTTGTTTTAAAATCTAAAAATTATAAAGGGGCTGGGACAACTTCCCTATGAGGAAAGGCCAATGCAGCTAGGGCTCTTCAGCTTGGAGAAAAGACGGCTGAGGGGAGATATGACAGAGGTCTGTATAATAATGAGTGGAATGGAATGGGTAGACGTGAATTGATTGTTTACTCTTTCCAAAAATACTAGGATTAGGTGGCACGCAGTGAAGCTGCAAAGCAGTAAATTTAAAACGAGTCAGATAAAATATATCTTCACTCAACTTGTAAATAAACTCTAGAATTCATTGCCAGATAATTTAGTAAAAGCAGTTAGCTTAGCAGGGTTTAAAAAAGGTTTAGATAGCTTCCTAAAAGAAAAGTCCATAAGCCATTATTAAAATGGACTTGGGGAAAATCCACTTCTTATTTCTAGAATTAACAGTATGAAATGTATGTTTTGGGATCTTGCCAGGTACTTGTGACCTGGATTGGCTACTGTTGGAAACAGGGGCGTAGCCAGACATAGTAACATAGAAACATAGTAGATGACAGCAGAAAAAGACCTGCACGGTCCATCTAGTCTGCCCACCATAAACTCATATGTGTATACCTTATCTTGATTTGTACCTGTCTTTTTCAGGGCACAGACCGTATAAGTCTGTCCAGCAGTATTTCCTGCCTCCCAACCACCAGTCCCGCCTCCCATCACCGGCTCTGGCACAGACCCCGTATAAGTCTGCCCTCCCCTATCCTAGCCTCTCAACCACCAACCCCTCTTCCCCCCGCCACCCAATTTCAGCTAAGCTTCTGTGGATCCATTCCTTCTGCACAGGATTCCTTTATGCCTCTCCCATGCATGTTTGAATTCCGTTACCGTTTTCATGTCCACCACCTCCCGCGGGATTTGGGTGGGCGTAGGCAAAAAGGTGGGTGGGTGGGTGGGCACCAAGTGTTTTCTCCCCCCCCCCCCTCCCCGAACCACCAAAAATATATTTCGGCTGACAAGAAAATGCTTCTCTCCACCTTGGCAGTCTGAAGTAGGCATTCGCTGAAAACTGAGCATGTTCAGGTGCCGGTATCATGGAGAGTAGCGTTTTCATTACCATTAGGGGGAAGTCTTCAGCTGGCAGAGGTTGAGATCCCCACCAGCTACCATTAAACGTGTGCTACTGCTGGATGGGCCTGAGCTCTAAGTGGGTGGGCCCCAGCCCACCCAGGCCCACCTGTGGCTACGCCACTGGGATACTGGGCTTGATGGACCTTCAGTCTGTCCCAATATGGCAATACGTATGTACTTTCTTAAAAACAGATGGACCTGATTCAATCCTACTTAAAAATAAGCACACAGTATCCTTTTGAAAGAAAAATAATAAGAAAAAAAGAAAACATACCTATTATCTTTCTGTGAGAAAAAAAAGGTTAAGCTGCACACATTTCTCCACAGTTGTAGTGGGCAGTGTTGGGTTTCTTTGAAGTCACATCTTATCATGTGACCACATCCAAGATGGCGACCATTAGTAGAAACAGGAAGTGACGTACTGCGACCAGTGGTGCCTCTATTTTGGAAAAGGGGCCATGGCTATGATGTCACTTCCTGTGACATCACTAAAAGGGGTGGGGTTAGGAGTGGGGTTATGCAAAAGGAGCAAGACTATGATAGCAAATACAGTGAAATCATCAATGGGGGTGGGGGTGGGCGGGGAAGAGGGCAGGGCTTATACCAGAAGTGGTTGATACTTGGACATGTCTTCAATTCTGTTTGGCTGTTGGAACTGGAAGTGGGCATGGCCACCTGTCAAAAATATGCAAATTGGCTTTGACAAATGTCGGTGAGATACACTACTAGCATTTTTTAAAGGAACTATTGGAATATAAGGCTGATTTTGTACTTTAATGCTTTCCCCGGGGCAGTTTGTAGCATCCTGCCAGATCAGGCTGAGCCAACCAACTCTTCTGTATCCAGTACACTACCGCCACTGCTCCTTCTGCCGCACTGCCGAGTTTTGAGGGAGTATCGCGGTATTCAGAACTAAACGTAGTTTCCAACATGCTCGGAGCTCCAATTCTTCCAGCAAGCTCATTTTTCTCCTGAAGAGTAACTCTGGCGTTGGAGGCCATGAAGCGAAATAGTCTGCTGCAGAAAGCCCGGGGAAAGTGTTTTCTCTTGTGAGTAAGTTCATGTCTTTCCCTTGTGCCTCACCATGATTTCCTGACAAACATCCATTGCTGGCTCAGAGCTTCTGAGCCAACATCCATTAAGGATGCCATCTTGGCCTCAGGACAAGTCTTTAAGGAAAATAGAGTCCTTTTTTGATTAAGATACGAGTTATGATCAATAGTGGTGCCAAACATTCTCATTCTTCTTTATGAGTGTAATGGGAATATTAAACTTAATTCTTATGGCATTCTTTTTTGAATGCATGCTGCTTAGCAGCAGTGTATTCAACTATGTCTGTGCAAACTATGTCTGAACTATTAAGAAATTTTGTAAAATATTTTTTAAATGGTACCTAAAACTTTAGAAGTCATTTCTAGTTCCAAAAAAAATGGCAACAAACATACACAGTTTGATAATGTTGAAGAACATTGTATGCGGCTCTCTTTCCTTATTAAGTGCATACTGCTTAATGACAACCCACCAAACTAAATCTGTATGAGTACATTCCAAAGTATATATTTAAAATATTAAAATACTTGTGCACAGCTCTAAAACATAGACCAATCTGGATTTCTTTCTGGCTCCAACATACAATCAGCAACCCAAGGTGACTTATCTCAAGTCTCTAATTTCATTGTGCAAAGTTGGTTGAATTCGTTGTTGGATCTCAGTTGTCGGACTATTTGGACAAATATGGCTTGTTGCACAGTTCACAGCACGGGCTTTGTCCTTTTCACAGTACTGAGACCTTGTTGTTGTTTCTAACTTCTGCAGTAAAGTGAGTTTTGTACAGTAGTGGAGAGATAGCCTTGCTACCATTCATATTTTATTAAATTTACTATCTGAATTTGGATTTGCAGGCTCCATATTTAATTGGTTTGAGTCCTTTTTAAAGAATAGACTATATCTGGTATTAAAAGACAGCAGCTTCCCCCCCCCTTGGGTACCCCCTTATGGAGTTCTTAGGAGGCAGCCATGGAAATAATTATATATATATAAGAAATGATATTAAAAGCTTGAAGTTTGAATTCTCTTCAGTCCTGCAAATGAAGGAATGCAAGCTGGAGTTAATTAGACTCTAGCTGCCGGACTGGGTTAGGAAAGGTCAGTGAGAAATGAAACTCTGTCCCTTGTGAATTGCCAATGCTAGCTGGCTCAACATCTGTACATTATTAGGCTTACTGAATAGTTTTGTAAGCAGGCAGTTGTTTAGGATTAAATTGAACACTGCTTAGAAGGAAATAGTTAGAGTCTAAATAATTCTAGATATAAATGAGTTAGAATTTAGAAGTTCTTGATAGGTAGAATATGTTCTATAAGAATGCTTACTTTAGAATATGTTGTATTCTGTGTAAATTAATAATTCTGTGTGGAATGTTTGTTCAACTCTCTGTCTGACGTTCTGAGTAGGGCTACAGTGAAGGGGGGCCAACATGTGTTTTGAGTTATTCTGCAGTCCTAGCTGGTTCAATGTATAAGCTGAAGGTGAAAAAGGTCAGAACTAGTCAGCTCTCTTCTCCTTGATTAATTATAGGTAACTGTAGGAATAGTCCTGAAAGTATAGCAGTATGCCATTAAGTAAGACTAGCCTTTGACCCCTTTAATGAATGCCAGAGTTCAGTTAGCAGTTAGTATGAATCAGACTAGGAATATGAGAATAATTAATGTTAGATGGGGCCTCTTAGTCTCTAAGGGAATCCAGTTTAAGCCATAGATGAGAAATCAATCATAATGAGAAATGTAAGAGTTCTGGAGACCAAATGTCTGGCTTGAGGGGCCCCAGGTCACAGGTCAGTTTAGGATGTCTGGAACCTATGTAACTGATATTTCAAAAGTAATGATTGGTTGAGGCAAGGTAGCCAATCTAATTCCTTAACCAATTGGAGAGTAAGGGGGCTGGGCTGGGCTAGGCTAGGAGGAGGGCTTAGGACCCTATTTAAGTAGGAGCAGAAGCAGTTTACGTCAGAAGGAGCTCAGAAGAAAGAGAAGGACAGAAGGAACAGACAGAAGAAGGAGAAGACAGCATAAGAAGAGAGCTGAGAGAGCTGACACAGAGAGCTGAGACAAAGACACAGAGAGCTGAGACAGAGGAGAAGAGAGCTAGAACTGATGTCCTGCTTTGTTTGCTGGCAAATAAAGAAGATTACTCTCTCATTCTGGTGTGTGCTGTCTGACTCCTGAAGTATCACAAATTCCTATCTCAATTCCTGCAACAATTCTTGGTGGTAGCGGTGGGATAAATCCTGCATTAATCCCAGCACCCAACTGACTGGAGAACATTCGCCGGGTATGTATCCTGTATTTTGTATTGTAATCCTAGCTAGGAAGTTGTAAAACCAGCCCCTCAAGAAGGAGGGAAGGAGAATCTGATCAATTCTCAGCGAAGGCCCTAGTACCTTCTAGTCGTGGGGACTAGAAGCGAAAACGCTTGAGCTTATCTGTATCTGAGAAATTTGAAATTGTTGGGTGGGATTTTCTGTATGGAATGTGTGATGCGTGAATGATTAACTGAGTGCGGACTTCTTATAGCTGCATTTCCAATTAACGCGAGTTCAATTGGTCAGCAACGGAAGGAAGCGATTGCTGTCTGTCTACCTAGTGTTTCGAGAGTGCGGACCCCTTACTGCATTCTCAAAAATTCCCCCCCTCTTTGTGTGTTGTAACTGTAAGCATTATGGGTGGGACATCATCTAGACAAATTGCTACCCCCCTAGATTGTATGCTTAGAAATTTTAAAAAAGGTTTTTTAATTAATGACTATGGACAGACTTTAAGCTCAAGTACTTTAAGAACCTTGTGTGAAGTTGAGTGGCCATCTATGGGAGTGGGGTGGCCCCCTAGTGGCAGCTTAGATATTGAAGTAATCCGGAAGGTCTACAGCATAGTAGTAGGAGGACCAGAATATTCTGAACAACTCCCTTATATAGATTCCTGGGACAGCCTTGTGACTGACCCTCCCTCGTGGTTGAAAACTTATATGGGATCCCCAGTAAAATTCATGTTAGGCCGTGTTCAAAGAAAGATTAGAAAATCTAGACTAGAAGAGGGAAAGAGCCCTAGGAAGCCTACCACTCAATCGGTGGCTTCCGCCCCTACCCTGTCCGAGAAACCCATACTCTCTGATGACCCCTCAGACCTTGAGCCACCACCTTATGGCCCATTGTTGGGGTTCCGTGCCACCCCCAGAGATCCACGCCGCCCAGCTCAAGCCTCTCCAGCACAGGCTTCTCCGGATAGTTCTTCCCCTCCTGTGCCAAACCTGCCACACCCTAGGTTGGACTTTTCACCTGGCCTCTACCCTTCTGTGCCAAATCCTCTCCTGTTAACCTCTGAAGACCCGTTTTGGGTTCCACTCCCTGACTCCTCAACTCCCGACAGCCCAGCCTCTCCCTCTAATACCCCTACCCACTCATCAGGGGCCCGGCATCCCTTTCAATGGACTGACTCACCTGTGACCACCTCTCAGTCTATGAGTACCCCTCCCCATCCCTCAGGATTTCAACCTACCTCCACTGAATGGGTTAGACCTGCTGCAATCACCTTTGAGCATGATAGGAGGGTAGCTCCTAGCTCTACCTCAGGTTCCATTCCCACCTCCTCGAGAGTTCTGCCACTTCGTCAGGTAACTACCACTCGACCGGATCCTAATAATCAGGGTCAGGTTATACAGGCACAGGCCTATCAGTATGTACCCTTCACAACCACCGATCTCCTGAATTGGAAGACGCATTATCCCTCTTATACTGAAAAGCCTCAGGCAGTGGTGGACCTAGTGACTAGCATTATGGCCACCCATAACCCAACCTGGACTGATTGTCAACAACTTCTCCTGACCCTCTTCACAACTGAGGAGAGGCGGAAGATTTTGCAAAATGCTGAGGCCATCACGCGAGAGCGTGTCCCCGGGGGGATACAGGACCCAGAGGGATGGGTTAGAGCTCGGTTTCCTCGCGCAGCTCCAGATTGGGATCCAAATGATGGGCAGCACTATGAACTGTTGTCTGGCTATTGCCGGGACTTACTGGAAGGTATGAGGAAAGGCATAAAGAGGCCCATTAATCTGGCAAAGGTCTCTGAAATTCTCCAAGGGGCAACTGAATCCCCTGGGGCCTTTCTAGAGCGACTAATTGAAGCCTACAGAACATACACCCCATTTGACCCTGAAGCCCAAGAAAACCAGAGAATGGTGAATAGCGCATTGGTGGCCCAGAGTATGCCAGATATCCGGAAGAAGTTGCAGCGTCAGGAGGGATTCGCAGGGATGAATACCACCCAGCTAATTGAGATCGCAACCAAGGTTTTCATTAATAGAGATCAGGAGGTGCGCCGAGAGGCTGACCGGAAGATGCAGAAGAAGGCCGACCTTTTAGCGGCAGCCATTACTAATTCCACCCTTAACCGAGGTCGACCTCTAGCTAATGGGAAGCCAAAGTGGGACCCCGGACCACCAGCCAGGCCCCGAGATTCCTTCAATCAATCCCGGCCAAGGGGGGAGAATCCCAGACCAAGATTGGAGAGGGATCAGTGTGCCTATTGTAAGGAAAGAGGGCACTGGAAAGATGAATGCCCCCAGAGGCGCCAGGGACTGAGAAGGGGACCAGGAGATCGAGGAAGCCGAGGCCGAGTTCGAGAGGGAAGATATGAGCCTGCTGAATCTGACATCATCGGGATAGCCGAGATGGCAGAATGGGACGAATAGGACAGACCGGGTTCCTACAAACTGGGCTCCCAGGAACCTATGGTCAAGCTAACTATAGGGAGCCGCTCAATTCCATTCATGATTGATACAGGAGCTGAACATTCTGTTGTGACGGAGCGATTAGCGCCTGTGTCTGGAAAAACTGTCCGAGTGGTGGGAGCCACGGGGGTGCAGAACCGGAGGCCCTTTCTGACAACCCGTAGATGCCAATTAGGCTCACACATAGTCACTCATGAATTCCTGTATATGCCAGACTGTCCAATCCCTTTGTTAGGTCGAGACCTGCTGTCCAAGCTTAGGGCCCAAATTTCCTTTGACTCTGATGGCCAGACTTCAGTCTCCTTTCGGCCCCCGACCTCCAGCCCTAAGGGTATATTGAGTTTCTGCTGCCCTCTTGAAGAAGAATGGCGGCTGCATCAGTCACATAGCCAAGTTGACCTACCCCTGGCAGACAGCTTTCAGGTCAGTGGGGTATGGGCAGAAGATAATCCCCCAGGGTTGGCCCGAAATATTCCTCCTGTACATGTAGATTTACTTCCAAGTGCCCGGCCAATCCATCTTCGCCAATACCCAATTCCCCGAAAGGCTCTGGAAGGGATTCAAGCACATCTGAATCGTCTGTTATCCCATGGAATTATTCGTCCTTGCCAGTCTCCATGGAATACGCCACTATTGCCAGTTCAGAAGCCAGGGACTGAGGACTACCGGCCAGTCCAAGACTTACGAGTGGTCAATAAATCCACTATCTCATTACACCCTGTAGTGCCTAATCCATATGTCCTGCTAGGATTGATACCTTCTGGAGCTACTCATTTCACGACACTAGATCTAAAAGATGCCTTCTTTTGTATTCGGGTGGCCCCCGCCAGTCAACTGCTTTTTGCCTTTCAATGGGAAAACCCAGTAACAGGAAGGAAGCTTCAGTATACATGGACTCGCCTGCCACAGGGGTTCAAGAATTCCCCCACTATTTTTGGGACAGCCCTAGGGCAAGACCTTAAGACTTTTAAATCTGAGCCTTCCAGGCGAGTTTTACTCCAGTATGTAGATGACCTCCTGATTGCAGCAGTGACTCAGGAAGAGTGTTTTGAGGCTACTAGAGAATTGCTGGAGCTACTCTTGGATGCAGGCTATAAGGTCTCACGCTCAAAGGCCCAACTCTGTCAGTCAGAAGTGAAGTATCTGGGCTTTTGCATTTCCCAGGGAAGTCGGAGACTGGATGCTAGTAGGAAGCAAGCGGTAGCTGCAATTCCCCAACCCAAGTCCAGAAGAGAAGTTAGGGAATTTCTGGGAGCAGCCGGATTCTGCAGAATTTGGATTCCAAATTTTGCATTGATGGCGAAACCCCTTTACCAGGCCACAAAGGGGGGTGAAAAGGAACCATTTGAATGGGGACCTACTGCTCAACAATCCTTCATTGCCATAAAGAAAGCCCTACTTCAAGCCCCTGCGTTAGGCCTTCCTGATGTGGAGAAACCTTTCTCATTGTATGTCCATGAGCGACAGGGGGTTGCTCTGGGTGTGCTGACCCAGATGATGGGATCCTGGCAGAGGCCTGTTGCATACCTGTCTAAACAGCTGGATGGAGTGGCTAAAGGATGGCCAGCCTGTATGAGGGCCATTGCAGCAACAGCCTTACTGGTCCAGGAAGCTGATAAGTTGACCTTGGGGCAAGAACTGGTTGTTAAAGTCCCCCATGCAGTTCTCACCCTCATGGAGTATAAGGGCAACCACTGGTTTACAAATAACCGCATGGTTAAGTACCAAGCTAGCTTGTGTGAGAATCCACGGATACACCTGGAAACAGTGGCTACATTCAATCCTGCCACTCTTTTGCCAGCATCTGAGGGACCACCGGATCATGACTGTATCCAAACCATGGATGAAGTGTATTCCAGTCGACCAGATCTTAAAGATGTTCCGTGGAGGGACCCAGATGTAATTTATTTTACAGATGGAAGCAGTTATGTGGAGAACTCCAAGCGATTGGCAGGCTATGCTGTGGTGACAGAGGACAAGGTGATAGAAGCAAGAGCCCTGCCCCAAGGAACTTCAGCCCAGAAAGCAGAACTTGTGGCCCTCATACGAGCTCTGGAGTTAGCAGCAGGACTGGTAACCAACATTTATACTGATTCCAAATATGCCTTCACAACTCTACATGCTCATGGAGCTTTGTATAAGGAAAAGGGACTCATAAATGCTGCAGGCCAACCTGTTAAGTATGGACCTGAAATACTTCAGCTGCTAGAGGCTGTGTGGGCCCCTAAGAAGGTAGCTGTCATTCATTGCAGGGGACACCAAAGAATAGATACTCCAGTGGCCCGAGGGAACCGCCATGCTGATCGGGTGGCCAAGGAAGCTGCTCGAGGACCCCCAGCAAGTACTGTGACTCCCCTGTTCCAAATCCGATTGCAAGAATGGACACCTATGTATACCCAAGTGGAAGAGAAATGGGCTCAAGAAGAAGGTGCGGTAAGGAGACCTGATGGCTGGTTACATCTCCCTGATACCAGAGTTCTGGTGCCACGCCACCTAGCTTGGCCTGTAGTGTCTCAAGCTCATGACCTATCACACTTAGGGAAAACAGCACTAGCCCGCCTACTCAATCGAGTAGTGGTGCTGGAAGGATTGGATAGTCTGGTTGCCACTGCCTCTGCCCGATGTACTCTCTGTGCCCAGAATAATGCTCGTCAGGGACCCCGTATTCCACCAGGAGTTCAGTCTAGAGGACTAACACCCTTTGAGTCCCTAGTTATAGACTTCACAGAAATGCCCAGGAGTGGTAGGCTCCGATACCTCTTAGTCATGGTTTGTACCTTTTCTGGGTGGGTGGAAGCATATCCTACAGTCACTGAGAAAGCCACAGAAGTAGCTCGAGCCCTCCTTAGGGATGTCATCCCCAGGTATGGATTGCCCCTTGCCATAGGTTCAGATAATGGTCCCGCCTTTGTTGAAGCTACACTTCAGGCCCTGTCCCGCGCATTGCGCATTACCTGGAAATTGCATTGTGCCTATCGTCCCCAGAGTTCAGGGCAGGTTGAGCGAGCAAACAGAACCTTGAAAAATAGCCTAGCAAAGATTTGTCAGGAAACCCAATTGAAATGGCCACAGGCATTGCCACTAGCCCTCTTCCGCCTCCGATGCACTCCAACTAAAGGAACAGCCCTCTCTCCCTTTGAAATTGTGTATGGGAAGCCCCCAGCCATTTTGCAGGGAATTAAGGGAGACATAGGGATTTTAGGGTCTGCCCAGGTGCAGGAGCAGGTAGCCCTCCTGGGAAAGATAATTTCTGAGCTTCAGTCTTATGTGAGAGAAATAAACCCTGTCCCCTTCCAGGCTCAGGTACATTCCTTCCTGCCAGGGGATAGAGTTTGGGTAAAAGACTGGAAGCTCCAGCCTTTGGGGCCCCGATGGAAAGGACCTTTTACTGTTTTGCTTTCTACCCCTGCAGCTGTGAAGGTCGCAGGGATTACTCCATGGGTCCATTGGTCTCGAATTAAGTCTGCTGACCAGACTGAGCCCAGCACGGATCAGACGGAGCCTAGACAGTGGAGAGCAGAAAGAGATCCAGCGGAGCCATTGAAGTTGCGCTTGACCCGAACCAAAGAATCTACTAGCTGAAAAGAAGGGTCAACTGCATACTGCAGGAGCGGCTGAACTTCGGCTTCACACTGAGACTCTTTCTTGCCTGATTCTGGCTTTCCTGGAATTTGAAAGCTTGATCCTTGTCAGTTGAGGGTCTATCCCAACTGGTATAAGAACTCAAAGACTGAGAACACTATATGAGAGTAATCTGTGATTAGCACAGACTGTTGAAATATTATTGCTTAATTAGTTTGCTGTATTTGTTTTAGATTAGGAAGAAAGAAAATGTTAGTAGTTTGGATGCTTTTGTTGTTTTCTACTCCTTGCCTCCTTGTTCCTAATACCCCAACTCGCTCCAACCTTTGGTTACACTCAGTCCAGGAACTAATTAGCCAGGCAAAGATTACTTCCCCTTGTATTGTGTGTTCCCGATTTTCTCCTTATACCACAGATGTCCCAGCTGTTCCTGTCCCTGTGCAACTCCCAGCTCTTATACCTCCCTACTTTTCGAGTTCAGGCCCTTGGAGCCAGGATTATACTTGGTGGTCCTTTTATAATGCTACTTCCCCCTCTGAATCTTCTCTAAGGCCAGTTTTTACGTCTCCCTATCCAGCCTCTGGAGTGTTTTGTTTAACAAGAAGCATCTCAACTGTTCTTCCCATTCCCTGTAACTATACTAATGTTCTCCCAGAAAAAGGAGAATCCGTGTGGGTAGTTTCTCCAGGTACTCCTATGTGCCCTGCTACCATACCTGTAGATTATGATCCAGGTGATTATCTGGCTCCTAAGCGTACCACTGAGAAGACTATAGTGTCCAAGCTTATTTTCTACTTTCATAAGTCCCCGGGGTATGAAGAGTTACTAACAAATGAGCAGCCTGTCACAATTGGGGATTGGCGCTTATGGTGTGCAAAGTCTCCATTTCGTCTTCGTTCCCCCTGGGATAGGGGCTCGCATTATGGGCACCCTAAGTACCCTGTCCAGCCTGAGCCAACATTTATTGGGAACTTTCCTCACCCTCTCCTTGGTCATTACTGGCTCTGTGATAATGTCCTCCACATGATTCTTCCCTCCACATATGATTTTTGTGTATTGGTAACCTTGAATTATTTTCCTAAAGTTATTCCTCTTAAGCCACTATCCCCGCACCGCTCTAAGCGAGAGGCTTTGTCCTTACCCTCCTCCGTTGCCACAGAGGATGAGGCGATTGAATTAGCCCTCCAGTATATCAATTCTACTTATCCTCTGACTAAAAAGAGACTTGTAGCCCTTTCTGCCACAGCCTGGATTCCAATTGGAGGCCCGGTAGCGGGTATTACTGAACTAGGTATGGCTACCCGGAGACTTCAATCCCTACTCCATGTTTTAGTTCATGAGCTGAATGTGGTAGTCAATGCATTGCAGGATCAAATTAATGAATTAAGTATAGTTTCTAGGTATAATCGTATGGGCCTTGACTATCTCTTTGCAGCTCAGGGTGGCCTCTGCACAGTGCTAAATTCTTCAGAGTGCTGTACTATTGTCATAAATAGGACGCATGTAGTTAGGCATGCTATGGATAAAGTCCTACAGTTGGCCAGCCTTAATGTGGAGGATTACCGAGGAGGATTAGACCTTACCTCCTGGTGGTGGTCATTGACCTCCTGGATACGTCCCTTGTTCATTTCCCTAATAGTCTTAGTTTTAGCAGGGTTGTTGTTTTGTTTCCTGGCCTCATGTGCTTCGGCAGTATGCCGTCGGACCTTAACAAGTAGGGTAATGGTGGTTCATAAGTCTATTCCTAGTTAGGATCACTATAATCTCCAGAGTCTGAGTTGTGAGACTTATCTCTGCATAAGCTGATTTTAGTCTCAAAGGGGGGAATGAGGCAGCCATGGAAATAATTATATATATATAAGAAATGATATTAAAAGCTTGAAGTTTGAATTCTCTTCAGTCCTGCAAATGAAGGAATGCAAGCTGGAGTTAATTAGACTCTAGCTGCCGGGCTGGGTTAGGAAAGGTCAGTGAGAAATGAAACTCTGTCCCTTGTGAATTGCCAATGCTAGCTGGCTCAACATCTGTACATTATTAGGCTTACTGAATAGTTTTGTAAGCAGGCAGTTGTTTAGGATTAAATTGAACACTGCTTAGAAGGAAATAGTTAGAGTCTAAATAATTCTAGATATAAATGAGTTAGAATTTAGAAGTTCTTGATAGGTAGAATATGTTCTATAAGAATGCTTACTTTAGAATATGTTGTATTCTGTGTAAATTAATAATTCTGTGTGGAATGTTTGTTCAACTCTCTGTCTGACGTTCTGAGTAGGGCTACAGTGAAGGGGGGCCAACATGTGTTTTGAGTTATTCTGCAGTCCTAGCTGGTTCAATGTATAAGCTGAAGGTGAAAAAGGTCAGAACTAGTCAGCTCTCTTCTCCTTGATTAATTATAGGTAACTGTAGGAATAGTCCTGAAAGTATAGCAGTATGCCATTAAGTAAGACTAGCCTTTGACCCCTTTAATGAATGCCAGAGTTCAGTTAGCAGTTAGTATGAATCAGACTAGGAATATGAGAATAATTAATGTTAGATGGGGCCTCTTAGTCTCTAAGGGAATCCAGTTTAAGCCATAGATGAGAAATCAATCATAATGAGAAATGTAAGAGTTCTGGAGACCAAATGTCTGGCTTGAGGGGCCCCAGGTCACAGGTCAGTTTAGGATGTCTGGAACCTATGTAACTGATATTTCAAAAGTAATGATTGGTTGAGGCAAGGTAGCCAATCTAATTCCTTAACCAATTGGAGAGTAAGGGGGCTGGGCTGGGCTAGGCTAGGAGGAGGGCTTAGGACCCTATTTAAGTAGGAGCAGAAGCAGTTTACGTCAGAAGGAGCTCAGAAGAAAGAGAAGGACAGAAGGAACAGACAGAAGAAGGAGAAGACAGCATAAGAAGAGAGCTGAGAGAGCTGACACAGAGAGCTGAGACAAAGACACAGAGAGCTGAGACAGAGGAGAAGAGAGCTAGAACTGATGTCCTGCTTTGTTTGCTGGCAAATAAAGAAGATTACTCTCTCATTCTGGTGTGTGCTGTCTGACTCCTGAAGTATCACAAATTCCTATCTCAATTCCTGCAACACTTTTCACAGTACTGAGACCTTGTTGTTGTTTCTAACTTCTGCAGTAAAGTGAGTTTTGTACAGTAGTGGAGAGATAGCCTTGCTACCATTCATATTTTATTAAATTTACTATCTGAATTTGGATTTGCAGGCTCCATATTTAATTGGTTTGAGTCCTTTTTAAAGAATAGACTATATCTGGTATTAAAAGACAGCAGCTTCCCCCCCCCTTGGGTACCCCCTTATGGAGTTCTTAGGGTTCCCCCATCTCTTTACTCCTCTACAATTTATACATGAGTTTGCTTGAAAGAATATTAATGAATCCAAGTGAGCTTTTACTGTCTTACACTGATGATATATATTTTTATTCTTCTATTTGGTAAGGATATTAATTCTACCCCTTCTGTTGCCAATAGTTGAATTGGTAGGATTCAGAAACGTTCAATTTCTGTCAGATGTAAATTGAATACTGATAAAACTAAAATAATATGGTTTACTTTAAATTTGTCAAGTATCCTGCAAATTATTTTGAATAATGAAAAGATTCAATTGAACGTTGAGAGAGTGTCCAGAGTTTTGGGAATACTCTGGACTCCTTATTGACTAGTATACATCCCAGAGTACTGATAGAGTTGAAAAATGAACTTGCGGAACTATTATTAGTAATATGTAATTTATCTTTAAAATCAACCATGATAGCAGAAGATTGGCGGGTTACCAGTGTAACACCAATTTTTAAAAAGGGTTCTAGATGTGATCCTGGAAATTATAGACCGGTGAGCCTGATGTTGGTGCCAGGCAAAATGATAGAGACTATTATAAAGAACAAAATTACAGATCATATACATAAGCGCATGGATTAATGAGACAAAGCCAACATGGATTTAGTGAAGGGAAATCTTGCCTTACCAATCTACTACATTTATTTGAAGGGGTGAACAAACATGTGGATAAAGGTGAGCCATTTGATATTGTGTATCGGGATTTTCAAAAGGCATTTGACAAAATACCTCCAGAAGAAATGGGAAAGTCATGGGATAGGAGATAGTGTTCTACTGTGAATTAAAAACTGGTTAAAAGATAGAAAACAGAGAATAGGGTTAAATGGTCAGTAATCTCAATGGAGAAGGGTAGATAGTGGGGATCCACAGGGGTCTGTACTGAGACCGCTGCTTTTTAGCATATCTATAAATGATCTAGTGATGGGAATTACTAGTGAGGTAATTAAATTTGCTGATGACACAAAGTTATTCAAAGTTTTAAAAATGGCAAGAGGATTGTGAAAGATTGCAAAAGGATCTTACAAAACTGGAAGACTGGGCATCCAGATGGCAGATGGCATTTAATGTGGGCAAGTGCAAAGTGATGCATGTGGGAAAGCGGTACCCGAACTATAGATACGTAATGCAAGGTTCTACATTAGGAGTCACCAACCAGAAAAAGGATCTAGGTGTCATCGTTAGTGATATGTTGAAACTTTTGGCTCAGTGTGCAGTGGTGGCTAAGAGAGCAAATAGAATGTTAGGTATTATTAGGAAGGGTATGGAAAACAAAAATGAGGATGTTATAATGCCTTTGTATCACTCCACGGTGCGACCGCACCTTGAGTACTGTGTGCAATTCTGTCACCGCATCTCAAAAACAGATCTAGTGGAATTAGGAAAGGTACAGAGAAGGGCAACAAAATTAAAAAAGGTGATGGGAAAACTTCCATATGAGGAAAGGCTAAAGCAGCTAGGGCAGTTCAGCTTGGAGAAAAGACAACTCAGGGGAGATATGATAGAGGACTATAAAATAATGAGTGGAGTGGATCGGGTAAATGTGAATTACTTGTTTACTTTTTTCCAAAAATACTAGGACTAGGGCGCATACAATGAAGTTACAAAGTAGTATTTTTAAAACAAACCAGAGAAAATATTTCTTCACTGAATGTGTAATTAAACTCTGGAATTCGTTGCCAGAGAATATGATAAAAGAAGTTAGCTTAGCAGAATTTAAAAAAGGTTTGGATAACTCCTAAAAGAAAAGTTCATAGGCCACTATTAACATGGACTTGGGGAAAACCCACTGCTTTATGTATTGTACTGTTTTGGGATCTTGCTGGGTAGTTGTGACCTGGGTTGGCCTCTGTTGGAAACAGGATACTGGGCTTGATGGACCTTCGGTCTGTCCCAGTACAGCAACTCTTATGTTCTTATGACTGTGGAACCTCAGATCAACAGTTTAGGTCAGAGATCTTACTTTAAATTAAAACAATTATGCCTATTGCGCTCCTACCCCCCTGGTAATGCCGACACAGCCCATTCTGAATGACGTGGAGGGGCATAATCGAACGGGGTGCCCAAGTTTTCCTGAGGACGTCCTCGCAGGACATCCCAGCGAAGGGGCGGGGAAACCCGTATTATCGAAACAAGATGGGCGTCCATCTTTTGTTTTGATAATACGGTCGGGACGCCCAAATCTCCACATTTAGGTCGACCTTAGAGATGGTCGTCCCCCATTTTCGGGGATAATGGAAACCGAGGACGCCGATCTCAAAAATGATGAAATCCAAGCCCTTTGGTCATGGGAGGAGCCAGCATTCGTAGTGCACTGGCCCCCCTCACATGCCAGGACACCAACCGGGCACCTTAGGGGGCACTGCAGTGGACTTCATAAATTTGTCCCAGGTGCATAGCTCCTTACCTTGTGTACTGAGCCCCCCAAACCCCCCCAAAACCCACTACCCACAACCGTACAACACTACCATAGCCCTAAGGGGTGAAGGGGGCACCTATATGTAGGTACAGTGGGTTTCTGGTGGGTTTTGAAGGGCTCACATTTACCACCACAAGTGTAACAGGTAGTGGGGGGATGGGCCTGGGTCCGCCGGCCTGAAGTGCACTGCACCCACTAAAACTGCTCCAGGGACCTGCATACTGCTGTCAGGGAGCTGGGTATGACATTTGAGGCTGGCAAAAATATTTTTAAAGTTTTTTTTTAGGGTGGGAGGGGGTTAGTGACCACTGGGGGAGTAAGGGGAGGTCATCCCCGATTCCCTCCGGTGGTCATCTGGTCAGTTCAGGCACCTTTTTGAGGCTTGGTTGCAAGAAAAAATGGACCAAGTCGACCAAGTGCTCGTCAGGGACGCCCTTCTTTTTTCCATTATCGGCCGAGGACGCCCATGTGTTAAGTACGCCACAGTCCTGCCTTCACTATGCTTCCGACACGCCCCCTGGGAGCTTTGGTCATCCCCGCAACAGAAAGCAGTTGAGGGCGCCCAAAATCGGCTTTCGATTATGCCGATTCGGGCAACCCTAGGAGAAGGACACCCATCTCCCGATTTGTGTCGAAAGATGGGCACCCTTCTCTTTCAAAAATGAGCCCAATAGTAAACAGGGGCATTATTTTTTACAGAATCATTTTAGAATAATTGTGCAATTAGTGATTTTAACTTATTAGATTATGGTAATTCTTTGTATATAGGCTTAACCTATAAGTTGATTTAAAAACTCCAACTGATTCAACACAGCCACTAGATTGATATTTTGTAAATCTCAAATGGACCGTGTTATTTCTTTGCTGAATGAATGGTATTGGTTGCCAGTACAGGCTCAGATTTATTTTAAGGTGTTATGTTTGGTCAATTGGTAGAAATGTTAAATTTTAAAACAACATCTAGGAGCTGCACTTATTTGCTTCTTTGCTTTTCCTTCAATTAAAAGTGTGAGATTTAAAGCTCTGTTTTTTCACTCTTTTTTATTCTTAGCAGTCCATATATGGAATAATCTTCCTGTGGACTTACCTTCAGAGAGAAATTATTATTTCACAAAGTTTTGAAAACGTATTTGTTTACCAATTCATGTAAGATTTAATGTTTTTATTAATTATTTTTGTAATTCCTCATGTATGTATCAGTACTAAGTCTGCTCTTTTGTAACTCATCTTCAATCTCAATTGAGAGAATTGGTGAGAAATAAGTCTTTTATAACATAACATAACATAACAAAAAGAAAAACTGTATGGCTGAAAGAGCTGGAAACCACCGCATGCAACTTGAAATAAAACTCAGTAGGGAGGGAAACAAATGTAAATGTATACTTATGTATAATGATCCCTAATAATGTGCTTATGTATACTTTTAATTCTTTAGTGCATTAAAGAGTAAAAAGGTTAAGATCCATTTAATTTATTGAAATTTATATTCTGCTCTTATCCAGAGCAGAGTACAGAACAACACTCATAATAAAAAGTACATGAAACAAAACAAACTATAACTACGTACAACAGACAAAAGTAAAATTCACAAAATCATGTCCGCTGGGGCTTGAAATCAAGTTCACTTTGAAGACAACGTCAACTGCAGTGTCCCCTAGGGTGTCCCACTGCTGTCCTGGGATGTCTTTGGGACCAGTCTACTAAAACTTCTGGCCCCTCCTACATCCTATGGACTTTTTTTTTTCAAAGATGGAACCAAAAAGATAAATGAAAACATCTAGAAAATAGTCATTTTCAGAAAAAAGATAGACTTTTTCTGTTTCAAAAATGGCTATATTCCCCACTTGAATTTTGGATGTTTTGAGCAAAACGTCCAAAGTTGAACTTAGATGTCATATTGCAAATGCCCCTCCACGTAACTTTGTAAATCTGTGTGCTTTGAAAATGAGCACCTAACTATTGCTTTCTAGGTCACAAGGTGATTAACAGAAGTAAGCTGACTCTTAGCTTTAACAGTTTTGTCTGAATTATTTGTCAAAGGTCTAGCCAGTAAAGTCAAATAAATCTTGCCTTGTATATACATTTGTGGTACAGCATCACACGTCATGTAGAGGATCTTCCAGTCATTCATGAATTGGGTCTTCTGTACTCTGGGGTACAACATTGGTAAGGGCAAGATGTAATAGCCAGATTTAGAGCCCATGATAGATGGTTCTTGAAGGACCACTAGTTATGGCTCCTTTCCTCAGATTCAGTGCTGCAATGACCAGAGTAGGAGTAGTAGGGAAGGATTTCTCATATAGGAAAAAGCCTGAGGTAGTTGTAAATGAAGGTTCAAGGTGCCAAATCCAGACCTAGAGAAAGGAAGAACTACAAGACAAAAATATAGAATCCATTAATTATGAATTGGTGATGGCATGATTGATTTAACATGTTGGGGGAATAGTGAAGCAGCAATGCAATAGATTGTTTTCATGTTTGTGTGTTGATTGTATTATATGTGTTTTATGCTTGTAACCCACCTAGATTATAGGCAGGCTAGAAATTTTAAAAACAAATAAATACATTAAATAAAAAATAAAATGATCCAGGTTTTAATATGGAAAAGGATATACAGAAAGCATACCAGAAGAGGAGGCTTAACTATAATGATATTCAGAGAGTTTCTTGAGATGCTGAAAGCTTCAAATTAGAAGTTGCATATTCAAGTTGGTGAGTGGGAAGTGTCTGCAGAAATCCTGTGAACAAAATACCTACACCTCCCACACACCATTATGATAAAAAAGCCTAACTGCATAGGGTGATCAGAGCCCCACAGACATCAAAAAGCAAAGCAAGAAGATTGAAAGAAAACAGTTTGTTCCTCAGGAAGGTCAAAAACAGCAGTAATAGTCCTGAAACATTATAGAGTATCCTGAGAGCTTTCCCTGCCTTCTTCCTTCCAGCCAAACAGACAAGAAAGAGCAACATGGGGGATTAAGTTTCTTTTTTTTTTTTGTAGTCATAGTATTTTTATTGAATTATTCACAAAATAACAAAATAGATGTCAACATTGGTAAGTTTAAACAGTGTCAAACCAGTACATAAGTACTGCCATACTGGGGCAGACCAAAGGTCCATCAAGCCCAGCATCCTGTTTCCAACAGTGGCCAATCCAGGTCACAAGTACCTGGCAAGATCCCAAAAGGGTACAATACATTTTATGCTGCTTATCCTAGAAATAAGCTGTGGATTTTCCCCAAGTCCATTTTAGTAATGGTCTATGGACTTTTATTTTAGGAAGCCATCCAAACCCCTCTTCATTCTCTGGTAATGAATTCCAGAGTTGAATTACACGTTGAGTGAAGAAAACTTTTCTCCGATTTGTTTTAAATGTACTACTTTGTAGCATCATTGTGTGCTCCCTAATCCTAGTATTTTTGGAAAAAGTAAACAAGTGATTCACATCTACCCATTCCACTCATTATTTTATAGACCTTTATCATATCTCCCCTCAGCCATCTCTTCTCCAAGCTGAAGAGCCCTAGCCACTTTAGCCTTTCCTCATAGGGAAGTCGTCCCACCCCCTTTATCATTTTCGTCGCCCTTCTCTGTACCTTTTCTAATTCCACTATATCTTTTTTGAGATGCGGTGACCAGAATTGAACACAATATTCGCAATACAGTCGCACCATGGAACAATACAAAGGTATTATAACATCCTCACTTAAAAGTAAATTTTCTTCACTCAATGTGTAATTAAACTCTGGAATTCGTTGCCAGAGAATGTGGTAAAGACGGTTAGCTTAGCGTGGTTTAAAAAAGGTCTGGACAGCTTCCTAGAGAAAAAGTCAATAGACCATTATTAAAATGGACTTGGGGAAAATCCACTGCTTTTTTCTGGGATAAGCAGCATAAAATGTATTGAACTTTTTTGGGATCTTGCCAGGTATTTGTGACCTAGATTGGCCACTGTTGGAAACAGGATGCTGGGCTTGATGGACCTTTGATCTGTCCCAGTGTGGAAATACTTATGTACTTATGAGTGTATCAATGGGTTTATAATGAGTTGCTCAAAGAGCAGCCATCTGGGCAGAGAGATGGGGTTGGAAGAAGTGACCAATTCTAGATCTTGACAAATGATGAAAGCCTTATGATATATCAAGGAGGGGATCAACTTTCTTGCAGAAACAACCTAAGCTATTAGGGGTCACTGGTAAAGCAATTCAGCGATATTTATTTTATTTATTCATTTGTTTATTTTTTACATTTGTATCCCACATTTTCCCACCTATTTGCAGGCTCAATGTGGCTTACATAGTACCAGAGAGGCATTCGTCAACTCCGGTATGAACAAACACAAAGTGATGTTGTGGTAGGATAAGGTTCGTGTGGAACAGACACATTAGGGAATCGTAGAGCGGAAGAGTTATGTTATGTCCATTGCGTGCTTTGGTTTCGTTGTGTTGCAGAGTGCAGGCATTTAAGTTGGATCGGTAGGGTATGCCTTTTTGAACAGGTTAGTTTTTAGTGATTTCCGGAAGTTTAGGTGGTCATACGTTGTTTTCATGGCTTTTGGTAATGCGTTCCACAGTTGTGTGCTTATGTAGGAAAAACTGGATGCATAAGTTGATTTGTATTTGAGTCCTTTGCAGCTTGGGTAGTGGAGATTTAGATATGTTCGTGTGGATCCGGATGAGTTTCTGGTTGGTAGGTCTATGAGGTCTGTCGTGTATCTCGGGGCTTCGCCGTAGATAATTTTATGAACCAAGGTGCAGATTTTGAAAGCAGTACGTTCTTTGATTGGGAGCCAGCACAGTTTTTCGCGGAGGGGTTTTGGCTTTCAAATTGCGTTTTACCAAATATAAGCCTGGCTGCTGTGTTTTGAGCAGTCTGAAGTTTCTTTATGATTTGTTCTTTGCATCCCGCATAAATTCCACTGCAGTAGTCTACATGGCTTAATACCATTGATTGTATCAGGTTGCGAAATGTTTCCCTTGGGAAGAATGGTTTCACGCGTTTGAGTTTCCACATTGAGTGGAACATTTTCTTTGTTGTGGATTTCACTTGGCTCTCTAGTGTAAGGTTTCGGTCAATTGTAACGCCGAGGATTTTCAGGCTGACTGAGATAGGGAGGGTGTAATCTGGGGTGTTTATATTTGTGGGGTTGTCCGCATTTTAATGGGATGAGAGGATGAGACAGTGTGTTTTTGTGCATTGAGTTTTAGTTGAAATGCATTTGCCCATGAGTTCATGCTGTTCAAGCTGAGCTTGACTTCGTTGGTGATTTCTGTCAGATCATGTTTGTAAGGGATGTATATTGTGACATCGTCTGCATAGATGAAAGGGTTAAGGCCTTGGTTGGTTAAGGACTTGGCTAGTGGGGTCATCATTAGGTTGAAGAGGATCGGCGATAGTGGTGATCCTTGAGGTATTCCGCAGTCTGCTTTCCACGGCGATGATATGTTTGAATTTGATTTCACTTGATATGTTCTAGTGGTTAGGAACCCCTTGATCCAACTAAGTATATTTCCACCAATCCCAAAGTAATCTAGTAGTCTTAGAGGGGCATAATTGAACTGCGCTGGCCATCTCCGTGGCCGACTCTGCAAATGGGCGGAGCCAATTGTGTTTTTGGAAAAGATGGCTGGCCATCTTTTCTTCGCTAATACGGTTGGGCCTGGCCAAATGTCAGAGATGGCCTGGTTTGAGATGGCCGGCTTCGATTTTCGGCGATAATGGAAACTAATGCCGGTGATCTCAAACCCGTCCAAATCCAAGGCATTTGGTCATGGGAGGAGCCAGCATTTGTAGTGCACTGGCCCTTCTTCTTGCGACGTCAGCCCTCCTGCGTGTCTCTTCCGCCTCTAGGTCAGCCCTCCTGTGGGTATATTCCGCCTCTCTTCTTGCGACCTCAGCCCTCCTGCGTGTCCCTTCCGCCTCTAGGTCAGCCTTCCTGTGGGTATATTCCACCTCTAGGTCAACCAGTTCTAGCTTCAGGGTGATCTCTTGTTCAAGGTGGTGACGGCAAGACTTGGCCATCGCTGCTGCAACCCATGCCTAATGAGCCGCTGATCTAGCTGCCGACAGGTTGGTGCGGTTTGATGCACGTGACCTGGAGGATCTTGAGCTCTTGGATGTGTGCTTCGAAGAGTGGGAGCACAGGGAGACGTTATCTCGTATATCTACGCTTGCATTTGCTGTTTCCTCTATGGCTCTTGTTACTTCCTGTTGGGCCTGAGGAGGAAGGAGGTCTGCTGATTCTGCCTGTCTCTCTGACCGCCCTTGTGTGTCTGGCTCAAGGGCTGCCGCCTCTGGGGTAGTCTGTGAAGCATTAAGGTCTGCCATTATCTTCTTTGTGTAGAGAGGGGGGGTAGATGTGTGGGGGCTCACTCTGAGTGAAGCTGTGCCTGCTTACTCCTTTAAACTTGCCTCCCTCTGTTCACTGACTCAAAAGAGGGAGATCTTTTTCTTGAGCTGTTCACACCAGGACTGTATCCAATTTCAGTTATAAGTTAATGAGCAGAGTTGCTGAGGGTGAGGGGGGGGGGGGGGGGAGAGGAGTGGCTCAAGTCAGGGTATTGCTTTGATCTGTCTCTTAGCAACTAATTGCTTCCCACCCTTCTTGTCCTGAGAAACTTTAGGGCTCCAATTACTGGCTCTGGCTGGAAGCAGAGGGGAAGAGGAGCTTGCTCTTGAGATGGGGAAAGGTGCTTGACAAACAATAGGAGGGTACTTCTCACTTAATTGCTCCTTGCAAATGTGGTTGTACAGGGAAGGCAGACAGTCACTGGTTTTAAACCTCTATTATCTTATGCTTTCTTCCCAGAATCAGTGCTTCTAATAGATGCCTTTAACAGATTCAAAGTTCCTTTTTTTTCTTTTTTCAGCTAGTTTCCTCTGCATCCAGATTAGTGTCCATAGTACTAAAGGCAGGTTTCCTTTTTCTGGCTAGCTTAGCTCACACATTTAGCCTCTCCACAAGCTTAACTTTCCTGTTTGATTAGATGCTGCACATTTTTATCCTGCTGGAACTCTGGCTGTTATATTAGTCTTTTCACTGTCAAGTCTTTCGAGACTTGTATAGCTGTTTCTTAAGAGTTATTTAGCTATAAGTCTCAATATCTTGAAGTATAAACCCCTAGCACATCAACACACCTAAATCTCTTGTTCTTTTCTGAAGTTCCTTTATTGAATAACATAGATGATTACTCACAGTTAGATGTTCATAAGCACAAAGGAACCCTGTAGTTTCATGAGCTGTATCAGTGGAGAGAAGGTAGAAGCTTAAGTGGGATCAGTTCATTGCAGACATAAGAAAAGTAGTTTCACAGATAGAGGCAGCTCGGAGTTAGGTGTTTGGGAGTGCAGTACCCTCTTCTAGGAAGGTATTTTCAGGTTGAAAAGACTAGTGCTTTTACAGAGCTACAACAGGATCATTGCTTTGTCCTGGAGCAAAATGGATCCTGTCCTCCTCATGGACAGGGGGGGGGGGGGGGGGGGCGGAGCTAGAAGCTCATACAGACTCAGAGAAGAAAGAGTAGAAAGGCCAATAGGGACAAAGCCTGCCCTCGAGTGGCAAGGGCGGCTCTAGGGGGCAGCCCCTGATTGGAGGAAAAGGTCATACCTGGCTGACCTCTCGGGACAGAGATAGTAAGGATGGCCAGGAAGTGCTGGCACGTAAACAAAGAAGCCAAGCTTGGCTGAGACAGAGGAGTGATCTAAGCAGCATCACAACCAGTAGTAACAGATCTTATACAGACAAGCAAGTGGGGTTGCGTTGTCTGTGAACTACATTACACACAATGCATTGCTCACACACATATCCTAGCAGTGAAGACATTAACACATTTCAGGGTCACATTATAACTAGTGCCAGGCTGTCAGGGGACAGAACAGGTGTTACTATGAGTTTTTGTCTCCATGGCAAGTTTTTCTTCATATTCTCATTTAGCCTTCTTTATCAATGCTTTGCATCTGGCTTGACAGTGCTTAAGTTGCTTCTTATTTCCTTCATTCGATCCTTTTTCCTTTCCCTTTTTTTTTTTTTTGCTCTAATAACCTTTTTCACTTCATGTCTGCTCCTTGTGCATGTTCATTTGGTATGTCACCTCCAAAGGGCAAGCAAATAGGCAGGGCATTGCAAGTCACCCATATAAAATCTCCAAGAGTCTGCACAAAAGAAAGAGAGGTGAAAATATGCTGTCTTTAGCAAGGATGATATTTTTAGTCCACCTGTTTATCCCACCTAATTTTAATATAATCTTTATACATTATTTTACATTTTTACATGTATTTACATTTTATGGATGTAATCTATTTTTAATATGATTTAATCCTTTCATGTCTTATACTATATGTATATATGTATATATATATATATTTTTTTATATATATGTTCTAATTTCTAGACCCCTGATGCAGGCACTTTGCCAAAACACAGTACTGTGTCGGGTTTTTGAAGAATAAAAACTTTGGTATTTAAATCTTTTGTCTCTTCATCCTCTGTGGAAGAGCCCTGCCACCTTCACTACTCCTTTCGTTTGGGTCTTTAGCAATACAACAGCCCCTGCCATATATGCAAGAAGTCCTTTCCACAACATTTTGGTTTAATCTCATTTCCTTTTTTTCTTCATTCTTGCTTTATTTTTATTTTTTTTTTGTTTCTATTGTATGCTATTTTATTACAGCCTAAACTAAAATATTGTCATTCTTGCTATTTACCAATAGTATTTCTGTGGACAGCATGCATTGAGAGTTGGTCACCAGTCCTGTTCCTTCCCCTGTCAATGAACTGTATTTAATTTTAAACCAAAGCCAGCTATGGGCATGTTATCTTTAAAAGTACCCAGAAGGTAACTGAAAAAAAAAAGTCCCACGGGAAGGGCAACAGTATACAGGGAAGTAGGAATGGAGGAAGGCTAGACAAACCGCAGGAACAATTCAATTGAAATTTATTACTTAAAATATGTATAAAAATGACATAAAATCAATAGTCAAAGAAACAATGTGTACAAAACAGAACAGAATAAAACATAGTTTAAAAGTTCAGTAGTATACATTAAAAGTAATGTCAATACTCAAGACTTGATACAGCACCGTGTTTCTAACGTGCCTGCCTCAGGAGTCTGGCAATGAGTGTGTCAAGAAAAATTGCAGGGTTGAAAAAGCAAGAAGGTCTTTAAAAAGACCGTGCATACATGAAACTGATGCACTAAATGGAAAACAGTAGTTGTCAAAAAAAGTAAGAGTCCGAAAGTACAGGGTAACAGCAGGAGTAGCTAAGTCGCTTGAGTATTGACGTTACTTTTAATGTATATTACTGAATTTTTAGTATATGTTTTATTGTGCTCTGTTTTGTACACATTGTTTCTTTGAGTATTGATTTTTTTGTCATTTTATACATATATTAAGTAATAAATTTCAGTTGAATTTTTCCTGTGGTTTGTTTAGCCTTCCTCCGTTCTCACTTCCCTGTATACTATCTGTAAAAGTACCTCATAAAGAATTGGCTATCTTCAGAGGTTTGTTTTGTCTTTTGCTCTGAGCCTGGAGAGAATTACGACAGTGAACTTGAAACAGGTGACTAATTTTTTTATTACTTTTATGTTATAGAAAAATGAATGGCTATGCTTGAATTGCCAAACACAGAGGCTACTAGAAGGAAGTCTAGGAGATGCCCAAACTCCAATGCCACTGTCAACCCCAAAGCAACAGGCAACAGGATCACCCAGACATCAACAAGGAGCAGTAAGTCAGCAACAGCAGTCAGTGACAGAAGTGTCACAAGACAGATATTTATCAGAAAGCAAGCCTCTCCGGATTTCTGAGCAAAACAAGATGCAACCTACCAAGGAGGAGAAAAAACCCTCTGTCACACTCTACCAAGATAAGCTGCAGTCAAGAACACCTGCTGAGTCTCCAAAGGTCGCAAAGCATGCGGTTCCAAAAGGAAAAAGCATAGGAACTAGAAAAGGCACAACAGCTAAAGAAAGCAAGACATCTGCTGAGATCCAAAGAGACCAAGAGGTGAGCAATAGATTTATTTATAAATCTGGTACTGATTTATCTAAACAGAATTTCATTGATGATAATAGGGTGATGAGCAAAGGTTTTCCCACACGCTAGACTACAGAAACATGACTTACAGGCCAACTGTTCGAGACTGCAGCCCTCTAATCACATACAGTAATGCACACCATACATGGCCGCTGACGCAAAGGGGGTCGAACTGGCCGTGGAGAAGAAGGCGTCTGTGGAGACACCCATCCATGCAGCCACCGCCTTATTAATTTTGGGCAGCATGCTATGCAGCGGCTGCCCTTTCCTTACACATGTGTATACAGTGGTGGAAATAAGTATTTGATCCCTTGCTGATTTTGTAAGTTTGCCCACTGACAAAGACATGAGCAGCCCATAATTGAAGGGTAGGTTATTGATAACAGTGAGAGATAGCACATCACAAATTAAATCCGGAAAATCACATTGTGGAAAGTATATGAATTTATTTGCATTCTGCAGAGGGAAATAAGTATTTAATCCCTCTGGCAAACAAGACCTAATACTTGGTGGCAAAACCCTTGTTGGCAAGCACAGCGGTCAGACGTCTTCTGTAGTTGATGATGAGGTTTGCACACGTCAGGAGGAATTTTGGTCCACTCCTCTTTGCAGATCATCTCTAAATCATTAAGAGTTCTGGGCTGTCGCTTGGCAACTCGCAGCTTCAGCTCCCTCCATAAGTTTTCAATGGGATTAAGGTCTGGTGACTGGCTAGGCCACTCCATGACCCTAATGTGCTTCTTCCTGAGCCACTCCTTTGTTGCCTTGGCTGTATGTTTTGGGTCATTGTCGTGCTGGAAGACCCAACCACAACCCATTTTTAAGGCCCTGGCGGAGGGAAGGAGGTTGTCACTCAGAATTGTACGGTACATGGCCCCATCCATTCTCCCATTGATGCGGTGAAGTAGTCCTGTGCCCTTAGCAGAGAAACACCCCCAAAACATAACATTTCCACCTCCATGCTTGACAGTGGGGACGGTGTTCTTTGGGTCATAGGCAGCATTTCTCTTCCTCCAAACACGGCGAGTTGAGTTCATGCCAAAGAGCTCAATTTTTGTCTCATCTGACCACAGCACCTTCTCCCAATCACTCTCGGCATCATCCAGGTGTTCACAGACAAACTTCAGACGGGCCGTCACATGTGCCTTCCGGAGCAGGGGGACCTTGCGGGCACTGCAGGATTACAATCCGTTATGTCGTAATGTGTTACCAATGGTTTTCGTGGTGACAGTGGTCCCAGCTGCCTTGAGATCATTGACAAGTTCCCCCCTTGTAGTTGTAGGCTGATTTCTAACCTTCCTCATGATCAAGGATACCCCACGAGGTGAGATTTTGCGTGGAGCCCCAGATCTTTGTCGATTGACAGTCATTTTGTACTTCTTCCATTTTCTTACTATGGCACCAAAAGTTGTCTCCTTCTCGCCCAGCGTCTTACTGATGGTTTTGTAGCCCATTCCAGCCTTGTGCAGGTGTATGATCTTGTCCCTGACATCCTTAGACAGCTCCTTGCTCTTGGCCATTTTGTAGAGGTTAGAGTCTGACTGATTCACTGAGTCTGTGGACAGGTGTCTTTCATACAGGTGACCATTGCCGACAGCTGTCTGTCATGCAGGTAACGAGTTGATTTGGAGCATCTACCTGGTCTGTAGGGGCCAGATCTCTTACTGGTTGGTGGGGGATCAAATACTTATTTCCCTCTGCAGAATGCAAATAAATTCATATACTTTCCACAATGTGATTTTCCGGATTTAATTTGTGATGTGCTATCTCTCACTGTTACCAATAACCTACCCTTCAATTATGGGCTGCTCATGTCTTTGTCAGTGGGCAAACTTACAAAATCAGCAAGGGATCAAATACTTATTTCCACCACTGTATATATATTGTGAGCACTCTGGAGTGCTGATGCGGGGAAAAGGGGATAGGGGTTCTTTCAGCTGTCAGCATCCCCGGTCATTTAGCCCAGCTAGGAGAGCGGTCCTTCATCACCTGTCTCTCATGAGACACCAACAACCCAGACATAGCATCCTACTAAAAGCCATATTTCTCCTACGGTGTCAGCAGAGACAGTGTCCACAGGTGAAGAAACCATGAGGGAATTTTTTGCTTTTAGAGCAAACTTTTACTTCAAAAGTTTATCTCTTTGCCTTTCAGTGGTATGGCACTGTTTACATAAATCACCTACTCTATGCAGCATCGTATCCTTCTTCCTCTCACTGTCAGCCTGGCTAGCTGTTAGATCCAGCTCATCAGGGGCGGGGGGGGGGGGGGGGGGTTAAATTCCCCAGGCTCAGCCTCCAAAGTGGGCCCAGCGCCGGCAAGCTTCTTCCGGGTCTGTCCTCTCCTGCTCCTGCATGCCGCTCAGGACTCGGATGATTACATTAACATGATATTGCGCTAATGCAGTCATCTGGGTCCCGACTGGAACACTGGAGCAGGAAAAGGACAGCGTGAGGAAGCTGCGCAGCAGTGACTCAGAGACAGAAAGGTGCGGGTTAGGGTGTGGGCGGAAGCGGCGGCCCAGGAAGAGCCGCAGCGGTCCAGTCCTGCCCCGGGCCTGGCTATGTCTCTCGGCAGCCCTGCAGCTCATTATACTGGATTTCAGCTAACTGCTGATCATGTGCAAGTTTTTCGTTACTTTGTTCTATTTTCCCCTCCCACTTTTTGACTTCAAGCTACCTCTCTCACCAGTGGCGAGCTGGAAATGACCCTACTGCTGTTAATAAAGGCCAAAAACTGTGAGGGTTAAAAAAACACATACTTCACTGACTTTACTATACATTTGCATAGGTACTTAAGGAAAAACTGTGCTCCTAACTGTAGAACACCTGGCCTAAGTAATAGAAAACTTTTTCTTCTTTTTTTGGGTTTCCTTAGTAAGATCAGGAAAAATCCTGACCCAGGATACCAGAAGCATAACATCCCTCTTTTTAAAGAAAAGGCAAAGCAGCCAGTCATGGTCAGCAGGTAAAGCAAAAGTAACTATCAATGTTGCAAAAGTCACTGATTCAGAGTCCGACATCTCCAAAATCTCAGAAACACTTAAATGGCCGTTTCAGGATCACGATGTGCTTGTGTCTGAAGAGGTTCTTTCTTTCCAGATGGCAAATAATACACTCAAGTTAATGGAGGAATAGATTCCTCTGGAACCAACAAAATTTCCTTGAGATAGCATTTAAATATATCCTTTGATTTAACAAAAGGAAGTCTAGGAAAATTAATTATCTGAAGATTAGAGAGTCTCACATTATTGTTCAAACCTTCAATCCTTCTTTTCATTATAGAATTTTCCTTAATTAAAGATATATTCACCTCTTTTAAAGATTTTAATTGCACTTTATGTTCTTCTAAGCACTGAGAATTCTGAGTAGTCTGAGTCTGAAGAAAATTTAAGGTGGAAGTATGCGACTGTACATTAGAATTTAATGCTACAAGGTGTATAGATAGCGCTTTACCTAAGTCAGCAACAGACTTTCAAATTGATTTAAGTGTGAAAACTGTAGATCTCTGAAGAATGATTTCTGTAACCTGACCCATCACAGACAAAACTTGGCCCTCAGCAGGTGCCATCTTGTCTCTCGATTCGGCAGCTCTTGTCCCGCCGATTACTGCTGACAGTTTAGAAAACCCATCCTCTTGCACAGCTGAGCCCTTCCCTCCTGGTCCAGAGGCTTCAGTCGACTTCCACGAGGCTTCCGGGTCTAGACTTGGCATCCCCAGCAGCAGTGATTGTGGCGGGGATGTCCATAGATTGGAAGTCAAAGAGATCTCTGTGCCGAAGTCAGGCAACACCCCTCTTAGCTGTAGGGTCTGAGAAGCCGGCGACTCACCGGAAACTGAAGAGCTCGCTCCCTCGTGCGTGAGAAAAGAATGTATTGGACCAGTAAGCACCGGAGTAGAGTGCAACTGAGGTTCAGAGGGATAAACCCGCAGCTTGCCTTTTCTTTTCACCATACTGTGGCTATGGTAACGGTGTCATCTTGGCTCCTCCCATCATTTGCCAAACTTAAGTACTTTCTCCATAAGTGTATTTGTACATTATAAAGCATTTTGCAATTTATTTTTTACACCAATACTACATAGATATAACTCACTAGTCAATTGAGGGGTATTTTAGGTTTGGCATCAAGTATGTTGTACACAACAGTAATGTACTTGCTTTCCGAATGTCCCAGATGTACAGTATCATCAGTAATTAATTTGCCTAATGTCTTTAGGGGTAATGAAGACAGATAAAGACTGTATGGCCTATCCAGTCTGTCCATCCATGCTATCTACCTCCCTTCCTTTCCCTTAGAGATCCTGTGTACTTGTCCCAAGCTTTCTTGAATTCATATACAATATTTGTATCCACCACTTCCACTGGGAGGTTGTTTCACAAATTCATCACCCTTTTCATGAAGAAATATTTCCTCATCTTGCTTCTGAGTCTTTCCCCCTTTCACCTTCATCCTATGTTCCCTCATACCAGTAGAGACACCGAGCTACCCAGTTCCAGGCTGGAGATTATAAGGCAATCCTAGATTTCTGACCACCCCATCCTACTGCATTATGAGATTTGCAGAACTGATTTCAATGGGCAGATCAGGTACAACAAATCCCTCACTGCTTTGGGATGTAAGTTCAAAACCAGGACTGTCCCAAAATCTCCAGCCTGGAACTGGGTAACTTGGCATCTCTGCCCAGAGCTTCCTTTTAACTGAAAGATATTCACTGAGTAATATCCTGAAAAGAAACCAAAACTGTAGACAGATGTGCACAGGCTCTGGGCCGGTTCCAAAATGTAACAGCTAGGTACAGTGTGTAGGGAATAATATGCACAATTCCGTATCTGAATTGTGCATCCTGAATCCTGAAAACAAGCCCACTTATGACAATGATATCCTTGCAAAGAAAGCTTTATTTCATAGAGCCAATTAGTAGTAGCGAGGGTAAACCCCTGTGGTTCAAGAACACAGTTATTAGTAATTATTGTCATGTACACTTGGGCCTGTTGCTTCACAGAGTCCAAGGCATAGAATGGGGAAAACCCCAGTGGTTCAGCAAACAGCAGTATGTCAGCCTCTGGCGACAGGCTCAAACACAGCCTTTCAGTTCTCTTTGACTTGTTAGGTCTGACTCCGGCCAGACCTCCACCAAACTCACAAAGTTCAATCAGTTAGTAACAAGGGCTTGGGTTACCATATTTGCCCTAAGGAAAAAGAGGACACATGCCATACCCCCTGCCACACCACAACCCACCCTCTGTCACAGCCTGCCCCGCCTCCTGTCACATCTTTCTCTGTCCCCGTCATCCCCCGTCACTTTGACCCCTCCCAAGAAAGCCAGATTCCCTCTCTCTCCCCCCCATGTATATCCCCTCCCCAACTTTCCAGCCTCCCTGCACCCACATGACTACCCTATCCTCCTTTACCTTAGTGTGGTGCCCTGGTGGTTTGGTGACCTCTTCGGGACAGGAAAAAGCCCCCTCTTTCTTTCTTGCCCAGAGCGTCTGCAGACTTGTCTTTCTCCTGGCGCCGATTCAAAATGGCTGCTGAGAGTTCAAATGGCGGCCTCGCGAGACTTCCACAGAAGTCTTCTAAGGTCACCTTAGGAAGTCTTCTGAGTCCACCACTTGAACTTTTGGCAGCCATTTTGAATCGGCTGGGGCTTCTCCTCTCTCCCCTGGGCCTCCCTTGTCTCTGCCTGGCCCTTCCCTTTAAACTCTCCGGTTTCTACTCCACCCCGTCTGGCTCACTTCCTCCCACGGTGTGACCTGTGCTCTTAAGGTGATCTTTCTTAAGGGTGAGCCGTTCATATACACTTTTTAAAGTATTAAGGTCATTGCAAGATCATAGGTTAGCTGTACTGTGTCTGTCACAAGGTAAATGGGCATCAACCTGCATTATGGAATTACCTTCCAAAGAAAATACAAGCAAAGTTTAAGGGATTGTTGAAAACCTAGAGGCCGGTATTCAAAGCGATTTAAGCGGGTAGGAGCCTCTCCTGCCCACTTAAATAGCTTTCCGCCGCCTAACCGGGGATATTCAGCAGCACTTAACTGGACAGTGCTGCTGAATATCTCCTGAGATTGCATAAACAAAAAGTGGACAGGTCAGGGGGCAGCACTGTGGGAGGCACTGGGGAGGAGCACCAGGTTATGCTGGTTCTGGCAATATTCAGTTCCGGCACCTGCATAGCTAAGCGGCTTCATTTAGGGCAGCTCGAGAGCTGTCATAAATAAGACTGCTTAGCTATGCGGGTGTCGGCTCTGAATATCGGGCTTCACCCACATAACTTTTTTTATTTTTTTTATTTTTTACTAAAACCCCCAAGCCCCCCCAGCCAATGTTCCCTTCTTTCCATCCCCCCATCCAGCCCACATCAAGACCCCCTGCCTCCCCAGATGTGCAAGCAGGCCCTCCCTCTGGGCCTACCTGTATCCCTGGTGGTCTAGTGGGGTCGATGGGAGCATGAGCGCAGCAGCTTGTGGTACTTTATTTATTTAGACCAGCGCCACAAGGGGCAGGAGTGAAGGAGCTGCTCTCCTGCCCCCAACAACCCCGCTGGACCACCAGGGATACAGGTAGGCCCAGAGGGAGGGCCTGCTTGCACGAATGGGGAAGCACGGGGTCTTGATGTGGGTTGGGAGGGGGGAAGGAGAGAAGGAAACATTGGCAGGGGGGCTTGAGTTAATAAAAACTGTATTCTGCAGATCTGCTAGTATATCTCAGATTCCTCCTAACTTCATCGTAAGCCTTATATGTTTTATGACCAAGTCCTCTTACCAATTTAGTAGCCACCCTCTGGATCAACTCCATCCTGTTTATATCTTTCCGTAGGTGCAGTCTCCAGAATTGCACACAGTATTCTAAATGGCGCCTTACCAGTGACTTATACAAGGGTACTATCACCTCTTTTTTTCCTGATGGTCTCCCTATGCAACCGAGCATCTTTTCCTGGCTTTGAGCGTCACCTTTTCTACCTGTTTGGCCACCTTAAGTTCATCAGACAGAATCACCCCCAAGTCCAGCTCTTCTTTTGTACTCAGAAGCACTTCACTGCTATACTGTACGAAGCAGATATGGTAATGCTGTTACCCTTGCTAAGGCTTTATCTGATATAGAGGATGGCTTAGACAGTTGTGTGTACACACAGGGGGAGATGCAAAAAAGAGCGTAATACCACAGCATGGAGGAAGCAAATTGTATGCAAAATTTTATGCACAGCAAACCTGTGGCAAACGTAGGGGGGTTGCTGGACGCATTTCCACAAGGTTTCACGGTACGCATGGCTTGTTGTGTACGTGTCCAAATGAAGAATGAAAGTGTTAGCACAATTGGCACTTGTATTTCTGTTCCTAAATATAAGACTTGCAGAAAGAGTTTCCAGTTGAAATTTTTGAGAGGCTCATATTTAGGCGCAGAAGAGCAGGCAGTGATATATGCTTTCATTTTCAGTTTTGTTCGGACAGGCACACGTTTGTTACTTACCATCTGCCTGTAAAACATGCACGGGCTTATTTCCACTCACGTAACAAGACAAAAGTACTACTACTACTACTTATCATTTCTATAGCGCTACTAGAGTATGCAGCGCTGTACACTTGAACATGAAGAGACAGTCCCTGCTCGACAGAGCTTACAATCTAATTAGGACAGACAAACAGGACAAACAAGAGATAAGGGAATATTAAGGTGAGGATGATAAAATAAGGGTTCTGAGCAAGTGAATAAGGGTTAGGAGTTAAAAGCAGCATCAAAAAGGTGGGCTTTTAGCTTAGATTTGAAGACGGCCAGAGATGGAGCTTGACGTACCGGCTCAGGAAATCTATTCCAGGCATATGGTACAGCAAGATAAAAGGAATGGAGTCTGGAGTTAGCGGTGGAGGAGAAGGGTGCAGATAAGAGAGATTTACCCAGTGAACGAAGTTCCCGGGGAGGAATGTAGGGAGAGATGAGAGTGGAGAGGTACAGAGGAGCTGCAGAGTGAATGCACTTATAGGTCAATAAGAGGAGTTTGAACTGTATGTGGAAATGGATAGGAAGCCAGTGAAGTGACTTGAGGAGAGGGCTAATATGAGCATAACGACCCTGGCGGAATATTAGTCGTGCAGCAGAATTTTGAACAGATTGAAGAGGAGAGAGATAGCTAAGTGGGAGACCTGTGAGAAGCAAGTTGCAATAGTCTAAGCGAGAGGTGATAAGAGCGTGGATGAGGGTTCTGGTAGTGTGCTCAGAAAGGAAAGGGCGAATTTTGCTGATATTATAGAGAAAGAAACGACAGGTTTTAGCAGTCTGTTGAATATGTGCAGAGAAGGAGAGGGAGGAGTCGAAGATGACCCCAAGCTTACGAGCTGATGAGACAGGAAGGATGAGAGTGTTATCCACAGAAATAGAGAATGGGAGTGGAGGAGAGGTTGGTTTAGGGGGAAAGATAAAAAGCTCAGTCTTGGTCATGTTTAGTTTCAGATGGCGCTGAGACATCCAGGCAGCAATGTCAGACAGGCAGGCTGATACTTTGGCCTGGGTTTCGGCTGAGATTTCTGGTGTGGAGAGGTAGATCTGGGAGTCATCAGCGTAAAGATGATACTGAAAACCATGGGATGAAATCAGAGTACCAAGGGAAGAAGTATAGATGGAGAAGAGAAGAGGTCCAAGGACAGATCCCTGAGTACACCAACTGACAGTGGGATAGAAGTAGAAGAGGATCCACTAGAGTATACACTAAAGGTAGGCTGGGAGAGATAAGAAGAAAACTAGGAAGGAACAGAGCCCTGAAATCCAAGTGAGGACAGCGTATCAAGGAGCAGACTGTGATCAACAATGTCAAAAGCAGCAGATAGATCGAGAAGGATGAGGATAGAATAGAGACCTTTGGATCTGGCTAGGAACAGATCATTGGAGACTTTAGCAAGCGTTGTTTCAGTTGAATGAAGGGGGCGAAAGCCAGATTGAAGTGGATCAAGAATAGCTTGAGATGAAAGAAAGTCAAGGCAACGGCAGTGAACAAGCACGTTCAAGTATCTTGGATAGGAAAGGGAGGAGGGACATTGGGCGATAGTTGGAAGGACAGGTAGGGTCCAATGAAGGTTTTTTAAGGAGTGGTGTGACTATGGCATGTTTGAAGGCATCAGGAACAGTCGCAGTGGACAGTGAAAGATTGAGGATATGATAGATAAACGGGATAACAGTAGGAGAGATAGTGTTAAGTAGATGGGTGGGAATAGGATCAGAGGAACAGGTAGTTAGTTTCAAGGAGGAAAGAAGATGTGTAGTTTCCTCTTCAGTGATTTCAGAAAAGGAAGAAAAGGAGGCAGGGGTTGGAGGGTTGAGAGAATGGACTAAGGGAAGGAGAGGTGGAAGTGACCTGGTTGAGAATTCAAGTTTAATCTTGTGAACCTTATCATGAAAGAACTCAGCCAGAGTCTGGAGGGAAAGTGAAGGGGGGGTTGGAGGTGAAGGCACTTTGAGGAGAGAGTTCAGTGTGGCAAAGAGACGACGAGGGTTTGAGCCAAGAGAATTAGTCAACTGGATGTAATAGTTCTGTTTGGCAAGTAAAAGAGCAGACTGGAAGGAGGTCAGCAAGAATTTGAAATGTATGAAGTCAGCATGGGCACGGGATTTCAGCCAAAGGCGTTTGGCAGAGCGGGCACAGGAACATAGGTAGCGGATTCTAGAGGTCAGCCAAGGTTGGGGTTTAGTACATTTTACAGAACGGGGAATGAGAGGAGCGAGAGTATCCAGAGCAGAGGAGAGAATAGTATTATAGGAAGAGACAGCCTCATTGACAGACTTGGATAACATAGTGGTAGAGAAGAGATTTGAAACATTGGAGGACAGAGTGGAAGGGTCAGTAGCCTGAAGATTCCTAAATGTATTGGTTAAGATTGGACAGGACTGGGGAGGAGGATGTTTAAGTGTGAAAGTTTATCAGATGATGGTCAGAGAGGGGAAGAGTTGAGGCACAGAAACTGGAGAGTGAGCAGTTTGAGGAGAGGATAAGGTCAAGACAGTGGCCATTCTGGTGAGTGGGGGCAGTGGAGCACAGTTGAAGATTGAAAGAGGATGTTAAAGCAAGAAACTGGGAAGCATAAGAGTCGGAGGGATCATTAGCATGAATGTTAAAATCCCCAAGAATGAGGGAAGGAGATGAAGGTTCAAGAAAGAAGGAAAGCCAAGCATCAAACTCAGTGAGAAAGGAAGAAATGGACTTTTCAGGGGGTCGATAAATGACTGCTACTCGGAGAGGCAGAGGAGCAAATAGACGGATGGAGTGGACTTCGAAGGAAGAAAAAATAGTGAGACTGAAGTAGAAGGTTGAAATCTACAAGAGGGTGAAAGTAGTAGCCCAACACCACCTCCGTGGCCAACTGGGCGAGGAGTATGGGGGAAAAGATAACCTCCATGGCATAGGGCCGCAAATGAAGCAGAGTCTTCAGGGTAAAGCCAAGTTTTAGTTAGGGCAAGCAGATGGAGAGTACGAGAGATAAAGAGGTCATGGATGTAGGAAAGTTTGTTACAGACAGAGCGGGCATTCCACAGAGCGCAAGAGAAAGGCAGGGAAGGAGGGGGGAGGAGAGGAACAGAAATTAGATTGGAGATATCACGGTGTGACCTGCACAAATAGGATGATAGCTGATGTGGAGGACCAGGATTGGGATTAATGTCCCCAGCGGAGAGCAGGAGAAGGAGTAAGAGAGTACGGAGAAGAGTAAGAGAGGTACGACGACAGCGACGAAGGTGAGATGTACTCAGAAAGGAGATGGATGAATAGAAGGAAGGAAATATTTAAGGTTGAGAGCTGAGAAAAAGGAAGAGGAAAAAAGAGATGGTGAGATGATGAATACAGATGGTGGACAATGTGTTCCTGCAGTGTACAGTGGTTTAAGATGGAGAAACAAATTAGGAAGGGACAGTGCCAAGAAGAAAAATCCAGCACTTTAATTGAAAGATAGATAAGAAATCCTTTCACGCTACCCTGGACCATCATGGAAAACTTCTCATCTTCTGCATGCGTTAAAAGTGGGCCGTGTACTCTCTGCATATCACGGAATACCTAAATTGCCTCATCAGCATCCCTTTTAATACAATTTGCAGCTGTGTCTTCATGCGTGTGAATGCCTGTGCACAAGTCCTTTCTGTATTCCTCGGCGCGTATAACTGGCGTTCGGCCCTCGGAAACCCTGCAGCCAAGCCCGCGGTTGCTTCCTGCGTCAGCCCCTGTCAGTTTGACGTTGAAGTACAACTGTTTGGGAAAAGGATGGACATTGTACAGTGGACAAATGATCTTTATCATTAGTGTCAGGACTCTCAAAACAGCATGACGATGCAGAGATAACAAAAAGCCTGGATACAGAATAATCGCCTCTCCCTATATACAGTGATGTGTATAAACATCAGTGGAAACTTTAGAAGCAAGCTCTGTAGTTGACTGGATCACAGTTCTCCAACAGTGTCGGGTCCAGTCGGCTACTCCCTCCCACATGGACTTCAGCTGTAACTGAGGTATGCAGAAAGTAGTCAAAATGGCTGAAAGAACATCAGAAATGTTTCTTCTTTAAGGCTTTTCTTGGATCTTCCAAGTTACAGACTGCAGGACAGATTGAGCTGGTTGATAATGAAACAGTAAACACATTGTTCTTGGCTCTTTAAACATTTAAGCACACAAACAGCTTGATCCAACTGTAGTGTAAGAAATCCAGCATTCAGCAGAGAATCCAGGTTTGCTTGGTCAGGGCAGGCCTCATATACATACAGACTGGCTGTACAGACTAGTGTTCACGGGGTGGGGGGGGGGAGGGAGGGGGAGAGAAATGGGCATAGCAGATGTGACAATGGGCTTATGCATGTATTTCATTGTTTCCCAAGCTGCGCGCCGCAGCACCCTGGTGCACCACAGCAAACTCTCTGGGGTGCCGCAGCAAATCCCTCCCTCCTACCTGAACCACTACTGCACACAGCAGTGGCAGAAAAACAACAACAACAAAAAGTCAAGCACAAGGCTGCAGCAGCTTTCAAGCATGTGCTGTCAGTTCTGCCGGTCCTCTGTCCCCGGAACTGGAAGTTGATGTCAGCGGGGGCAGAGGCCCAACACAGCCGACAGCCCATGCCTGAAGACTGCTGCGGCCCCAGTCTTGCTTTTTATTTTTTTTGTCGCGGCCATTGGGGACACAGAGTAGATAGCCTTCGGGACTCCCAGAGGCGACTGCTAAGGAGGTTGGATGAAAACAGGAGATGGGATGAAGTCAAAAAGTTGAAACCAATTGGTCAGTCTCTGTTTCCCTTCCTATTCAACACAAAGCAAGCAAACCTATGAGCTGCTTTTTTTTTTTTTTGTTACATTTGTACCCCACGCTTTCCCACTCATGGCAGGCTCAATGCGGCTTACATATTGTATACAGGTACTTATTTGTACCTGGGGCAATGGAGGGTTAAGTGACTTGCCCTGAGTCACAAGGAGCTGCCTGTGCCTGAAGTGGGAATCGAACTCAGTTCCTCAGTTCCCCAGGACCTGCTGTATCCAAGTTGTCATTCTTTATTGTTGGTAGCATTTTTAATTTAATCTCACATATTTTTAAACATACAGGCTTGTGCAGCATACAGATGTACACAGAGGAAATATAATAATGGAATAACCTTTCATAGGTAGAGTAGTATTTTGTTATAAATCGTAATCAGTGTTTCATTTGGAGGGGCTGGTTATAGGGACACCCTAGCACTCTTATATTTGTGCAGAGAAAAAGATGGAGACCTGTGTGGCTGGTTGAGGGGGGGCAGAGACTTGTGTGGCTGGGGGGACGTAGACTGGTGTGGCAGGAGGTGGAGTGCTGTGAAAAATTGCTGGGACACAAAGAACAGCATAATCGAAAGGGACGCCCAAGTTTTCCTGGGGACATCCTCGCAGGACGGCTCCAGCAAGGGGCGGGAAACCCGTATTATCGAAACAAGATGGGCGTCCATCTTTCGTTTCGATAATATGGTTGGGGATGCCCAAATCAGCAATTTTAGGTCGACCTTAGAGATGGTCGTCCCCAGGACTTGGTCGTTCCTGATTTTCAGCAATAATGGAAAGCGAGGATGCCCATCTCAGAAACAACCAAATCCAAGCCATTTGGTCGTGGGAGGAGCCAGCATTCTAGTGCACTGGTCCCCCTGACATTCTAGGACACCAACCGGGCACCCTAGGGGGCACTGCAGTGGATTTCACAAATTGCTCCCAGGTACATAGCTCCCTTACCTTCAGCCAGATGCACTAACTGAATGGAAAAAGCCCTTCCCTTACTGATCCCTTAGCAATTCAGAAAGGAATAGGCATGCATGAAGGAAATCGTATGCAAATGAGCTGCTCGCTTTAAGCTCATTTGCACACGATTTCCTTCCTAAGAAGGGGAAGCCAGTGCAGAGCAGCCAAGCATTATGCGTGGCTGCTCTGCGCATGCCAAAGACGTCTTCATACATGCAGACAAGCTGCATGTATAATAGCCGCCTACAACCTTAAATAAATTGCTGTCTTCAACCTTAGAAAAACACAAGTCCAGGTGAAAACGTCCAAGTGCTTGTCAGGAACGTCTTTTTTTTTTAGAGTATGGGTGAAGGATGTCCTTTGCTATGCCTCTGTCCCTGCGACGGCAGTTGAGGATGTCCAAAATGCAGATGTTTCTGTGAGAAGGACATCCATGCATTTGCTATGCCTCTGACATCCCCTTTATTTATTTGGATTTTGGATCACAAGTAGCAGCAGTGGGATTTGAACCAGCCACCTCTGGATTGCAAGACCAGTGCTCTAAGCACTAGGCCACTCCTCCACTCCCTGTGGGGGGGGGGGGGGGGGCAGGGCAGGGCAGGGCAGTGCAGTTCAGGACGTCCACGCCTTCGCTATTCCTCCGCTGACACACACATACCTCCCCCCCCCCCCCCCCCCCCCCCCCCCCATGGACCTGCATACTGCTACGATGGACCTGAGGCTGGCAAATAAAAGTTTTTAAAGTTGTTTTTTTTTCAGGGTGGGATGGGGTTATTGACCACTGGGGGAGTCAGGAGAGAGAGAGAGAGAGAGAGAGAGAGAAAACCAGAGAGAGAGAACCAGAGAGAGAGAACCAGAGAGAGAGAACCAGAACCAGAACCAGAACCAACCTGTGAACTGAAGTGGACGCCTTATTATTTTTCTGGTCTACTTTTGTGTGGCTCTGTTTATCAGGGCTGTGGGTCCACACTTTTCACACCACAAAACACCTCTTGTCTATATGTAAAAAGTTTCCATACAACCAAGTCACAATAATCTTGAAAATAGCAATCAGAGTTGCTGTTACTGATGAACCACTCAAATTATCAAATTGAATATTCAAGCTATCAGAAAGATATAATGAATCTGATGGATTAACTTCCTCATTTACTGAAGTCCCAAATGGGATAGGAGCATAATATGCCCACAGTATAGGAACATAATACACCCATAGTATAGCAGGCATACATGACATTTTCAAACCTTATTTTTTAGTCAACATATTTACACTACATATTCCCTACAATTTTGGAAAATTTATAAATCTTAAATTATGTGAGTGAGAAAATTTTCCAAAAGTTCCATATGAATATTTATAGTCATGGTATCTTTTAGAATTACTGAATCCATAGTATCTAATTTAACCATTTTTTCTTCCAGCTCTCGAAATTTGTCCCATGTTCAGTTAATTGAACAAAATGACTAGTTGTAACTTCTAACAAACTTGAGTACACTTAGCTTGAAAATATGCTGTGTCTTCTTTAAATAATCAATTACAAACCAAAGAGAATCACATAAAGAGGGCCCATAAGCCGACCATAGAACTTTACTCAATTTTTCACACTTCATCTCCTCCAGCAAATGTGGCTTCCATCCCTTCTGCTCCAACTGCAGACTGTTTATCTCAATACTTTCTTGCTAAAGTCCAAAACCTATTGAGTTCCATTCGATCTTCTGCTCTTCTTCAGCTACCTCCATTCCCCTCTCCTAAATCCCAGATCCTGCCTGCCTTCATGGCAGAGGCGTAGCTAGGTTTTGATGTCTGGGAGAGCAGACTTTTGTAAAATAGGCGCCAGAAGGGTACCCCGCCATAGCATCCCACAGCAGAGAAGGTGCAACTAGACATTCCTAGAAAAGTCAAGGCACTGCTAATGCGCCCCAAGCCTAGGGGACACCCCCCAGGCCTTGCATTGAAGAACACTGGTCTAAGGGATACCGAGCCAGTACGTCAGGCTCAGTCTCTGGCTGTCTTCAAATCTAGGCTTAAAGCCCACCTCTTTGCTACTGCTTTCGATTCCTAACCATGACTCTCTTACTCAGTACCCTCACTTATCACCCCCACCACTGCAATTTCCCCACCCCTAGCTGTCTGTTCGTCTGTCCAATTTAGATTGTAAGCTCTGTTGAGCAGGGACTGACTTTCTTCTATGTTTGTGCAGCGCTGTGTATGCTTTGTAGCGCTATATAAATGCTAAATAGTAGTAGTAGTAGTAGAGCTCCATAAACATTTATGTTTGTAAAGTGGCTAAGATAAATATTTATTTAGACACACAGACATTTATGTGCCAGTTTTGACCTGTTGATAGATTAGGCATTTACAGAGCTACCAAGTTACCCATTCCAGGAGGAAGACTTTTTGGCAAGCCCTGAATTTCTGCCAACCTCATCCTGGTGTATTATAGGACCTGCAGAACTGATTTCAATGGAATCATGGACTACAAATCGCACACTGTTCAGGGATTTAAGAACTGGCTAAAAAGTCTCCCTCCTGCAATGGGTAACATAAGCGGCTCTGCTTTTATTTTTCTAAAATGGATGTTCATACCAAATGTAACCAGCACATAAATGTCCATTTTGTTATTTATTTCACAACAGCCTTTAGATCAGCAGATCCTGTTCTCAAATACTAGCAGAACTTGAGACATCTTGGGTGCCTTGGATGAAGTTCTTCGAAAAGATGATAAAATAAATCCCAATAAATAAATGTTTTAGTAATGTTTCTTCTTTAACTAAGAATATGGAAGTGTTAATTTAATTTTTATTACATTTGTACCCCGCGCTTTCCCACTCATGGCAGGCTCAATGTGGTTTACATGGGGCAATGGAGGGTTAAGTGACTTGCCCAGAGTCACAAGAAGCTGCCTGTGCCTGAAGTGGGAATTGAACTCAGTTACTCAGGACCAAAGTCCACCACCCTAACCACTAGGCCACTCCTCCTTGAATCAGGACATTATCAGCCCTAGGGAACGTCAGGGCAGAATGACGGCATCTGAAGAGGAGGTGAAAGGGTCCAAAAGGTTAATTCTATCCTGGTTAAAAATTAGGAATACATTGTAGGACTGACTGGATGGAAAATTTCACCTCCTCAGCTTCCCTTCTTTTCTAAAACTAAATAGAGAGGTGTGGTAGCTGTGTTAGTCCACTTTTAAAGGTAATCAATAGAAATAAAACATGGAAAAGAAAATAAGATGATGCCTTTTTTATTGGATATAACTTAATACATTTCTTGATTAGCCCTTCGAAAGCTAATCAAGAAATGTATTATGTCCAATAAAAAAGGTATCATCTTATTTTCTTTTCCATGTTTTATTTTGTTTTATTTCTATTGATTACCTAAAACTAAATAAAATTATTAAAACATATAACAGCACTTTAGCTACAGATGTCTTCTGAGCTACAATACCAAATGCTCCCTTCCTTGCTGTGAGCTGAATGTGAAATGAAATTTGCATAGACAGCCCAGCCTAGGCACAGGAGATCTGGTTTTCACTCATCTGCAGTGCTAACTCAGGCACTCATGATCAAAAGCCCTGCGCTGTTCCAAACAGCTCCCTAAAAATAGCGCCGGGACAGCGCAGGGCTTTTTTGCATCGATGATCAAAGAAAATGCATGCAAATCTAAGCAGCGCTATTATCTTTATCATGTTTAAAGTGCGGGAGAATTGCGCCTGAGCATGCGCTCAGCACAATCCTCCCGCACTTGTTTGACAGGTCTGGGCTGTCAAAAGCCCAAACCTGTCAAACAGCCTGCCGAGGCCCGAACCCCCATAAATCGTGGTGGCCGCCTCCGGCCAAACGCTATCCCACCCTCCCTCCCACTCAGCGAGGGGGGGGCTGGAGGTTCGGTGGGTCTCCAGCCCCCCAAACCCCCAGAAATCGTTGTGGCCGCCACCCTGTTATCCAACTCCTCCCCCCCCCCCAGCGTTCTGAATCCCTGGTGGTCCGTGGTCACCCACCGTCCCTGCCGGCCCCCCCGGCTGGCCCCCCTACCTTTTGTTGGAGGAGGGACGTAGCCTGCCTGTCTCCCTCCTCTTCCTGTCGACGCTGCTGCAAAATGGCGGCGCCCAGCCCCGCCTATTGCATCCTGGGATGCGCTGGGCAGGGCTACAGACCATGTAAGGGAATCGCTCCCTTATATGGTCTGTAGCCCCGCCCAGCGCATCCCAGGATGCAATGGGCAGGGCTGGGCGCTGCCATTTTGCAGTGGCGTCAACAGGAAGAGGAGGGAGGCAGGCAGGCTGCATCCCTTCTCCAACAAAAGGTAGGGGGGCCAGCCGGGGGGGCCGGCAGGGAGGGTGGGTGACCATGGACCACCATGGATTCAGAACGCTGGGGGGGGAGGAGTTGGTGGGCTGGAGGTCCACCGGACCTCCAGCCCCCAACCCCCCCCCCCCCCCGTCGATGGATAACAGGGTGGCGGCCATAACGATTTCTGGGGGTTTGGGGGGGCTGGAGAACCACCGAACCTCCAGCCCCCCCCCCCCGTCACTGAGTGGGAGGGAGGGTGGGATAGCGTTTGGCTGGAGGCGGCCACCATGATTTATGGGGGTTTGGGGGGGAGGGCTGGAGGCCCGCCGGATCTCCAGCCCTCCCTGGGCATGGAGGGGGTCAGATTGTCGGGGGGACCGGAGGTCCACCGGACCTCCAGTCCCCTGTTTGCGTTTGCTTTGGGGGGGAACGGGAGCCTGCCAGCATGCTCACCATTCCTCCCCAATGATCCGCAAAGTCTAACGCCAACTCAGAGCTGGCGTTGATTTTGCCGCGGCCAGCGACCCAGTCTTTGGCGCGCTGGCTGCTGATCATTGGGGATGAATGCGTTAAGCACTGATTAGCATGCATTTGCATGCTACTTGCGCTAAGAGCCCTCGAGTGCGTTGTTTCAGGCGCTTGAAGGCTCTGATCATGGGTCAGCTGCAAACTCCGGCGCTAGTATGGCGTTAACAGCCTCTAGCGCCGGAGTTTGCTTTTGATCATGAGGGCCTCACAAACTCCAGCTTTCAGGGGAAGGCAGAGGCCTGGGAAAACAGCAACTGAAGTCTGAAAACAGGAAACTTCTTTGCTGTGCCCCATCTTCTTTTATCCTGCACAAAGTGCACATCAGTTTAGGGGTACTTTTGTAAGAATCGAATTGCAGTATTTGGTATTTGTCTTGTCAACTTCAATGTAAATATATGACAGCGTTTGAAAGAACATTGCTGAACTATGCCGAAGAGGAAGTGATTGATCTTACTATGAGAATGAGAATCTCCTTCTCGATTCTCTGCACTACTTTGGGATCTGGGCTGCAAATTTTGTGCAGTCACACACCTGTGGCAGAAGTCGTCCTAGGATCCCTTCATAAGAGCCTCCCGTAGCAGGAGGGCTGAAATGGGATCCCTGCTGGATGCACTCCTTAAATAAGATGCTGAAGTGAAGCAACAGCCAGACAATTGCTCCCATGCCCTTGTTGCTGGGAAGCTGAACCTGCTGCATATTGATCTCTTTCAAGATCAGCCCCAGCCCCCAGGGGAAAGTGCACAAAAGCCCAGTGCTTCTTTCATTAATCTCCCAGTCTCCCCAACCTGCCAAGCAACCCTCCCACCTGTCCACCACCCCGCCTTCAGCCAATCACAGTCGAATCCCTGTGCCTGGACTTTAGTTCGTATATTTTGGAAAATAAAAATAAATAAATTTAAAAAAACTTGAAATCCAATCCTAAAAGATTTCTTACCTGCAGACGTTTCAGGGAAGTGAACCGTGAATATTGCTTTTGAGAATCAGGGGCACACATTGAGGCGACCTTTGATGTCTGGTCAGGGAGCTAAAATTCAGTACAGCCATGGGAGACAAAGAAAGCTCCTCGGGCTATGGTGAACTATGGGCGTATTTGTGTACGTTTAGGAGGGGGCAGCATTGAAGAGAGCCTGGGAGAAGCCCCTCTTGCTTCTTGTGAGTGACTAAGAGGTGCAGCTCTGTGTTCCCTTCCTGGCAGTGCTCTGAGCAGATGTCGGTCTGGCAGCGACGCAGGGCAGCTCAGAATCAGCATCTGTTTCTTGTTGTATCAGACTCCGCACGGGAAGGGAAGGCAGGAGCAGCAGCGCATGCGCATAGGCGCCATTCATTTTTAGAAATCCATTTGGGGGAGCGACCGCTCCCCCTGTGCCCCACCTAGCTACGCTTCTGCTTCATGGTCATCTTTTCAACTCCGGACACTGCACTCTCTTTCTGTTGCTCTATCTGTCACTAGATCTACCTACTGTGAGCTAGATCTATTCCCTTCTTCTTGGATCAACTACTACTAACTACTACTTATCATTTCTGTAGCACTACTAGATGTACGCAGCGCTGTACACTTGAACATGAAGAGACAGTCCCTGCTCGACAGAGCTTACAATCTAATTTGGACAGACAAACCCATTATAGAAAAAAACTTCCCTTGACTCACTCATCCCTGCACATTACCATCCAGTCTCTAATCTGTGTTTTCTCTCTGCAGTCCTAGAAAAAATTGTCTGTATCCAACTATCCACTTTTGCTGAGAAGATTTTTGCTCTTCACCCTAGCCAGTCTGGCTTCAGGTCTCACTTTAGCACTGAAATTGTTCTAACTGCAGTGGTAAATGAAATTCACACTCACTGAGACAAACGTAACATGGTAACAATTAGTGCGCACTAATGATAGAGACACCCATTGAGCGCCTATAGCGCGGCTTAGTAAACAGGGCCCTAATGTAGCTAATTTATGCCATCATTTTGAAAGATGTAGGTGTATATACAAACTTTTAGTTACGCAGTTTGTACATAATTTTAAACCTAGGCATCATTCTTTTGCAGTTAGACATCCTATTGAAATTCAGGCGTTTATGTATAGAAGTGATCTGCATAAAGTATAGCTAATTTGAATATTATATAACTGAAAATGAGAAGTGTGTTAAAAAATCAAAATCTTGAACGGTAATTGATATCCACACAAGTTACATCAATGAAATGCATATTTTAATTGCCTTGCTACCAGATGAATTTTGAAATTTAGCCAATAACTTGGATTAATAATTGTGTTTTTATCTGTTCCAGGAGACAAACAAGGCTTATCCTCCTGACCTGTCTCGTAGCCCTCAAAGCATGAGTGACACTGGATATTCTTCAGATGGGATCTCCAGTTCACAGAGTGAGATCACTGGGCTGGTGCAGCAAGAAGAAGAGCAACTAAGTGGAACTGGGCAAGTTGAATGCAGTCCACCAAGCCCTTCTGAACTTATTAAACTAGAAAGCTCCGTTCGCCCACTGTTGGAATCAAAGGACACATCCAGAGACCAGGATAATAGAGGAAAAATGTATCACGAGTTACGAGAAGACCAAAGACAAAGGCAAAGGCCACGATCACTCTCCATCACACCTGAAACTTTTGATTCAGATGAAGAGTTAGAAGATATCATGGAAGAAGATGAAGATTCTCTGGATTGGGAAAATCGGAAAGGTCAAATGGAAAATTTTGAATCATCTGATGATTTTGGCAGCAAACTGCGTCATGACTATGTAGAGGACAGTAGTGAAGGAGGATTCTCCCCTCTACCAACGAAGCAAAAGAGGGGACAATTTACTGATGAGGAATTTATGAGAAGACAGATCCTAGAGATGAGTGCTGAAGAAGACAATCTTGATGATGAGGAAGAATATGTTAATATAACATATAATAGTGTCAAAACCTGTCACAAACCTGATTCTGAAAAAGGCAAAGATAGCTCCTCAACTAAAAGGCAACTTTCTCAGAACTCAAGCAGCATGTATGAAGATCATAGGAAAGCCATAGAAACTCTGGAGGGAGAAGAAATGGCACAAGGTGGATTGCGACGCTTCAAGACTATTGAGTTAAATAGCACAAATAATTACAACAGAGACATAGAGCTGAGCCATGAGGCAGATCTTAGTCTTGATAGGGAACCAGAACTAGAAATGGAAAGTTTGACAGGCTCTCCAGAGGAAAAATCAAGGGGTGAATATTCTTCAACCTTGCCTGCAACAACACCCAGTTATACATCAGGAACCTCCCCTACTTCCATTTCATCATTTGAAGAAGACAGTGACAGCAGCCCAAGTCGAAGACAGAGACTAGAAGAGGTTAAGCAACAAAGAAAAGCACGACATCGTTCCCATGGTCCTCTATTACCAACAATTGAGGATTCCTCAGAAGAAGAGGAACTGCGTGAGGAAGAAGACCTCTTAAGAGAGCAGGAAAAGATGCGAGAAGTAGAACAACAGCGTATTCGGAGCACAGCACGTAAAACTAAAAGAGACAAGGAAGAATTGAGAGCACAGAGGAGAAGAGAGAGGTCTAAAACTCCACCCAGCAACTTGTCTCCCATTGAGGATGCATCTCCAACAGAAGAACTTCGACAGGCTGCAGAGATGGAAGAGCTACACAGGTCCTCATGCTCAGAATATTCACCTTCTATAGATTCAGAGGCAGAGGGATTTGATATAATTGCTTCCAAATTATACAAGTCTGGCAGTGAATACAACTTGCCAACTTTTATGTCATTGTACTCCCCAACAGAAAAGATGACTACTTACCATTCAAATAAACCACTAAAAAGTGCAGAAGAAGTATATGAAGAAATGATGAGGAAAGCTGAAATGTTCCAAAAACAGCAAGTACAGCAGTCTCTGCAAAATGTGTCCTATAACAATAGCTATCAAGATGTAGGGTATGGAAATTTAGAAAGTCAAAACAGTTTTGAATACCAATTTATAGACGAGTACAGTTATGACAGTATTCACACGGGTTCATCCCAAACAGAATATCAGAATGAAATTGCTAAGTCTGGAACAGTATATGAGGAGATTCTACAGACATCACAAAATATTTCTAGGATGCACCAGTCTTCATCACTTGATTTGTCTCTGCAACAGGAGGAAAAGACAAGTAGCCAGGAAGATGTGTATCAAGAGAAACAGTTTCTGAATGCAGGGAGTGCATACTCTGACATGATGAAACAAACAAGTGGCCCACTTACTCCTGGGACAAGTCCCACCCAGTTGGCTGCACCTGTGTCTTTTTTATCATCTGAAAGCAGTGGAGGGAGAGCAATTCCTGATGTTCGAGTCACACAACATTTTTCAAAGGAAGAACATGATCAACTCAAGCTTCGTAGCTCAGCAGTATCCTATAGCTCAAGTCCCAAAGTTATAACAACGACTCACCAGTACAGTAAAGGATGCAACGTAGGCACAAGTATGGCATCCCCTCACCAAACCATTACGACCAATGCAAGCAATGCTCTAATAACGTATAGTAGTCCCTCTTCAATGAGTGATGCATCATGTATTTCTTCTACCAAAGGAAGTTTCAGTCAACCAAATGTGACTTCAAGTTATATATCAAATAAAGATCTTTCAAAGCACAAAGGTGCTGCTGAAATTAGAGAGACATTAGGAGACAAATTCCAGAGTATCAATGACAGCATAACTAGTACTTCTTTAACATCTAAAGTTATTTCATTCTTAAAGAGCTCAAGCCCACCCCTTTCTCCTACTTCTCCTACTCAAATTCCTACTCAGTCCGTCTCACGAAAAGGTATGCCAGTGAGCTCAGCATCTGGAGCCAAGTCAACAGCAGAGTTCTCCACTCAAACACAGAGTACAAGAATGTCAAGTGATCTACTCACTACCTCTAGTGTTTCAGAATCCTCTTCAATGATAGCGCAAGGGACACAGACACCTCACCAATTTGCTATACCTCGTCTTTCCAGACAGCAGTCATCTCAAGAAGCTCCATTTATGGTCATCACGTTAGCATCAGATGCATCTAGCCAAACTAAATCCATAAATGTAAGCTCATCCATCTCCCCTACAACATCTCCAACAAAAATGAGCTATCGACAAACAATTCATAGTTATAGTCAGACTACAGGAAGTACAGCAAAAATGCAGCAGGAGCAACCATCATCCAGTTATATCAAGAAACAGACAATTATAGAAAGAGCCCCTACATCATCTTCTGTTCAGATGCATGATGCTAAAGCACATATCAGCATTGTTGATACCAGTGCTAGCACACATAGCTGGGGAGCACTGCCAGCAGAGAATATTTCTTTATGTAGAATATCTTCAGTACCTGGAACATCTAGGGTAGAACCAACACCAAAACCACAAAGTGGTAGTGCTGTCGACCTACGAACTGCTTTAAAGCCAGCTCCAGTCATCATAACAGAGCAAGGCATGGATCTTACTTCTTTAGCTTCAGAGACTAGAAGGTACTCTCTCACTTTAGACCAATCTCCAACTCGCCAGTCTACAGCTGTGCAACCTTTGATTGTAAACCTCAATGCCCAAGAACAACCTCATGCTATTATAGGCACAGCCACCACAGTCAGTATAACTATTGCATCTTCTATGCTTGTGACACAACCAAAGCAGCCTATAGTCTACGGAGATCCTTTCCAAAACAGAATAGATTTGGGACAAGGAACAGGAAGTGCCATGCGTCTGACACAAGTCAGACAAATGGAGCAAGCAATTCAGTCTGGCATTTTAAGGGGTAACACAGACAGCACTGGAATTTCAGTTAATGTGAGAAAACCAGATGATACTGTTTCACAGCAAACAGTTTTTGCAAGATATAACTTACCCAACCAGATGACATCTTTGGTTAAGAAAGACATGTTGATCACTCAAACTAGTAAAGCCCCAAATATGATTACTGTCGGTACCATTCCTAAGCAACTTAAGCAGGATCAAACTGTGGGCCCCTCAGAAATACATAGACAGTTTCCAATGGAATTACAAACTCAGAATCAACCATCACATGCCATGATGGTGCAGCTGGATGACATGGAAACTGGTACAGTAACAAAGCTCATTAAAGAAGAAACATCTTCCAGTGTATTAGACCTCACAGGGATGAAACCTGAAAGTCAGATGGTATGTTGTGATATGGTTTACAAATTTCCATTTGGCAGTAGTTGTACTGGTGCTTTCATTCCTTCTTCCAAGATGCCTGAAAAGAATGTGGGTGACATAACAAATGTGGGTAGATCTGCTGCCCAGTATTATGGAAAAAGAGATACTGAACTTTCAGAGACATATCCTTACAAAGAATCATTATCTTCTGTTCCAAATATGTATGAGGAACAAAAATTGTACCCTCAAGGTCTTAGCAGAAGGCTGCATTCATCCATGTCAGAAACCAACCTGTCTGATATCGCTTTGAATTATTATTCGGCTAAGAGCGAACAACCTTTTCAGTCTTCTGCTGGAGACTGTGCCATGGACTTGACAACAATGAAGAATTCATACACCTTCTCTGATGGAGGCTACCTTGGCCAGGGTCTTCAATATGGATCATTTACTGACCTCCGTCAGCCCAGAGATTTCTTGAGTCATTCATTACCAATGAGAAGGTACAACTCAATGTCCAATATCTATTCTGATTACAGATATTCATCGAGAGATTTGAAAACTTTGCAGGAATGTAGCCTTGCTCAATATAGTGCTACTACAGCTCGGGAAATAAGTAGAATGTGTGCAGCCCTCAACTCCATGGACCAGTATGGAGGCAGGCACACAAACAGTCCTGATCTCTTACAGTATGGGCCAAGTTTCATGAGTGTTGGACCAACAGGAAGTAGTGTCATTTCTGCTCAGCAGGGTCTCTCCTCTGTGAAAACAAATATGATATACAGCCCTAACTATGTAGAAACCTACCATGGCTATGGAAATCTTACACAAAACAATGTCTCTGGTCCTCAGACTGGAGCTGTTCATCAGAAATATCCTTCTACAGCTATAGTAAGAGCTGCGGATGGTATGATTTATTCAACCATAAATACCCCAATAGCTTCTACTCTTCCCATCACAACACAACCAGCTTCTGTGTTGCGGCCAATGTTTCAAGGATTATATAGACCCTATAGTCCAGGAAACATCACAGCTGTACCACTAACAAGTTTAACCAGAGTACCACTATATGCTCCAAGAATTCCACTTGCGCCTCAAGTCCTATATCGGTCTTCAGCTCCCAACAGATTTATGACTGTTACTTCAGCTTCATTGACAGAGGTACCAATGTATTTAGGAAAACCTATTAACTCCCTTACAGGAAGCATTGCTAGTAAAGGGCCAGTTATTTCTGGTCCAGTGCCTACACCAGTTACTGAGCAGAGACTAGAACAGACAAATGTTGGCACTCAAGGAGACCACTGTATGACAGCATCTGGAGTGCAAAGCATCTCAAAAGAAATTAGTCAGACTCAGCAGGAAACAATTCAAAAGCAACAGATTGAGGCTCAACAAACCCTCAGCACTAGCAAAATTAGTACAGAAAAAGAAGAAAAGGAAAAGGAAGAGGAACGTCAACGGAAGCAGCAGGAACACATGTTACAGATTGAGAGGGAAAAAGTGGAACTAGAGAAACTGAGGCAGCTAAGATTGCATGAAGAACTGGAGAGGGAACGGATAGAATTGCAACGCCATAGAGAAAAGGAACAGATATTGGTACAACGAGAAATCCAGGAACTGCAATCAATAAAGCACCATGTATTACAGCAGCAGCAGGAAGAACGCCAGGCACAGTTTGCCATGCAGAGGGAACAGCTGGCACAGCAACGCATGCAGCTAGAACAGATTCAACAGCTACAGCAACAGCTACAACAGCAATTGGAGGAGCAAAAAAGACAGAAAACAACTATTCCACCTGCCTGTGACTCAGCAACAAGAATGCTTCCTCAGACAGTATCTGAGATACCTATAGAAATGCAAAGGACCCTTGCCCAAAATGGACAATACTGGCCACCCATGAATCAGTCTTTCATAGCTATGGCAGCTACAGGGCAGGAAATGCCAACACATTCACGCTGCCTGGCACCACAAAGACCACTGATCAACTCTATCTCAGAGATATCCCTCCAGACAGAAGAACACTGGGAAGGCAACAGGGGCATCAAAAAAAGAAATTCAATGCCACGGCTCAGGGATGCTTATGAAATGGATGAAGGACATGACTCATACATTGTCAAGAAGATAACTGACAGTAGTGTGCAGACTGATGATGAGGATGGTGAAGACAAATATTTTATATCTCGCCGGCGTCGGACAAGACGTAGTACAGACTGTAGTGTCCAGACTGATGATGAGGATAATGCTGACTGGGAGCAACCAGTGCGTCGACGCCGGTCAAGATTTTCACGTCATTCAGACTCTGGTTCAGATGGAAAACATGATTCAGCCAAAGGAACATCCAGTATAGCCATCCAAACCATCAGTGACTGCTCTGTTCAAACAGAGCTAGACCAACTGCAGAGAGTTTCCCCATCTATTCATATAACTACACCTGACCCAAAGGTGGAAATTGTGAAGTACATTTCAGCTCCAGAAAAGACCCATCACGGAGAAAGCCTTGCTTGTCAGACAGAGCCAGAAACTCACTGCCAAGGAATTGTTCCTCAGTTCACTGTCTCAACAACAGTTACTCCCTTCACATCTAACATACAAATTTCAACATCAGGGTCTCTAGATCCCAGCAATATGAGGCAACAAACCACAACAAAGTTTGATAAAAAGAAACCTGACCCTTTGGAAATTGGCTATCAGTCTCACTTGCCTACAGATTCTCGTTCTCAGCTAGTGGCCTGTCAACCGCCCAAATCCCCACAAGTACTTTTCTCCCCAGTTTCTCCTCTTTCGCCACACCGGCTGTTGGAATCCACTTTTACTTCTAGTGAAAGATTTAACAAGGCCCATGTAACCCCCACAAAATATTTCACAATTGAATCATCACAGCGCCACCAGACACTGCCTCGCCCAATCAAAATCATACAGAGATCCCTATCAGATCCCAAACCCAACAGCCCAACCTCTGAGGAATCTGGGAAGGATAGGTTCTCTATTGATCAACATCAATTCCTCCAAGGCAGCCAGGTAAGAGAATTGTTTAGGTAGTAAACAATTATATACTTTTGTAATATTTTGTTACAGTTAATGACATTGCCGTCAGCTTTAAAGCCCAAAAAGAATACTGTTTTGAATGCCCCAAATTCAAGCTTAGTGAAACAGGAATTGATGTTCTTTCTTTCTTTCTTTCTTTCTTTCTTTCTTTCTTTCTTTCTTTCTTTCTTTTGTTTCTTTCTTTCTTTCTTTCTTTCTTTCTTTCTTTCTTTCTTTCTTTCTTTATACCCCACATTATCCCCACAAACATGCAGGCTCAATGTTTCCCAATTTTAGTATGATAATATGTATAATAATTAACATGATAAATATAAATAATGTAAGAACGCATATAAGGGCCCTTTTACTAAGCCATGGCAAAAAGTGGCCTATGGCAGTGCGAGTGCATCTTTTCGACGCGCGCCAGGACAGTTTTTACCATGTTCTAGAAAAGGGCCTTTTTTTAAGGGGCCAGAAAATTGACGTGCTGTAAAATAAAAACCAGTGTGCGTTCATTTTCGGCCTGGGACCTTACCGCCACCCATTGACTTAGACATAAGGTCTCATGTGCAACCCAGGTGGTAGGCATGCAGCGTGCGTCCACTGCCGTTTACCGCCGGGGAAGCGCCATGTGGTAGAAAATAGAAAATATTTTATACTGCATGTTTTTGGCATGCCAAATTCAGAATTACCGCCCAGGGCATGCAGTAGCCGGGTGGTAATGCTGATTTGGCGCACGCTGGATGCACGTGGGCCCTTACGCACCTTTGTAAAAGGGCCCCATAATAAACCTACAGGTAAATAGTTTCTGCAGGTTGACTTTGGTAGTTCAGTGTTTTAATTTATGTTCCATGTGGATTAATCGTGAGACCAGATGTACAGTCTATTAACTATTTTATTGTATCAGGGTTTTTATAAACAGTGCCTGATATGGCCATGTTTTGTCCTACAAAGAGCTGCCTCAAGGGGCAAAATAACTAAAAAAATGAATATAAAACAATCTTAAATTAAATAAAGCTATTCTTAATAAACAATTAAAAACATATGCATGTGCATAATATAAGAGATTAGTGAGAAGGTGAATAAAAATTGATTCAGAGTCCAAAACCTGTATTTGAATTGGTATCGCCGATTTGGTAATTGTTGTCCCTTGAGTAAGGAATTCAGTTTTAGGAGACAGACTTTGAAATTTGAAGCATCTTTTTAAATTGTTGGAAATTACCATGGATCCTTCTCTTTCTCTAGATTTATATATTTAAAGAAGTTGACAAACAGAATTGCGTCAATTATGATGTATAAGAAACTATTTTCTTTCTGATCATTTAAAAATATTAAAAGAGAATCCACAAACATGGAGAACTCAAGTGAAAAAAAAGAACTGGGAGCGAGAACCAGGATTTACAAAGACTGGACCACAGTAAAGATGAAGACGAAGAAAAAGTTTATTGAACAATAAATGACTCGACACAATGTTGTGTTTCGGCCAGAAGGCCTACGTAAGGAGTCTTTGTGTTCAAATAAAAAATGATGATGAGGGTCTTGAAATAGTAATTCTTGGTAATGTTCTATATGTGTTGAGTCATTTATTGTGGTCCAGTCTTTGCAAATCCTGGTTCTCGCTCCCACTTCTTTTTTTCATTTAAAAATATTAACACAATCCCTTATTTTACCTCAGTAAGACTATTGTAATGTTTTATATTCAGGGGCCCTTTTACTAAGCCACATAGGCGCCTACTGGTGCCCAATGCGCGCCAATTCAGAATTACCGCCAGGCTACCGTGTGGCCTGGGCAGTAATTTCCGGTGCATGGCGTTAACTGGGCAGTAATCGGCAGTGTACACACACAGATGAATACCGCCCAGTTAACGCGTGAGACCTTACCGCTAAATCAATGGGTGGCAGTAAGGTCTGAGGCCCAAAATGGATGCGCACCAATTTTTATTTTCCCGCACATCCATTTTCTGCCAAGAATAAAAAAAGGCCTTTTGTGCAGGTGCGCTGAAAAATGGATCTGCGCATGTCCATGTGTCTACACCTGCGCAGGCCATTTTTCAGTGCACCTTAGTAAAAGGACCCCTCAGGTTGTTCAGATAAGCAATTAAAATTTTTCAGTCACTTCAGAATATGGCTAATGCTAAGAGATTCAATCGTGTAACACCTCTTTTGATCAATTTACACTGGTTGTCAATTCCAGCTCATATACAGGTTATAAGATTCTATTTGGAAAAGCTCCAGAATGAGGGCCAGATTCTATAAATGGTGCTCAAAATTAGCACCGGAAAATCTGTGCTATTCTGTAAAGGGCAAGGGCTGTTCATAGAATAACACTTAAACATGGATCTTGCACCTAACTGTGGGCACTAGACGTATACATGCTGAAACCTGATAGAAATACTGATGCCCAAGTTAGGCGCACTGACCAGGTATTGTATAACTAACTACATGTGCAATTGTTAGAACACCCCTGTCACAGCCATTCTTCTCCCATGGCCATACCCTCTTTTGAGATAGGTGCTATGGGAGTTAGGCATACTGCCTTATAGGATAGAACACCAGATGCACACGCAAATATTAATGAGTACTGTGAAGAAACAGTGTATTTTAAGCATGTAAAATGTATTGGATATTTTCCTGCATTACGTTCTGAAGTGTATTTCTCCTGTTTGAACAGCAGATGGTGCATGTTTATGCTTAAAGTTGTTTCAGAGGACTGACTTCTCTCTCTTCTTTATTTGGCACACAGATGGAAGTGCCTGTGGTAATATAACCAGTTTTTATTTGAAACTTGACTGTTCTAGGCTCTGATTGGCCTGGAATTTTAAAAATTACCCAGCAGATGCTGGCTGTTGCTTCAGTCTTAGCCAGGGAGAAAGAGAGATAGGTCTCTTTGCTGAGGCTCAGTGAATTATATGTTGTGTCTTCCCAGGTACTGTTTAGACAGTATATAGATGTTTAGCTAGTGTAATAATTGATCCATATTTCAGTTACCTGATATTGTTTGCCTATTGCACATTTTTGTCCACTGTTCCGAGAATAAACACAATTGTTTGTTCGTTCTGCCTGTCTGGACTGATAAAGACTCCTGGTGGTTTGTGTGTTGGTCTGTGAGTGCTTTCTGGGAATTGTGGGACCACAGGGAGTGTGGCTCCAGTAACCTAGAAATCACTGGGAATAATTGGAAAGCGGGAGACTCGCCCAGAGGCGGTTGTGACCCAGTCAGTGGAGGAGGGTGCTAGTGCAGAGCAGAAGTAGCAGGTGCAGGCGGACCTGAGCTGTGCTGGGGATAGATCTTCTAAGTGGTCTCGGGGCAACCCCAGGCGGGTAGCTAGGCATTTTGTGACAAACCTTTGTTCTTCTTTTATTGTGGCAGCGGTGGGATTGTCAGACTCAGTGCATGGAGTGAGGGTCACCATCCACTGAGTGGTTCAGAGTCTTTTTTATCTGTAACCTCCAGACACAGAGCACAGTGAACAAGTGCCGCAGTAACAGGGTCCCTATCCTGTTCCTTTTTGGGTTTTTTTGTAGTATTAGGAGATTAGCAGTGTGCTGATGGTGACTGGCAGTAGCCAGAAGATACCTGAGATGCCTGTCCTAACACAAAAGCAACTTGGGGGGGGGGGGTCACTTGATGACGTGGAGCTGAGCGGAAGCCTCAGACACCGGCTCCGACTCGAGCGCTTTAAAATCAGCTATTTTACCTGCGATCTCCCCCCGAGGTGATCCCCGGTCCCTCGAAATCTGAAGGTGGAAGGCAAGGGCAAATAAAAGAGCGATCCAGGAGAGCTCTCCATTGAGCGCAAAGGAGGGTATGCCTGCCAAGACTCCGCAGGGGAAGCAGAGCATCAGCGCAATGCAGGTCAAGATGGTGGCAGCTACTGAGACGACGATGGCGGGTCCAATGCCAGCAGACATGGTACGGGACCTTGCGCAGCAGATCTCCGCAATGCTGGAAGAAAAACTGTCCAAATTGCAGATGTCGGTAGACCAGATCCGTGAGACACTGAAACGCCAAAGTGCCCGCCTCCAGCATGTGGAAGAAAGAGTGTCGAATTGTGAAGATGCAGCTGTGGGCATGAGCAAGCGAATCGCAGAGCTGGAAAGAAAATATGAGCAGCTGACACAGAAGGCAGATGACCTTGAAAATCACAGTAGACGAAATAATCTTCGGATAGTGGGCATTCCAGAAGCAGTGAAAGCGATGGAGCTCCGAAAATGTGTGGAACAATGGCTGCCTAAAGAACTGGGCCTGGATCTCAGCAGGAGCCCTCTGCAGGTGGAGAGAGTGCAAAGAGTGGGAGCGGTACAAGTGAACGAAACCAGGCCAAGGCAAGTACTAGCAAAACTGTTAAATTACATGGATAAGGAAGCACTGCTGCAGGCGTATAGAAGTAACCCAGGCCTTACATATGAAGGGGAGAAAATACTGCTCTTTCAGGACTACTCGGCCATAGTATCGGACCAACGGAAAGTCATGGGCCGTCATTGCAAAAGGCTGTATGACAAGGGAATCCGATTTGCTTTACTGTACCCAGCGAAGGTGCGGGTAATGCACGAGAATAAAACTTTGTTTTTCAGCGATGTGGCAGATCTGGAAAAGTTTGTGTCAACTTTACCATGAGAGAGAGCAGCGGCAGACAGGACATGTGATAGCTGGATCTGTGAAAATGGTGGAGCTAGCTGGAAGCGAGACGTTTTATGGAATTTACTGGCAGTAGAGGTGGCAAAAAGAGAGATGGAAACAAGTAGGACGATTGCAAGTGTCAACGCAACACAAGGAGGACAGCAGACGTGCAGCTTGCCGGTGCATCATGCAAGTACACCTACAGAGATAGGAGAGGAAATCCTGGGCCATGAACTGACCAGTTGAAGTTATAACAGGTTTAAATGTTGGAGTCTCAATTGAGCTCCTGTTTCAAAATTTATGTTTTCTAGGAGCACATGTGCTCAGTTGCAAGATTATAATGTTTAAATATACATTGAGTTGTGCAGAGCGGGAGGTTGGGGTATCACCAGGGGGGAGGGGAGGGAAGGGGTAGAGAGGGAGGAGTTCGGGAGAGTTGGTGGTGTGAAAGGGGAGTGTGAGTGTTGAGCACTGGTATGCACAAGGGATATGTGTGCTCAGGGGGATAGAGCTACTGGGGAAGTGCGGGGGGGGGGGGGGGGGAGCACAGGGAGGGGAGGGAGGGAGAGTTTCCCAACAACCACTTAATTGGAGAATGTGCGGACGGAGGAAGAGACCAGAGGGCAGGAGGAGAGGGGAGTTTGAGAAGCAACAGAGGAAGGTGCAGTGCATTCTGGCTCTGGGGGCTCAGCTGGGAAGCCCTCAGAACGTAAGGGGAATTAATGCACGAGTTGACAGGAGACACACTGTTATCAATGGCTAGTCTTAAGATCATATCGTTGAATGTGGACGGAGTGCACTCCCCGGTAAAGAGAACTAAAATACTGCAAGCTCTCAAGCGCCAGAAAGCTGATGTGGCCATGATTCAGGAAACCCATCTAAATAGGCTAGAACATCTCAAATTAAAGAAGGACTGGGTTGGAGACATATTCTTTGCATCATATAATGTAAGACAGCGGGGAGTTGCCATATTGCTCCGGAAAAACATGGCTTTTGACTTACATAATATGTATCAGGACCCAGAAGAGCGTTTTTTGATAGTGACAGGTGACTTGCAAGGGAAAAGGGTGGGGCTATGCAGTGTATATGCACCAAATGTTTATAACCACAAATTGTTTACTGTACTGATAGCCAAGTTGTTAACATTAGACAACTAACAACTTATTGTTGGGGGGGATTTTAACATTACAAGCGATCCCTCAATAGATTGTAAGCCACCACGGAGAGCAGGGAAAGACCATGAGGAAAAGGGAGTGAACTTGCTAATGAGAGATTTAGATTTAGTGGACATATGGAGGCAACAACATCTAGAAGACACTGATTATACCTTTTTTTCTCACCCTCATGGTGCTCACTCTCACCTTGATTATCTGCTTGTGATGGACTGCAAAAAGTATAAATGAGATTGAAGTGGATAGAGCACCGTTCACGGAAGAGAGTGTGTATGAACAGCTTGAAAAGCTAAAGGTGGATAAAGCCATGGGACCGGATGGGATCCACCCCAGGATATTGAGGGAGCTCAGAGAGGTTCTGGCGGGTCCTCTTAAAGATTTGTTTAACATATCCTTGCAGACGGGAGAGGTTCCGAAGGATTGGAGAACAGCGGAGGTGGTCCCTCTTCACAAGAGTGGTGATAGGGAAGAAGCTGGAAACTACAGGCCGGTAAGCCTCACTTCGATTATTGGAAAAATAATGGAAGCGATGCTGAAGGAAAGGATAGTGAATTTCCTGGAAGCCAATAAGTTGCAAGATCCGAGACAACATGGTTTTACCAAAGGGAAATCGTGCCAAATGAATCTCATTGAGTTCTTTGATTGGGTGACAGGAGAATTGAATCAGGGACGAGCTATGGACGTAATCTACTTAGATTTCAGCAAAGCTTTTGACACGGTTCCCCACAGGAGGCTCTTAAATAAACTGGAAGGGCTGAAGATAGGACCCGAAGTGGTGAACTGGATTAGGAACTGGTTGACGGACAGAAGCCAGAGGGTGGTGGTGAATGGAATACGCTCGGAGGAGGGAAAGGTGAGTAGTGGTGTGCCTCAGGGATCGGTGCTGGGACCAATTCTGTTCAATATATTTGTGAGTGACATTGCCGAAGGGTTAGAAGGTAAAGTTTGCCTATTTGCGGATGATACTAAGATCTGCAACAGAGTGGACACCCGGGAGGGAGTGGAAAACATGAAAAAGGATCTGAGGAAGCTAGAAGAATGGTCTAAGGTTTGGCAATTAAAATTCAATGCGAAGAAATGCAAAGTGATGCACTTAGGGAATAGAAACCCTCGGGAGATGTATGTGTTAGGCGGGGAGAATCTGATAGGTACGAACGGGGAGAGGGATCTTGGGGTGATAGTATCTGAGGATCTGAAGGCGACGAAACAGTGTGACAAGGCGGTGGCCGTAGCTAGAAGGTTGTTAGGCTGTATAGAGAGAGGTGTGACCAGCAGAAGAAAGGAGGTGTTGATGCCCCTGTATAAGTCGTTGGTGAGGCCCCACCTAGAGTATTGTGTTCAGTTTTGGAGGCCGTACCTTGCGAAGGATGTAAAAAGAATTGAAGCGGTGCAAAGAAAAGCTACAAGAATGGTAAGGGATTTGCATTACAAGACGTATGAGGAGAGACTTGATGACCTGAACATATATACTCTGGAAGAAAGGAGAAACAGGGGTGATATGATACAGACGTTCAAATGTTTTAAAAGTATTAATCCGCAAATGAACCTTTTCCGGAGGTGCGAAGGCAGTAGAACGAGAGGACATGAAATGAGATTGAAGGGGGGCAGACTCAAGAAAAATGTCAGGAAGTATTTTTTCACGGACAGAGTAGTGGATGCTTGGAATGCCCTCTCGCGGGAGGTGGTGGAGAGGAAAACGGTAACAGAATTCAAACACGCGTGGGATAAACATAAAGGAATCCTATTCAGAAGGAATGGATCCTAAGGAGCTTAGCCGAGATTGGGTGGCAGAGCCAGCCGGTGGTGGGAGGCGAGGATAGTGCTGGGCAGACTTATACGGTCTGTGCCAGAGCCAGTGGTGGGAGGCGGGACTGGTGGTTGGGAGGCGGGGATAGTGCTGGACAGACTTATACGGCCTGTGCCCTGAAGAGGACAGGTACAAATCAAAGTAGGGTATACACAAAAAGTAGCACATATGAGTTTGTCTTGTTGGGCAGACTGGATGGACCATGCAGGTCTTTTTCTGCCGTCATTTACTATGTAAGTGTCGTAACGGGTCGGTCGGGAATTGAAGAGCCAGCTGTGTCAGATCATGCCCTTGGGTGGGTAGAGTTGTCTTGGGGAAAGAGGGAGGGCTCGGCCCGATGGCGGACGAATCCGGCGTTATATAGGAGCAGGGATTTCTGCTCCTATTTGAGGAAGAGTTGGTTGGAGTACATAGCAGACAGTGATGTGCAGGAGGTGAGCCCGAGAATCTTCTGGGAGGCCGCAAAGGCAGTGTTGAGAGGGAAAATTATTTCATATGTTGCTTCTAAAAATAAAATTCGGGGGGGGGGGGGGGGGGGGGGGAATAAAAGACCTTACTATGAAATTGCGGGAGGCGCGTAGAGCACTGGCTCCCCTCTGAAGGCAACAGAAAGGCGTATATGGAGTGCAGGAAAAACATACAGGGTGTGTGGATGAGGGGCGATTTATAATGTTAAACTGTATAAATACAAGTTACATCAGTGGGGCAACAAAACGGGCAAAATGCTAGTGTCCCTCATGAACCAGAGATCCATGAGGAAATTTATCAGTAAAATTAGAAACAAACAGGGGAGGGTATGTGCGACATCAACGGACATCCAAGGGGAGTTTGTACACTTTTTCTCGTCTTTATATAAGGAGGGCTCTTTCCCAGAGGATAAATGTAGGGAATTCCTTGAGGGGGTGGGCTTGGCCACTATATCAGCAGAGCAGCAGAAGATGCTGAATGCGCCGATGCAAGGGAAGGAGATTCAGATTGTCATCAAGCGCTTAACCTTAGCAAAAGCACCGGGCCCTGATGGGTTGGGAGTGGAATATTATAAAATCCTCCAGGATGTGATAGTAGCTCCATTTATTGCTATGTGTGAGGACATCAGAGAAGCGGGCATCATGGGCTCGGTGTTAAATCATGCACATATAGTGGTGCTCCCCAAGCCTGGGAAGGACGGAGAGTTGGTGGGTTCATACAGGCCGACTCTCTGTTGAACCAAGATGTAAAGATATTGGCAGCAGTGCTGGCAGATCGTTCGGGGCAGGTGGTGCCCTGTCTGGTACATTCTGATCAGGTAGGATTCGTTAAGGGCAGATATGCGTCGGCCAACATTTTGAAGGCGAGCAGAGTTCTACTGGAGGGGAAGGGGAGGACTGGGGATGCCATTTTGGCCAGCCTGGATGCCGAGAAAGCCTTCAATAAGGTGATTTGGAGGTATATGTTTTGGATTTTGGGGCATTTCGGCATCCAGGGGGAATATTTGAATTGGATTCAGGCTTTATATAGTTCCCCGACGGCTCAGATAATCATAAATGACTCCCTGACGGACACATTGCTTTGAGAGGGGGAACAAGGCAGGGGTGCCCACTGTCGCCCTTATTGTTCATCTTAACATTGGAACCACTGGCAGCCAAAATAAGACAGGAGACGAACTTGAAAGGTATAAGAGTGGGAGGAGAAGAACATAAAATAAATCTGTTTGCAGACGATATGTTGCTGCTGATAGACGATGCGACCGAAACTCTGCCTTTGGTGATGCACATTATCCGAGCGTTTGGGGAATTCTCGGGCCTCAGCATAAACTTTGAGAAGTCAGAGGCGCTGCCTGTTAGAGCCTTGTGTCGATGTAGGGAATCACCGAATTTCCCATTATGCTGGGCACGGGGAGGGGGGAGGTATTAAATATCTTGACGTGCACCTTAGTGTGGACCAGGCCTGGGTGTATAAAAGAAACTTAGTTGACCGTATGAAAGGGGTACAAAAACTCTGTAAAAAATGGAAAGAGTTGCCATTAAACTTTATGGGCAGAATTGCATTGGTGAAAATGGTAATATTACCTAAGCTCTTATACCCGTTACAAATGCTCCCGCTATGGGTGAGAAGGGAGGAGGAGAAAAAGTATAGAAGTATTGTAGGCACCTTCTTTTGGCACTCCAAACGCCCCAGTATAGCATTTACTAAATTGATTCATGGTAAAGCACAGGGAGGCCTCAGACTCCCGGACCTGAGGAGATATAATGTGGCGGCGTTGATGTGGTGGATACACGAACTGATCTCGGGGGAAGGGCATTATGCCCTCCCGGGATTTTGGGAGAGCTGGTGCAGCCCGAATGACCCCGTTACGGTGTTAGAGTCCTGGGCAGTGCAGGGAGCCAGAAAGATAGTGAGGAACACGTTTGTGGCTGCGTTGCAGCGGGCTTGGAGGTGGTGGAGAGGGCATGGAGAAGCGGGCAAGGGGGTCAGTCCATTTATGCCATTAGTGGGGAACATGGCCTTCCCGACAGGGCAGGGAGTGTCGGTATTCGGAAGCTGGCGGGAAAAGGGATGTCGGTTTATTGGTCAATTTAGGAAAGAGGGGGACGACGCCTTTCCAACTTTTGACACGGTAAAGAATGAACTGCAGATAGCTGGCTTTCAATTCTTCGCCTACTTACAAGCTCGAGATTATGTGTTGAGTGAAGAGCACATGACTCGAGCTATAATCCACTTCACCAAATTAGACTTTTTATTCATGCAGACCAGTCCATTACACAATGGGTTATCCAAATGGCACCAAGCAATTAGAGACCATAAAAAAGCGCCTCATATGTCACAATTGGCAGAGGTGTGGCGCAGGGATGTAGTAGAAGAGGTCACAGAGGAACGTCTGGGGGCAGTATTTAGAAACTTGGGTAAGATAACCCCGAATGCGTCATTGCAAGACATCCAGTATAGGATTCTCTACAGGGTGCACATTACAAAAGCAAGAGGGAAAGCTTTGGGGATGTGGGAGGACGACGCGTGCAACAAATGTAAGGGGAGTGTGGGATCATTTTTACATTCATTTATGGAATGCCCATCATTGCATGCTTTATGGGCGAGTGTGTTGCAACTGGTGGAAGACATACTGCAATGTACGGTGGAGTGGAAGTACTCTGTTACCCTGATGGGATGTGGGGAGTCACTTAAAGAACAGGGACTGGGTGCCGCCCAGACCAAATTTGTACTGCTGGCAATGATAATTTTGAAGAAGTGTATATTGAGGGAATGGATAACTGAGGAGCCCCCAGACTTGGAGTCGTGGAAGTCTTGTATGTTGGAAATGGGCAGCTGGGTAAGCCTGACATATAAATTTGCTGTTACCCTGAGACTCCGCCAATACCGAGATCTCTGGGGAAGAACTCAAGCTCTGTTCTCGCAACAGCACTCTAAACCTGAGTAATAGAGACTGCGTGCTGTTTGGGGAACTCTCTATACACTGGGAAGGGAGGGGGAGCAGGGAGAGGGAGGGAGGACGGTGGGGAGGAGGGGGGTTATATTTAAAGAAAAAAACTGTTATGAAGACCAGTTAGTTCAGAGGTCAATACGTGTTGTCTTATAAATGATTTTCCAATGAAACTGTTCTGTTATGTTTGAGCCATAAGTTGTACTACGACTGACTTCATACAACAATAAAAATAATTAAAAAAAAAAACCAAGACATTCTTGGACTTGAAGAACCTAAGTAAACGCAATATAGAAACAACTTTACCAACTAAAGAATAATAGTTATGGTTCCAGGTTAAGCCGATTTATTTTAAATATTGAGGTTAATTTCTCCATTTAAATACCTGTCGCCCCCCTTTACCACATAATTGAGGTCTAAGGAAGATATATAAGTGTTTCTTTGAATGGATAGTGATGTATATTATTGCTATGTAATTTTAGCATGGTTGGATCTGTTTTTCCTTTGCAAGTGGATATTAACTTGTAAAACAAATTTAATAAATAAAATTTAAAATAAAAAAATAAATAAAAAAACCAAAAGCAACTGGATGGCATCAGCGAGTAAGAGATGCAGGACCAGCCTGCGCAGATTCCTCCAGAGGGGTTACCAGATTCCTTGTGGACAATAGCTCATGAGTTGGCAGGGCCAGATGCCACGGCAGCTGAGATCCAGCAGATCTACCTGATAGAGCAACCGTGGCTAGATCAGCTGCAGCGAGAGGAACGGGAAGAGCGACAGCGGCTGGACCAACAGTGGTCGGGGTTTTTCATCTTTCCCCAAATTATGACCACCCCTTCCCAACAAATAAAATAGAGAACAAAAATTAAAAGTCATCTCAATTTACCAATGGTCCTATATTCAATAAAAGATCAATAAATAAAACAGCATAACCTAGCCAAAGAGGCATATTTTCGAAAATATGCCTCATAGTCTCATGAAGGGACTCACAAAGGGATATGACTTTCCCCTTTGACATGCCTCTTCAGCACAACGCCTCAGGAGTTGGCTGGATCTTATGTCCTAAGTTGATAACATCAGCACTAAGCACCTAGCTCTTCCCACTTTCACCCAAATTGCTGCAGAAAACAAGAATGGAAAATAGGCACCTGGCATCTGTGCTTCAGACAGTATTATTCAGCGCATGCAAATTCAGTGCAATAGGGTGGATAATGATGGTAGAGAAACGCCTCAGGAGTTGACTGGCTCTTATGTCCCAAGTTGATGACATCAGTACTAAGCACCTGGCTTCTCCCACTTTCATTCAAATCACTGCAGTAAAAAAGAATATAAAGAGGCACCTGGATTCTGTGCTTCAGATGGTATTATTCAGTGCAGTGCGGTGGGTAATGAGGGTTTAAAAAAAAATTTCTGTAGTATAAATCAAATAACCAATATCCATTTCCATATTGTATTAAGAAAATAAGTCTCACAAAGGGTATTACAAGTTTTGTAACATGCATTTAGAAAAAGAAAATGATGTAAATTTGCCTGATAAATGGACTACCAAAAGCGTTGTGTGGTCCTGTCATGACAGGAAAGCCAAATGAAAAGCCAAAAAGGAAAAATATGAAACAAAATCCAAAAATGAGGTTAAAAATAAAAAGTAAAAAGGAATATACATCCAAAACATGTCTTCTTTTATAACCTAAATTAAAGAAGCAAGAATGAATTGAGTTATGCATTAAGGGGCCCTTTTACTAAACCGTGTAGGCACGTACGCGCGCCCTACATGTGTCAATTTTGAACTACCACCCTGCTACTGCATGGCCTGGGCAGTAATTTCATTTCTTACGTGCATCTGCTAAGCGCCAGAAAATTTTCTAGGGCGTGGCGCTAACCGAGTATTAATCTGCATTATGTACGCACTGACGATTACCACCTAGTTAATGCGTGAGACCTTACCACTAAGTCAATGGGTGGTGTTAAGGTCTCAGGCCCCAAATGGACAAGCATTAATTTTTTATTTTGCCACACATCCATTTCTGGTAAAAAAAAAAAAAAAAAAAAGGCCTTTTCTGCAGATGCACTGAAAAATGGACCTGCACGCATCCAATACACACATCTACATTAAATGTTAGATTGAGAATTCTTGAATTTGTGTGGTTGCAGAAATACTGATGTAGGTCCCTGTGGGAAAAGAGCATGAAATAGGTTAGAGATCTGTCATCTCTGATTTGCTATAATAACAATTAGGGTTTTCTAGGGCATAACCAATGGATGTCTTTAGTACACTGGCACATTTTCAAATTAGGTACAAGGTACTGATGTGGGTTATCATGGTGGTATGCCAAATAAGCAGGGGTGTTAATAAGTGCCTGCAAATTATTATTCCAAGTACCTACATTAAATACCTGTTTTAGCTGCTTATGCATTATCAGGTAATATAAAAATTAGCTTTATTTTATTTATTAGAATTTATTTACTGCCTTTTTGAAGAAATTCACTCAAGGCAGTGTTCAGCAAAAATAAGTCAAACATATGTAAGAGACAATTACAACAGTAAAAATATTCAAATAACAAAAGGTATGGCATAGTATGATACATCAACAACAGAGAAGTGGGAAATAGACAAGACAATCCAGAGATAAATAAAGAGACTTCAATCGATTATGAACAATTTATTGGTGATGACTTGATACAGTACTGTGTTTCGGCCGGTAGCCTGCATCAGGAGTCTTTAAAATGCAATACCATCAAATGGTCAATAACCATAAATTCAAGTAAAAGGAACAATTTGGTCTTTAAAAAGACCTTTAGGTGAGCAATGTGTTGGTATATGATCGCGCTGTTTGTACCAATGCACTGCTCACCTAAAGGTCTTTTTAAAGACCAAATTGTTCCTTTTACTTGAATTTACAGTTATTGACCATTTGATGGTGTTGCATTTTATTTAAAGAGTCCTGATGCAGGCTACCAGCCGAAACACGGTACAGTGTCGAGTCTTCACCAATAAATTGTTCATAATTGACTGAAATCTCCTCGTTTGTCTCTGGATTGCCTGGTCTATTTCCCACTTCTCTGTTTTTGCTGTTGTTTCCTCGTGGGATCTCGGTGTTCCCCCGCCTCGCGGACTCTCACCAAATAGTCTGATACATTACAATATCAACACAATACGCAATAAAACATTTTAGTAGCAGCATAGGGTGTAAGCAAAGATGGAACATATAGATAGATAAGATAGAGTAACAGGAGCAAGAAAATAAGAGGACTAACTTAAAGAAAGTTGCACATGAGGTCAGAAAGGTGCTTGAATATTCCCTCAGCTAGGTTAGGAATGGATAAGCAAGTCCTGCTACAATATGTGCAGCCGGTGCTACTCTTTGTGTGACTAGCAAGTTCCATACAATTTAAACTAACATACAGAGGAATTGCAGAGCCTAAATGAAAAACAAGTTGAATTTGGATAGGTTCAACAGTGCTTCTAGTCAATTTAGCAAAAAAGCTGTCCTAACTTTATCCACCAAGCTAACTAGGCAGCAGTCTGAATATTAGCTGCTGCCCAGTTAACTTTTGGGTGACCACATTTACCCAGATGTTCAAAACTAGAGCCCAGACATGGACTGGTATTGAATTTCCAGGCATTATTAAGGCAGCAGATATCAGCAGCTTAAAAACTGCTGACTGGGGGGGTCACGTAATGCAGCTGAGCTAGGAGGTGGTGTTCTCTTCGAGCTCCTCGGCCCCTTCTCCTTTCGAGCGTCTTTGTGATATGATCTTTGGATTTTTTCCCTCTTTGTGGTGGAGGATATACCCCAACACATATGGACAAATATATCTTCAAATCTGGGGTGGAAATGACTTCTAAAAGTGCTAAAAAAGACAGTGCTAACGTGCGCTCTGTGGCAGCGGGTGAAAACAAGATGGTGGACGAAACGGCAGATTAATGGCGCACTAGTTGAAAAACTTACCACGGCGGTGGTATCAGCGTTGGGCACACGGCTAGATGGGATTAAATTCAGTATGCAGGAGCTTTCCCAAGCAGTGGCGGACTTCAGTGTCAGAGTGACTGAATTGGAATCCAGAATTAGGAGGATGGTGTCAATGGAGTTTTGGAGGCACTTGAGAGACTCAAGAAAGAAGTGGTGGGCTGTGCTAATAAGATGGACGATCTGGAAAACAGGGCGCGCTGCAATAACATCCGAGTGGTGGGTCTCCCGGAGACAGTGAAGGAAAGAGACATTAAGCAGTCACTAGAGAAATGGTGCACAGAGTCGCTGTTGACTGATTCATCTCTGGGCCCTATTCAAAGAGAGCATGCACATCGAATAGGAAGACTAGTGGAAGGTGCGACCAGGCCACACGTTGTGGTGGCACAGATCTTGAATTTTGCACACAAAGAACAGATTCTATGAAACTATAGATCGGCGCGGGACCTGCAGTTCCAGAATACTAAAGTGTTGCTGTTCCAAGATTATTCGCTTCAGTGGCGCAACTCCGTAAAGGATACTCGGAGATATGTAAAATTTTGGTAGAGCAACAAATAAGATTCGCCTTGCAGTTCCCTGCTAGACTTCGCGTTGTGAAAGAGGGCAAAATACATATTTTTGAATGTAACGAAGTGACGAAGCTACAAGTGCAGCAGTGGTTCCCAAACTGACTTGGACGTGATCTATGTCACAGGTTTATTTCCTACCCCATGTCGGAGGTGACAGAGACAGCAGTGGGACTTTCCTTTCCAGGAACTATGGTTGGAAACTGTGTGTTTTCTTTTTCTTTCTTGTTGCAATGTATTATGGTTCACGTTGCTTCTTATAACACATTAGATTGCTAAATAGGTGTGGCTGTATGATTGTGGGGTTATGAGGGAGTTTGGGCTGAAGAGAAGGGGAAGGTATGTGTGGTGGATGGGGGAGGGGACTGCGTATATCAAAACGTTGATCTCTAAGTGCATGTGGTGCTTTGCTTGGGGGATGGGAAGAGGAGAAGGAAAAGAAGAGGGGAGGGAGGGGAGGGCAGGGAGGGTGAAAGGGGGGTAGCATGTAGTGGGGAATGGTTAGTAGGGTTTTTTGCGAAGAGTATGCTTGCTATTAGTGATGGAATGTGTGCGTGGTTGGCTGCCTACTGGAGGGGAGGCTGGGCTCTCTGGTGGGGAGGTTATGTAAATGATTTATTTTGTAATTGTCTTTATTGCTATGAGAGCCTGTGATGGGGCCCAAGGGTTTGAAATTATTTTCGTGGAACGTGTTGGTGTAAATTTGCCAATAAAAAGATCTAAGATTTTGCAATATTTGGGTTGAAAAGGGGTGGATATTGTGGGTTTGCAGGAAACTAAACTTAATGATATTGAGCACCAAAAATTGAGGAAATCATGGGTAGCTCAGTGCTACTATGCATCTGCTCCTAAAAATAAAGGGGGTAGCTCTCCTGATTCACAGATTGGTACCCTTCACCCAGCATAGGATTACTAAGGATCCATAAGGGCACTATATCATTGTGGAAGGGAAGATAAATAACACTAATATCACTCTTGCTTCCATATATGCGCCTAATGCTGGGGAAACGGTCTTTTTTAGAAGCATTATAGCAAAATCGTCCATTATTGATGGCCCCAAAATTCTTATGGGAGATTTTAATGCTATCTTGGATTCTCAATTGGATACAAATGTTGGGTTGCAGAGGTCTAGTCCTAGATCTACAGATGGTCTGGGGGTGTTTATGAACAGTTTGGATTTGGTGGATCCCTGGAAAACTCTACACCCAGAGACTTCACACGTCTCTAAAGCCCATGCAACACAGTCCTGAATAGATTATATCTTTGTTACTAAAGATCTGTTCCATATAATAACAGGGGCAGAAATTGGATCTTTGGTAATCTCAGACCACACACCTATCCATATAGTTGCAGAATTGGGTGGCTTTCGGGAGGGGAATAGAGGCAGTTGGCGATTTCCGGCTCATCTTTATACTGATCAAGTCTTCAGGCGATATCTTAATCAAAAGTGGGAGGAATTCCTTCATAATAATAAAGAGTAAGCCTCAAGTCCAATTTTGATGTGGGATGCAGAAAAGGCAGTGATCAGAGTAGGTATTATAGCCTTTGTCATCAAGAGAAAAAAACAGCAAGCAAATCGTATGGTAGATCTAGAGAGGAGAATTTGAATGTTAAAGAGACAGTTGCGGACGCAAATCAATAGTGTCAAGCACTAAGCATCATGCAAATAGGAACAACAAACATACTCTGAAATGTCTATATGCAAATGCTAGGAGTCTAAGAAATAAGATGGGAGAGTTGGAATATATTGCACTAAATGAAAAATTGGACATAATAGGCATTACTGAGACCTGGTGGAAGGAGGATAACCAGTGGGACACTGTCATACCAGGGTACAAAGTATATCGTAGTGATAGGCTGGACCGGACTGTTGGAGGGGTAGCATTGTATATTAATGAGAGCCTTGACTCAGATAGATTACAAATTCAGCAGGACACAAATCACACCTTTGAATCATTGTGGGTTGAAATTCCATGTATAAAAGGGAAAAGGACAGTGATAGGAGTGTACTACCGTCTGCCTCGCCAGGATGAGCAGGTAGACGCAGAAATGATAAAAGAAATCAGAGACGCAAACAAAATGGGCAATGAGATAATAATGGGTAACTTCTATTACCCAAATATAGACTGGGTAAATGTAACATCGGGACACGCTACAGAGGTACAATTCCTTGATGAAATCAAGGACAGCTTTATGGAGCAGCTAGTGCAGGAGCCGACGAGAGAAGGAAACATTCTAGACTTGGTCCTTAGTGGAGCGCATGATCTAGTGAGGGACGTTATGGTACTGGGGCCGCTTGATAACAGTGATCATAATATGATCAGTTTTGATATCAACCTTGAAGTAACTATACATAGGAAGTCAAATACGTTAGCGTTTAACTTTAAAAAAGGAGACTATGATAGAATGAGAAGAACGGTAAAAAAAAAACTTAGAGGGGCAACTGAGAGGGTAAAAACTGTACAACAGTTCAAAAGTACCATCCTAGAGACCGAGGCCAAACATATTCCGCGAATTACATAAGAAAGACGGAAGTCCAAAAGACAGCCGGCGTGGTTGAAAAGTGAGGTGAAGGAAGCTATTAGGGCTAAAAGAAATGCCTTCAGAAAATGGAAGAATGAACCGTCTGACAAGAACAAGAAGGGATTACGAAAAAAAGATAGCATTAGAGGCAAAAAAAACCTAGTAAAAAATTTTTTCGATATATTAAAAGCAGGAAGCTGGCAAGAGAATTGGTTGGGCCGCTGGACGACCGAGGGGTAAAAGGGGCGATCAAGGATGACAAAGACGTAGCAGAGAGATTGAATGAATTCTTTGCTTCAGTCTTCACCAAGGAAGATTTGGGTGGGATACTGGTGTCAGAAATGGTATTTCAAGCGGACGAGTCAGAGAAACTTACTGAATTCACAGTAAACCTGGAGGACGTAATGGGGCAGTTCAGCAAACTGAAGAGTAGCAAATGTCCTGGACTGGATGGTATACAACCTAGAGTACTGAACTGAAAAATGAGCTTGCGGAGCTTCTGTTAGTGATATGCAATTTATCCTTAAAATTGGGCGTGGTACCAGAAGATTGGAGGGTGGCCAATGTAACGCTGATTTTTAAAAAAGGTTCCAGGGGAGATCCGGGAAATTATAGACCAGTGAGTCTGACGTCGGTGCCAGGGAAAATGGTAGAGGCTATTATTAAAAACTAAATTACAGAGCACATCCAAGGACATGGATTACTGAGACCAAGTCAGCACGGCTTTAGTGTGGGGAAATCTTGCCTGACCAATTTACTTCAGTTCTTTGAAGGAGTATACAAACATGTGGACAAAGGGGAGCCGGTTGATATTGTGTATCTGGATTTTCAAAAGGCGTTTGATAAGATACCTCATGAAAGGCTACAGAGGAAACTGGAGGGTCATGGGATAGGAGGAAAGGTCCTATTGTGGATTAAAAACTGGTTGAAGGATAGGAAACAGAGAATGGGGTTAAATGGGCAGTATTCACAATGGAGAAGGGTAGTTAGTGGGGTTCCTCAGGGGTCAGTGCTAGGACCGCTGCTTTTTAATATATTTATAAATGATTTAGAGATGGGAGTAACTAGCGAGGTAATTAAATTTGCTGTTGACACAAAGTTATTCAAAGTCGTTAACTCGCGAGAGGATTGTGAAAAATTACAGCAGGACCTTACGAAACTGGGAGACTGGGCGGCTAAATGGCAGATGATGTTTAATGTGAACAAGTGCAAGGTGATGCATGTGGGAAAAAAGAACCCGAATTATAGCTACGTCATGCAAGGTTCCACGTTAGGAGTTATGGACCAAGAAAGGGATCTGGGTGTCATCATTCATAATACACTGAAACCTTCTGCTCAATGTGCTGCTGCGGCTAGGAAAGCGAATAGAATGTTGGGTATTATTAGGAAAGGTATGGAGAACAGATGTGAGGATGTTATAATGCCGTTGTATCGCTCCATGGTGCGACTGCACCTTGAGTATTGTGTTCAATTCTGGTCGCCGCATTTCAAGAAAGATATAGTAGAACTGGAAAAGGTGCAGTGAAGGGCGACAAAAATGATAGCGGGGACAGGACGACTTCCCTATGAGGAAAGACTAAGGAGGCTAGTGCTTTTCAGCTTGGAGAAGAGACGGCTGAGGGGAGACATGATAGAGGTATATAAAATAATGAGTGGAGTGGAACAGGTGGATGTGAAGCGTCTGTTCACGCTTTCCAAAAATACTAGGACTAGGGGGCATGCAATGAAACTACAGTGTAGTAAATTTAAAACAAATCGGAGAAAATGTTTCTTCACCCAACGCATAATTAAACTCTGGAATTCGTTGCCGGAGAACGTGGTGAATGCGGTTAGCTTAGCAGAGTTTAAAAAGGGGTTAGACGGTTTCCTAAAGAACAAGTCCATAAACCAGTACTAAATGGACTTGGGAAAAATCCACAGTTCCAGGAATAACATGTATAGAATGTTTGTATGTTTGGGAAGCTCGTCAGGTGCCCTTGGCCTGTATTGGCCGCTGTCGTGGACAGGATGCTGGGCTCGATGGACCCTTGGTATTTTCCCAGTGGGGCATTACTTTTGTACTTATGACTTCCATTCTCTATTAACAACATAAATTCAAAAACAGCAATTCATACATAACAAAATGTCAACATACATTGAAACTTATCTTGCAAAAAAGCAATGAATCAGAATGGAACAAATCATGTAGCTACTAGTCCAATCCAACATCCTATATAATCATTTGCATCTCAAACATTCCATCGCTGTCTGGCTGCCTGGGTTCATAACATCAAATGACGTCAGCCAGCTTCCAGCGTTCCGTTCCCCCTCACTGCCCCGCCCTCACGTCAAAACGTAATGACGTCAGAGGGCGGAACAATGAGAGGGAAGGGAACGCTGGAGGCAAGCTGAACTGACGTTAGGGGATATTACGAAAACAGACAGGCAGACAGTGATGGAACCCCAGGGTACAATTTAGGCAGCAGGGTGGCGAGAAGCGGGCGAACGCAGTAAGGAATGGTGCGAGACTGAGAGGCAAAGGAGAACAGCCTACAATGCTACAACAATAATAATAAAGGGGATCAGACAGAGGGGGACCAGAAATGGGGTGTGGTATTTAGAAACCTTATGGAAACTGAGGAGAATTAGATCCTTCTTCCCTACTGTGGCTTTCAGACTCTTAGTGCAGACCAGGGGCGTATCTGCGTGGGGCCTCAGGGGCCTGGGCCCCCGCAGATTTCGCCCTGGACCCCCCTACCGCTGCCAACCCTCCCCCTCCGTTGCTCGCCTACCTTCGCTGGCGGGGGACCCCAACCCCCGCCAGCCGAGGTCCGCGTCCTCCTGCCGCTGCCGGCTGCCTTTGGTCCTTTAATTCTTCCATTGAAGCTGGCGCCGACGAAAGTTTCTTTTGAGTCTGACGTCGCTGCACGTTGTACGTGCAGGACGTCAGACTCAGAAATTGTTTCTGAGTCTGACGTCCTGCACGTACAACGTGCAACGTGCAGCGACGTCAGATTCAAAAGAAACTTTTTCGTCGGCGCCAGCTTCAATGGAAGAATGAAAGGACCAAAGGCAGCCGGCAGCGGCAGGAGGACGCGGACCTCGGCTGGCGGGGGTTGGGGTCCCCCGCCAGCGAAGGTAGGCGAGCAACGGAGGGGGAGGGTTAGCAATGGCAGCGGCTGGGGGGAGGGGGATCGGCAATGGCGGCGGCGGCGGGGGGGGGGGCTATAATGTGCCCCCCCTCTCTGGCCCTGGCCCCCCCTACCGCCGCAGTTCAGATACGCCCCTGGTGCAGACACTCGTTTTGTCACAATTAGACTATTGCAATTCAGTTCATGCTGGTTACAGGGAACTGTTGTTAAGAAAACTCCAAACTGCCCAAAATACCATAGCTTGGCTTGTCTGTAAAGTATCGCGTTTTGAGAGGCCATCTCCGCTGCTACCACTGGCTCCCAATAAAAGCAAAGGTCACTTTTAAACTTTTTGCACTTATCTAACAAATATTGTATGCATGGCCCCTGGCTATATGTTATCTCTTGTTCATCTTCCACCACGTAATGCTGTTCTTGGGTCTACAGATTGTCTAGTGCTTCACTATCCAAGCTGTAAGAAAATTGTTTACAAATCAGTTCTTTCAGCGGGATTTGCTTATCTGGGCACAAGTTGTTGGAACTCCTTGCCAAAGTCAATTAAGGCCCAGTGTGATTACATGATGTTCCATAAAAGTTTTCCTCTAGTCAATTTTTGGTTGCTGAATCTTGTTTTCATTGTTCTGTATTTTTTTTTTTACTTTCACATTCTATTGTAATGTACTATGTATTATAGTCTAGATTAGAACATAAGAGTAGCTATACTGGGCCAGACCAGTGGTCCATCTAACCCAGTATCCTGCTTTCAACAGTGGCCAATCCAGTTCACAAGTACCTGGCAGAAACCCAAATAGTGGCAACATTCCAAGCTACCAATCCCGGGGCAAGCAGTTCCTTCCCCATGTCTGTCTCAATAGCAGACTATGGACTTTTCCTCTAGGAACTTGTCCAAACCTTTTTTAAACCCAGATACGCTAACCGCTGTTACCACATCCTCCGGCAAAGAGTTCCAGAGCTTAACTCCTCACTGAGTGAAAAAATATTTTCTCCTATTTGTCTGAAAAGTATGTTCACTTTTGGGCTCATTTTAAAAAGAGAAGGACGTCCATTTTTCAACATAAATCGGAAGATGGACATCCTTCTCTCAGAGACATCCAAACCCGATTTTGGACGTCTCCAACTGCAGTCCGTCGCAAGGACGTCCAAATTTCAAGGTTGCGTGTCGGAGGCGTAGTGAAGGTGGGATTTGGGCCTGCCTAACACTTGGATGTCTTTGACCCATAATCGAAAAAAACAAGGACGTCCCTGACGAACACTTGGACGTTTTCACCCTGATGTGTTTTTTATTACGAATAAGGCACAAAAAGGTGCCCAAAATGACCAGATGACCACCATAGGGAATCAGGGATGACCTCCCGTTACTCCCCCAGTGGTCACTAACCCCATCCCACTTTCAAAAAACATCTTTAAAAACATTTTGTGCCAGCCTCAGATGTCATACTCCGGTGCATGACAGCGCATGCAGAACTCAGGTGCATGACAGCGCAAGCAGAACTCAGGAGCTGTTTTAGTGGGTACTGCAGTGCACTTCAGACAGGCGGACCCAGGCCCATACCCCCCCCCCCCCCCCACCTGTTACATTTGTGGAGGAAACAGCAAGCCCTCCAAAATCCAACACAAACCCACTGTACCCACATCTAGGTGCCCCTCTTCACCCATAAGGGTTATGGTAGTGGTGTACAGTTGGGGGTAGTGGGGTTTGGGGGGGCTCAGCACACAAGGTAAGAGAGCTGTGTTCCTGGGAGCATTTTATGAAGGCCACTGCAGTGCCCCCTAGGGCGCCCGGTTGGTGTCCTGGCATGTCAGGGGAACCAGTGCACTACAAATGCTGGCTCCTCCCACATCCAAATGGCTTGCATTAGGACGTTTTTGACATGGACATCTTTGGTTTCGAAAATCGTCGAAAGTCAGAAACTCCATGTCTAGGGATGTCCAAATCTAGGGACGTCCAAATTTAAGGATTTGGACGTCGCTGATGGTATTTTCAAAATGAAAGATGGACGTCCATCTTTTTTTCAAAAATGCAGGTTTCCCCGCCCCTGGATTTTGCTGTTTTGCAAGGACATCCAAATCACAGCTTGGACGTTTCTTTTGAAAATGCCCCTCTTTGTGTTCTGTATGATGTGATTTCACTGTATTGTTACCAGATTGAACTCAGGTTGCTGGGATAATGTGGAGTATAAATGTCATAAACATAAAAAGGTCATACGCAACTTTCTTTAAATTAGTCATCTTATTTTCTAACTCCTCTTACTCTTTTACCTATCTATATGTTAACCATCTTTGCTTATACCCTATGCTGTCTATTAAAATGTTCTTTTACGTATTGTGTTGACATTATACCCTACACTGTCAATTAAAATATTCTATTATGTATTGTTTTGATTGTAAATAATGTACAATGCCATACTTTGTATAGTTATTGAAACATTTTTATTGCTTATGTTTGATTTATTCTTACTTTACACTGCTTTGAGGGGGATTTTTACCAAATCTTAGCTCGAGTTATCTGAATCAGGGCCCATAGGCAGTAAATAAATCCTAATAAATAAATAAATAAATAAAATAAACATATAAATAAGGGGGATTTGACAAAGGGAAATCAGAATTGGGGGGTTTCAAAGAGAGGCAGGGGAATCAGTGGAGAAACTGGAATTTTGGGGTATCGAAAGAGCATGGGGGGATAGAGGATCTGTCACATTATCTATGCTATGCAGGTACCAATATTCAGTGCCAGCATAGCTAAGTGGCCAAAGATAGGATAGTCTTTTGTTTGGTCCTATCTTGCCAATTAGCTTTCCAGGCATTGGCACTGAATATGATCCGTACCCACATAAATGCCAGCTCCTCAGCAACTCTGCCTCCAAATCTCCCTGGCACTACTCAGGCGTTACTGCAGTTCGTCAGATCCAGTGCGTTTTTTTCTAGCAAAAAAGGTGCCGGTACTCAAATGCCAGGCCACTCTTCAGGGGTGGGGTGATCATTGAGGGACCCACCCCACAATAGCCAGGCCCCCTGCAACTAGTCATAGAATAGATGACAAGGCAGAATTGGTGTGTAGAGCCTGAACTCTTTCATTAAAACTTGGGGCCCAAGGGTCAATTTTAGCAGACAGTGGAAAAGGTGCCGGTACTCAGTACCCCCTCAAAAAAAGCCCTGGTCAGATCTGATATTCAGTGGCACTGCCTAATTAAGTGCCACTGACTGTGGTTTAAGTTTCTTGCCTGCTTAAAACATGCAGAATATTGACTCCAGAAACATTAACGAATACTTCTATATGATGATCACTATCAGCTACCACATTTGCTTATTTCCGATCTGACGAAGAAGGGCAACCTTCAAAAGCTAATCAAGAAATGTATTAAGTTATGTCCAATAAAAAAGGTATCATCTTATTTTCTTTTCCATGTTTTATTTTGTTTCTGGAGAGGTACCATGGATAACTAACAAAAGTACGTATCAAAACGTAGTAGATTCAGCACCATTCACAGAAGAGAACTTTTGTGAAGAACTCGCAGGACTGAAAGTGGACAAAGCTGTGGGACTGGACAGACTACATCCCAGAGTATTGTGGAAGCTCAGGTCCCTTGAAGGACTTATTTAACAGATCTCTGGAGATAGGAGATGATTGGAAAAGCTGGATATTGTCCTTCCTTTCTGGAGACCGCACCTACGAAAAGATATAACAGGATGGAATCAGTCCAGAGGGTGGCTACAAAATTAGTAAGCGGTCTTGAACACAAAAAATATAAGGACAGGGTTATGAACCTCAACATGTAAACGCTGGAAGAGAGGAGATATGATAGAGACATTTAAATATCTCAAGGGCATTAATGTACAGGAAATTATCCTTTTTCAACTGAAGGAAAGTTCTGGAACGAGGGGGAATACGATGAAGTTAGGAGGGAATAGGCTTAGGAGTAATCTAAGAATGTATTATTTCACAGAAAGGGTGGTGGAAGTGTGGAATGGCCTCCCAGTGGAGGTTGAGGAGTCGAGGACTGTGTCAGAATTTAAAAAGGCATGGGATAAGCACGTGGGATCGCTTAGGAAAAGGAAGAGTTAGGGGTTAAAGAGGATGGGCAGACTGGATGGGCCATTTGGCCTTTATCTGCCGTCATGTTTCTCTGTTTCTCTTCACAAAACTCATAACAAAGAAGAGTGGGAAGCTATAGGCTGATAGGTGGTAAAAGTAATAAAGATGCTGCTGAAAAAAAGGATAGTGAGCTTTTCATAGTGATGTAAAGCAACAGCAGGTCAGTGTTCAAAGCAATTTAAGCAGCCAGGAGAGGCTCCTGGGACAGTTGGTGCTGCTGAATATCAGTACTGACGACTAAATTGAAAGCAGGTTATTTTGTGAGTGGTATGGGGGCATAGTCAGCACTTACGCGGTTAAGTTGCCAATATTCAGTACTTAACTGCCTGTTAAGCTGCCAAATCAGACCACATAAAAGTCAGTCCTAAATTTACGCAGCATCACTTAGGCAGTTAAGTGCTGGATATTCAATACCAGTTGCCCGGACAGGGCTGAGCATTCAATATCTGGAGATCAAGCTGGCTGCGGCTAAAAGAAATTCTCACCACTGGTTAACTGTCTACACCAGAGGCAGATTGTGTCAAACAAATAAGATTGATTTCTTTGACTAGGTGACTAAAGAATGAGACAGAGGACATGTAGTGTACTTGGACTTCAGAAAAGCCTTTGATATGGTTCTTGACAGGAGGTTTCTACATAGAGTGGCTTAGAATTAATCAACTTGATTAAAAATTGGTTGACTGACAGACAACGAAGAGTAGTGCTAAATGGCACTTATTCAGAGGAAAGAAAGGTGAGTAACATATTGTTTCAGGACTTGACCCTGGGACCAATTCTATTCAGTATTTTTGTGAGGAAATATTTCTTCACAAATGGAGTGGTGGATGCTGGAATACCCTTCTACAGGAGGAGGCAAAAACAGTAATGGAATCCAAAAAAGGAGAGGGATAAACACAGTGAATTCCTAAAGAATGAGAGGATGAAAACCAAGAATGGAGCATCTCAACCCATAGCAGCTGTGAAATGACTATTGTGCATGTCCTAAAAAAAACATGCGTGGAAAGCACAACCTCCAAAAAATGGAAACAGGCATGGAGATAGTAACTCGCATTGCATGGCAGGTACTACCCAGGAACCCTATTGGATAGACTGGATGGCCCATATCGGGCTTTATCTGCTATTATCTACTGTCTGGTCAATATTCAGCCAGCAATGGGGAGCATTTTTTTAAACGCTTACCATCACTGGCTAAATTAGGCCACATATTCAATATTGGGCCAGACAGATAGGAAGCAGCCACCAGGACTTATGGGGTCCTGGCCAATATAAGAACATAAGAAAAGCCATACTGGGTCAGACCAATGGTCCATCTAGCCTAGTATCCTGCTTCCAGTCCAGGTCACAAGTACCTGGCAGAAACCCAATTAATAGCAGCATTCCATGCTACCAATCCTGGGGCAAGCAGTGGCTTCCCCCATGTCTATCTCATAAGAACATAAGAGTAGCCATACTGCGTCAGACTAGTGGTCCATCTAGCTCAGTATCCTGTTTTTCAAACAGTGGCCAAGCCAGGTTACAAGTACCTGGCAGAAACCCAAATTGTGGCAACACTCCATACTACAAATCCCAGGGCAAGCAGTTGCTTCCCAAGTCTGTCTCAATAGCAGCCTATGGATTTTCTTCCAGGAATTTTTCCAAACCTTTTTTAAACCCAGATACACCAACTGCTGTTACCACATCCTCCAGCAAAGAGTTCCAGAGCTTAACTATTCTGTGAGTGTAAAAATATTTCCTCCTATTTGTTTTAAAAATATTTCCATGTAACTTCCTCGAGTGTCCCCTAGTCTTTGTACTTTTGGAATGAGTAAAAAAATCAATTTACTTCTACTCATTCTATACCACTCAGGATTTTGTAGACCTTAAATCATCCGTCTCTTTTCCAAGCTGAGGAGCCCTATCTTCTTTAGCCTTTCCTTATACAAGAGGAGTTCCATCCCCTTTATCATTTTGGTCGCTCTTCTTTGAACTTTTTCTAATTCCACGGTGACCAGAACTGAACGCAATACTCAAGGTGTGAACGCTCCATGGAGCGATACAAAGGCATTATAATATTTTCGGTCTTATTCATCATCCCTTTCTTAATAATTCCTAGCATCCTGTTTGCTTTTTTGGCTGCTGACACACACACACACTGACCAGAAGATTTCAGCATATTATCTACAATGACACCCAGATCTTTTTCTTGAGTGCTGACCCCCCAAGGTGGACCCTAGCATCAGGTAACTATGATTTGGATTATTCTTTCCAGAAGATTTCAGCATATTATCTACGACACCCAGATCTTTTTCTTGAGTGCTGACCCCCCCCCCCCCCCAAGGTGGACTCTAGCATCAGGTAACTATGATTTGGATTATTCTTTCCAATGTGGATCACCTTGCCTTTGTCCACATTAAATTTCATCTACCATTTGGATGCCCAGTCTTCCAATTTCCTAAGGTCTTCTTGCAATATTTCACAGTCCACATGTGTTTTAACAACCTTGAATAGTTTTGTATCATCTGCAAATGTAATCACTTCACTCGTCGTTCCGATTTCCATATCATTTATATTTAAATTTATTAACTTTTAAATTTTAACACGAGTACACTTATTTTGAAATACAGCCATAGTTATTTTCATATAATCATAATAAAAAAAAATTTAAAGCAAAGATTAATCTAAACGTCAATACCATAATCTAATCATTAATAACAAAATAATTCTACTTCCTTAGACCCCATTAATGAAAGAAAGGGGGGGGAGGATATGAGTTAGAGAAGATTATAAAATACAATTATCATAAGGTAACCAGGCGGCGTAATACTCCCATATTTATTATTAATCTTATTTCAGTTGTTTCAAGTCCAGAAATGACTTTAGATGATCAGGTGAATAAAAAGTGTATTTAACCTGTCCCAGTTTAACAATACATTTACAGGGGTAAGGTAGAAAAAATGTACCGCCTATTTCAAAAGTTCTTGATTTCAATGCCAAAAGGCTTTCCTTCTTTGCTGGGTCGATATTGTCACATCGGGAAAAATCTGCACTTTAACTCCACCAAAACAGGTTTTCAATTTTTTAAAGTAAAGTTTCATAATATTATTCAAATCCTGTTCAAATATTAGAGATACAATCAAAGTAGACCGAATTGTTGTTTCGTCGAAAGATTGTTCAAGTATGGCTGAAATGTTGTTTAAATCCAAGTTTGTATTCCCCACTTCTTGCATTTTCCTTTCTTCTCCTTTAGGATTAGGAATATAATATAATTTGTTTACAGGGGGAATTGCTTCAAGGGGCATTTTTAATACCTCATTTAAATATCTTTTAAATATTTCATAAGGCTTTATCCCATGGAGTTTGGGGAAATTCAAAAGTCATAAATTTAACCTTCTGTTGTGGTTCTCAATCTGTTCAATTCTTCTACGAGTGTCTGTATTGTCTTTAACCACAGTTTGTTTAAATTCATGCAAATCATCTACATTTCTTTGAAGAGTCTATAATTTCCCAGCTATTTCTTCTTTTACCGAGTCTACTTTTAAATTTCATTCTTGAAGTTTAGTGTTAAAGACACTGACTTCACCTGATGTATGTTGAAGAGTTGAGTCGATTTTATTCAATTTCATCCAAATCATCTCTAGGCTTATCTCCTTTACTTTTTCTGAGGCTCCTACCTCAGTCCTCGGCGTCTTCTGCAGCGATGCCGGACCCTCGCTAGGAGTCACACCCGAAACACTTCCGGTAGGGTGTTGCTCTCCTTCTAGGACCGCTGCTGATGCCGGGCAAGGAGGTTTCAACATTGGTGGAGAGAGGGATACTTCATCTCCCAGCAGGGCCTCTGCTTCCCCGGACAGCCCCGCTATGGGATCCACTTCCCTTGTACTTTGGGAGACAGGCGCGAAGAAACGATCGAGACCTGGTTGATTCGGTGTAGAAGTTGAGGTAGGTCTTTGTCCACATTAAATTTCATCTGCCATTTGGATGCCCAGTCTTCCAGTTTCCTAAGGTCTTCTTGTAATATTTCACAGTCCACATGTGTTTTAACAACCTTGAATAGTTTTGTATCATCTGCAAATTTATTCACTTCACATGTCGCTTCAATTTCCATATCATTTATAAATATGTTAAATAGCTCTGGTCCCAGTACAGAATCCTGTGGCACTCCACTGTTCACCTTCCTCCATTGAAAGAAATGACCATTTAACCCTACCCTCTGTTTTCTGTCCAATAACCAATTCCTAATCCATACCAGAATCTTGCCTCCTATTCCACAACTCTTTAATTTTCTCAGGAGTCTCTCTTGAGGAATTTTATCAAAAGCTTTCTGAAAATCTAGATACACTACATCAACCAGCTCACCTTTATCCACATGTTTATTCATGCCTTCAAAGAAATAAAGCAAAGTGATGAGGCAAGACTTCCCTCAGCTGAACCCATGCTGACTCTGTCCCATTAAACCATGTTTGACTATGTGTTCTGTAATTTTATTCTTTATGATAGTTTCCACTATTTTGCCCGGCACCGATGTCAGACTTATGTGTCTATAATTTCCTGGCTCACCCCTCAAACCCTTTTTAAAAATCGGCGTCACATTGGCCACCCTCCAATCTTCAGGTACTAAGGATGATTTTAACAACAAGTTACATATCACTAACAGCAGATCAGCAATGTCATTCTTGAGTTCTTTGAGTACCCTTGGATGTATGCCATCTGGTTCAGGTGGTTTACTACTCTTTAATTTGTCAGTTTGGCTCAGTACATCTTCCAGGTTCACAGAGATTTCTTTCAGTTGCTCTGCATCGTCACCCTTGAAAACTATTTTCGGTACAGGCAGATCACTTACATCTTCTTCCGTAAAGACCGAACCAAAGAATTCAATCCACTATGGCCTTATCCTCCCTGAGTGCCCTTTTTGCTCCTTCATGATCTAACAGTCCCACAGATTCCCTCACAGGCTTTCTGCTTCCGATGTACCCGAGAAAGGTGTTACTATGAGTTTTTGTCTCCATGGCAAGTTTTTCTTCATATTTTCTTTTAGCTTTCTTTATCAATGCTTTGCATCTAGCTTGACACTGCTTATGTTGTTTCTTATTTTCTTCATTCGGATCCTTTTTCCATTCTTTGAAGGATGCTCTTTTGGCTGTAATATCCTCTTTCACTTCACCTTTTAATCTTACTGGCTGTTGTTTGCTCTTCTTTCCACATTTGTTAATACGGCACCCACATAAAACACTCCCCACCCTTCCCGATATTCAAATCTATTTAACTGGCCAGAAACAACCACTGACCAGTTAAATAGCATTTCAGCACCTAACTGTGAATATTCAGCACGAGATAACCAGCTATCTTTGCTGAATATTTGCAGTCAGTGTCAAAACGTTAACTGGCTATATTGCGTGATAACCAGCAATATTCATCGCTGACTGGCTAGGTTTAGCAGGCAAATTGGACTGTATAAAAAGTAGTCCTATCTTTATCCACTATTAACTTAACCAGCTTGCACTGAATATTCACTTAGCCGGTTAAGTTAGTGCCGGCCAAAAAAAACCCTGGATATTCAATGCCGGTCAACGAAAATGGCTTGGCATTGAATATCTGGGCTCATCGTTGTCCATGGAACTTATGCGGGCTGCCTCCCGCTGGCTGAATATTGGCCCCTTAGTCACCACTGTTAAAATGAACAATGTGCTCAGCAATCAGGGAATCTTCTCCTTAATCCTAAAGTCACTGCAAAGCTTCAAGGATGACAAGCACCCAGTATAAAAGTCTTTTTGGAGTTTAGACCTCCCCAAAACCTCTGGGCTGGTTTCAGATGCTGACTGCAACCTGGATTTTCTTATCAGGACCTCTATCCTCCTGCTATACTGTCAAAAGGAGATGTGTTAAATGTGACATCATGCCTGCTGCTATGGAACCAGTCTTACAATGGTTCACATCATTTTGTGGCTCATCCTGTGACGCTAGCTGCACAATAACAGTTGATGACAGGGAATTAAGCACATCTTCTGCTGACTGCTAAATGAGGGCTTGTGACTGAGGCAGCAGCATTGAGTGTAAGTGTAAGAGTCAAGGTTGGAAGAATGAAGAGGGTGAGGTGGAGTTCAGATTCTAGGGAGGGAGTGAGGGAAGAGAAAGAAAGATGGGAGGGAGGGGGTGTGAAAGGGTCAAATGGAGGGGATGAGAAGGGTGAAATAGTATCTGAATGGAGGGATGATAAGGGGGTAGAGTGGAGGTAGAGGGTAAAACTCTGAGTGGAAGGAAGAGGGAGGGAAATGATAAGAAAGTGTGGAAGGAAGGAAAGATCAGATTGGAGATACAGAGGGAAAAGAAGATAGGAGTTAGTGAAGAGGTTAAAATGGGAAGAGTAGAGGGAGGGAGGAAAAGGGTGAAAGTGAGTGGAGGGAAGGGTAAGGAGATCATATGAAAGATCTGGTAGAGTTGGAAAACAGTCAAGAGGCAGTGTAAAAGATGAAAGGGACAGATCTGTGATAGGAGAGAGGGGAGTAGGAAGCTAGGTAGTGGATAGGAGAAAGAAGAATGGGGTTGGATGTCATGAAGGGTTGTGAGGTAAGGAGTTGAAGCTAGCGAGGGAATGAGCCTTGGAGAAAAGCTAAGTGAGAGCTGGGGAGGGGACAAGAGTGGAAAATAAAAACACCATAGATATCTGAGACATTGGTGAGGCCCCACTTGGATATTGTGTTCAGTTTTGGAGGCCGTATCTTGCTAAGGACGTAAAAAGACTTGAATCAGAGAAAAGCAATGAAAAATGATATGGGGTTTGCTTCGCAAGATGTATGAGGAGAGACTTGAGGACCTGAACATGTATATACTGGAGGAAAGGAGAGACAGGAGTGATATGACACAGATGTTCAAATATTTGAAAGGTATTAATTTACAAACAAACCTTTTCCAGAGATGGGAAGGTGGTAGAACTAGAAGACATGAATTGAGATTGCAGGGGGGGGCTGATTCAGGAATAATGTCAGGAAGTACTTTTTCATGGAGAGGGTGGTAGATACCTGGAATGCCTTCCTACAGGAGATGGTGGAGATGAAAACGGAATTAAAAAATGTATGGGACAAACACAAAGGAATCCTGTATAGAAGGTGTGGAAGCAAGCAAGCTTACCGGTGATTAGATGGCAACATTAGATTGTCTGTGCCCTGAAAATGGCAAGGACAAATCAAGATCAAAAATATATATCTTTATCTTGTTGAGCAGATTGGATGGACTATGTAGGTCTTTATCTGCTGTAATCTACTATGTTACATGAAAAGAGGGAGACTGAGGACTGGAGGATGAAAGAAGGGGAGAATGAAGAGTAAAATCTAGGTGCAAGTGGAGATGCAGAGAAGAGAGAAATGGAGAGAAAAGATGAAAAAGAATGATCAAATGAGAGACAAATGTAGAGAAGAAAGAGAGACAGGAAAAGGAAGAAGAAATGAAAACAAGATCATGGACTAGAATGCAGATGAAGACTGACACAAGGAAGGTGGAAAGGAGTGACTAAGACCAACCCAATTTGTAAAATGAAATGCCCAGTCAACAAAGGTAGAACACATTTTATTTTGAATATAATGACTGGAATATGTCAGCTATCCTGATAAAGTTGTAGATTGCACAGTATAGAAGGAGATGCATTTGTGTTTCTCCATTGTTGTACTGCATGCAGAGTTAGACTTCTCTGAGTTTCTATTTCTAATCTGTGGTCACTTACTCTGTTTGTATTCTATAGGTGTGACAGATGCAGTGGTGTGCTGGAGCAGGCTCTCACAGGCTCGCAAGAGCCGGTTGTTAAGTTTTTAAGAATTTTGGGAGACGGTTGTTAAAGTAGGGCCCTCCATGGCTACTTTAACAACTGGCTCCCAAAATGTGGGCTTGGGCCCCCTGCTGAATTATCTTTTACTTTGCTGGTGGGGATGCTGAGCCCTGCCAGCCAAGTAAATAGACTACTGCTGCTCTCCGCTCCTTGTTTCCAGCTCTGGGCAGCAGGCTGGGAATTCTCGAGCATGTGAGAGAAGTTCCAGCATGCTGCTCAGAGCAAGATGTTGGGAGTGGTGGCAGTCCATTTATTGGCTGCCAGCAAAGGTATGCCTAGCATGCCCGCAAGAAGGGAGGGAGGAGAGAGAGGCAAGTGTTGCTCCCCCACCCCACCCCACCCCGGCCACCCCTGGCCCTTCCAACTGCAGAGCTGGCTATGTCCGGAGAAAGAGCCTGTTGTTAAAAATTTACCAGCACACCCCTGGACAGATGTGAGATATTCTGCTAGGGCCTGATATTCAACATGATATAGTCAGGCAGTAAAGGCTCCTGCCTGGTCAAATCACATTGAGCGAGTAAGGAGGGGACAGCGATAGGGTGTTCCGGAAAAGTACCACCTTTGGCACGGAATGTTCAGGTCTAAATTAGCCTGTGACAGTGACTGCTTCTGGTTCGGTATTGACCTGCTAGTATTTCATTTTTGCATAGGAATATGTACCAGTCTAAGGGCCCCATTTACTAAGGCGCACTAGCGTTTTTAGCTAGTATTTTGTGCATTGTAGTTCACCTATGAAGGCAGAATTGCATATTTATAGATCAATTAAAGGGTTAGATATTTAAAATGATTTAACCAGGCCTGGTTAAATGTTGCTGACTGGTCCTACCACTAATATTCAGTGGAACTTAACCAGATAGTGTTGCTAAATATTAGCATGACCACTAGGGGCGGTACTGGGACGGTCTGTGGGAACTTATCTAGGCACCGCTGAGATTCAGTACTGATACCACACAAATAGAAGCCCTAACTTGCATGGATATTTATCTGGGCACTGGCACCAAATATTGGCTGTACCCAGATAACTTCCAGTGGCCAGCCAATACCCGGATGACCGGGTCAAATTTAGCCCATAGTAGTCAGTGTCTTAGACAGTGCGAACTGCCACCAGCTGAATATTGGGAGAAAATTTTAGAACAGCATTTGGATGGTAGTTCTGAATTCCATATTGATATAAATCTATTTCTATTATGTAAACTGTGAAATAATAATCATGGGTGTGAAACTAGTAAGAGAGCATGCATATTGCAAGATTTTTGTCCTTTTTAAAATTATCCACCCTAGTCACATTATTGTAGGGTACAGTCTGTTTATTTCTCCCTACCCTGCCCTATCACACCCCACACTTCTGCTTCACACTCGCCAATCACCAGCCACTTATGTAAGGACCCCCTTCCCCTGCAGGCCCTGAGAAGAATGGAGAAGAATAACTGGAGGCACGTGGATCCCCACCATAAATTTTCACAGTTTGACACTTGTAAAAATAATAATCATAGCAGGGACAATATTCAGACTGCAGGAGTTAGCTGGGCTGACTCCTGTGGTCGGCTCAGCCCGGGTATTCAGTGCTGGCCTGTTTCCGGTGACCGGCATTGAACATCTGGCTTATTTTTGACTGGTTTTAAACATAACTGGCCAAGTCGACATTCAGTGCTGGCCAGTTGTTTAAAACTGCCAAAGATATGCCTGCTATTTCGGCTGCCTAATTTGACCGCAAAACTTAGCCTGTGATGCACTGAATATTAGCAGATAAGCTGGTTATATTGCACGATATAACCAGTTAACTGCTAAGCGCTAACCAGCAATACTTAACAAGAGATAACCGGTGATCTCCCACTGAATATTGCTGGATAGACAATTGACTGGCCAGGAGCCATTCCCGGCCGGTTAAATGGTTTGAAATATCAGGCAGAATGATGATACAAAGAAAGAACCATAAAGGAGACTGAAGTTAATTTGCTGGTTTCAATTACTGTCTTGCAGAGAAGGTTCTTAAAGTTCCAAAGGCAGGGAGCACCTGACACTTTGTTAGACAAATTTCAGAATTCTACCTAATAAAGCCCTCAAGGCATCAATGTGCTTGTCTTCTCTGCTAGGAGATGTTGTTGTGGCTCTATCATTTTGTCTTCTCTGTCAGGGGATATTGATATGGAACTTTCATCTAGGAAGTACAGTGAAAGGAAGTGAGTAGAAGAAGAAACATGGGGCAGATTAATATCTTGATTGTGGTTATGTAGTTCTGTGGAATATATTAACTGAAGTTAGATGATTCTATGAAATTAGAGGAGACTGAAAAAATACAATACAAAGAGAAATGCACTTACTTAACTTACTTTTCTGGGTTTTTCCCCCTCCAAATTATAGATTTCAGCTCTGCAGTCCAATACCTTGACTCGAAAAGTGAAGCGAACCTTGCCCAGCCCACCCTCAAATGAAGGTTATCTTCCCCTTGCCAGCCAAGCTCATTCACAGATGTATATGTCCAGCTTAACACACAAGACTACAGAAAATCAAGCCATTCTAGCTTCCAAGACTGGCTTCCTGAAAACCATTGATCGTGATCTAAAGGTTGTGGAGCAGGAATCTACCAAGCTTCGCAAGCAACAAGCTGAACTGGATGAGGAAGAAAAAGAGATTGATGCCAAGTTAAAATACTTAGAGCTTGGAATTACTCAAAGGAAAGAGTCTTGGACCAAAGACAAAGGACCGAGCAGACAAGAGTTTTCATACCTGAGATGCTTGAGAGAAAACAGAGATTATATGTCCGACAGTGAACTTAACAATCTGCAGACTTCCAGCTATGCTAGCAGTAGTCTTCTTACCAAACCTAGCACTACCCCACTCAGCCAGTACTCTGAATTTTCAGCCCCACAGCAGTTTCCCACAACCACATCATCCTATTCTTCCAATGGTTATCAGTATCCAGCTGGGCATACAGTGTCTCAGGGAACTGCCAGTTTCCAGTATACAAGATTTCAATCACCACATTACCCTGTGTCCAGCAATGGCACTTCTCAAAATGGCTTCCAGGCTCATCAGCTTTCTGCCTACCCTTATAATGTCACACAGAGCACAGGCTATCAGTCAGAATTGAATCAAGCAAGTTTTCAACCATCTAATCAGTACCCAATTCAGACAACATACCAAAGCCAACTTTCCTTACAACCAGCAACAAACTCTCTCTTTCAGTCCCAGAGTGATACATTTGCAGTGCACCAGAAACCAAGGCAGACAATACTACCTGATCTGGAAAAAAAGATTCCTACAAATTACGAAGTGCTTGCAAACCCCATAGTAGTGATCTCTTCAACTGCTCCAGAAGCTGCATACAGTAGTACTGTAGTGCCTAGCAGTTACGATCAATACAAGGCTTCAGAAACGAAGTCAGCTGACAGAGGCAGTGCAATGGAAAGCCCTTCTACTAGCTATTCTTCCGATGCTTTATACACAAACCTTGAACAAAACATTCCTCGTAACTATGTTATGATTGAGGATATCAGTGAACTCACCAAAGAAAATGCTTCTTCAGCTGAGACCCAGAATGTTGAGCCTCAGCCACCACAGAACAGCAATGGCCGCCACATAAAAGAAAAGAATGAGCTGGTGGAAAATGATATCTCAAATAAGCCATGTTGCTACTCAAGGGCTGAAGAGGAATCAGAAGAGGATATATATGACCACCACAGTTCTGACCATCGAGGAAAAAGTAGTTACCACAGGAGCTCAGAAAACAATGGAAGAGTATCAGGCAGCTCCAACAGTTCCACTTATTACTATGGAGATAATGATTACAAACATTCCTCACGGCCAGAGAAACATAGTTCTAGCACAGGAATGCAGAAGCATTCATCCAAAAATCTGGCCCCAGCTGTTGTATCCTCAAAGCGTAGCAAGCACAGAAAACAGGTCATGGAACAAAAAATCTCCAAGTTCTCTCCTATTGAAGAAGCCAAAGATGTAGAGTCTGATTTAGCCTCTTACTCAGTAACTACATCTGTCAGCAGTAGTATCAATGCCACATCTAAGGCCAAGAAGTTTCAGGATGATATCACTTACGGCTTGAAGAAGAATGTTTATGAACAGCAAAAATATTATGGTTTATCCAGTAGAGATATAGTGGAAGAAGGGTATAGCAGTGGAACTAGATCTAGATCTGCCTCTAATTATGCATCAGACAGGTCAAATCGTGATGTCACTACTAGCAGAAGCAAGTCATATGAGAGAGAAAATGTTCAAAAAGCATCCTCAAAACCTTCTTCTCTTAACATGAGTCACAGTCGAGGCCGGGCTCCAATGCGATCACAAACTTCAGAAGAGAAAAGTCCTGTCAGTCCCATGGCGAAGACTGCATATATATCTCACTCATCAGGTGGATCACTGCCTCAAACGACCACTGAAAGCTGCCCACCATTCTGCTCCAGTCACTCATTGCCTGATGTGAAAGAGCATGTAAAAGAAGTGCCAAGGAATCACTCATACAAACAAGAAGAAGCTTGCATTATGGATGATTCACACTGTGTTGTTTCAGACAGTGAAGGTAAAAGTTATCAACAGTGGTCTCTCTCAAAGCATGTTTTTTATTCTCCCAATATTAAAATTATCAACAATTCATATGCAGAGACAATTATCACAGCCTCCTTCTGCATGTCAGGTGCCTTTATCCTGTGTCTACTACATTTTAAATTGTGTTTGCATGTTCTACATTTCCTCTGGTGTTCTGTGCTTGTTAAACATCTTATTGTAGCACATTTACTTTTTGTGGGCGAAGGGTTTTGAATTGGTGGTATGTTCTATCTGGTGACATTTTTGTATGTCATAAGTAGCATGCATTCTTTTATTTTGTTGTTTGGCTTCATTTTGGGTTACATTCATGTTTTTTTTAGATCAAGAAATTGACTGTGATCTTTCTTTGGTCTCCAAAGCCTATCATTTGGGTCAGGAGGAGACAGATTGGTTTGATAAACCAAGAGAAGCCCGTTCAGAGCGATCAAGATACTACAGTGGCCATTCATCTTCTTCACAGAAGAAAACATCAACAAAACACACTTATCATAATTATGATGAACCTCCAGATGAAGACTTGTGGCAACATGATGACTATTCCCAATCTCGTCATTCTTCTTCTAAAGAGCACAGACATCATGGAGAGTCAGGAAGGCACTCCTTTTCTTCACGCCATCCAAGTGATGAGTCTCGAAGATCTTCTAAGCAGCATCCAAGAGATCAAAGTAGGCATGAATCCCGTCCACACTCTCAGCCATCTTCACAAAAAAAGGCTCAACAGTCAGAAATAAGAACACAGTCTGTCCTGCCCTCTAACTCATCTGATTACTCTCAACAGTCACGACAGTCATCCAGTTATCACCATACTTTAGAAGGACAAAAGACACAGAAGCAAACACAATCAGTGCCACTATCCCAGCAACACAAATCTGAGAATCAATCACATCAACAGCAGCAAGTGATGAAACATCAGCAACTTGGACAACAGCAGCAGCAGTCATCATCAAGACAACAACAAATCCAACAACAGCCACCAAGACAACAGCAAGCTGGCTCTTCACAGCAAGGATCACATCAGCAACAACCTTTTCATCCTCAAGCCATCCATTCGCATGGTTCTCCTCAACAACAATCTTCTCATACTCAAGCTGCACCTCCTCAAGGTTCTCTTCAACAACAACCTCCCCATCCCCATGGCAGTCATCAACAAGGTTCTCTTCAACATGCTTCTCAGCAGCAGCTCAAGACACAGCAACAACAACAACAGCAGCAACAGCAGCAGCAGCAGCAGCAGCAGCAAGGGCAATTATCTTCCCGACCTCTTCAGCAACAGCCTATCCAACCCCAGCAAACAGAAAAACAACAAATCATTCAGCCGCAAGCAGGCACCCATCAAACAGGAGTGGTAAGTAAAGCTATTTATAGTATTAATATATTTACAGTTAAGTGATGCTCATTGGAGCCAGACACAGATTTTTTGAGGCATTATTTGCCATGAAGTGGATGAAAAAGGGGTAGGGAGTGATCAATGAAGTTAGTGAGCATTGCCATAACATGATTTAACTGCAAAGCATATCATCGCCAATCTAAACAAAACCTCATATATAAACATATTTATTTTGACATATACATTTATGAATCAATATAAATTATAAATTTAAGGACTTATCTTGATTCATCCATATATTTAAGTCTTCATCATAAATGTGAATCTGAAATTAGTTTGGCCAACAGTGGTCACTGTTTCACTGGATGTCAACTGTATCAGAAAAAGGTAACTTGATTTAATCTAGTTCACCGCAACAGAAATATCAAATCATATTGTGCTTTCCAGCATTCTGTGATATAATTTCAAATATACCCAGATCTTAATTTATTCATAGTTGCAACAATCCCCCTAAAAATCACTCATAATTTGATTATCATCCGTCTCACATTCCTTTTGCACTCTTCCATCTCGATGCATCAAAAAATTGTGCTAAATTTAAATATGCTCAACTGATCATATGGTTTGCTGACAGAGCTGGGCGAACTTCTATGATCTATGTCCCAGAAACACCAAAGAAGGACCATGATCAAGTATATAATATGTTCACTATTTATTTAAATCTTGAAATGATAATGAATGTGACTGTTGGGTAGACTGGATGGACCATTCAGGTCTTTATCTGCTGTCACTTACTATGTTACTATGATCAATATGAATTCCAATTGATACATCATAAACTATCATAGTCTGTAGGCCGATCATTGCATCATATTTTTAATGAAACAATCTATGATGAAACATGGGGATTGTTCTGACTACCAATTCTTTATAGCCCTAAAGATGTTCATAGGATCGTAACAACCTCTATGCACATTAAATGCATTGCAAACCATATTTTTAATAAAATGTCAAAATCAGAATTGAGATGTCCACGTGTCCTTCCAATCACATAGCACTACCTGGATTGCCACTGCAACTAAAATGTCAAATTATTTTTTAGAATCATTTGGTAGCCCCAAAGAGTGAAGGACAACCAGGTGAAATGAGAGGGGTATTTTGCAAGAAATATTCTGTGTTGTTAACTTCCACACAGCTGTGCTGTTACTATAAATGATTGTTATTGAATTAAACAACATCAAAACCTGGAAAGATGTCTTGGTTCTTATAGCCTCTCACTTTAAACATACGTGCCCTCCCCCTTCCTCTCTATCTACCACAGGGATTCAGGTATTCTAGTATGTACTTAATGCCTATTCTGTAACTTGCAGGTGAAATTCTGCGTGAAATTGTGCCCTCAAGTTTACAGAATCCGGGGGATTGTGCATATCTGTGAGAGCTGTTTAATTGTCAGATGCTTTGAAGGAGCAGCATAACGGTTAGTGCAGCGGCCTAAGAACCAGGGGAACCCAATTCAATTCCCTCTGCAGCTCCTTATGACTCGGGGCAAGTCACTTAACCCTCCATTGCCCCAGGTACAAAATAAGAACCTGTATATAATATATAAACTACTTTGATTGTAACCACAGAAAGGCAGTATATCAAATCCCATCCCCTTTCCGCTTAATGTCACATGTTGTAACATTTAAAGCAATTCAACTGCACACAGATCCAAGTTACCAATATATTGTAATATTTTTCTCTCTCTTAATGTTCTTAACTTATTATAAACTAGTAAAAAAAGGCCCGTTTCTGACACAAATGAAACGGGCGCTAGCATGGGTTTCCTCGGTGTGTGTATGTTTGAGAGAGTGTGTTTGAGAGTGATTGTGTGTGAATGAGAGTGTGAATGTGTGTCTGTGCGAGAGAGAGTGTGGGTGCGAGCGTGTCTGTGAGAGAGTGTGTGTGTGAGAATCAGGGTTGCCAGCAGGGAAAAATTTTCCTACTACTACTACTTAGCATTTCTATAGCGCTGCCAGAGTTACGCAGCGCTGTACAAGTTTAAACATGGGGAAGGACAGTCCCTGCTCCCGAAACAGCCATAAACCCACCCAAAAACCGCCGGTAGCCAATCCCCGTCTTCCTCGTCACCGAACCCCGCCCCGCATCACTAACCCCGCCCCGCATCACCTAACCCCGCCCCCACGTCACTAACCTCGCCTCCCACGTCACTAACCCCGCCTCCCACGTCACTAACTCCACCCCCTATGTCATCCCTGACATCAGCCCCGCCCCTGAAAGGCTTCTATTGGTCCAATTTGGACCATTAGAAGCCCAGGAAAAGCTTCTATTGGACCAAATTGGACCAATAGAAGCCCCGGAAAAACCCGCCGAACTCGCACAGCGGCGACGGGAAAACCGCCCAAAAAACCGCATCCCACGGCCGGTGAAATTTTCCCCCCGCCGCTGGCGAAAACCCGCCCAATTGGGCAGTAAAACCGCCCACCTGGCAACCTTGGTGAGAATGAGAGTGTATACGAGTGTGTGATTGTGACACAGTGTGAGACATAGAGTGTGTGGTGGTCAGTGTATGAGAGTGAGAGAGACACTGTGTGTGTGGCAGAGATACCTCCCCCTCCCTCTGTGTGGTCGCAGGACCCCTCCCCCTTCTGGTTCCACTCTCCCCCTCCTCTCATGTCTCTGGACACTCCCTTTCCCCCTCTGGTCTCGGTATCCCTCCCCCCTCCTCCTCCTCCCTCTTCTTTCTCTCACACAGTCACGTTCCTGCTTGTTTGTGTCTGGCACTCTCTGGGTCCTTGAGCTGGTCTTGGATGTATTTTGGAGACAGTGTTGTTATTTTTTGCAGGCTTCGGAGAGCTGTTTCTCTTTTGCTGCTTCTAGAGATACCTCCCCCCCCCCCTCCCTCTCTGTGGTCTCAGTACCCCTCCCCCTCCTCCTCCCTCTTCTTTCCCTCACGCAGTCATGTTGGTGCTGCTTGTTTGTGTCTGGCACTGTCTGGGACCTTGAGGTGGTCTTGGATGTATTTTGGAGACAGTATCGTTATTTTTGTCAGGCTTGGGAGAGCTGTTTCTCTTTTGTTGCTTCTGTACTGAATTCTTTGAATGGGCCCGGCAGATGGATATGCTCCGTTGCTGTACATCGGGTCTGGTTCGGTTGCTATAGTGCTGGGGCCATCGAAACTTCCTCCGTCTCTGGACAGCGAATTTTGAATCAGATGTGGGAGTGGAGCCGTGCATTCCCCTGTTTGAAGGGGTGGGACTTGTGTGTGTTTTTTTTAAACAAACGCCGCTGCTGCTTTTTCTTCTTGTCCTCCTCCTGCTCCTCTGCGCCGATTAAAGCAAGGTGGTTTAGAAGTCCGTGTGAGTGTTTGGGAGGGGGAGCTGAACTGGGTGCGGATGCTGTGGCTCGAGCTGGTAGTGCAGGCGTGTGCAGGAATCTCTGTCAGCTGATTCCCTTCCTGGGTCGCGTGAACGCCGGCTTGGAGAATCACCGAATCTAGACAGAGCTTCCAGAGTAAGGGCGCCGATGTAGATGTGGGTTACTGGCGGTCTTCACCTGCGCTTTCTTCGCGGTTGATCCCCGTGCTGGTACACTGTGCAGGAGTGTGATAGACTTTTTCTGACCAGCCTGGAGTGACTCAGTGACTGCTTTTTTCTCCGGTTTGTCGCCAAGGGGGGGGGGGGGGGGGGCACTGACAGCTGATTCCTAGGCAGGGGGAGGAGTAGGGAAACACGTGTTTCCCTACTCCTCCCCCTGCCTGGGAGGTTTTCTGTTTTGCATCTGTGCTTGCGACGTCATCCGAGGCTTCACCCGAGGCACAGCCAATCAGCAGTGCAACACGGTTGGTGAGTGTCATAGCTCCGCCCTCGACATCATCACGTTTGACGCGTGGGCGGGGCAGACACTCCTGGACTAAAATTGGTCTCTGCCGCCTCACTTTTAGAACGTTGGGAAAGTGAGGCTTCATTAGAACATTGGAGGTGCGTTTTATATAGAGAGATAATTTCTTCATGTGGACCAAACACTGGGCTTCACATCTACCAGCCTCCCTCTGCCACTTTAAATATTTTAACCATAAAGTTGTCATCCCTTCTGACCCTCTGACATTACTGGGCTTCCTTTGTGGACCTCGACTCCCCTCATGCCTTGGGACTTCTTGTTCGAATTTAGAGTGGGTCAGCGGTTCAATTGCCATTTCTTTGCTTGAGATCTTCACCCTTAAGATTTTTCCTTTTTTGGAATAAACCTTGACCAGCCTGCCTTCCTAGGGCTACTGTAGTCTATGGTCTTTGCCATCTCATAGGCAGCCACCTAGGTTTTAATTTCTTCCCTTCCTGGGTGCTTGATACCCTGAAGTGGATTTTATATCCAACTTTCTTAACATCTCTCCTTATGGACGTCTCCTCCTTAGGTCTCTGGGATCTTTCCCCTTGGAGTATGTACTTTCCAGGGCCCACTCAGGCTTGACCCCTCCTTAGAAATCTTTAGGGACTGCTTCTCAGATATCTGCCTCTGAACCCTTAATGTTTTCCACTTCAGGCCTCTACTTCCTACCCTTTGCCCTTGGCCTTTCATTAGCTTGGGCCAGTTCAGCTTAGGCCATTTTGGCTGTGAAGCTTTGCTCCTATTCCTTGCCCCTTTTGTTCCCTTACTTAACTAGGTACGGGCTTCTTTGTTTTGCCTAATGGCCTCCTTCAATTGCAGGGTTTTCTCCCTTCTGCAATTGAGCCTGGGTAGCACGCAGGTCAACTGTCACCTGAGCTGCCTCCTGTTCCTTGGATCTGGCTTGAGTTAACAAATCACTTATCTCCTCCAGGGCCAGCTGTAAGCTCAAATTTTTCTCCCATAATTCCAACCTCTTGACTTCTCTTAGTTTATTCTGGAGGTCTAGAATGCAGGATTTTGCTTCCTGGAGCTCCTGTTCCCTATTGTTCCTCTCCTGGGAGAGTTCCTTCAATGCGCCTGGCATTTATTTTCCAGGCCCTACTTGACCTCTTTTAAATCCTCCTCTGCTTCTATCATTTTAGCCAGTTGGCTAAATTCCTCCTTTCCCTGTACATTTGCTTCTCTCATCTCCTGATTTTGGACATCATGCATCTTTTTGACTTCCTCAAGTACCCACTGGACTAATTCCTCTTCCAGGCACTCCCGGAGCTTCTCCTGAACTACGCCTGGCTCAGGGCCCTCCATGCCTGATCCACCCATTCTAGCTGTAGTTCTAATACCTTTTTATGTTGGGCTAGAACCTTTATACTCTGGGTCAGTTCTTGGCTTTGAGCCCCTAACATCGTGCAAATGTGCTTTTAAGTCCTCCGCTAACCCAGTGGCTTTCTTGAGTTCACCTGCTACTTTTTCCACTGCAAGGGCCTTTTTTGCTTGTTCTCCTGGACCTGTGTCTTCAACTGCTGCCTTTCCCTGGCAAAGGCCTTCTATAGCTGGGACAGTTCTTCTTCCTTCTCTGCCCTGAGCTTTTGCTCATCTGTCAGCTTACGCTTCAGAGCTGTTAATAGGCGTTCATTTACTTCCTTATATTTTTATAGCTTAGCCTTTCATCTTTTAATAACTTTCTACCATTCCATTTTCTCTGCTGATTCCCCTACTTGGGACTCCTTCAGCACTATCCATTTTATCCATCTGTTCATAATGCCCGGCCGCCATTTCCAAGGCCTATATCCAGATTTTATTATCTTACTGTCACTGTTGTGGCCGTGCCCTTATGTTCAGACCTACTGTTTCTCTGTATCTAGCTCTGTGACCTCTACAGTCTGCCTTTTTTCCTGTTGTTGTTCTTCCTGTTAGCTAAGCCTCACTTTGGTATCCCTGAAGCCAAGCCTCGATTCGGTCTCCCTGCTTTTGCTTCATTTCCTATTTGTGACATCATCAGCCTACTCCTTTATAAGGACCCGAGCTTTCCTGCGTTGCCTTTGCAACAGGTCTATTTTCCTTTTTCTTGTTGTACTGTTGTTTGATTCTGAGGGAACTGGTCTTCTTGTTAAACTGTGTCTCTGGGCTCAGCCCTGAGCCCTGTGTGAGTGGTTTTGGTTTGAATATGTATGGTTTACTTTCCTGTTAGGTTTGCTCTCAAGCAAAGCCCTCTTTTGTTTCTCTGTGTGTGGTGGTCTGCTTTAAACCTGTATGGATTACTAGCCTGTTAACTTTACTTCCAAGCAAAGCCCTGTTCTGTATTTCTGTGTGTGTGGTTTTGCTTTGAACCAGAATAGATTATTTTCTTCTTGTCTAGGCTCTCCAGCTTAATCCTGTTCTGTTTCTTTGTGTGGTTTCCCTTGTTACCTTTCACTGTTCAGAGAGTCAGTTGTTGCCAGCCCAGCTGCTTTCCTTGATTACTTTGCTTCCACAGCCTAGCTGCTTTCTTTGATTACCTTGCTCCCATGCAGCTGGGTGTGCTCTGTCTCTGCCTGCCTTTCCTTTCTCTTTCTGAGTTCTGGTAAGAACATTGTTTGTTTCCCTTTGTTTGCTTTAAATATTTGACTGCAGTGTAAGCCCTGCTTCTTTCTGGTATGTTTTAGAAGCAGCCCTTCCCATTAGCCTTCTTTAACTCAACAAAAAGTTTGTCTCCTGATTCTTGTGAGCATTGCTCCTTATCTGATCTGTGTATGTAAAGGCAGCTTTCCCTGTTTGCTTACTTTTTCCTTTGTCTCTAGTGTCTGTTATTTGACTCTGTGGCACAGCCTTGTGTATTCCTATAAGTGGCTTCCCTTTACCCTTGTGTGTTGTGTGGCCAGCCTTGTGTATTCTTATGAGTAGTTTCCCTTTACCCTTGTGTGTTGTGTGGCCAGCCTTGTGTATTCTTATGAGTGGCTTCTCTTTTCCCTGAGTGCTGTATGGTACAGTCTAGAGTGTATTCCTATAGTTGGCTCCCCTTTTCCCTTGAGTGCTGCATGGCCAGCCTTGTGTATTTTTATGAGTGGCTTCCCTTTTCCCTTGAGTGCTGTATGGCACAGCCTAGTGTATTGCTA